>NC_047090.1:139327597-139952597 GCF_902459505.1 Geotrypetes seraphini | reverse complement strand
AGTTACTACCTCCTATATCTCAAGTGTATTAACTACCGTGAAAATTACAAACTCAGCAGCAAGTAATTGCTCCTGATATGAATGTAACTGCTTTACTTGAACTCTCTGCTACATTATTACTGATGGTGGCTATGCCCCAGATAAAAATTGGCTTATGAAAAATTTCTTTAAACACATGCAGAAAGAATTTCTAGGTTTAAAAGTACAAAATGTATCCAGATCTAGCTGGGGACATCAAAGACGTTGAAAGGAATTTCTTTTATTAAAACCTGGGGTTCTTGCATTGGGGGTGACTTTTTTCCTTCGTTACTCATGTAAATGTGTGGTTCATTATTCTTCACAAAAGTATGTCTTCTTTGAACCTTTCCAATTGACTACTTTCCTTTCATTGTCGTGATTGGAGAAGGATAAAGCTACTTCTTTAAAGCCCTAAATAGAGTTTATAAGAGATGATTATTCCAACTAGATATCAGCCTGATCAGTCATGTTATCCTTAGTTAATGAATATCCTTTTTTATTTATTCCACTAACTACATTTTGGATCTCATATTGGGGACTAGAGTGATTATGGGGGGAAAATTTTTCTTTAGTATGTATTGCATTGTTTTGTGTATCGATTTGATCCTATATTGCTATCTGTACAAGTTTATACAATACTTGAAATGTAAATATGAAAATGATAAAAAAAATTTAAAAAAAACCAAAAAACTATGACCTATAATTCATTTCAAAACATATTAATATAAGTAAAAAATATATATATGTTATCTTCAGCAGTATAGCTAAGCACTGGTACAAAGAATCCATATTTCATTTTAAATGCCACAGCTCTCTTGCTGGCTCACCAGCCCTTAATCATCTTTAAGAAGTGAAATAGATGAAATGTTGTGAAAATGAAAAGGCACAAGAGTTCATGTGCTCCCTGTCTATCAAATTCCCATCCAGCAAATCAAATAAGCATTGGAAAAAGCATCTATTTTGACCACAGAGAATCTATAAGAAAATGTATAAGAGAGAGGGATTCAGAAAACCATATTTTTCAATCAGACTATGGCCTGGATGCACTAAACATAATCGCAAATACTGACTGGATTGCTGTTGGATGATTCTCTGGCTGATTGTGGAAGAGCGATCAATGTACCTAAAAGACTGCATGCAAATGATCCGCGTGGAAGTTCGTCACAATCTCTGTCTCTTTCGTCTGATTGATTGGTGTGAGAGTGACTCTCACACATGAGCAAAGCCAGCAAAGGGAAGCTCAAGCAGATGAGAGACAGGGGAAGCCCCGAAAGCAGCATCCTACTACTCGGCTGTTCAGGGCAAGAAACCTTATTTTCTTTTCTTTTTAATGCACAGATGTTGTGCGTGTGTTAAACACACAATATCTGCCCCCCCCAAAAAAAAAACAACCCAGAAAAAAAAGCCCTCCCCGACATCGGGAACCAACCAACCCCCCTTCCTGCAGCAGCAAAAAAGGCAAGAAGGATGACGACTCTCACCTGCCATGCCATTCCCATGAGAGAAAATTGGTAGGAGGGATGCCCACTTCCACCTGTCAAAAGAGGCCCCCCCACCACCACTACGAACCATCTCCTACCTCCCGAAAAAAATAAAAGGCAGGAGGGATACCCATTCTCTCCTGCCATTGGATGCTCCCCTAACCCCCCGGTACCATTGGTAGATTTGGGAGCTGGAGGGAAACATGGTCCCTTCAGCTCCAAAGCCCGCCTGTTGAAAATGATGGGCCTTCCCCTCTCCAATGCACCATGTGATGCATGGAAAGGAGCCTAAAGCCCTAATTGGCTCAGATGCCAAGGCCCCTCCCAAGGGCCTTAGGCATCTGAGTCAATCGGGGCCTTAGGCTTGTCCCTCTGTATCCCATGTGATGCACAGGGAGGGGCCTAAGGTCTGCCATCTGAGCAAATAAGGACCTTAGGCCTTAGACCTCCCTATGCATTACATGGGATACAGAGGGAGGAGACTAAGGCCCCGATTGCTTCAGATGCCTAAGGCTCCTCCCCGTGCATCACATGGTGTACCAGGGAGGGGAGAAGGCCTATCATTTTCAATGGGCGGGCCTCGGAGCTGGAGGGACTGTGCTTGCTTCCAGCTGCCAACATCTAGCAAAGGTATGGGGGGGTTTGGGGGAGCATCCAGTGGCAGGAGGGAGTGGGCATCCCTCCTGCCCTTTTCTTTTCAGGAGGAAGGAGAGACGGTAGGGATGGGGAGGAGCCTTCGTTGGCAAGAGGGAGTGGATGTCCCTCCAGCCAAATTTCTCTCTGGGGGGGGGAATTCCCGGTGCCACGTTCGCCAGGGAGGGTCGTCACTGGTGGTGAGGGACTTTTTTGTTTTTATGGGACAGATATTTTGCATGTGTAACATGCAAAATATTTGTGCCATTGAAAAAAAATGAAAATAGGCAGACCTGTCGTGTTTTCCCGATCGCTAAAACCCTGTTTGTTTTTTTGCTCTAGTCTTAATTATATGTAAACCAAGTCGAGCTTGGCTTTGCATGGGGTTTTAGCTAATTTGCATGGCCGAATCGGAAAATGGACATTCAAGGGGAAAAACACACAGTGAGAACATAAGAACAGCCTTACTGAGTCAGACCATCAAGCCCAGTAGCCTGTTCTCACGGTGGCCAATTCAGGTCACTAGTACCTGGCCAAAACCCAAGGAGTAGCTACATTCCATGCTACCGATCCAGGGCAAACAGTGGCTTCCCCCATGTCTTTCTCAATAACAGACTATGGACTTTTCCTCCAGGAACTTGTCTAAACCTTTCTTAAAACCAGCTACGCTATCTGCTCTTACCACAACCTCTGGTAACGTATTCGAGAGCTAAACTATTCTCTGAGTGAAAAAAATAAATAAATTTCCTCCTATTGGTTTTAAAAGTATTTCCCTGTAACTTCATCGAGTGTCCCCTAGTCTTTGCAATTTTTGACAAACTGAAAAAAAATCCACTTGTACCCGTTCTACTCTACTCAGGATTTTGTAGACTTCAATCATATCTCCCTTCAGCCATCTCTTTTCTAAGCTGAAGCGCCCTAACCGTTTTAATCTTTCCTCATACGAGAGGAATTCCATCCCCTTTATCAACTTGGTCACTCTTCTTTGAACCTTTTCTAGCGTCGCTATATCTTTCTTGATATAAGGAAACCAGAACTGAACACAATACTCCAGATGAGGTCACACCATGGAGTAGAGATCTGCACAGGGACGGGGATTGCGGGGATTCCGCTGGTATACGGGACTCCCACGGTGACACCTCCCAGGCTCATGGGATTCCCACAGGGATGGACCTGGGGTTCTTATCCTGAGGCCTACCTAATTTCAGCTTCAGAAGAGACCGGTCCAGGTCCAGTGCCGCAGCGGGAACGTCTATGCTGAGCAGTGCTCAGCACATAGGCACACAGACTCTGTGTGCCTACGTGCTGAGCTCACTGCCTAAGTGACAGAGACTGTTGCTGCTGATTCATCGGGAAATCAAGTGCAGGCTAGAGCGGGAGGACAGCCTGCAATGTACACCCGATACATCAAAGGCAGCTATTCCACTGGAACAAAGGAGGATGAGAGGGAGACGATAAAAGAACAGGTCATTCTGCAGTTTTTCCTCAATTCTTGGAAAGTTACTCTTTTGCGATTAGGCAATGAGGTGATTCTGACGCCTAAACTTTTCAATTGCTTAACAGAAAGAGTTGAGATTAAGGTCAGGTGAACTTTTGTCAACCCACATTTGGATCCATCAAGTCATGTCATTTGTAGGCAGACTGCAGTGCTACCTAAAACTGTGCCTCCTAAAGACGTGAGTAAATAGTTGATAATCTAGCTGCCTTATATCAAGAAACATTTATTGTATTTCTTTCCTGGAAAGTAGTTTTAATTATTTTTTCTGCTATGGTCTCACAAGAATCTGGGGATGCCATATTTCTTCCAATGCTACTGCTCTGTGCATCTGTAAAATCTATAGACTTGTAAACATACATTCTTGCTCTTTAGCCAGTAGGAAAAGTATAGCTGTGAAATGGGAATTAGTGAGCCGCTCGAGCCCTCCGAATGCCCCGATACCAGCGACAGAGAGACCCGATGATAGCCAGATCTACGATGCCAGCCAGATCTTTTTCTTGGGCGCTAATCCTCAAGGTAGAGCCATTTTGTGAATCAGGTCGGTAAAAGCCATGTCACTAATGCTGTTAAAACAGGTTTAGCGACAATCACTGCCTCTAGTGTATCTAGCAGTATATTATAAAATCTCTGGGCTAGAAATACACTCCCCCACACACACGCACACAAAATGGGAAAACCCTTTAGCACATTGATCTACTTTTCAAAGTGGGGGCTATTTTGGCAAAATAACAATATGAAAGCCAAAATCATCATTGGACAAAGAAATTAGTGCTCTGAGAAAAGGTGAAGAGAGGAATTCTTTCCAATGATGGCTGTCTCTGAACAACTTGTATGATTAAAACTGTCTTCTCCTTCACATGCACTTGCCCTTCATTAACCATCTTCCACTGTCACCTCAATACACACTACATTAACCTCATCCAAACATGTCTCAATCCCCACTTGCTTCTTTCAGCATTCTATATCCACTCCAAGCTAGTGTTCTGCCATAGATAGTTAATTCCATCTCCTCCCTCTTCGCTGGAGGCTTGTAACAGGTGCTGCCTTTATAGCACCTGTTTTCTTCTGGTACCTCATGGCCTTTATTGACAGTGAACAGCACTGGAATTCAAGCACTGCATGAGGGCCAAGAAGTGCTAGAAGAAAAACTGTTTCAACTTTAAGCCTCCATATAAGGGGATGAGGAAAGCAAATTAAACAATTGTACTTGGGGTTCATTTCAATGTCTAGGAGGCAATGGCAGCCCCAATGGAATGCACTACTTCAGTACAAATGACATTACATTTGATGTGTCAAGTTTAGAGGGAAACTTTTTCCTCAGAAAAAGAGCAAAAATGAATCTAAGTTACTGGAAAAGAGAAAAATAACTTGCTATTTTTCCACTTTCAAAAACTCTATACAGAGCAGTCACTGGATAAACAGTACCTAGGGCAAAAGCTATTTACCCTCACCTTTCTTTCTAGGCGCAAGAACCAAGTTTTGAACATGAACGTGGATTGCTAAACTCAACACAATGAAGTAAGTTACCTGAAGTTGAAGAACTCAAGCACCAATGCTTTTGGGCTTTTATGTTTAATCAATATTTATTAATGACTGCACAAAATATGCACAATAAACAAAAGGCATACATTACAACCCATGCCATCTAAGTTTTGTCATTATACAAAAACAAACAGAAACCCCCACCCCTGCCCCTCTCATCCGCCTTATCCCAACTACACAATGCTTAGAAAGGATCTGGGTACAACAGAAACCAGTACCATGTAAACAGAAAACAAAAAAGGGAGGAAATGAGGGATAAAGCTCACCAATTAGCTGAATTATAAAAAAATCAGAACTGCCTACTTCCCCCCCAAACCAAAAAAAACCCCCACCCCACCAACTATCAAGATCCAACGATCTCAAACAACCCCCCTCAACCCGAGCCATTCTGCTTTTGGGCTTTTAGACCAATTTGAATTGGTAGCATGATGCCCAGTAACAACCTTAATCCCACTGCCTCATTCACACATTACATACATTGGTGTTATTCCTGCATGAGGTTTTATAAGGATAGAAATCACCACCCTGATCCCTCCTTATGGAGTGGAGGAACCTAATAATTAGTGTTTTTCAATGCAAGAAGTGGGGGTCAACAGCAGCCCCTGGAGATTTCTGGGATACCCCCCCTCCAATCATTCTTTTTTTTTTCCCCCTTGATATCCTCTAAGTTTGTGAAAGAAAGGGAGTGGAATGGGGAAGAGCTGCATACTTGATACATCCTCAATGAAAGGTGATGGGGTGAAAGGGATGAATGTCATGTCCTGCATGGGAAGATATGCAACAGCTCTCCTTCAGCTTATTTGGATCCAGAGGCCCCGACTTAAAAAATTAGCAAAGTCAAAAACAGACAATAGAGGAAAATAAACAGGAAATTTCAAATATTAAAGAAAAAGTGGGAGAAATTGAAAATGAAGTGAAAACGATTAAACGAGTTCAATCTACAATAATAAAAGATAATCAAATTATTAGAAGAAAATTGGAGACTATGGAAAATAACTATCGGACTAATAACCTACGATTGCTGAATTTTCCTAAAATTCCATCTATAAACCCGAGAGAGATGATAAAAAGGTATTTTATGGAGATACTTAATATTCCTGAGGAATCATTGCCTCCTCTCACTCGAGTATACTATTTGCCTATTAAAGTAAGGGATCAACAATCGGAGGATAAGAAACAGGAAATACAAGACCTTCAACAAGATTTGACAGCAATCCTGGAAACATCAGATAAAGATTTGGCTAAACCAGCAACTCTTTTGCTATCTGTGGCGTTGTTGCCGGACAAGGATTGGATACTAAAGATGTTTTTTAGGAACAAGAATAAAGAGTTTTTGTGTTTGAAAATTCAAATGTTTCCAGAAGTTAGTAGAGAAACTCAGAACCGCAGGCGTCAGTTTCTTATGATGAAAGCAGGAGTTACACAGCTGGGTGGTATTTTCTTTTTACGTTTTCCATGTAAATGTATAATAAGGTATCGAGATAATAAATATGTGTTTTTTGAACCATCTCAACTTACAGCTTTCCTGACACTGAAACGTCTGGAAAAAGAAGGAAAAACAACAACTACAATAACAACAATGCAATAGTAACAACAAATTGGATTTGATAATAGAATAATTCCTCAAGCCAGGCACACGATACTGTTTCTTTTGTATAGAATTAATAAATTGATTTCCTGAAGTTCACTCATATAAATCTTGGATCACATTATAGAGGACTTGAGATTGTTCGATTAGAATTTTTCAATATTATGTAAACGATTTCTTATTATTTTGTGTTTGATCTGACAATCTTTCTGTACAAAATGTTTTGATTTTGTTAAATATCTTAAAATGATAAATAAAGAATTAAAAAAAAAAAAAATTAGCAAAGACCACCAGGTTAGAGCAATCAGCTGTGAACCAGAGAACACTGCAGTTATTTCTGATTTTGAATTGCCTTAGATAACAGCTTATATTGTACACCTTCTGGCATCAGAAAAATATCTACTATACCTGAACGTACAACTGAAAAAATGCACGAGCTAAATTCAAAAATCCCTTCCTTTCCCCTATGATTTTAGACCCTTTTTCTTTAGTAACATTTTTGAAATACATTTCCTTCTTGCCTTTCTTTCTCTTGCTTGATTTTCCATTCAAAATGTAACATCAAACCAATTTCCTTAAAAAAAGATCATATGTGCTTCTTTCTTCCTATTTCCTCGCTGATATTTTGTCCATCACTTTCTTATATCTATAAAATTTGGAAACATATAAAAAAATTCCTATTGGGGGAGGGGGTAACATCTTCAGATATATGCTCAATTAAGCCTGAACATTCCTGCAGAATGGACATGCATCCGAGCAAAAAACTCCAAGTATTCCACCATTTACTAAGTAGTTTTTCTATATTTTTTCTCTGCACACTAACAGTGCTTTAGAAAAGGAGTTCATGACTGCAGAAACACGTAAACAAAAAGTCTTTGAATGGAATAAGTACAAAAATAAAGATCTTAACGGTGTCACAATTAACTAAATCATTGTGCACGTTATTATTTTTCTTCTAAAATCACTTTATAATAACTGTGTAATAAGCTGTTATTCAGACACTTATTATGCACAACAGTCAAGTAAACCTGCTTTAAGGAAAATTCCGTACATTAACCAATACCTTTTTGCCTGCAGAGATATCAAATCACACGTACAGTATTCGGTTACCCTCACATTCTCCCATACACAAGCACTCCTCTTCACCCGCAATCGGCAACGTCTCCTCTTCCCTCCCCAGCCGTCTACCATTTCTCTAGCTCGCCCTCGTCCAGCATGTTTCTCCCTCTACTCCCCGTGCGCGGTCCTGCGCTTTTTTTTCCCTCCAGGCAGCTCTCAACCCACCTCGACACGGGGACGTCAACGAGGTCGAAACCGCCCCTAAGTCTCAACGTCCCAAAGCGCAGCGAGAGGCAAAGCGGAAGACGCACTTAAAAACACGTACGCAACCCCCTCCCCCCTGGTAGCGGTACCTCACTCAAGACCAGCACCTCCAGCTACGGGAACCCTCATGCTCCAAACTCGCCATCCACCCCCCGGCGTCCCACCTGCAAGCTTATCTTTCAAGGCGCTCGTGACCGCCCCCGCCAGTTTTCCTTCCCCCGGCGTCCCGCCACCTCCGACGCAACGTCTTTCCCTCGGCCGCGTCCCGCCCCACCGGAAACAGGAAGTGGCGTCAGAGGGAGGACGGGTCGCGGCCGAGGGAAAGATGTTGCGTTACAGCGGTGGCGGGAGACCCGAGGCGAGAAACGGCGGGGTTCGTTACGGGCGTTCTGAAAGATAAACTTCAAGGTGGGATGCGGGGTTGGTAAGTTCGGTAGAGCGATACCGTTTCGGGGTTTGAAGGAGAGACGCAGATACCATTACTGAGGGGGTTGTTGAAACATTTGCTTTTTCTGCTTTGCTTCTCATCGCCTTTGGAGATGTTGATACTGCAGGTCTACCTTCACGGAACAGGAAGTTGACGGACGCCCACAAGCGGACAGCAGGCTGCAAACCCCCCCCCCTCTCCCCCTATGATCCTGTGCTAACAGATTTGTTCTGATGTGGAGAACTTGGCTGACATGCCTTCAGATCTGAATAAAAATTGAGCTAATGCTGAAACCCATGTCCATTAAGGCTATTTTGGTCCGGGTGTGCTGTAGGAGCAGTGTTCAAGTGCATGAGGGAAGACTGCTAATAAGTACTCTGGTGCTAAGATACCAGCGTAAAGAAGGGTTACTTAGTGAATGACATTGGGACAAATTTGTTCCCGTGGGATCTCAATATCCCGTCCCATCCCTATGAGTTACCGGTATGTCCCTGTTCCATTCCTACAAGCTCTGCCTTAACCACACAAAACTCATTTATGATTTTAAAGTGTTCGAGGCTTGTGCAGATGAGGACAGAGCTTCTTGTAGGAATGGGACAGGGTTAGAGCTCATAGGGATGGGGCTAGAGAGATCCCATGGGGACAAGGAAAATTTGTCCCCATGTCATGCTCTATGCCTTTGGAGGTTTAGCGGATGGAAAGTTCCAAACTCCCAGGCCTGTGGATAACAGGTCATTGTGTCTGAAAAATCCTTTTTGGTTATAATAAAGCTAGAGGAGACTTTGTCTGCTTCAGCAATGCCTGGAAAAAGTAATATGACTTTGCAAAGTCCAACCAGTGCTTACAGAAACAGAACACAGCTGTTTGGATAAAATTTTCCTTGGTGGCTACGAGTTGAGTTAAATCTATGATGAACAACAATCTTAATACATCTTGCCTTTTGAACAGCTATTCTCCAAATTTGGTTAAACGCCTTGAAAATATTTTGCCTCTTTTATAACTAAACTTATTAATAAATCTGTTGCTGTTAGCTTGGGCCCTGATATTTTAGAGATGGTATCTATTTATCCTCTTTTTAAAAAAATGACAAACTCGACCCATCACCATGAGTTTTGTCCCTGTCCCATCCCTGCAAGCGCTGTCCTCAACTGCACAAGCCTCGAACACTTTAAAATCATGTAATGCAAATAGTTTACCATCCTGTTTCTTCATTGTTCTTTACTAAGATTTTAGAGAATGCTGTGCTGATGCAGCTGCGGGATTTCCTTGATCTTAATATTTTGGATGTTACGCAATTGTTTCTGCTCAAAACATTCCATCAAAATGAACCTGATGTCTGTTTTTTATCATGATGACGCTATTTTAGACATTAACAATCAGAAATTGCTGCTTTTGCTACTATGCACCATGGTCTACTGTTAAAACAGTCTCCTTGCTTTGGGCATACAAGGTACAGAATGGGATTGGTTTGTCTTTTTTTGTCGAATCGTTTTCACACAAGTGGGAACAATCTGACTGGAAGTCTCTGCTGCTTTGCCCCAAATATCAGCATTATTTGCTGTTTTATTTAATTTAAATATGACTTCAATTTGTTGAGTTTTGGCTTGGGCTGCAGTTTCATCTTTATGCAGCCATTCAGGGAGGGGCTCACTCCTGCTCGGAACACCGCTGGACCACCAGGGATTCAAAAAGGGAGTCAGGAGATTAAAAAAAAAAAAAATTGACAGTTGGCTGGGACAGGAGATGGGAGGGATTGCTCCGGTTCCAGCCCACCAGGTCATACTACAGGCCTGCAGGATATTGAGAGAGAAGTAGAACAGGGTGGAGAGCCTGGCAGGGGGAGGGAGGGGGACAAGGCACAGAACCTGGCAGGGCACATGAATATTAACTCCCCTCCCTGTCTTATATTCGAGTCAACCTTTTTTTCCTCCTTTTTGGGTAGAAAGGGGTACCTCGTCTTATACTCAAATCAACTTATATTCAAGTATATACGGTACAGATAGAATGCAATTCAAAATGCTTTTTATAAATTGAGACTGATTAGGCATTTGAAGAATTTTTTAAATATAATTTTAGAACTGTTCCACAGGAGGTGGTTACTCTTATTTAGGGCTATTGTAACTCTTTATACCTTGGACTTGCTTACTGTGTTCATGCTTTACAGCTAGTTCAAAATACCTCTGCTTGCCTTATAGCGGGAATATCCAAATTTGAAGAACCTACATGGGCTTTCTATCCCATAGCTTGTCAAGTTTAATATTTTGTGTGTTATTCATAAGGCCCTGAACAATTAGATTGGATGTATTTTGTTTATCTTTTGTTTATATAGCAGGGGCCAGATTGTGGAACACTTGAGGCTCCTTTTACGAAGGCGCGTTAGCGGTTTAACGCGCTAAACCACTAGCCGCTACCGCCTCATCTTGAGCAGGTGGTAGTTTTTCGGCTAGCGCAGGGGTTAGCGTGTGATTAAAAGTCGCGTGCGCTAAAGCCACTAACACAGCTTCGTAAAAGGAGCCCTTTATCTTTTGGAACTAAGGAACATAGGCTCTATATTACAGTTCAGAAAGCAATTGAAAAACTTTTATCCTAGAACAAGTGCCTTCCTGCCCGAAGTTGGTTCACAGCTCCTCGGTTCTTCGTTTTCCGTGGAGCAAGGTTGCAACTGGACTCTGTCCATACGAGTTGCCTTCCCGTCAACTATTTTTTTTCCCCCTCTTTTTTGCATTTGGCTCTTATTTATTTTGCTTTATAATTTTTTTGTCAAATTTTCAACTTCCAAAAATTGCCTCAATTGGGCCTTGTGCCCATCCAGCCTATATGTCATGTCTGTCTGTCCAAATTAGATTGTAAGCTTTTCCGAGCAGGGACTGTCTACTAAATATAAAAATGTACAGCGCTGCTATACAAATGATATATATAGTAGTAGAGCTACTTGCCTCAGTAGGGCCAAAACACCTTGCTTCAAATTTGCAATCGTGTCTACTCTTCAGAAAATTTCAGCAAGACAAATGATTCGTCTCCTGGGTCATACGGCATCCACAGTTTATGTGACCGCCCTTCGCCTGTCTCAATCTCAGACCAGCTCAATGGAATCTAGCATTTGAGTGGTCTCAAGTCTTGGATCCACTATCCCAGCAGATCAGGGTCTCCTCGCCTCGTCAATCTCTCCAATAACATAACAGTGCTCTTGTATACTGCTACAACCTTGCAGCTCTCTGCGGTTTACAAATAAAGAAGACTGCACATACGCAGGGATATAACAATTCAGTAGCTGGTGGTTGTGACCAGCAAATCTAGCCAGAGATTTGCTGTTCCACATCCCTCCATACCAGTAAGTTCTTCTGACTGACACGTCCATATAGGCATGGGGAGCTTACCTAGATGGTCTGCTGACTCAGGGAGTTTGGTCTACTCAAGAGAGAACACTACACATCAATCTGTTAGCGCTTCAGGCAATTCGCAATGCTCTAAGAACGTTTCAGGATCATCTTCTCAACTATTTCCTCCTTGTCAGAATAGACAATCGAGCAGCAATGTACTATATCAACAATCAAGGGGGAGCAAACTCTCTTCTTTATGTCAGGATGTTCTTTCATATTTGGAAATGGGCAATTTCTCAAAATATTTTCCTCAAGACTGTGATTCTTAATTGGCTTATAATTTTGCTGAATAAATTCCTGATACTAGAGAGCAATTTATTATGTGTTAATGCTGTAGAAGGGCAATTTACAAAGCTGCAATCCTAATTTCCAGAACCTTTTACAACATCAAGTTTCAGTCATTTATAGTATCGCACTCTGCATCCCATCTCTTAATGCTTCAGTGCACACTGATACTGGTCACTACTTTCCTGAGAAGCAAGCTTAAGAAAAGCCACTCTACAAGGAGATACCTCTGTATCAAACCTTAATTATGCTATATAAATCAACTAGACTTTTTCAATCCTAATTCTTCCACCCCTTCTCCAGCTGGATATGCTAGCACTTTAGTGCTATTTTTCTTTGTAGCTCTATTGTTATGCAAAAATTTCAAGTTTCTTTGAACTGGACCTAAACATAAGAAATTTATACTATACAAAACAAAAAAGACCTCTCCTATATTTATATATAATTAATAATGAACCTCAGTGGCTACCCAGGTCCAAACTGAGCTTCAGTATGCCAAAATAATTATTAATCCAGTTACAATTGTATCATTTGGATGTTTTTATTATCAATTATTTTTAATTTTCTCAAATATCTACAAATTATAAGCACTCATCTTCAGCTTCTTCAATCACATTGGATTGATGGGGACACTGACATGATTTCCTGTTTTGCCATATGGCTATTTCAAGTAAGGGGACATGCCTTGAAACAGCCATATGGCAAAACATGATATGTCTGCGTCCCATTGATCCGTTGTGATTGAAGAAGCTGAAGATGAGTACTTATAATGTGTAGATATTTGAGAAAATTCAAAATAAATGATAAAAACATCAGAATGATACTATTGCAATTGGACTAATGATTATTTTGGCACACAAGTTTAGTTTGGACCTGATTCATTATTATATATAAAATATAGAAGAGAGAGGTCTTTTCTGTTTTGTATAGTTGAGACTTGTTTGGGCTCCTCATTATTAATTTTCTCATAAAGAGTGCCTAATAAAAATTTTCATAAGAAATTTAGGGCATCCTTAATGGCCCATTTTTACACTTAGGCTTTTGGTCCAACATCTTAAATATCGGAAAGAAGGACCATTGCACAGAGATAGTCAGATATATGATTTTATTAAGAAACATATGTTGAGTAACTTACATGGTTGTGTTTCACTGCATTTACAGTATGGATTATTTTGGCATGAATGTTTAGTTACTTTTCTATACAAAATTGGTACGCCTTCCTAGTTCTTTATATTTTAAATACAGTGGTACCTCGGTTTACGAGTGTTTTGCAAGATGAGCAAAACATTCGCAAAATCGTCGCCTTGGAAACTGAGCATGGCTCGATTTACGAGCGCCCTCCCCGCGATCCAGCACCCCCCCCCACCGCTGCTTACTGTCATCTGGGCACCGGCATGTCCTGTGCATTGGTGCCAGTGCCCGAAGATCGGCTTCCTCTTCTTGCTGGGCCTTGAGCATCTGCGCATGCTCAAGGTCTGCGAGTTCACAGAGAGAACATGAACTCGCAGGCCTTGAGCATGCGCAGATGCTCAAGGCCCAACAAGAAGAGGAGGCCGATCTTCGGGCACCAGCACCAACGCACAGGACATGCCAGTGCCCAGATGACAGTAAGCAGTGGCAGGGGGGTGGCCAATCGCGGCGGGGGAGTGCCCAATCGCGGCGGAGGGGGGGTGCCCGATCGCGGCGGGGAGGGTGCCCGATCACGGGGGGGCCTTCGGGTGGAGCAATGCCAGTTCTCGGGGAGGGATAGAGCAGCGCCGCTGGCCTCAGGGGATGGAAACGTATCAAAGAGAGTTTCCATTATTTCCTATGGGGAAACTCGCTTTGATAAACGAGCATTTTGGTTTACGAGCATGCTCCTGGAACGGATTATGCTCGTAATCCAAGGTACCACTATATATACTTTTATTTGTAAATGAAAAGACAGGCCGCAAATCTTTTCATAAACAATTGACCTTGCAACAGTCCAATTGCTGTTATAATTTAGGTTTATTAGCAATAAGCAAAAGGCAGCTCACATGAAACAAAAGTACAGCACATTGGGCTAAAAGGATAACATACATACATGGGCTATGCCAGTCAGAATGCCACATATACTTTTAGTTCAGTAGCCTAGGGTACTACCTAGTTACAGATTACATACTCACTTTCCATTGGTTTGTCACATGAATCATTTCTATTGGCTATATCATGGAGCCATATTGAAGCATGACATCACCTAGTGTCAAAACTGACCTATTTCCCTGACACTATTCTTAATACTAAGGTATTGATTGCTGAGGACAGGCCTCCTCTGTCCTGAGCTTGATTATAGTTCTGATAATTCTTTGGTAGGACATTTTATCCTGTACTGTTGCTTGAACTTATCCAATGATGTCACAGTCAGCAGATCTCTGCCACTTACTAGAGCAAAGGTGAATCTCTCATACAGCATATCATCTCCTGCTGACAGGCAGAAATATGATTGTCCAGAGACTTGAATTCATAAGCACAATGTCTCTCTTAGAAGTATAACTTTATTTTTGGGGGTCTCCGCCTACATTTTCACGCAGGTCTTATTCCTGATTCTTCCTCATAAATAATTTTGACATGTTCATTGAGAATGGTATATCAAAGCCAAAATAAAGCAAGTAACTTAACAGGTAGAAATGCACCTTCCCCTCACCAACTACTATATTTGTTCTGAAACCCATGAGCATACTTTTAGCCACAGACAGGGCAATTCTATAAGTTCATAGCAAGAGCTATATGCCACTATGTGCATCAAAGGTGTCTTTGGTATTTTTGTGCATAAGTGCTATACAGTCAAACCTCGGTTTACGAGTGCCGCAGTTTGCAAGTGTTTTGTAAGATGAGCAAAACATTTTAAAAATCTGCACCTCAGAAACCGAGCTTGACTCGATTTATGAGTGCCTCCCCCCCCCCAAACACACACGATCTGGCATCCCCCACTCAAACACATTCTCTTACCCCTATCCAGCACCAACGCACGGGACATGCCGGTGCCCAAAGATCTTCCTCTTCCTTGTGTTGGGCCTTGAGCATCTGTGCATGCTCAAGGCCTTTTAGTTCTCGCTCTCTCTGAGTGGAGCTGGGTTAGATGCTCTCTCAGGGTTTCTGCAGCTGGCATTGTGCTTGTGCAGGTTTCCGGGTCTCACTGCATCTTTGTCAGTTAGAAATGGACATTTCAGTCACCATGTTGTGGCTTTCTTCAGGGTTTGCTCAAGCCTGCAATATGACTTTGGAAATAGTGGGTTCACTCACCTGATTGGGAATAGGGCAGTTCACCACAGCCTTTTCCATTCTAAGGAGTTTCTGACCAATTGACTTTCCCGCAAAAATTCAAATTGGTGGATTGCCCTGTTCCCAGACAGGTCAGTGAACCCACTATTTCCAAAGTCACACTGCAGAAAGCCACAGCATGGTGGCTGAAACGTCTGTTTCTTCCAAAGTCCTGACAAAGAAGAAGCCAGAAACCTGCACAAGCACAATGCTAGCTGCGGAAACCCTGAAAGAACGAAAAGGACGCAAGGAGAGATGTTGAATTACTAGAACTTGGACGTCAGGGGTGTGAAGGAATTCGTCTAAAGGTTCGGCTGTCATTTCATACGCTTGATAATTCTGTATACAGTACACACAAGCACTATCTCTGAAACAGATCTGCGTGCAAAGCTTAAACAATACTTCCCCCCCTACTTGCAGTCCACCGCTACGCAAACAGACTCCTCACCTTTCATTCTTCCCAGTTGCGTTCGTCTAGGAAGTATTATTCTGTAACCAATCAGCACGCAGAGAACATCCTTCTAGGTTCCGCCTCTCAAGGACAACTAACGAGCCCATTTGTGTTCTAAGCCTCAATCTGTTTTCACTAGAACTACAGTAGACACAATTTGCCGTTAACACAGTTGCCCTTCTTACCACCCCCAAAATTATCTCTATTGCATATACCTGATACCGCCCAAAAAGTTTTACTCCGCCTAGACATCTATTCTAAACCAATGAGTAGTAATGTCATAGTCTACCTATCCAATAGGAATGTTCCTCCATGTGGTTCGAATTTTCCCGCTGACCAATGAGAATTCCTGTATGTTTGAAGGGCTTGCTTGCGCTGTATGGGGACTAGACCGTTGATTAAAAAAAAAAAAGAAGTTTTGAGACGTACCCTACTCTTCTTCTTGCGGATCGTGTTTTTATTTGGGTTAGTGGTTTATCGGTGTTTGTGGGTATGTATCTTTTTGTGCGTCTTTGTGATCATATTCATTTAGTCTATGGAAAGCTAAAGTGGTGTTGGTATATATAAGTTTTCTAAGGAAATGCTCTTGCTTTTTCAGTGATATGTTCGGGGATCTGAGTGTATTGTACCTCCTGCCCCTTTTAGGTGTTTTTTTTGTTTTGTTTTTACACACTTGGCTATCATATGTGCTCTTGTCCTGTACATGAACTTATTTTAACAAGAAAAAGTATTAAAATATATAAAATCTACTATATTCAAAGAGCAATTTATACATAAACATATTCCGATATATTAGTATGTGGACCTAATCCGCCTCCAGAGGAATGAAGGTCTCAGACTGCCATTACAAGAGAATCTTTTCACTGGTCCCTGTCAAGAATCTGGAGCACTTTGGGCTTATGGCATGGCTCTTGTGTGGGTGGCCCACCAAGGGTTATTTGGGCATGGTCATCACCACTTTGCTCAGAGTTAAGAAGCAGTTGACTGTGGCAGCCTATTCTAAGGCTTGGAAGTTCTTTCAGCGCTGATGTGCTGTGGACTTTGTAGAGCCCTTCTTAGCTCCAATTTCGGTAGTCTTGGACTTTTTGCATGAGGGACTTCAGAAGGGTCTGTCAGTTGGATTTCTGAAAGTGCAGATAACAGGCCTTTCCTGTTTCTAAGCTCGGCTCATTAAAAGAGCTCTTTGTGTCTGCTGATGTGTTCCTCGTTCCCTTCCTGAAACTGTAACATTGTATTGGAGGGTCTTAGTAGAGCTTTGTATGAGCCCATATGGGAGGCTTCCCTTTTGGATCTTAAGGTCAAGACGGTGTTCTTGGTAGCAATTATGTCGACCAGATGAGTCTCTGAGTTGCAAGCTCTTTCCTGCAGGGAGCCATTCCTCAAAATTACAGAAGCTGAACTCTCCTTATGTATGGTTCTGTCCTTCTTTTCAAAAATGGCCTTCCACATTAAATCAGGAGGTCTTTTCACTCTATGGGAACTAAGAAAAAAGGATAAAACATTGCATTCATTTGATGTTAAGCGAGTGCTTCTCGTGGCCCCCGGACTGCAAGTTTGAGACCACTGCTCTAAAGCCTCAATTTACAGATGGATTCAGATGACCATTTCCTCTGTGTATGTGGACTGCAGTAAGCACCCACCAATTGCATTGAAAGCTCACTTCACCAGAGGAGATGCTACATTGGCTTGGAATTAGTCTGGAACTGGAAAAATATCTGTCTTTCTGGTGAGCTGAGAGAATTAAAAAAATAAGGAATGCTCTCGAGAGTGTGTAGACTGCTTCAAGTCTGCTGAATAGCGTGTCATGCAAGTAGCTACGAGCTCTATGTAAGATTAGTGCTGGTTGTACATATTTTTGTATCTATTTTATAACAGCTGCTTGAATTTTGTAATATTTGTCATAGAGCAGAACAGCATTGTGCTGTTGGGGATTCTTCCCAGTTTCCCTCCTTCTGGTGATGTCTTTTGTTACAGTTCTAACTTGATGGGGAGGAGCAGCTCCCTGGGAAGAAGGTGGAGTTGAAAAAATGATTACTGTATTTCCCCCATATGTAGGCTGCCCCCATGTGTAGGCCGCAGCAAATTGTGATCTATGTTTTAAAACCAGTAGATAAGCCGCCCCATGGTATTAACTACGGTTTATCTTACCGGAACATTACCTGCTGAACGACGGCCAGCGGTGCAGGGCAGTTGCAATCTTTTTGGCATCCAGCCTGGCCCTGCACTGCTTGCTGAATGGCTGCCGTCAGATCTGGCGAAACTAGCGAGAACTGACGGCAGCCATTCAGCAAGCAGTGCGGGGCCAGGCTGGATGCCAAAAAGATTGCAACTGTCCTGCACCGCTGGCCACGAGATTAGAGGAGGCAGCCATCCAGCAAGCTATGTATTTAAGGGGGATTTTAAAAGGTATGGGGAGATGATTTAAAAAGGGGGAGGGGATGATTTTAAAGGTTTAGATAGGCTGCCCCATTTAAGTAAGCTGCGCCTCTTAGGCAGGTTTGTAAAACCCATGTATAGACCGCGGTAATGGCAAAATATTAAACATTCATAGACAGGCATTGTATTGACACCAGTGCCAAGAGTTGCTAGTATGTTAACTTACAGGGTGTTCATAATACTTATGTAGGTACAGTATCGCACTACTTCTTGGTCAGCATATGCCTAAAATGATTTCCAAGGGAATGATTACCTGTTGGTAAAGACACAGGTCTTTCATTTCAACAGTCTTAGGTTGTAACAGACCAGAGAGAGGGGGACCCTAGAAATATGATCAGAACAAAAAAAAAAAGTGGGTTATTTTGTAAGCTATTCTGTCTTTCACTGCTTTCCTATTGCCATCCTTTGACTTCCCCTTTTTATACAATATGATTTTCATCTTTCATTATTATTGATGTCTAATTTGTAGTCTAATGGTATAATAATGTTTAAATATCAGTAGATGAGAATGTAGAAGAAAAGTATGTACTATAAAAAAGGTATGTTTATAGTTCCGTTTTCAAAATTTACAAATTGTCTCCTTTTTTTTTTTCTTCAAATATACAGGTCAAAGGATGGATATTAAATCCCAGTTTGTGAATCGCTACAAAAAAGATCTGAGTACTGAAATATTCAGAGCAAAGATCGCACGCAGAAAATCTGTGACACAGAAGGAGAACAGACACAAGGCATTTAGAAAGAGCAGAGGGCTTCCACTTCATGATCTCAACATTTCTCCATTAAAAGAGAGTGACATTTCCCAGTTGGAGGGGACTAAAGCGCTTCTTTCAGAACTAGAAGAAACAAAAGAGAGTGAGTCATGGGGAGGGGGGTGCATGCGTTTTTCATTTTGGTCTCCAAAAATCTCTTAATTTTTGCCCTTTGGCCTCTTTCTGTCATTGAAAACCTATGGTAATCAACAATCTTAATACACCAAATAAGTTTGTTTATGGTTTTGTGCTTTCTCTGCTCGCCATCTGTCTTTCGAATGAATAATAATAATAACAGTTTATATACCGCAATACCGTTAAGTTCTATGTGGTTTACAGAAGATTAGTGGGGTACATGAACTCCGTCTTGAGGCTGAAGGACTTCCACTAGTGATATTGGCAAGGGGCTGGATGACCTAATGACCAGCATGACAGATCGTCATCCTAAGTCTTTGCCAGACAGTAGACTGCATGCCCTTGGGGGGTCTGGTTGTGCTACTTTACATGGTTCTAGACCAGTGGTCTCAAACTCAACCCCTTTGCAGGGCCACATTTTGGATTTGTCGGTACTTGGAGGGCCTCAGAAAAAATAGTTAATGTCTTAATAAAGAAATGACAATTTTGCATGAGGTAAAACTCTTTATAGTTTATCAATCTTTCCTTTTGGCTAAGTCTTTATCATAATATTGTCATTTATAGCTAAAGAGACATATGATCAATAATCTGTTTTATTTTACTTTTGAGATTATGATAAACATACCGAGGGCCTCAAAATAGTACCTGGCGGGCCGCATGTAGCCCCTGGGCCGCAAGTTTGAGACCACTGTTCTAGACAATTTTATCAGTCATCAGCGGGGTACTCTGCTCGGAAATCATTTTAGGGCACTTGGCAGAGGGTTGGAGGTTTGAGGCAAGTTTCTGGTTCGCACCCCACAGCAGCTTCCAAGAAGTCTCAATAACGTCGGGGAAATAGCCAAACCCCCACAAATAGGAGGCGGCGGCGAAAAGAGTGAACAGAATGCTAGGAATAATAAAGAAAAGGATCACGAACAGATCAGAGAAGGTTATTGTGCCGCTGTACCGGGCCATGGTGCGCCCTCACCTGGAGTACTGCGTCCAGCACTGGTCGCTATACATGAAGAAGGACACGGTACTATTCGAAAGGGTCCAGAGAAGAGCGACTAAGATGGTTAAGGGGCTGGAGGAGTTGCTGTATAGCGAAAGATTAGAGAAACTGGGCCTCTTCTCCCTCGAGCAGAGGAGATTGAGAGGGGACATGATCGAAACATTTAAGGTACTGAAGAGAATAGACTTCGTAGATAAGGACAGGTTGTTCACCCTCTCCAAGGTAGGGAGAACGAGAGGGCACACTCTAAAATTGAAAGGGGATAGATTCTGTACAAACATAAGGAAGTTCTTCACCCAGAGAGTGGTAGAAAACTGGAACGCTCTTCCGGAGTTTGTCATAGGGGAAAACACCCTCCAGGGATTCAAGACAAAGTTAGACAAGTTCCTGCTGAACTGGAACGTATGCAGGTAGGGCTAGCCTCAGGGCGCTGGTGTTTGACCAGAGGGCCACCGTGTGAGTGGACTGCTGGGCACGATGGACCACTGGTCTGACCCAGCAGCGGCAGTTCTTATGTTGGTTTACTGGGAGGCTTGGACGAGGATTTCCTTGGACAGCTGGATGCTATACATCTTTTGAGAGGGAAAAAGCTCAAATTTTTTCATCCTCTACTGGACTTATTTGTCGGCTGGACAGCCAGAGAAAATGGTCAGGGTCCAAACAATGGTGAAACGACTCTTGGATATTCAGGTCATAGAACCGAAGCAGCCAAAGAAGGGCTTGGACAGGTACTCTGTATAGTTCATCATGCCCAAGAAAGACTTAGACGACTGGAGTCCAATCCTGGATCTGAAGTTGGTTGGTGCAGCTCTGAGAGTTCCTCGATTCCAAATGGAGACCGTTCGTTTGGTCATAACATCAGTAGCACTAGGTAAATTTCTAGCCTCTCTGGATTTGACGGAGGCTTACTTGCATAGTCTTGAATTTCCAGATCACAGAAAATTCTTGAGGTTCTATGTCCTGGGGAGATGTTTCCAGTTCTCAGTGCTACCATTCGATCTGGCAATGGTGCCTTGCACCTTTACCAAGGTGATGCTCATTGTAGCAGTGCACCAGCACAAGGCAGGGATCCAGGGGCATCTATACTTGGATGATTGACTGATCAGAACTCCAATCAAGATCGATGACAAGAAAGCAGTGGAGCAAGTGGTCCGACTGCTGCTGGAACTGGGTTGGATCATCAGTTTCAGGAAGAGCGACCTGGCACCCGCACAATCCCTAGAGTAATTGGGGATCTGCTAACACATGGCAGAAGGCTGTGTTTTTCTTCTAGAACCAAGCAAACTGAAGCTAAGATGCCAGATTTTGGCGATCCTGGCAATGCCAACTCCTACAGCTTGGCACTATCTGCAGGTGCTGAAGTCAATGGTAGTGACTATAGAGGTGGTCCCTAGGTGAGAGCCCATCTATGACTTTTCCAGGACATGCTATTGTCCTGCTGGTCTCCATAGATGGATTCTTTTCAGAAGCTGTTGGCCTGGATGCCAGAAGTGCACCTAAGTTTGCATTGGTGGTGCCAGCCAGAGTTGCTGGCAAAAGGCTTGCTGCTCTGCATATCCTTTTGGATGATCCTGACAACAGATGCCAGCCTGTACAGTTGGGGAGGTCATTGCAAGGGTGGTTCAGTTTAGGGCCGTAGGTTGCCCTATCAGAGAAAGTGGTTGCTCATCCAACTGGAACTAGAACCTGTGGGGTGTCTAGCTCTGCAGATGCTGGAGAACACCCTAGAAGGCAAAGTGGTCAGGATTCTCTCGGACAGCACCACAGCAGTGGCCTATGTCAAGAGGCATGGAGGCGCAAAGAATGCTTATTTTATTTATTTCTAAAATTTCTAGACCACCTATACCTAAGTGGTTAACAATAAAACATCCACACTACATGAATAACACTTTCAATTATAGTACAATTGCATACTAACATAGCCCCCTCAAGTAACCTCAAAAACTAGAGGAAGTAATATATTATCAGTCTTCACTAAATTAAATCACCATGATCACAGTTCAAGATATCCTAACTAACTCTTCAGCAAAATTCAGAAAAAGGCCTTAACATATAGTTCGGTCTTTAACATTTTCCTGAACTTTAACCAGTCAGAACAATTCCTCAGTATAACAGGGAGGTAATTACACAGTTTCACTTCCGCCACGGACATTATTACTGTTCTAGATTTAACATACCGAACAGTATTCTCCTTCATAGAGGTCAGTCTCATAGTACCTTCTGACCTCAAAGCCCTCCTCGGCTGGTACACCTCCTCGGCTGGTACACCTCCCACACTGTTTGAAAATTCACTGACACAAATCCATGCAAACTCTGATGTACTACTGATAGCATCTTAAAGCAAACCTTTGAGTCACTGGAAGCCAGTGCAATTATTTTAACTCCGGAGCGATGTGTTCCCTGCGTGAGATACCCAAAATTAACCTCGCCGCAGAGTTCATCAATTGTTGTAACGCTTTACATTTAACCTTCGCTAATCTTAAGTAAAGCATATTACAGTTATTGTTTCATTGGGTAGAAGTCCACCTACAGGCTCTATCAGCAGCACCTACAGGCTCTATTGGCAGCACATGTGGTAGGAGTAGATAACTTGTACACGACTATCTCAGCTGGCAGACACTAGACCCAGTGGAGTGGTTGCTGTCTCGGAAGACCTTCAACAGCATTGTGTGTCAATGGGTGCGTCTAAAGTTTGATCTGATGGCATCGGCTGCCAACAGAAAAGTCTCTCATTTCTTCAGCTAAAGGTTCGAGCTTGGAAGTACCAGCATGGATGCTGTAGTAAAACCATCATAGGCAATGGAATGCTATTTTATTTGATGGGGGGGCCCAAGAGCTCCACTCAGCAGAATCCTGTGGCACAGCCTCTCATCAGTTCCCTCCCCCCCCCTTCCTTCCGATGCTGTGCTTTTAAATCTTCAGGCAGCTGCCACACAATTTCAATGAGCAGGCCTGTCCCAGAACCCTTCATTCTACTTCTGGGGACAGGCTCACTTGTTGACACTGGTGTGGCAGCTGCCCGAAGATTTAAAAGTACAGCGCAGGGTGGGTGGGCAGGAACCAACTGGCAACCGCCAATCTTTAGGGATTCCATGGCCCCTGTGGACTCTCCAGTTCACCCATGACAACTATTGTTATAGAGAGGATTGTTGTATGTATTTCACCCATGATCCATAATAAGCTGGGTAATTTTCCTGTGATTGGTTATCCTTATTGCTCCAGATTGGCTGCTTAGGCTGTGGAACGCAGATCTGTTTCGTCTACAGAGAGACAAAATTGCCTCTTCATCCGACCCTTTCGCAGTGTCCAGTTTCCTTGGAAAATCTGGAACGCTTTAAGCTTATGGCATGACTCTTGAGTGCACAGCCTTGGCAAGCTAGGGCTACTCAAAGGTAGTCATGGCTACCCTACTAAGATCTAAAAAACTGGTGACTGTGGCAGCCTATGCTAAGGCTTGGAAAACCTTTTAGCGCTGGAGTGCTAAACTGGATGTGGAGCCTTTTAAGGCTCCGCTGTCAGTGGTCCTAGGACAGATTAGTAAAGGGCCTGGTGGTTGGATCCCTGAAAGTACAGGTTGCAAGCCTCTTGTGCTTTAGAGCTCAAGTGGAGAAAGATTCTTTGGCTTCTAATCCTGATGTAGCCAGATTTTTGAAGGGAGCTAAGTGGCTGCATCCTCCTGTGCAATGGCCATTCCTGTCATGGAACATTGTGTTATGTGCTCTCACTAAGGCCCTGTGTGAGCCATTTTTTCTGTCTATGAATTTTTAATATTTTGCCATTACCGCGGCCTATACATGGGTTTTACAAACCTGCCTAAGAGGCGCAGCTTACTTAAATGGGGCAGCCTATCTAAACCTTTAAAATCATTCCCTCCCCCGGTACCTTTTTAAATCATCTCCCCATACCTTTTTAAAATCCCCCTTAAATACATAGCTTGCTGGATGGCTACCTGGATCGCACCAAACCTCACAGAACTGCTCCTCAACTTTTCGTGTCCTTTGATCCGAACAAGTTGGGACGCCCTGTCTCGAAGCATACCATCTCCAACTGGATGGCGGCTTGCATCTCTTTCTGCTATGCCCTGGCTGGATTACCCCTTCCCTGTAAAGTCACAGCCCATAAGGTCAGAGCAATGGCGGCCTCTGTAGCCTTCCTCAGATCTACACCGATTGAGGAGATTTGTAAGGCTGCCACTTTGTCCTCGGTTCATACCTTCACCTCTCATTATTGTCTGGATACTTTCTCCAGACGGGATGGACAGTTTGGCCAAACAGTATTACAAAATTTATTCTCCTAAGTTGCCAACTCTCCCACCATCCCATTGAGGTTAGCTTGGAGGTCACCCACTAGTGAGAATACCTGCCTGCTTGTCCTGGGATAAAGCAATGTTACTTACCGTAACAGTTGTTATCCAGGGACAGCAGGCAGCTATTCTCACGTCCCACCCACCTCCCCTGGGTTGGCTTCTCTGCTAGCTACCTGAACTGAGGAGACACGCCCGGAGCATCGGGCGGGAAGGCACTCGCACATGCGCGGTGCGGACATCTCGAAACTTCTGAAGTTTCTTCAAGCAAGTATGCTTGTGAGACGTCCGCATCGGGGCTCTTGTCGGATGACATCACCCACTAGTGAGAATAGCTGCCTGCTGTCCCTGGATAACAACTGTTATGGTAAGTAACATTGTTTTCTCGCAAACCCTTTTTATCCAAGGAGAATGTTTTATTCAGGAAACCAGTATTTTTCAATGCTTACACTCACTCTTGTGTTTCTTTATATGAAAAAAGGCAATCAGAATTTCACTCAAACTCTTTCAACATTATTTATTTATTCACTTTTCTATACCGTTCTCCCAGGAAAGCTCAGAGCGGTTTACATGAGTTTATTCGGGTACTCAAGCATTTTTCCCTGTTTGTCCCGGTGGGCTCACAATCTATCTAATGTACCTGGGGCAATGAGGGGATTAAGTGACTTGCCCAAGGTCACAAGGAGCAGCATGGGTTTGAACCCACAACCCTAGGGTGCTGAGTCTGTAGCTTTAACCACTGCGTCACACTCTCCCCTTATCTCAGCTAAACTTCTTTGAACCTAGTGCTTGAGCCATCACCAATCAAGCCACCTGATAATTATACCCACTTCCTAGCAGGCTTGCTCTCCTCTCGGTGTACATGCTTAGAGCAAACTTTCAACCAGCCAGAACATTTACAGATTTTAAACAATCACTACTATTTATTTTTTATCACTTACTTCCCAATCTCACTTTCACACTTCCCTCCAAACTTCTTCTCTTTAATCTGAACACGGTTCAAGTTCACTGTAGGAATGCCACATAGGAAACACACACACGCAGTCTTAGAGTCGGGAAGGAGGTGCTTCAAATGAATGGTCTCTCCCCCTTTTATTGAGAATCATAGCTCCATTAATTACTTAGTTAATGCTCTACAAGGTTATAATTTCATAATGCATTTACGATGAGGATTAGGCCAAAGTAATTCATTGTTTACATATTTCATGTGCTTCTCAAAGTTCTCACATGACATCTGAATATATATAATGGTTATAATCAAGTGATTCCTAATGTGTACATTTCTGATATGTCTCAAATCTTATTATAGCATGTGACAATCCAAAGGTTATAATGCATACTCCTTAAGCTCTTTTGATTAGCCTTAAGTCAAGGCCTGCTTAGGAAAAGTCTAATTGTTGCCCATATAAGGGATGCTTAAACAAGATAAGGAATAAGGGTAAATGTGTGTCAGGTTAATATGTGACAGGAAGGGAGGAGAAATGCCTCAGCATTCTATCATAAGGTGCAAACCTTGTCCTTGCTTAGAATGTATAGGTGGCAGGAGGGAGAGGGAATGAGAAACAAGGCCTCAGATCCAAACACAAGGCATAGATCCGTACACAGGGCCTAGATTAGTGTGCCGACCTGGCTTGGTTCAGAACTGCCTGTGTGCTGACCTTGCCTGTGTTCTGATGCCTTGGATCAGAACTTATCAGACGTCCATCCCTACAGTTCACCCTGACTTAAGAGTTCATCTCGCACCCAGGGACACATATTGCAACTTCAGCACCACGCTCACCTTACTTGCATGAAGCTAACAATACAAGAATGCTATGACACTGATGAATTTTGAAGTCAAAATTTCTCAATATAGGGCAAGAAAAATGAGGAAAAATATCTGAGTGGCACCTGATAGCAAGGTGGAAATCTCTGTCATGGATTTAGTAATGATATTGTTTTTACTTCCATTGTTACTCATTTATAGGCAAAACTTCACCATATTTTTTAATTTTAATGTTCCAGAATCATTTAAAACATCAGTCAAACAGGTGGTAAATCAGCGGTTGAACTTGCTTCAGCGCTTCAAGGAAGAGAAACAACTTCGAAAATTAAAAGAACAGCGAGAAAAAGCCAAGCAATCTGTGTTCAGATGTGGGCTTTATAAACCTGATGTACCATGCTTTTTACCTGGTCCATATACCGGGCAAGCAAAACAAAGAGAGAAGGTAATGTAAAAATTTTAAAGAATGTTGAAATAGTATGGTATGTTATTTAGTCTTATATCATGGGCATGTCTAACCCGTTTTGGATTGCTTTTGTGAATTGGCTAAGCTTTATTAGTCTTGACTTTTAGGCGTTTTGTTTCTTTTCAATCTTTTATTCATTCACGAGTGTTGTAGAGTTAAGAAAGATTGATCAGTGGGTATTGAACATGACTTGAAATACCTCATACAGCCAGTATAGTTTCAAGGTTAAGGGGAGGATTTGAATTCCAAAAGATTTTATAGAAGAAAAATTTTGAATTGGAACATTTCCTGATGCCCATTATACATTTGTGATCTAGTGCCACCTTTTATTATATTTGCATATATTTTTTAAAAACAAAAAGTCCACCATATATCTGTATTTCTTTTTTATTACTTATTTCATATTAGTATTACTTATTTTTGTAGTAGTTAGTCTTTGCCGCTGCCAAAAGTTTCAAAGTATTCTCAACAATAACACCTAAATTCTTTTCTTGGGCAGTGACTCCTAACAGAGAACCTAGCATCACATAGCTATAGTTTGGGTTCCTCGTTAATGAGCTTTACATCATGCAAAGTTGTCATTTCTTTAATAAGACATTAACTATTTTTCCTGCGGCCCTCCAAAATCCAAAATGTGGCCCTGCAAAGAGTTTGAGACCACTGTTCTAGACAGATGGGTAGTATCCCCATGGCTGCATGCCATCTGCAGAACAAATCCACTCTGGATTTTTGTCTGTACCTCTGCTGTACTTCATTGGGCTCCTAAGCTCCCTCTACAGTTTTTCCCTTCTGCACATGGGCATGCAGGAGAGTATTCTACACTTCACAATTTATTATTTTATTTGGTGTCTTTTTTTTGGGGGGGGGGTTTGGTACTCGGAGTGATTTAGCTCTGCCTGCATTAAGATTTCCCAGACCGGTCTGCAGCTGACAGGTCAATCCCTGCATTTACTTCGTAGGAGCTTGGGGCCATACCTATCTTTCTCCTGCTGAATGAGAGTTCGAGCACAGGCTGTTTGGCATCCGTTAGAGACTTGGCAGTGTCTCACAGGTTGCCGGCTGCATCTTCTCACCTCCGCCTGTCCCTGAGCGTGTCATCAGTCCACAGGGGTGGTGGAGGTACAGTCAGGCATAAGGTCTGACTGGCAGCCTGAAGATCAGTGTTGCAGGGACATTCCCAACATGAGGCAGTGATTTTCTGATTCCAGCTACTGAAAGGGAGCTGATGCAGGCTGCAGCATATTTTCAGCAGCTGTATTCTTTAGTTGCAATCTTGATAGCATCAGTTGTTACTATCAGCACCCTCCACTCACTAGGATTCCCGATAAGAGGAAAACCTACTTTCCTTCTTTCTCACACATTGCAGTCCATTGAGGTATTTAGCAATACCATAGGTTTTACCTACCAACTCAGTCAGTTACCCTAGCAACTCGTATCATGAAAGCAACCACAGTATCATGAAAGCAACTTTAGTTTCTTGGGTCATATGATAGCAAAAGCCAAACTCCAGAACTATTTCTATACAGCAAACATTAACAAGCACAAATAAACATATAGAAAACAACCCTACAACTACTACTATATCAAAAGTTCATGGAGAAAAAGAGACCTCAGAGTAAATTAACACTTATAATCAGTCCATATGGTACTGCAAAAAGGATGTTGACCATAATCATCAGTTTCTGGGGAAAAACTCCACAAAATTGCCAAAAATTAGTCTTCCCAATTATAAAGTTCCAATAAGGAATGTGTAGCAATGTACTTATAATAGTAGTTGTAAGCTGGAATCAATGTTCAATCAAAATGTACAAGTTCAAATGTAGAGAAGTAGAAATCCATCCACTTTCAATCACAGTTTCTTCAGCAAAGCCTGTTTTGCAAACACACTATTTCAAGAGCAAGGCACATTTCCACTCAAAGATCCAAAGTATAAGAAAATAAATCTCAGTTAAGACGCGCCATTTGTTGTCCCATTTGCCAGGTTTGAATATGCAAATTCTGTAATAGCATCTCAAATTTCATTGAGACCGATACTATCAATCCCTAACAAGCCAGATATCTGTTTAGCCCTCCGTAGGATAATCCCTCCAATGATGGACAAACCAAATCTATTCAAGCGATGCCTCTTCCAACTACACTCCCTAATAATTACTTTGACAACAGATGGGAGTGGGAATAGGCACATCTTCATCTTGCCATGCAAAGTGTATGGACACCAAAAGAGTATCTGCTACACAACATCCTGGAGCTTAAATGATTTCATGTAAATTAAAACTTTGCTGCTTGGATCAGAAACAAAGTAGTTTAGTTTAGTTTAGTAGTATAAGAATCCACAAGTAAGTAGCCATGTTTTTTTCCGTTTATTCCTCATCTCGGAACCAGCAGCATTCTGATCATGGAGTTCCATCCAACAGAACTTCTTCTGCCACCCCCGTTAAAGCTAGGTTGTGCCAAAACAGATTAATCAGGTCATTGCAGGAAGGTGATTTTTCCATCTGCGTGTTGTAAAGAAGATTGTATTCCAGGAGGGTTCAGGTACGTTCCGAGAGAGCCCACTTTCCACTAATCTGGCATCCCCACAATATATTTGTAGACCAGCAATCTGGTCTCCCGGCAGTCTTGGCTTCCCCTACCTATCTTCAAAGTTGGATAGTTCATGTGTCTAGCAGAATAAGGACTGTGAAATTTTATTCTAAACCCAAATTTCCTTTTTCTTTCTTTCCCTTAAATCCTACTAGATTAGTCCAGAACTCTCTTGGAAACACTTGTAGCTGCAAGAGGAATCCCTTGATTTCAGTATTGGTAAACTGACCAGCCAGTTTTTGTCTTTACAGAGGAATATAGAGCTGGGGTTCTATTTAGTAAGGAATGTTTTGCATTTCTGGTTATTCACTTGCTAGTATCCTGCTGGTAAAGTTGGTATAAGTTTCAGGACTACATCACTCCTTTGTTAGCAGTGTCGATGGAAAAGCCATGTTCTGTCACCATCTTTTGGCAGGGTGGTGTAAAACCGTGTCTGGGTTGGTATAGCAAGATTCAAGGAAAGGAAGTTAAGTACCGGTAAAACTAAATGTTTTCCTCCCCCCCCTTCAGTTTTCAGCTTTTAAAATGTTAGCAATTATTTTAATACTAGTCAGACCTTTTATCTGAAAACTAAGATTTTGCTGTACAAGATCCTTTTATCCAAAATCCTTGGGACCCAGGCATATTTTGGTTTTTGGAATTTTTTTGTTTGTTTTCAGAATGGTAATGTTAAGTCAGAAAAAGACAGACCATAAGACCATAAAATTGCCACCAAACTTTTTTATTTCAAAAAAAGGCAAACATTAAATACTTCAAGCATAGACTTGTTCACCAAAGAGCCTTCAGTCTGTCATATGCTGCATTGGCTGGACATGTCACTGCCTCAAATGTTCATATAGGACAGATAAATATAGGAGTGCACTCCCAACAATTTTACAACACTGATAACAGCTGATGAACAAGCATCATGTTTAAGGAAAGAGAGAACAACTGAGGAAAGAGTCCCACTATTCACAAAGGGCCCTTTTTACAGAGCCACTATCATGGCTTTGTAAAAGGAACCGAAAGAGTGTGGATTACTGGGGAGTCGCAAAGATGAAATACTTCAAGCACAAAAGAGGAGCGGGTCTTGGGAGTGATAGTATGTAATGATCTTAACATGGCCAAACAGGTCAAAAAGGTGACGGCGAATGCTAGAAGGATGATGCTAAGATGCATAGGTAGAGGTATGGCCAGTAGGAAAAAGGAGGTTTTGATGCCCCTGTTAAAGACTGGTAAGACTTCATTTAGAAAATTGTGTACAATTCTGAAGACCGCACCTTCAAAAGATATAAACAGGATAGAGTCGGTTCAGAGGAAGGCTACTAAAATGGTCAGTGGTCTTCGTCATAAGGCATAAGGGGACAGACTTAAAGATATCAATATGTATACTTTGGAGGAAAAGTAGGAGAGGGGAGATATGAGGAGACATTTAAATACCTACATGGCATAAGTGTGCATGAGGCGAGTCTTTCATTTGGAAGGAAGCTGCGGAATGAGAGGGCATAGGATGAAGTTAAAAGGTGATAGGCTCAGGAAAATTTTTATTTTTTTTACAAAAAGGGTTTTAGATTCATGGAATAGGCTCCCAGAAGAGGTGGTGGAGACAAAAACTATGTCTGAATTCAAGAATGCATGGGACAGGCACGTGGGATCTCTTAGGGAGAGGAGGAGATGTGGATGGGCAGACTGAATGGGCCATTTGATCTTTATTTGCCATCATATTTCTATGTAACTTCCAGGACCAACAATTTGCACCAATCTGAGGGGGAGCTTGGCCCCTTTACTGGCAACATTGTGCTTTCGTGGAGAGGGGCGAGAGCCAGAGACTTGCTGTCTCTTGCCCCTTTCTAAACCTCTGCTCTGGTCCCTGAAAGGACCTCTTTGTAGATTGTCCTCTCAGATTCTGAGCCGTCCAGGGTCCTTATCTGCAAGGCCTTAGGATAACTGACTGTAACACTGGTCAGCAGGTCATCCAGACCCTTGCCAAAGAGCATCTGCTCCTGAAAAAGAAGCCTGCTCAGTGTGGCTTTAGAGGCTGAATCTCCTGCCCACTGTCTGATCCAGAGCATCGTCCAGGTGGAGATAGCATAGACTGACACTTTACTCATGACTCTGATGATGTCATACAGTGTCCACTATATAATTCACCCCAGAAAGGAGCATCTGGGGGTCTTGTCTTCTGAGGCCAGGACTCGAGCCAGTCGGGTATGGCAAGCTCATGCCACAAAGGAAGCTGAGGCTGCCGCCTTAATCCCTAGGGCCATAGCTTCAAATTGTTTCTTGAGGACCATCACTTTACTGTCCTGAGTATCCTTTACCATCACAGCTTCTTCACATTAGGTGGGAGGGGTAGGTAAATGGCAGAAATATTTTTCAGAAGAAGTTCTTAAGGTGAGTGTGCAGAGCAGTTGTCTAGAACTAGTAAAACTTCACAGTTCTCTTCCAGTTCACCTTCTCTACAATGAGCTCATTCTGCTGGCACAAAGTGGTTATGGAACCAATCACTAAGGGCTCCTTTTACTAAGCTGCGATAGCAATTTTAGCGCGCTCTAAACCAGCGCTATGCGGCTAGAACCAACACCAGCTCCATGCTGGCGTTAGCGTCTAGCGCGCGCTAAGTGCGTGCTAAAACCACTATCGCAGCTTGGTAAAAGGAGCCCTAAATGTTTTTGTGATATGAACGTTCCTTTTTATGGTCATAGAGTGTGGTTATATCCAGATGTAACTAATGAAACACAAGAACGTAGAAAGGTTTTTCTTTCTTATAGCCAAGAAACTTTAAACTTTGGAGCATCTTTTAACTTAGTTTATCCTTGTAAGTGTTTGGTAAATCTGGGAGATTCAAAATATGTTTTCTTTACTCCAGAACAGTCGAAAGCCTTCATTGAATTAAAAAAGCCCTAAATAACGTATATCATCAAGAGCAGGTAGAATTTAGAGATAGAAACATGATGGCAGATAAAGGCCAAATGGCTCATCTAGTCTGCCCATCAGAGTAACCATTATCTTTTTCTCTCCCCGAGAGAACCCACATAGAGAATGACACGGGAAAAAACTCTGTCCCCGTCACTGCCCCGTCCCCTTCACCGCCATCCCATTCACCGCCCCATCATCGTCCCTGCAGCATCCATATAAGCCTCAGTACTGCAATATTTAGCTTATTCCTTCCTTATAAATCAAAGTTCTGGCTGCTGAATTAGAGAAAGAGATGTTCAGCTGGCAGGGCTTTGTTTATAAATTTTTATCAACACAACTAATATACCGTATTTTCACGCATATAACGCGCATACGTGTATAGCGCGCGGGTCCAAAGCATTTGTGTAAAAAATTTTTTTATATAGCACGCACACGCATATACTGCGCATGCTGCTATAACCTCCTCCCACTCCCACTTACTCTTCTGGCCTGCAAACCGGCATCCTCCCCCCCCCCCCAGCTCCGTCACCCCCCTCCCCCGCGATCCTACATCCTCTCCAGCACCGCAAAACATCTCTTACCTGATTGGGCACCAGCACCAATGCATAGGACGTGCCAGTGCCCGAAGATCCTCCCTCGTTGTTGCTGGGCTGGGCAGTGCGAGGGAGATCCTCTTTCTTCCTTGTGCCGGGCTGGACTGGGCTTTGAGCATTTGCGCATGCTCAAAGCCTTCTGGCCTCGCTCTCTCCGAGATTCTCACCAGAAGGCTTTGAGCATGCGCAAATGCTCAAAGCCCAGTCCAGCCCGGCACAAGGAAGAAAGAGGATCTCCCTCGCACCGCCCAGCCCAGCAACAACGAGGGAGGATCTTCGGGCACTGGCACGTCCTATGCATTGGTGCTGGTGCCCAATCGGGTAAGAGATGTTTTGCGGTGCTGGGGGGGGATGTAGGATCGCGGGGGAGGGGGGGTGATGCGAGCGGGGGGGGAGGATGCCGGTTCGCAGGGGGAATGTCGGATCGGAATGGAAAAAAAAAAATTGTACAACGCGCTCACTCGTATAACGCGCAAGGTTATGCACGGTTTGTAAAAATCGTGTATAACGCGCGCGTTATATGCGTGAAAATACGGTACTACTTTATCCTAAAGCAAAAAAAGAAAAAGAAAATAAATAGAATTACCTTCCTGTCCCCGCAGCGACCACTATTTTTTCTTTCCCCGTTTTGGTGGGTTACTCGTGGCTAGCCGCGGGTAACAACCACCGTGTCATTCTCTAATCACATGTGCCTATCCCAGGCCTTTTTGAATTCAGATACAGTCTGTCTCCACCACTTCTTCTGGGAGACTGTTCCATGCATCTACTACCCTTTCTGTAAAAAAGTATTTCCTTAGATTACTCCGGAGCCTATCACTTCTTAACTTCATCCTATGCCCTCTCATTTTACAGATTACTACTTTTGTGTTAGGGCTATTTGCTGCTTTATTATTTTTTTCTTCTATTTGAACTCCTTCTATTTTTGATTGATCTTAATCTTCCCTATATTGTGGTCTAAGAAGGATTTAATTAGTTAATTGTTTGAAAGAGATTTTTTTCTTTATAAGGTTTTCTATCTATATTTCTGAAATAAATGGATGCTTATAAAATTGTTTGATAAATAAATAAAATAAACCTAGGGCTCCTTTTACGAAGCCGCGTTAGTGGCTTTATCGCACGCACATTTTTAGCGCGCGCTAACTCCCGCGCTAGTCGAAAAACTACCGCCTGCTCAAGAGGAAGCAACTAGCGCGGCAGGCAAATTAGCGCATGCTATTACGCGCGTTAAACCACTAACGCGGCTTCGTAAAAGGAGCCCCTAATGTTTTTTGTTAGCATAATAGTCCTCAGGTTGATGATGTACATCCTTGAAACATTGAGGATGTTGGCTTTTTTCAATCACTGCCAACTTTAATTGTTTGTACCTACAGCATTGGTACATGCAAGAGCAGTTATCCTGTGCTTTGTGCCCTTAAAGCCTCATTCATCAGCTGATGTCAGTGTTTTTCCAGGAACATAGCGCCAGTACAGAACTGTTTCATCAGCGCTGTAGATTTGTCAGGACCAAAGTTTCCATCAAATATCCTCTTATCAAATGTAATTTTCAGCTGCCTTGTAATCAGCAGAAGCTTTTTCACCACAGATTTTGAGATATTTAACATCATGGTGCTGCTTAAAATCCTGCAGCCAACTTGCTGAACATTCACACTCGCCATCAATGTTCAGTTCTTGAGGGTGGTTTTTTTTAGCTTGCTTCATTACCATCAAACCAGTCAGTGATATGCGTTAACACCTTTGTTGCCGAACCCACTCAATCAGCACATGATCTAAGTCTTCAATTTTTGCCTTATAAAATGTTTTTCTGGTTTTCATTAATTTCTGTTCCATCTCTCTCATTGTAAAACTTCAACAACTTATCTTTTTGAGTAGAATCTGCATCTCTTTTGACATTTTCCAGCCCTCCTTCCTTTTCTGCTTCTCACTGCCACCCTGAGTAGAATCTGCAGCTCTCTCTGCCACTTTCCAGCACTCCTACCTGATTTGCACAGAGATCAGGAGAAATGCATGCTCCAACATTGGTATCAGCATATGTCATGTCAAGGAAACTGACTACTCCCGGTTTGTGTCAAAACTTCAATTTTCGTAGTTTTTCAGTTTTCAGAATTTCGGATAAAGGATCTTGTATGTATGGCAAATGAAGATCAACTAACTCTCTTTTTTTATATTTTCTGTGGCAATAGCATTGGAAATTCTAATTTTTTTTCTGTGGATGTTTTTCAGCAAGTGCCATCTGCTGTAGCAAGAGTTACAACAAGATCAATGGCAAAAAATCCAGTGGAACAAGCTGTGAAGATATTCACTAGATCCCAGAATTCTATGGTTTGTCTTGAAATGCTTTTCTCGTCTGATGAATTTCAGTGGTTTTTTTTCTAAAGCTATTGCTGTCTTATTTTCAGAAGTGTAACAGATTATCTTTTTGTGTAACTTGTGCGTGTAATCATCTGAATTTTTATAGCAGGGATTTTTCTTGGCCTCGTTGAGAGCCACTCAAATGCAACCCAAAATTGCAAATGTGAATTTCCACATTTACTTGAAATCAAAAGACCATACAAATGATTGATAAGTTCAGAAATAACTGATTACTTTCCTACTTAATTCAGAGGTTTACATATTGGGTTTCCAGAGACACATGCTATGTCAAGCTTCCACATATGGATTTGTTGAAAGTGTTTTTGTTATGCTTTGCTATGTTTGATCTTTGCACTGTTCTTGTGCACAGACGAGAAGTTTTAACAGGCTTCTTTTATTCTATTGCTAGGATTTTTTATATTTTCTAATGCCTAAAGTTGGTTAGGGCTGTGGAGTCAGTTGGAAGCAATTTATAATGTAAGGTATTATAATAAATTTACCAATATTTATAACAGATCTAGGGTTATCATATGGCTCCAGAAAAGGAGGATGGATTGAGACATCTGCGTTTTACTTCCATTGAAAGCAAAGGAAGTAAAACCCAGATCTAAACTACTGAATCTACAGACCTGGTCTTAATCCAGTACAATATTCCTAAGCTATGAATACCATATCTGGAGGTGCTTAGATTGCTGCCTCTTTTCCCCCTAATTCTGCAGTAGATACCAAATTACTTGTACTGGGAGGAAGAGAGGCTGTGGTCTGGTTCTGCTCTCCTGCCCTGATACTTGTTTTCCATTGCAGTCTCGCAGAACCAAAGTCCTATCATAAATACAGCATACTTTTTAAAAAGCAGGACCAGGGCTTCCACATGTGCTTATTTTAATAATGAGTCAGTTGTGATTAGATGTGGGAAAGGAAGTGGCATTGTAGGTCGCTTAAGAAATTTCAGACTTACTCTACCCATCCAGGAATTTTAATTTTCTGTTAAGGTAGAGCATAACCATATGTTTTTAAATCAAATACAAGCTAATTAAAAAATACATAATTCTTATTATCCCAGGACACGCAGGAAGCCTATTCTCACATGTGGGTAACGTTATCCACAGAGCCCCGATGTGGACAGCCTCGCAAGCAGACTTGCTTGTAAATTTTTTAGAAAGTTCGCGACTGCTGCACCGTGCATGCGCAAGTGCCTTCCCGATGTAGGGCGCGCGTCTCCTCAGCGTCTTCTCAGTTTTCCGCGGAGCCAAGAAGTCCTCGTTTTGATGCTCTGCACTAGACTTAGTTCTACTTGTGCCTTCTCTCACCGCGGCTCGTGTTTTTTTCTTACAGGGTCACTGTGTTTATTGCGTGTTTCATTTTCTTTAAAAAAAGGTTTGGTTTGTTTTTTTTCGTCGTGTTACGTTGGGGCCTAACCTGCTGCCTCAGTCAGCGGGCTTCGATTTAGCTGCAGCTGTTTTTCATTCTATGTCCTGGCCGGTCACAGGCTTCAAGAAGTGTAGCCGTAGCCAGTGTGCGAACTCCCTCACTGACCCACACAACTGGTGTGTACAGTGTGTAGGACCTGACCATCGTCTGGAGTCGTTTGCCCACTGTGCTACGCTTCAAACTCGAGCCCTTAAACGTCGTCGAGTTCAGGTAGAAAAAATATTTGGCAGCATGGATAGGCCTTTATCTAAGGCCCTGACCCCGATTACAACCTCGACCCCGAATCCAGTAACGTCTTATAAGGGGCTATCACCTTTCACCTCGACCTTAATCAAACCTTCCTCGTTTGGGAAGTCCTTGTCTTTGGGGAAATCAGCTAAATCTTCTTCTGAGGAGCCGTTATCCTCACTGTCTCCCTCAGGTAAGATGGCTAAGCCAACTCCTCTGGACATGCCACCCTTAGAACTGGTGGGTTTAAAGCTTCCCAAGAAACGTGTCTCAAAATAGAGACATCTTTCTTCTTCGAGTTCGTCTTCCTCGGAGACTATAGCCACACCAAATGTACCAGATTCAGTGGTCTCGGTGCTGGTTTTGCAGAATATGTTGGAGACTATTCTGCATCAGGAGTTTGGTAACATGCTTGCCAAATTGACTCTTGCCTCGACTCTGCTTCCAGCAGTCCAGCCTCAGCACTCATCAGTATTACAAGGAGTCGAGTCCTTAAGAGTGCCTCGGATACCTCGTTACAAGGAGCTGAGTCCTTTTTGGCATCTTGACCTCATTCTCCGATTTCCAATATACCTCTTCACATAAGGCGTTGCCCTTTTTGAGACACAGGCCGAGGATGCCTCGACATTCATCTTCCAGATTGGATCTGACTCAGTCATGGGACTGTGATTCAAGACATACTTGTCCACAACATCTGTCAAGGCATTCATCAAGGCTCAGGTCTTCTTCTTGAGACAGGTCTCGTTTCTCCAGGCATCAACGCTCTTCAAGACCACAAACTCCTTCGTCGAGGAGATCTGTTGGAACCTCACCACTCTCGTCAATCGAGTTCTTCTCCTGCGAGGATCTCTTCAAATTCCAGAAGTGGGTCATCTTTGCCTATGGACTCAGATCTCAGGTATCAATATTCCAGAGAAGCTTCACCTTCGTTCTCTGCTATGAGAGGTACCACGAGGGGTTCTCGAACACCTCAATGAGGGGCAGGGCTAGTCTCAGTTAGGGCACTGGTCTTTGTCCAGAGGGCCGCCGTGTGAGCAGACTGCTGGGCATGATGGACCGCTGGTCTGACCCAGCAGAGGCAATTCTTATGTTCTTATGTCATACCTCTTCAGACCCTGTATCATTTACCAAGTTTCTGTGCAAAATGAGTATCTTTAGAATCGGACTCAAAATACTCTAAGGAGTAACTAGAAGAACTGGGAATGCTTCATTCTCCTAGGGAGTCTCTCAAATTACCCATAAATGGCATTCTTTCTCAAACTTTCAAAAGAAATCTTGAGGCACCATATTCCATTCCTGCTGTGCCAGCAAAGTTGGAATCTCGATATAGGATGGTCCACTGTAAGGGATTTGAAAAGTCTCAGTTATCCCACCAGTCTCTTCTCGTGGAATCTTCTTTAAAAAGAACCAATCCTGCCAAGTTTTATGCCACCATCCCGCCTGGAAGAGAGGGCAGGACTATGGACAAATTAAATCATGACAACCTGAGTTTTGAACTACAACTTTGTCTTCACATCTTATCTCAAGCATTTGGTCAACGCCATGCCTGATTTTTTTCCAAATATCTTACCCAACATCGACTTCCAGAGTTTCAGCAACTACAGAACACTCTGAACCAGATGCATGCGAAGTTGACTCAATCTGCCTATGATGCGTTTGAACTGTCCTCTAGGGCCACTGCCTTTTTGGTGGCCATGCGTCATCTTGTCTGGCTTCACACCGTGGACATGGACCTGAATCTGCAAGATTGACTGGCTAACATTCCATGCCAGGGCAATGAGTTGTTTAATGATTCTATTGAGGTAGTTACCAAGTGGTTATCTGAGAAGTCCTTTGCTTCCATTGTTAGACCAAAGCCAAACCTTCCACTGCCAAAGATTATAGGCTTGTTCCATCCTACCAAAGGTGTTCTCCTCAGAAGGCAGCTCCTTGTTCAAAGCCGCCTCCTAAGAAACAACAACAGCAACAAAAATGGCAGCAAAAATCTAATCTCCTGCTGCACCCAAGGCTTCTCAGTCTTTTTGACCATCTTGCACAGAGCATAACCTCAATCGTTCTGCCTCTGTTCTCCTCTTCCTATAGGGGGGCCATCTCCATCTTTATTATTACCGATAGGAACTCATAACATCCGACCACCTGGCTCCTCTATCATCAGGGAAGGTTACTCTCTTATTTCTTCCAGATTCCTCCAGATCTTCCCTCAAGAGAGTATCCTTCTAATCCATCAACCTCTGTTTCGCCTCCGTGCCATCTAGGAAGTTCCCCAGGAACAGCAGAGCAGGGGGTTTTACTCCTGTTACTTCCTAGTTCCGAAGAAGACGGGTGATCTCTGACCTATTTTGGATCTTAGAGCACTCAACAAATTTCTTGTCAGAGATAAATTTTGGATGCTGTCTCTGGGATCCTTGTATCCCCTTCTAGATCAGAACGATTGGTTATGCTCTCTGGATCTCAAAGAGGCTTATACTCACATTCCTATTCATCCAGCCCCTCGTAAGTTCCTCATCATTTTCAGTACAGAGTGCTACTCTTTGGCCTGGCATCATCTCCCAGAGTCTTCACCAAGTGCCTAGTGATGGTAGCAGCAACTCTGCGGAACCATGGTCTTCAGGTTTTCCCGTACCTGGACGATTGGCTCATCAAAGATTCAACATCTCAGGGGGTTATTGTAGCGACCCAATGGACTACTTGGTTCCTCCAAAGCTTAGGGTTCGAAATCAACTTCCCCAAATCACAACTACAGCCCTCTCAGACTCTACAGTTCATTGGAGCTGTACTAGATACTGTGCAACTCAGGGCATTCCTTCCTCAACAACGTCAGGATGCTCTCATTCAACTTTGTCACAAAGTGTCATCCCTCGCTTCATTTTTACTCTCTCAGCACATTACAGTGACTCCTTCGTTGAGACAGTCTCTCCACTGATGGATGCTCTCTTCTAATCTCTCCAGAGGTTTACTGTTTCAAACACCCCCTCATCAGAAGGTCCTCACGACAGATTCCTCACCCTATGCTTGGGGGGCTCATCTCGTACTCAAGGGCATTGGTCCAGCACAGATCATCAGTGTCACATAAATCTGTTGGAACTCAAAGCGATCTTCAATGCTCTCAAAGCTTTTCATCATCTTCTCCACGATCAAGTAGTCCAGGGGTAGGGAACTCCGGTCCTAGAGAGCCGTATTCCAGTCAGGTTTTTAGGATTTCCCCAATGAATATGCATTGAAAGCAGTGCATGCAAATAGATCTCATGCCTATTCATTGGGGAAATCCTGAAAACCCGACTGGGATACGGCTCTCGAGGATCGGAGTTCCCTACCCCTGAAGTAATCCTTATTCGGACAGACAATCAAGTCGCCATGTACTATGTCAACAAGCAGGGAGGCACAGGATCTCTCCTCTGCCAGGAAGCTCAAAAGGTGTGGAATTGGGCAATCCTTCACAACATCTTTCTAAAAGCGGTCTATATTCAAGGAGAGAAAAACTGTCTGGCGGACAAATTGAGTCGTCTTCTGCAATCTCACGAATGGACACTCAATTCCTCACCTCTCCATCACATTTTTTCTCAGTAGGGGACCCCTCAGATAGATCTTTTTGTGTCTCCCCACAACAACAAACTGCCTCAGTTCTGCTCCAGGATATACTCTCCTCATCGCCTCGAGGCAGAAGCTTTTCTTCTGGAATGGATGAATCAGTTTCCATTTCCTCTCATTCTCAAGACACTCGTCAAGCATGAACATGCCACCATGATTCTGATAGCTCCTCAGTGGCCTAGACAACCCTGGTTCTCCCTTCTACTTCAACTCAGCAGCAGGGAGCCACTACTTCTACCAGTTTTTCCCTCTCTGCTTATACAGTCGGAAGTCTCTGCTTCATCCCAACTTGCAGTCTCTACACCTGACAGCTTGGTACCTCTCAACCTAACTGCCACTCTACAGTTTTCTCAATCTGTACGGGACATTTTGGAGGCTTCTAGGCAATATTACAACCAGAAATGGACTAGATTTTCTACTTGGTGCACCATTCATCACAAGGAGCCTCATTCTACCTCCTTGTCTTCAGTTTTGGATTACCTCTTGCATTTATCTCAATCAGGTCTCAAATCCACATCCATTCGAGTCCATCTCAATGCAATTGCTGCTTTTTATCAGTCTATTGAAGGGAAACCCCTTTCTGCTCATCCTATGGTTTCCAGTTTTATGAAATGACTTTTCAATGTCAAGCCATCTCTCAAACCGCCTCCAGTGGTTTGGGATCTCAATGTTGTCCTTGCTCAGTTGATGAAGCCTCCTTTTGAGCCAATGGCTTTGGCTCATCTGAAATATCTCGCTTGGAAAGTAGTTTTTCTCATTGCTCTCACGTCTACTCGCAGTCTTCCACCATGGCAAGGTGGTCCTCTGTACTCATCCTAAATTCTTACCTGAAGTGGTTTCTGAATTTCATCTCAACCAATCCATTGTACTTCCAGTGTTTTTTCCAAAGCCTCATTCTCATCCTGGAGAAACAGCTCTTCATACTCTGAACTAGAGAATGACATGGGGGAAAAAAATTTGTCACCGCCCCGTCCCTGTGACCACCATCCCTGTCACCGCCCCGTCCCCGCGACCACTATCCCCGCCCCGTCACCGCAACCACTGTGCCCGGCCCGTCCCCACGACTGCTGTCCACTCCCTCCTTCCTAATGTGAGGAAACATGCACGACCACGGATCGCGTGGTCCAGAAGTACCCTCCCGCCCAATCACCGCATCCTGTCATCTCCTTCCCTCCACCTCATCTTAGGTGCCTGCCGAGTCTGACTTTAATTCTTCTCCCAGCCACACGCTTTCGATAAGCTACGCGCACGGCTGCTTGAGCTGTTGAATCTTCTCATCTGACCCAACTTCCTGTTCCGGTTGCGTCAGAGGAGATTCAACAATTCAAGCAGCTGCGCACGCACAACTTATTGAAAGCGTGCTGGCTGGGAGAAGAATTAAACTCGGATTCGGCAAGCACCTAAAGTGAGGTGGAGGGAGGGAGATGGCAGGACATGGGATGCAGCGATCGGGTGGGGATGCTGGACCGCGCGATCCATGTTGGCTTTACTACGGAGATGAGACCATTCACCGCTCCACAGGGCGGTGAATGGCCTTGTCCCCACAGCGACCACTACCGTATTTTCACGCATATAACGCGCGCGTTATACGCGTTTTTACCTACCGCGCATACCCCTCGCGCGTTATATGCGTGAGCGCGGTATACAAAAGTTTTAAAACATAGTTCCCACCCCGCCCGACGCCCGATTCACCCCCCCCAGCAGGACCGCTCGCACCCCCACCCCGAACGACCGCTCGCACGCGCTCCCACCCGCACCCGCATCCACGATCGGAGCAAGAGGGAGCCCAAGCCCTCTTGCCCGGCCGACTCCCCGACGTCCGATACATCCCCCCCCCCCCCGGCAGGACCACTCGCACCCCCACCCCGAACGACCACTCGCACGCGCTCGCACCCGCATCCACGATCGGAGCAAGAGGGAGCCCAAGCCCTCTTGCCCGGCCGACTCCCCGACGTCCGATACATCCCCCCCCCCACGGCAGGACCACTCGCACCCCCACCCCGAAGGACCGCCGACTTCCCGACAATATCGGGCCAGAAGGGAGCCCAAACCCTCCTGGCCACGGCGACCCCCTAACCCCACCCCGCACTACATTACGGGCAGGAGGGATCCCAGGCCCTCCTGCCCTCGACGCAAACCCCCCTCCCCCCCAACGACCGCCCCCCCCAAGAACCTCCGACCGCCCCCCAGCCGACCCGCGACCCCCCTGGCGACCCCCACGACCCCCCCACCCCCCTTCCCCGTACCTTTGGTAGTTGGCCGGACAGACGGGAGCCAAACCCGCCTGTCCGGCAGGCAGCCAACGAAGGAATGAGGCCGGATTGGCCCATCCATCCTAAAGCTCCGCCTACTGGTGGGGCCTAAGGCGCGTGGGCCAATCAGAATAGGCCCTGGAGCCTTAGGTCCCACCTGGGGGCGCGGCCTGAGGCACATGGGCCCAACCCGACCATGTGCCTCAGGCCGCGCCCCCAGGTGGGACCTAAGGCTCCAGGGCCTATTCTGATTGGCCCACGCGCCTTAGGCCCCACCAGTAGGCGGAGCTTTAGGATGGATGGGCCAATCCGGCCTCATTCCTTCGTTGGCTGCCTGCCGGACAGGCGGGTTTGGCTCCCGTCTGTCCGGCCAACTACCAAAGGTACGGGGAAGGGGGGTGGGGGGGTCGTGGGGGTCGCCAGGGGGGTCGCGGGTCGGCTGGGGGAGCGGTCGGAGGTTCTTGGGGGGGGCGGTCGTTGGGGGGGAGGGGGGTTTGCGTCGAGGGCAGGAGGGCCTGGGATCCCTCCTGCCCGTAATGTAGTGCGGGGTGGGGTTAGGGGGTCGCCGTGGCCAGGAGGGTTTGGGCTCCCTTCTGGCCCAACTACCAAAGGTACGGGGAAGGGGGGTGGGGGGGTCGCCAGGGGGGGTCGCGGGTCGGCTGGGGGGGCGGTCGGAGGTTCTCGGGGGGGGCGGTCGTTGGGGGGAGGGGGGTTTGCGTCGAGGGCAGGAGGGCCTGGGATCCCTCCTGCCCGTAATGTAGTGCGGGGTGGGGTTAGGGGGTCGCCGTGGCCAGGAGGATTTGGGCTCCCTCCTGGCCCGATATTGTTGGGGAGTCGGCGGTCCTTCGGGGGGAGGGATGTATCGGGGGGGGGCATCAGGCTTTCAGGATGGGGACAGACCTTCAAGGGGGGACAGTGCACGGAAGTCAGGGGGGGTGAACGGAGAGTCGGAAAGTCAGGGCGGGCGAAAGGAGCGTCGGGCAGCATGCGCGGTATACCCGTGAGCGCGGTATACCAAAGTTTTTGTACATGTCATCGTGATTTCTGCGCGCTATACCCGTGTGCGCGTTTTATACGGGTGCGCGTTATTTGCGTGAAAATACAGTAATTTTCTCTTCCCGTTTCGGCGGGTTACCCGCGGCTAGCCGCAGGTAACAACAACCGTGTCATTCTCTATTCTGGACTGTAAGCATGCTTTGGCTTTCTACTTGCAATGCACTAAGCCACACAGAACTGCTCCTCAACTTTTTGTCTCCTTTGATCCAAACAAGTTGGGAGAACCAGTTTTCAAGTGCACTATCTCCAATTGGATGGCTGCTTGCATCTCTTTCTGCTATGCTCAGGCTGGACTGCATCTACAGGGTCGAGTAACAGCCCATAAAGTCAGAGCCATGGCAGCATCAGTAGCTTTCCTTAGATCTACTCCTATTGAGGAAATCTGCAAAGTTGCCACTTGGTCCTCGATTCATACTTTCACCTTTCATTATTGTCTGGATTGTTTTTCCAGACGGGATTGCCATTTTGGCCAGGCAGTTTTACAAAATTTATTCTCCTAAATTGCCAACACTCCCACCATCCTATTCTGGTTAGCTTGGAGGTTACCCATATGTGAGAATATGCTGCCTGCTTGTAACATGTGTTAGCCATGGATAGCAGGCAGATATTCTCACAACCTACTCACCTCCTCTGGTTGGCTTCTTAGCTAGGTATCTGAATTTAGGAGACGCGCGCCCTACGTCGGGCGGGACGGCACTCTCATATGTGCGATGCAGCATCGTGAACTTTCTAAAAGTTTTACAAGCAAGTCTTCTTGCGAGGCTGTCTGCATCAGGGCTCCGTGGATGACGTCGCCCACATGTGAGAATATCTGCCTGCTGTCCCTGGATAACACCTGTTACGGTAAGTAACTGTGCTCTCCAGTTTCTGCAACTACAAAACATAAACCTATCAAGGATCAACTCACCTAATTAATGCCATTTAAAAATATGGATTTGGTAATCTTATCCAAACCATGGCAATTGCATAAAAAGGCTGAGGGATGATTTTCTACTTTCCATCTGGTTGCTGGGTGTTTATCCTTGCCAGGGTGGATAGGAGTAACTGGGCAAACTGGATGAGCTAGGTGGTCCTTGGCAAACGCAACAAATTATAATAGCAAAGAACTAGTAAAGGAGCCTTAATGTCAATCAGGCTTCCTTCTAATGATCAGTAGACATAATGGCAAACCAAAATAAAACAGCAGAAACAAAGTGTGTGTGGGGATATTAGTTTTTCTATCTCATTTAGACCCATTTGGGTTTGCCCACTGTGTTTTGAATGGCAGGGGTGAAGGGTTTTGTAAGCTAGATGAGATATCACGTCAGATATAATACAGCTACATCAAATGTAAAGAGTTTGTTTTTGTTTATATTTAGACTATTGCTAAAACCGTGACTAAAGGGAATGGTAACCTTACAGTTCAGAGTGGGCATATACCTCCTACAGCTACAAGGAAAGAAGCTGATAAAGAAAAAGGTACCAAATTCTGTGTGAGAGAAGTCTGTTGAAAAAAATAAGAGAACGGTAGCATCTTTTTCCACCCTTCATGCTGTCTTCCTAGTCATCCTGCATTTCTTCTGCTCCCCTTGTCCTCCATACCTGGCATGTACCACTTCTTTTTCTCTAGTCTGCAGTACTGCTGAGGCCAGCATGGATTCTGATGTATCACTTGGTCTCCTCTGAACTGCTTTTGCACCTGCTTACATAGCAGGGTCTGGCCTACCCTCCCCACAAACTTTGTTTTTGGGCAGGCAGGGCCTGAACTCGCCACCTATTATGCCAGTCAGTGATGCAGGCACTTTTTGATTGTAGTTATATACAAGCCATAACCCAAATCATATATCTAAAATTATAGTAGAAGTTTAAATGAGCCCCATGCATTGAAAAGCTATTAGCATGTAAAGATTTATGTTAGAATTTGACTTTTCTCCCTCTGTGTAGTGTTTCCTACTGTCACGCACACAAGAACCACAAGGGCAACCACGAATGCTATGACCAAACAGTTGCCTAAAGTAGTAGGTAAGTGTAGCAGTGGTAGATAACTTGTGATTACTTTAAGTAACTAGCCTTTCAATATTTCATTGGCTAATAGAGAAATTGCCCTTTTTTAGGTATACAGACACAAAGAAGGGTTATTTCAAAAGATAAACAGCAAAAAGCAGATACAGGAAAAACTGAAAATGTTCAGGTACAGTGGTTCAATATTTGGCTTTACTTTTAAAACAACTGCATTTTGGTATGTAGTAAAACACCAGCTTGAGTTTGCTGCTTTATTATTCTTTGGGTGGCTTATGATGCAACAAATATTACATAATTAAGGTTTATTATGCATTTGCTGCTTTATTATTCTTTGGGTGGCTTATGATGCATGATGCAACAAATATTACATAATTCAGGTTTATTATGCATTTGTTGCCAATGTAATGGAAAAAAGTAAAAGATATAAATTAAGCAATCACATTTTCTCAGCTTTCAGAAATGCAAATATTGTACAGTGCATTTTAGAAGATAAAGCTTTATGCTTCAAGTTGATCTTACATGGCACTGTGTTCTTGGCCATATCACCGTCTCTGTATAGTATGGTGGTAAGATGTGTTTGCAATGTGAGAAACACCAACAAATTCCACAGGAATCCAAGTAGAACCAAAAACAAAGAGACTGTGGCTGCGAGGTACTTGATGTCAAAGTTTATTATAATAATATTCCAAATGGTGCAGGTAATAATAATAATCCATTCAACACACATCAACAAATGGTGGTGTAGACCCAACACGGTCTGTGTTTCAGCTGTGAACACCTTCAGGGGTTCAAAGCTTTAAAGCATACAATGTGTGATTAGGAAAGAGAGCCAATATGAATTGGAACAAAGAAAACTCCTCTTGCGAATGTTCTCAGTATGAAATGTGACTTCTGTTAGCATTGCTTTTCAAAAGTTTTGATGTTCATCCATTGAAAAAGTATTGGATAATTTTTTTAATGTACTTTATTAGCAGCGGTGAATACAAACACAGTAAAAGCAGAAACAGCTTTTGGTTTTAAATGAACTATTGTTAAATAACATAATTTATGTCTTGTTTGCCTTTGATGTGGCCACAGGAGCCTTGTCTGCTAATCATGCTCCCACCATCTACAACGTCCTTCCCACCCTGTGCCCAGTTGCTTAACCATCTTACTGTTACTAAAACAGATTCATCCATCATTGTTGACATCAAGGAGGATTTCCAATATGTAATAAACACTTATTTTCCTGTTCATCCACTACACGGTGTTGGTTCTCTTCAATCGTGTTATCTTCCCAGACATTGTATAAACAGAGGCAACCAAATCTTTGGGAACTTTGTACCAAAATCCAGATTGAAATGGAAGGCTCTTTGTGATTTATAAACAGTTGTACAAAATATTGTCCCTTTTTGTATTTTAATAAATAGATATACCGTATTTTTCGCTCCTTAAGACTCACTTTCCCCCCAAAAAAGTGGGTGGAAATAAGGGTGCGTCCTATGGAGTGAATACCCTCCCACGGTCCCATACCTTTTTTAAATCCCAGTTGTCCAGTGCTGTATTGGCAGGAGCTTTCCATGCTCCTGCCCTTCCCTCATTGGACTACTGCCTCCTGATGTCTTGCTGCGCAATTGCCCTTCCAAGCTGTGCGCTCTGCTGATTTGGGGCTTCAGTGTGCAGGTGTGTGCCCGTTAGTGCGGGGCTTCGGTGTGCAGGTGTATGCCCGTTTGTGCAGGTACACAGCCCGCACCGGAGTAGAAGCGGAGGCACAGCCAGGACGCGTGTGTGATTCTGCACAGTGAGAGTGGCCGCGCAGCAGAAGCTGGGTCTGGGCGGCAGCAGTAATGGGCAGTGAAGCTCTGATAACCAACAGCAGGGAGGTGACTTGCGGCACTAAAGGCAGCAGGGGCCGGGAGATGCTCACCACTAAGTCCTTGGATTGGGTGGAGCTATGTGAGTCAACCTTGAAAGAGACCTGGGAGTGATGGTAGACACAACATTGAAGGCGTCGGCGCAATGCGCCACAGCCTCAAGGAAAGCGAACAAAATGTTGGGTATCATTAAGAAAGGTATCACGACTAGGACGAAGGAAGTCATCCTGCCACTGTATCGTGCAATGGTGCGCCCGCACTTGGAGTACTGTGTCCAGTACTGGTCGCCGTACCTCAAGAAGGACATGGCGGTACTTGAGAGAGTCCAGAGAAGAGCAACTAAGCTAATAAAGGGTATGGGGGACCTCTCATATACTGACAGACTGAAAAAGCTGGGGCTTTTCTCGCTGGAAAAGCGACGACTTAGAGGAGACATGATAGAAACCTTCAAGATCATGAAGGGCATAGAAAAAGTGGACAGGGACAGATTTTTCAAACTATGGGGAACCTCAAGTACAAGGGGGCACTCAGTGAAATTGAGAGGGGAAAGTTTTAGAACAAATGCCAGGAAGTTCTTTTTCACCCAGAGGGTGGTGGATACATGGAACACGCTACCGGAGGATGTGATAAGCAGAAGCACGCTACAGGGCTTCAAAGAAGGTCTGGACAGGTACCTGGAGGACAAAGGGATTGAGGGGTACAGATAAGAGTAGAGGTAAGGTTATAGGGATAGGATTAGAGGTAAATGGTAAAATTAGTCAGAGACCACTGTTCAGGCAGTGGGCCAGATGGGCCGCCGCGAGAGCGGACCGCTGGGCGAGATGGACCTCTGGTCTGCTTCAGCGGAGGCAACTTCTTATGTTCTTATGTTCTTCTGACCTCGGTGAGTTTTTTAGTGTAGAACTGCAAATAAGCCGTATCGGATAATGGGACTGGCCTCGCCTAGCCTCCCTTCCCTCCAGACCTCATCCAAGCCCCAGGCAAGAGGGCTGTTGGGCTTGTCACTGTGCTGCTGCCAGTTACATGATTGTAAACTCTCCCTAATGCCTGTCATTGTTACTATGGCATATCTGTCACTTCTGTCAGTACCGTTATTTTCTCGTTTGAGGTTTGTTTGTATATGATAAGATGTAGTGCTGTATGTTGACTGGAGCAATGATCTTTGATACAATGCAATCCGCTATTAACTGCTATGGAGGTGACATTTTTTTTAAAGCTGCATCTGTAATGCTCTGATATACATATATACTTTTGTATAGTTGTTCAAGGCAGGGATGGTGGCTATCCAAGTTAGAAAGTGTACAGGGCAGGACAATGGGACAGGGTATATTATTTGGTTCAGGATTTTTTTCTTGGTTTTTCCTCCTCTACATGAGGGTGCGTCTTATAGAGTGAAAAATACAGTAAATATAAAATCATAAGTGTTCAAGGCTTATGCAGATGAGGACAGAGCTGACAGGGTGGGGATGAGGCCAAACTTTGTCCCAGTGTCATTCTGTACTGTATATGGTTAGATCAGGAGGTGCTGGAGTAGGTTTTGATGGAAATTCTAGTGGTTGGGAAGTAGGGCCAGTGCAGGTCAAATGCTTTATCCCAGGACAAGCAGGCATGATATTCTCATATGTGGGTGACGTCATCTACGGAGCCCCGATGCGGACAGCATTTCAAGCAAACTTGATTGAAGATTCAAGCTTGCTGTGCTGCACCATGCATGTGTGCCTCCTGCTCCACTAGAGGGCGCATCCCCTCCTCGTGGTCTCCAGTTCGTTTTTTTCCACTGTGCTAAGAAGACACGTTTTTTCTTAGCTCTGCCCCAGTTCCCTCTTTTCACCGCAATTTGTTGTTTTTTCTTTGTTAAAAGTCGCTGTGCGTATAAAATTTTTTCTTCTTCCTGCTTTTCGCGCTTTTTTCTCGCGATCTGGGGGCTCCCGGGTCGTCGTGGCCTGATTGGCCGTGGTCGCCTGGACTTCCTATGTCCCGGCCCGTTTCGGGCTTTAAAAAGTGCACCGGGTGCGAGCGTCTCCTATCACTCACAGACCCGCATCGCTGGTGCATCCTCTGCCTGGGGGCCGATCATCCAACAGAAACTTGCCCCCGGTGCGCAACCTTCCAACACCGGGCGCTCCGACGACGACGGGCCCGCATGGTGGACCTATTTGCTGCCGATCAACCCTCGGCCTCAAGATTGGCCCCGGCCTCGATCTCGGCCTCGGGCACCTCGGCCCCGCCTCGGGACTCAACCTCGAAGACCCCGAGCTCTCAGAAGTCTTCGGTTCCGGGTAAGTCCCCTCTTCCTTCCTCAGGTTCCATACCTCCAAAGAAGCCAACCTCGGGGACAATGGCCGGACAAGGGGGGAGTTCCTTGCCCACGGCCCCGGCTAAACCCCCGAAGACCTCGGGACGTGCCTCCACCACTCGGGAATGCTCTGAATAGAGATCGCCCCCGGTGGAGTGCACCGCAGCCTCGGACATGCCGTCGATGCTGTCTGTGCCGGTATTCCAGGAGCTGCTCCGAGCAATGATCACAACGGAGCTCTCCGCTGCCATGGCTCACCTTCAACCTGCCTCGACCTCGACCTCGCGTGCGCCGGACCAGCCTGAGCAACGCGTCGAGACCCCTCGAGACAAAGCACGCCGTTTTCGCCGCCTCTCTTCTTCCTCGGATTCCTCTCCGAGGCACTCGAGGCGCGCGTCCCCGGCGGAGCACCGCGGGGCGAAACGAAAATTGAAGCCCCTCTCTAAAAAGTCCCGGAGTTCGCCTCCGGTTCGAGGCTGCTCCCCCTCGACCCGATCGGGGGGACCGCTACGGGTTACCGAGCTGTCTCTCACTAACCCACAGCTCCTACTGACTCCCCCTCGGACCGGGGCTCCGGTCCGAGGCTCCAGGCTTTCGCCGAGGGAGTCCGGGGAGGGGTCCCCGACCCGACATCGGTCGGTACCCCATACCCCGGTGTCGTCCCTGAGGGGCTCCTCGAGGCGACGCAGGTCCTCGACCCGGGAGCGTTTCCATAGCGCGTCCCCGGCGTCGGATCGAGGGTCCGAGCGAGAACCTCGCTATTCGAGGGAGGCTTCCCCTTCCTTCTCGGCAAAACGGAGGTCTCGGTCACCGTCCCCGCAAGGGGCCACGGGATCCCACCAACCTTCCTTCACGAGGTTCTTCCGGGACATGGGACGTGCCCTTGACTTGGACTTACAGTCTGACTCGAGGCACTCCAAGGAGCACCTGGCGGAGCTGGATATGCTTCCCTGCCCCGAGAGTCCCTCCGGCTACCGCTGAACCCAGTACTCCGGCAGACCCTCATAAGGAACCTCGAGACTCCCTACATGGTGACGGCGGTCCCATCTAAAATGGAGTCTAAGTACCGAACGGTGCGTTGCCCGGGGTTTGAGCAACCACAGTTGTCCCACCAATCCTTACTGGTGGAGTCTTCTCTGAAGAAAGCTCACCCCTCTAGAGTATCCGCGGCGGTTCCCCCTGGACGCGAAGGCCGGACACTAGACAAATTCGGACGCCGTTTGTATCAGAACTCTATGATGGCCTCTAGGGTCCTGAACTACACTTTCACCTTTTCCTCCTACCTGAAACACCTCATTGGGCTGCTGGCTTCCTTCTCGGGGGACCTACCTGCCCCTCGTCAAGCAGCGTTTGGCCTCCTCCTCGAGGATTTTTCCAACCTCCGACTGCACTTGTTCCATGCCGCTTACGATGGCTTTGAACTGTCTTCCAGGGTCGCAGCCTTCGCGGTGGCCATGCGCCGACTGGCGTGGCTAGGGCTTGTCGATATGGACCCTAACCTGCAAGATCGGTTAGCTAACCTCCCTTGCGTCGGGAAGGAACTGTTTGACGACACCATCGAGGCAGCTACGAAACGGTTGTCGGAACACAAACGTTCCTTCGCATCCCTTGTCCGGCAAAAACCTAAACCGCAAGCCTCTCGCCCCTTCCGGAGATTACCTCGCCGCTACCCCCAGAAGTCTACTCCGGCCTTTTCCAGACCGCCGCAGCGACGCCCCCAGGCTCACTCTAGGGCTCCACCAAAATCACAGCCCACTGCGCCTGCGAAGCCGTCTCCGTCCTTTTGATGGGATGAGCGGACGGGGGCGGGCCCCCTCCGCACCTCCACCTGGTCTCCTTCCCATCGGGGGCCGCCTACAAGCCTACTACCCTCGCTGGGAAGCAATAACGTCGGACTCATGGGTCCTTGGCGTGATCTCATCAGGGTACTCGCTCAACTTTCGGGAGGTTCCTCCCGACAACCCACCCAGTGCATGTCCTCCCAATCGGGCGCAGCTGTCCCTCCTCCTCTCCGAGGCACAGGACCTCCTTCGCCTGCGGGCGGTGGAACCGGTTCCCCAAAATCAAAGGGGCCAAGGGTTTTACTCCCGATACTTCCTGGTACCGAAGAAGACGGGAGACCTGCGCCCGATCCTGAACTTGAGGCGCCTGAACAAATTTTTGACGAGGGAAAAGTTTCGGATGCTTTCCCTTCCGATTCTTTACCCCCTGATCGACGAGGGCGATTGGCTCTGCTCTCTCGATCTGAAGGAGGCCTACACCCATGTTCCGGTGCACCCCGCTTGTCGCAGATTCCTCCGCTTTCAGGTGGGGGACCTCCACCTACAATACCAGGTCCTCCCCTTCGGCCTGTCCTCGTCCCCCCAAGTCTTCACGAAGTGCCTCGTAGTGGTCGCGGCTGCCTTGCGCTCCCAGGGTCTGCAAGTATTCCCATACCTGGACGATTAGCTGATCAAAGCCCCGACCAGGGAGGGGGTTATCTCAGCGACCCGACAGACTATTACTTCGCTTCAGTGTCTGGGGTTCGAGATAAACTTTCCAAAATCCCAGCTCTGCCCCTCTCAGTCCTTACAATTCATCGGGGCCATGCTGGACACGGTCCGTCTTCGTTCCTTCCTCCCCCCTCAACGGCGGGAGGCGTTGGTAAATCTGAGCCGACAAGTATCGAGATCGACCTCGGCCTCGGCACGACAGATGATGACGCTCCTCGGCCATATGGCCTCCACAGTCCACGTTACCCCGCTTGCTCGCCTTCATCTGCTTTACCACAGTGGACTTTGGCATCACAATGGCGTCAGGATCAGGACCCGATCAACCGCCATGTGACAGTGACTCCTTCCTTGCAAAGATCGCTCCGTTGGTGGACCGACACTTCGAATCTTTCCAAGGGTTTGCTCTTTCTCGCCCCTCCACACCACAAGGTCCTAACCACGGACTCGTCGGAGTACGCTTGGGGGGCTCATGTAGACGGTCTACACACTCAAGGTCTGTGGACCACAGAGGACCGTCTCTGCCACATCAACGTGCTGAAGCTTCGGGCCATTTACCTTGCCGCGGTGGCCTTTCAGCATCTGCTTCACGACCGGGTAGTTCTCGTCTGCACAGACAACCAGGTGGCGATGTACTACGTAAACAAGCAAGGAGGGACAGGGTCTTGGCCCCTCTGCTAGGAGGCCTTACGGCTCTGGGAGTGGGCGGTCTCCCAAAACATCTCCCTTCGAGCGGTTTACATCCAAGGGGAACAAATGGCGGACAGGCTCAGCCGCCTCCTCCAGCCACACGAGTGGTCCCTGCATTCTCAGGTGCTGCAACAGGTGTTCGACACGTGGGGGACTCCCCAGATAGATCTGTTCGCCTCCCCCGACAATCAAAAACTGCCTCTCTTCTGTTCAAGGATATACTCCCCGGACCGTCTCGAGGCCGATGCCTTCCTCCTAGATTGGGAGGGAAAGTTCCTCTATGCGTTCCCGCCGTTTCCTCTGATTCTGAGGACGCTGGTCCATCTAAAATCTCTGAGGGCCTCTCTGATCTTGATCGCTCCTCGATGGCCCCGCCAGCCTTGGTTTTCCCTACTACTTCAACTCAGTGTCAGGGAACCTCTGCTTCTGCCTGTCTTTCCCTCTCTGCTATCTCAGAGTCGGGGTTCACTGTTACATCCCAATCTTCAGTCTCTTCATCTGACTGCTTGGTTTCTTTCCCCTTGACTTCCTTCCCTGTATCTCAGTCGGTCAGGGAAGTGTTGGAGGCTTCTCGGAAAGTCTCGACTAGACTCTGCTATTCTCAGAAGTGGACTAGATTCTCGTCCCGGTGCTCCTCTCACCGCCAGGACCCGGTGTCGGTCCCTGTGTCTTTGGTTCTGGAGTATTTGCTCCATTTATCTCACTCTGGCCTGAAGACCAATTCCATTCGAGTCCATCTCAGCGCCATTGCTGCCTTTCATCAGCCCCTGGAAGGGAAGGCTCTTTCACTCCATCCCTTGGTTTCCCGTTTCATGAAGGGGCTTTTGAATGTTCATCCTCCCCTCAAACCGCCTCCGGTGGTTTGGGATCTTAATGTGGTTCTAGCTCAACTGATGAAACCTCCATTTGAGCCTATGGATAAGTGTCATCTTAAGTTCCTCACTTGGAAAGTGATCTTCCTACTCGTTCTCACTTCTGCTCGGAGGGTTAGCGAGCTGCAGGCCTTGGTGGCGGACCCACCTTTCACGGTATTCCACCATGACAAGGTGGTCCTCCGCACTCACCCTAAGTTTTTGCCTAAGGTGATATCTGATTTTCATCTCAACCAGTCCATTGTTCTGCATGTGTTCTTTCCCAAGCCCCACTCTCACCCTGGAGAGGTGGCGCTCCACACTCTTGACTGCAAGAGGGCGTTGGCTTTTTACCTTCAACACACTCAGTCTCATCGGACAGTCCCACAATTGTTTTTGTCCTTTGACCCTAATAGGTTGGGACGCCCAGTTTCCAAGCGCACCTTGTCCAACTGGTTGGCTGCTTGCATTTCTTTCTGTTACGCTCAGGCTGGTCTCGCGCTGCATGGTCGAGTTACGGGGCATAAAGTCCGAGCGATGGCAGCTTCGGTAGCTTTCCTCAGATCCACGCCTATTGAGGATATCTGCAAGGCTGCCACATGGTCTTCGGTTCATACTTTCACCTCTCACTACTGCCTGGATACACTGTCCAGAAGCGATGGCCGGTTCGGCCAATCGGTATTACGTAATCTGTTTTCTTAAATTGCCAACTTCCCTCCACCCCTTCATTATTAGCTTGGAGGTCACCCACATGTGAGAATATCATGCCTGCTTGTCCTGGGATAAAGCACAGTTACTTACCGTAACAGGTGTTATCCAGGGACAGCAGGCATATATTCTCACAACCCGCCCACCTCCCTGGGGTTGGCTTCTTTGCTGGATATGTGAACTGGAGACCATGAGGAGGGGATGCGCCCTCTAGTGGAGCAGGAGGCACACATGCGTGGTGCAGCACAGCAAGCTTGAATCTTCAATCAAGTTTGCTTGAAATGCTGTCCGCATCGGGGCTCCATAGATGACGTCACCCACATGTGAGAATATATGCCTGCTGTCCCTGGATAACACCTGTTACGGTAAGTAACTGTGCTTTATAGTCTGAGCCTTGAAAATGACAAGGAGCATATATGCATATGTTATACCACATTCATATCGTCTGAGTATAGGTCTTATATATTTCGGAGGGAAGGGGAAGACATCTTGGTTCAATGTTGCCTTGATGATATGACTGTTGGGCAGACTGGATGGGCCATGCAGGTCTTTATCTGCCATTGTTTACATTTATTTCATTTACTATTTAAATATTCTGGCTTGGATACTATTGGGGTGATTCTAAAAATTTTCAGACTCTGTTGGGTATGATGAGGTGTGCAGAAGCTAGATCCTGTGAGAGAGGAACCTAAAGTGATTTGTTTTCAAGCACAAGTACTGGTCAGCTTATAGTATAAGTAGGGAAATATTACAATGAAATGAACTTATGTATTGGAAAATACATAATTATTCTTCGTAATTTTTTAGCACAAATATCATCACATTCCGTAACATAAGTAATCTATTTTTTATTCTGGATGTTCATTTGGTAGAATATATGCAGTGTATACCAGTGTCTAGATTCCTGTACCCTATTTGAATAAGAATCTGTATCATGCTTGTTGTCCTTATTCAGTTTTATAAATAAATACAAAATGGGAAACATTGTAATGCTACTTTCTGTTGTTACTGACCACCTTTATGGATAGATTAAAAAATACACAATGTGTATATTGGTACAAAACAAGATGATCATTTTTACTTTTAAAATATTTCACCAAGTTTTGCACCCTCCTAAACACACAAATGAGAGAGAAATCTTGTCACTTGTAAATTTGCCCTATTTGAAGAGATTCATGTCAATCATTCTGTTTTCAGAATCCATTCTTATTTTAAAAGCCACTTTGAGACAAATCCTTTAAGCTTATAAAACACTACAAACTGGATTCTGTATATGATGGAAAGTTTCATCTTGTTCATGTTCTCAGTATTAAAATGCCTAGGAAGTACAAAGAGAACAGAATATTAATTGATACTTGGAAAACATTACGCTACGTTAGTAATTTAACACCTATTCCATTAAGTAAATCTACAAATCAGTCTTTATGGATAAACTCCAAGATTCAAATTGGAGGATCTCAAATCCTATGGAAGCATTGGATTATTGCAGGTATTCGTTCTCTAAATGATGTTATTTCAAATGGTAAACTGCTTGAGTTTTCACAGTTGCAACATAGATTTGGTTTTAATAAGTCACAGAGTTTTAAGTGGTTGCAACTGAAGCAGGCTATTCAGGTGGGGTTTCCTGAATGGAAAACTCTTAATAATCAATATACTATGGAGTTCCTGTGCTTTCAGGCGGATTTCCTGGGACACCAGGCTGCGCAGTGGTATAAATTACTATCTGGATATTTGAATAAAAAACCAAAAACTGGTCTTAGAGACATTTGGAGCATTGAGATATCTTTCTCATCATATTTCTGCATCTCAATGGCCACGAATTTGGTCTTGGAGAATAAGGTGTACAGTGTCCGCATCTATGAGACAAACTTGGTTTGTCTCATAGAGCTTTTTGGACCCCAGTTCATTTACAAAAGTTGGATAGCTCTAAGTCTAATAGATGCTGGCACTGTAACTTGGAAGCGGGGACATTGGATCATTTAATATTTTATTGTCCTTGCATTATGAACTTTTGGAAATCTATTTGGTCTCAAATAAATTGTCTTCTAGAAAATCGTGTAGCTTTATCTTATGATACTATTCTATTCGGCTTGTCAATGAGAACTAAAAGTCAAATTTCTTCAAGTAATAACAAACTTTTATTGATAATGACAGGTGTTGCCATCCAACATATTACAATAACTGTAAAAATTATACCAATCTTAATTATTCATTTTGGTGGAATTCCCTATGTCACATATATAAAATGGAAAGAGTTATTGCTTTGCAAAAAGGAAATTATAATAAGTTTATAAAGATTTGGGGACCATTGACAAATTACTGTAATGAGTAGACATCATTTTCTCACTGACAATATTTTTTCTTTTTGGGGGGAGGGATTGGGTAAGAATCAGTATTGTATAATTAAATATATGAATGTTATATGATATGTTCCTTTAAATTAATTGAGAAGGGGTGGGTGGGAAGGGATTTAAATTTTTTATCTATGTATGATGATAAAGAGAAAGTATTTTCAAGTAAATGTTTGTTAAGGAAGTAATCTTGTACACTTGTGTAAGTTTTCAAAAATGAATAAAGAAGTTAAAAAAAAAAAAAAGAAAGTTTCATAGGGTATACGTTTGGATAATTCAGTGTATATTAATAAAACACCTCTGTTTTTATTGGCGTCATGTTTTTACAGAAACCTTCCCATAAGCCCTCTGAGAATATTTTGATCTCACAAATCAGTGAAAGATTGAATGACTGCAAAAATCTGATTCTGTCTCGTCAACTGCAAGAATCTGTAGAGGAAAAGAGAAATTCTCCTGTGAAAGATATGACACTTCTTGTTGACGAAAGCAGAAGCTCTTTTGCTCCTCCCAATTTTATATTTCAACCACTGAATGGTCTGTCATCTTACAAAGTCAAACCTATGACACCTCATAGAGCTAATGCATTCCTGACACCTTGTTATACCTGGAGTCCTGTAAAAATTGCAAAGTAAGTTGTTTTAAATAAAAAAAATCATTTCTGGTGACATATATGTAACTATAGAGACATTTAAATACCTACGTGGCATAAATGCGTATGAGGCAAGTCTTTCATTTGAAAAGAAGCTCTGGAATGAGAGGGCATAGGATGAAGTTAAGAGGTGATAGGCTCAGGAGTCATCTAAAAAAATATTTTTTTTTACAGAGAAGTTGGTAAGATGTGTTGATTAGTCTTCTGGTAGAGGTGGTGGAGATAGACTGTGTCTGAATTCAAGAAAGAATGGGACAGGCATGTAGTGTAGGATCTCTTAGGGAGAGGAGGAGATAGTGGATGCTGCAGATGGGCCATGTGGCCTTTATCTGCCATCATTTGTGTCTGGGAGGGAATGCATGGATGGGAGAACATCGCAGGGGAGGAGACATAGGCATTAGAGAATGACACGGTGACGGTTTACCCGCGGCCACCGCATTTAAGCCGCGGGTCACCGCCGAAAACGGGGAAGAAAACTAGCAGTCGCTGCGGTGACGGGGACAAGGCCATTCACCGACCGCGGAAACGGTGAACAGGTTTGTCCCCGCGGGCCAATGTACCCCCTTCTAGGAACCGCTATTTACCGCCCGACGCCCGATTCACCCCCCCAGCAGGACCGCTCGCACCCCCACCCCGAACGACCGCTCGCACGCGCTCCCACCCGCACCCGCGATCGGAGCAAGAGGGAGCCCAAGCCCTCTTGCCCGGCCGACTCCCCGACGTCCGATACATCCCCCCCCCCCGGCAGGACCACTCGCACCCCCACCCCGAAGGACCGCCGACTTCCCGACAATATCGGGCCAGAAGGGAGCCCAAACCCTCCTGGCCACGGCGACCCCCTAACCCCACCCCGCACTACATTACGGGCAGGAGGGATCCCAGGCCCTCCTGCCCTCGACGCAAACCCCCCTCCCCCCCAACGACCGCCCCCCCCCAAGAACCTCCGACCGCCCCCCCAGCCGACCCGCGACCCCCCTGGCGACCCCCACGACCCCCCCACCCCCCTTCCCCGTACCTTTGGTAGTTGGCCGGACAGACGGGAGCCAAACCCGCCTGTCCGGCAGGCAGCCAACGAAGGAATGAGGCCGGATTGGCCCATCCATCCTAAAGCTCCGCCTACTGGTGGGGCCTAAGGCGCGTGGGCCAATCAGAATAGGCCCTGGAGCCTTAGGTCCCACCTGGGGGCGCGGCCTGAGGCACATGGGCCCAACCCGACCATGTGCCTTAGGCCGCGCCCCCAGGTGGGACCTAAGGCTCCAGGGCCTATTCTGATTGGCCCACGCGCCTTAGGCCCCACCAGTAGGCGGAGCTTTAGGATGGATGGGCCAATCCGGCCTCATTCCTTCGTTGGCTGCCTGCCGGACAGGCGGTTTTGGCTCCCGTCTGTCCGGCCAACTACCAAAGGTACGGGGAAGGGGGGTGGGGGGTCGCCAGGGGGGTCGCGGGTCGGCTGGGGGGGGGCGGTCGTTGGGGGGAGGGGGGTTTGCGTCGAGGGCAGGAGGGCTGCAGTGCAGAACATAAGCCTTTCATTAAGACAATCCTGGTTCGCTTTTCCAAGTTAAAACAATTAGAAAAATATTTCTGGAGTGCTGTAATAAATTAAAATTAATAGTGCTCAGAACCCCCAAGGTAACTTCAGGCATCATTTTGAAGCTGGGGGGGGGCGGTCGTTGGGGGGAGGGGGGTTTGCGTCGAGGGCAGGAGGGCCTGGGATCCCTCCTGCCCGTAATGTAGTGCGGGGTGGGGTTAGGGGGTCGCCGTGGCCAGGAGGATTTGGGCTCCCTCCTGGCCCGATATTGTTGGGGAGTCGGCGGTCCTTCGGGGGGAGGGATGTATCGGACGTCGGGGGGGGGGGGCATCAGGCTTTCAGGATGGGGACAGACCTTCAAGGGGGGACAGTGCAGGGAAGTCAGGGAATTTATATTAATTAATTTTTTCTCTGCGTGTTTTGTTTTTGTATAGTTATTAACTAATATTTAACTAAGTTTTAAAGTTTTAAAGAATGTTTCCTTTATACGTAAATAAAGAAAAGTGAATGGGATTGCAGTGGCGGTGACGGGGCGGTGAATGGGATGGCAGTGGCGGTGACGGGGCGGTGAAGAGGATGGTGAGACGGGGACGGGGCGGTGACGGGGATGGTGAGACGGGGACGGGGCGGTGACGGGGATGGTGAGACGGGGACGGGGCGGTGACGGGGACCAATTTTTTCACCGTGTCATTCTCTAATAGGCATCCTGGGACTGTCTGCCAAGTCTCTTCCCTGAAGAAGCCCTTTCTGGAAACGTCAATCGCTCCTCCTAAACTTACTTGCTCCACTTCATCACTGACGCTGAAACCGTGGATTGAAGACAAAGTTTTATTTTATTTTTCTTTCCAGCTTATGATTTATTTTTTTTTAGAGAAAACTGTTTTTTATTAAACAACGAACCACAACAAGTACAAACAGTAGGCAAAAAAGCAAATATTGATTACATAACTCCCCTCCCCAAGAGGACTGGACTCTTATGTCCTCTCAGGTTACACGGTTCCCCATCCCCCCCACCCCCCCCAAACACACCCCCTCCCCCCCAGGACCCCGCCTCCCCCACCCCCCAGATCAGACAGGCGGAATGGCATACATCTGCTGTGATTTATTTTTAATCTTATCTATTGTTTTGCCTTTTGTCTTTGTTTTGTTCTATTTCTATCATTTAAATTTCTCCAGAATTTCTACTGTTCAACGGTTCCCCCTTCTGCTTCTATTCCTTTCTCTCCTCTCTTCTACCTTCCAAAGTATTTAGATCAATGCTGTCTTGTTAAAATGTTTATTTTATTTTTATTTTTCCTCTAACTCTACTTTTCACTTCTCTATTACCCTCCAGGTACTTTAGTTAGATTGTGAGCCTTCGGGACAGTAAGGGAATTTTTCAAGTACCTTTCTTATTTCTAATCTTAATGTATATTTTCTGTAAACCGCTTAGAACCTAACGGATGTAGCGGTATATAAGAAATAAATTACATTACATTACATTACATGTTTCTAACTTACACACAAGCAACTAGAAAAAGGTTTTCATACATAGAGATATGAGCCATTATCCCAGGACAAGCAGGCAGCCTATTCTCACATATGTGTGATGTCATCAGCAGAGCCCGGATGCGGAAGCTCGCAAGCAGACTTGCTTGAAGAAACTAGAAGTTTCGAGTCGATCGCACTGCGCATGCACGAGTGCCTTCCCGCCCAGCGTAGGGCGCATCTCCTCAGTTCTCAGTTTTCCGCGGAGCCGAGAAGTCCATCTTTGATTCTCTGCGTTTAACTTTGTTACTTCGTGCCTTCTCTACAACCGCGGTTTGTGTTTTTTTCTTCACGAATCGCTGTTTTTTTTCTTTTTCTTTCTTTAAAAAAATTTTTTTTTATTTTCTTCCGTTTGGCCGCCGGGGCAGGCAGCTTGGCCGCAGCCCAGGGGCTTCGATTTTGCGGCAGCTGTTTTTCTTCCTATGTCCTGGCCAGCAACGGGTTTCAAGAAGTGTAGCCAGTGCCAGCGTACGATTTTCTTCACGGACCCACACCGTTGGTGCCTCAAGTGCCTTGGGCCGGATCATCAACCGAAGTCGTGCGAGCCCTGTGCTACTCTTCAACCTTGAGCCCTTAAACGTCGTAGTCTTTTGGTGGAGAAGCTCTTCGGGATGGATTCTTCCTCCGATCCCTCGACTTCGAAGGCGACCTCGGCCTCACCTTCGACCGATACTCCTCCTGTTTCTACTGTTTCCACCTCGAGCCTCATCAGACCTTCATCATTTGCAACGGCTCTCTCCTCGACAACATCTGCTGTATCTTCCCCTGTATCCTCAGGTCAGATCGCTCAGCAGAAAGTTCCAGCAGTGGTGCTTAAGGTGCCTAAGACTTCCAAGTCGAAGCACATTTACACTGCCTCGGTGGAACCTCCAGCCAAAGCAGGTGGTCCGGTTTCAGACGCTGATCCATCCTTGCCGGCTTCTTTCCAGACCATGTTGGAGAAGCAATTCATTCAGTTCCTTACTAATATGGGACCGAAGCTTCTTCCTCTCATCCAGCCTGGGCATTCTGCAGACTCCTGCGAGGTCGAGCCGCTTCCTTTGCCTCAGTCTGAGCTTGCACACTCTTTGCAGGGAGCAGAGTCTCTATGAGTGTCTGGTCTGGCATCTAAGCACGTAAAGCAAGGAGCAGAATCTTTGCAAGTGTCTCGGCAGGAATCCTCACTCTCTATACAAGGAGCAGAGTCTTTGGGAGTGCATCTAGGTTCCTCCACCAAGCCTCTGGAGCTTCGATCTACAGCCTCCAGTCCTATCCATTCTTTGGTGGCATCGGCTGCTTCTGTCTCTGAGGCGAAGTCTCCTCGATCTTCGAGATCTGCTTCCAAGCACCCTTCTCACTGACAAATCGAGGCCTTCATTGAGGCATACTTCCAGGCATAGTTCTTCTAAAGAACGTCCCTCTTCAACTAAGCCTCGATCTACTCCTACTTCGACTAGACCGCCAACTCCTTGATCGAGGTCTCCACTTCCACCTAGAGGATGCAGCGGTTTCGATTGCTTCGTCCAAGCCTTTTTTCCTGCCGAAGCTTCATCTTCGACCCAGGCTGCCTCGACAACCTCGAATACTTCCCGAGACAAAGCATTGGTGGATCAGCTATCTTTTTCATCTTTTCTTTGTCGGATGGCTGTTGACTTGGATCTTCAATTAGATGCTGGTTCCAAATACTTTAAGGAGTATCTCGAAGTCATGCATCTACCTCAACCTCCGGCGGAGTTACTTAAGATTCCTCTTCACAGACTTTTGCCAGATGCCTGGAGACCCCTTAAACCATTCCAGCTGTTCCAGGCAAATTGGATTCTCCATCGCAAAGGGTTTGACAACTCACAGTTATCTCATCAATCCCTGCTTATGGAGTCATCCTTAAAGAGGTCCCATCCTTCCAAGGCTTATGCCACTGTTCCTCCTGGAAGGGAAGGGAAAACTATGGACAAATTCAGACTTCGCATCTATCAAAATTCTATGATGTCCTCTAAAGTCCTTAATTATAATTTTCATTTTATTACTTATTTTGAGTTCCACATAACTCTTTTACCTAAATTTTTGAGTTTTTTGGATACTCAAAAACACTTTGAATTTCAAGAAGTCATTGCTTCTCTATCACAACTCAGATTACATCTCCTTCAGTCATCTTATGATGCCTTTGAGTTGTCTGCCTGGGCGGCTGCTTGCTCTGTAGCAATACGTCGCCTTGCCTGGCTTCATACCATTGACATGGACCCTAATCTTCAGGACTGCTTGGCTAATATTCCTTGTGCAGGCAATGACCTCTTTGATGATGATACCGACAAGGCATATGGCTTAGAGAGCCATTGGAGTCTGTTCTGAAAAATTAAATAAAAATCCTAAGGAGAGAGAGAGAGATGAGGTGTAAGAGGGGAGAGGATATACGGGATGGAGGGGGCAAGACAGTAGATACTGGTTATAAGAGTGAAAATAAAGGAGAAAAGAGAAGATGTTGGAAGGGGGGAGAGAGGGAGGAGTTAGCAAAAAAAGCTGGAGAAATATAAGCAGATAGTGATGCAGAAAAATAAATGAAGAGAAACAGGAAAAGGTTAGTCAGAGATGGATGTAAGAGAGGAAGTGAAGACAGGAATGAGAGAAGAAGCAGATAGACTCCAAACCCTGGAAAGAAAATTTAAAAAAGACAGAAGAAAGCAGAAACTGGGATAAACATGAATAAAATGGCCAGACAACAAAGGCAGAAAAAAATTTATTTTTAATTTTATGAACAGAAAATGCAGTTTTACTGTAAATTTGCACTGTTTTCTTTTTATATTCCAAAGTGTAGAGTGCTGTTTCTCTTTCTCTAGTGTTAAACTACATATGGCTTCTTGAGGTTTAAGTTTGATTTTGTCTTCATTTTTTTAAGTTTGTGGTTGCTTGTAGCTACGTTTTCCTATGTTGGGGCCTTGTAAATATGTTAGCTTTGGGACTTAAGAGAAAGCTGATGGGGAGGGAGGGTGAATAGTCTTTATAGATTGACTCACCATGATAACACAAATTTCTAACCTCCGTTTATATTCAAGTCAACCTTTTTTCCCCCTTTTTAGAGGGAAAAAAGGATACCTCGGTTTATATTTGAGTATGTATAGTATTATTTAAAAACAAAATTTGTATACAGAAGAGGTTCACGAGCACTACTAAGTTGGATTTGTGTTTTGTGGATAATATATGAGACTATAAACAAACAATGTTTATTAATATGTATTCCTAGAGTGGACAATAATGAATATGTATGAGTGAGATTTGCATATATAGAGGTGACAGGCATGCAAATCTGCCTTGTTCATATTCATTAGGGATATCTTGAAAACCCAACTGACTGGAGTCTCCCAGAACAGGTTTAAGAACTCCTGTAGTATACAATATCTATATGATAACAATATTTTATCATTTTTTTCTAGTAATCCTGTTGAAGAAACCACAAGTCCAGTGAAGACACAAGCTGCATCTGTATTTCATTTTCCACCAGATAAACAAATTGCAGATTTAGACAATCAGGAGCTGACTCTGTGTGGGGGTTCTTTGCCAGTACCAGAGAAAGGTGAGTGAGGTTTTCTCATAATATCCAGATATCAAACTGCAACTAAAAATATTTTACCTAGTACTTACAATTTAGGTCTTGCACACACATTTTTAGCTGCATTTCACTTTTGCAGAGTCAGCTGTTGCAGAATGTCTGTACATCACTTTGTCTATCTTACTGTAACAATGTAGTTATAGTTCACAGAAGTACGGAGGAAGTGGTTGATCAATTGCTTGGATCTGAGAGTGATACGGTTAGCTCTGTGAGTCCTGGGCAGTGCCCTAGAAGGAAGGGCAGTAGCCTATGTAAACAGGCAAAGAGGTATCAGGAATGCTTCACTGAGCCTGGAAGCTCACCTACTCTTCCAGTGGGCGGAAGGCCATCTCTTGGCCATCTTGGTGGCTCAAGAGTCGGGGAGGAGAATGTGTAGGCAGACTTCTTAAGTTGGTAGACCCTTGGATCCCAGGGAGTGGTCTCTCTCTCAGAGTGCCTTCAACTGCATAGTCGTTCACTGGGGATGTCAGGCGTTCAATCTCATGTCCTCAGCATCCAATAAAAAGGCGGCTTGTTTCTTCAGTCAAAGGTACGAACCTGGATGCGTCGGGTTGGACGCTCTAGTCCAGGTCTAACCTGTGCAAGAGCTCCTGTATATTCCTCCCATGGCCAATGATAGGCAGAGTGCTTTGGAGGGTCAGAATGCACCCAGGTCAAGTGATCATGGTAGCTCTAGATTGGCCGAGGCAGCCCTGGTATGTAGACTTAGTATATCTGCAGAGGGACATAGCTTTCAGGCTTCCTTGTCATATGAATCTTCTCTCAAAGGGTCCCATTGCCCTGGAGGATCCAGAGCGCTTTGGTATTTTGGCATGGCTCTTGAGCACGAAGCCTTGGAGCATAAAGGCTATTCATCTGAGGTTATTGCCATTCTGAAGGCTAAGAAGCAGTCCATGTTAGTTGTCTATGCAAAGGCCTGGAAGTGTTTTAGGACCTGGTGCGAGCAACGTTGTTCGGACCCAGTGACCATAGCAGTTTTGTTAGTGCTCAACTTCCTGCAGGAAGGTCTGAAGAAGGGCCTGGTAGTTGACTCTCTCGAGGTACAGATAGCTAAACTTTCCTGTTGCAAAGCACAATGCAACAAGTGCACTTTGGCATCCCATCTGGTTGTATCCAGATTTTTGAAGGGAGCTTTGCGTCTTCACCCTCTAGTGCAGGGGTGTCCAACCTGCGGGCCCCCTCCCCGGCATGTGGCCCCGTGAAGTATTTTGTGCGGCCCCGGGCAAGGACGATGCAGTGTTTTCCTCTGCTGCCCCTCCGTGTTTACCGTATTGCCGGCTCCCTCCTCTGTCTTGCTGCAGCGTTTGTGTGACCCCCAGAAACATTTTTTTCAGCCAATGCGGCCCAGGGAAGCCAAAAGGTTGGACACCCCTGTTCTAGTGTGACAATCTTTTCCATCTTGTAACCTTAACCTGGTCTTTCCAGCACTTGCGAAGGCTCCGTATGAACCTTTGGAGAAGGTGTTCCTGAGTGATCTTGACAGTCAAGACAGTTTTCTTATTGGTTGTGACATCAGCAAGAAGTATCAGAGTTGCAGGCTCTGTCCTTCGGGGGAACCCTTTCTTCACACTTCAGATTCTAGCATCTCAATTTGAATGGTCCATTCCTTTCTACTGAAAGTCATGTCCAGTTTCCACATGAACCAGGAGGTGCAACTTCCAGCTTTCATGCCTATGGGAGTGAGAAAATCAGATAGTGTGCTGAAAATTCTGGATGTACGACAAAGTTTGATTCCCCTTTTTCTTGAGAGTTCGGGGGGGGGGAGGTTTGAGGGTCGGTCCATGGAGATCTGACCAACAGCCCAAAGATTTCAGCGAAGTGGCTGAGTGACTGGAAGCAGATGGCCTCTCCTAGAACAACTACATCTGAAAGGAGCTGAAGCAGACAGCAGCAGCACTGTTTACCCAACACATGGTCTGGGAGTAGGGGTGGGGGAGGTCTTCAAAAGTTGTTTAACTGTTTCTACAGTTACTATAGTTAAGATTATTGCCTCTCCCTCCCCTAAAATCCTGTTTTTTGAGGTTTTTGGTCATCCCTGAGGTGATTTTATGCTGCTGTTTATCATTAAATTCACCAGATGTAGCTAGCTTAGATTTTCCTGATTTTTTTTTTTTTTTTTTTAAGTTCTCAAACTTCTCTAAAACACATTGTTTTGCCCTTCTATCATGCCTTGTTTGTGAAGGATAGGCGGTGGAAGAGCACCCTTGTATCACATTGAGTGAAGCAGGGAGGCAAGAACTTCAAGTTAGCTCTCATACAGCCTCTGGGGTCTGGCACATGGCTGTTGAGCCTGTTAGGGGAGTGATTATTTTCCCAGGAGCCCCGGAACAGTGGCACAGTGCACCGAACTGTTACAGAGGCTCCGCAGCCAAGAAAAGGCATCTCCTCCCTTCTAAAGGGGAAGGAGAATTGCCTACTAAGGCCTTTACCCCCGTGTTGCCTTTACCCCAGAGTTCATTTAATCTACTCTAGTAGGCATATGCACATGGACAAAATGCACAGTTTAGGTCCACTGAAGAGTGACCCTCCGTGCATGCCTCTAAGAATCCTCAGAGCACTTCTAAGAGAATAGAGGTACTCCCTGACTCTGATTATAGGCTGGACAGGGATCCAGAGGATGAAAGTTCAGTCTTGATCCTCTTACTGTCTCAAAGCAAGGCCTTCCTGATGGGAGATTCGACCTCCTATGTTGCAGATCAGGATGGAGTGCTGACCGCAGACCCAGGAGAGGATCCCTCCATACAACATTTTTACCCAGTCTATTCATGAGCTTAAGATTGATCCGCCTCAGCCCAAGTCTTCAGTGTTTTCTTTTGAGCAGGATCTCAACTCGGCCACGCCCTTTCCGTGGCACCCAGACATGAAACTCCTGGTTACGGAGCCCTGGGGAGTCCCAGAAGGCTCCTTCAATGGGGCAAAAACCATGACTAGGCTGTATCCTATGGATCAAGAATTCCAACAAATGTTTGCTATGCCAAAGGTAATTAAATGCCTGTCCTTACCTAGTGTGGGAGGAGTCATGCTGAAAGATGCACTTTGATATAATTTGAGTGATGGCAAGAGTCTCGGCATACTCCATCTCTGCCCTACACATGCTGTGGATCAGACGGTGGGTGGGTGGGTGATTCCACCTCCAAGGTTACACTTAGTAAGCTCTTCTTCAAGGGACAGATGCTTTTTGGCAAAGGATGAATGATCTCCAGTGGATGATGGCCAGTGTGCAAGATTGTTGTCCCAAGTCCTTACCAGACAGCAGACTTCGAGTGACTAGAAGCCAGAACCGGAGCTCCTTTTGGGGGTCCTGACATTTTCACTAGTACACCCCAGGGGGCTCATCAGAGAACCTATCGAGGATCCAGGCAGAGATATTCCGGAAGCCGGAAAATCCAAAATACAGGTTCCCAGGCCACAGTGATGCCAGGCTTTCAGTTGCCCTTCAGAATTTGAGGTTGACTCTTAGACTTTCTGGAGGCCTGGGAAAGCGAAAGCATAATGACAGATCTTTGGCTCTTGGATATTGTCAGAAAAGGTGACAAGCTAGAGTTTGCATACCCTCTGTCTAATTGGTTCGTGGATTCTCTGGCGGGCTGACCGGATTGTGTGGTCCAAATACTAGTAATGTTAAACAGACTGCTGGATATTCAACCATAGAACTAGCTCTGGAAGAAAACTTGGGCTTGGGCAGATACTCGATATACTTTGTCGTGCCCAAGAAAGAGTCTGACGATTGGAGGCCCATTTTGGATCTCAAACATGTCAATGCAGCCCTGAGGTTTCCGGATGGAGACGGTGAGATCTGTCATCGCAGAGGTCCAACCGGGAGAGTTTCTGGCTGCCTTGGATTTGACAGAGGCATATCTCAACATTCCAATTTTCCCGGCACACAGAAAGTTCCTGAGATTTCACATGTTGGAGAATCGCTATCAATTCTCAGCTGATTCATGTTTATTTAGTTGACTGGCTCATCATAGCCCTCTTGAGAAGAGAGAGAAAGAGAAGTGGTGGCAGTTGCACAAACTTTGAAGAGCCTGGGCTGGATTGTAAACTTTCAAAAGAGCCAATTAGTTTTTAGAATTCCTGGGCAATTATCTTCAATGTGGTGGAAGGCTGAGTTTTTCTTCCAGAGGCACGCAGACAGAAACTTGGGGGCAAATTACGACCCTCCTGCTGCAGCCAGCACCTACGGTATGGAACTACCTACAGGCTCTGGGCTCGATGGCAGCTGCCATAGCAGTAGTACCCTGGACAAGGGCACATGTGTGTCCACTTCAGGATGCATTGTTGCCTTGTTGGTCTCCTCGGAGAGATTCTATACAAGCCCTTCTACCCTGGAAGGAGGCAGCCCTGCAGCAGTATGAGTTGGTGGCTTCACCCACAATCTCTAGCAAAAGGGATTCCACTTCAGATCAATTCCTGGGTCACACTGAAAATGGATGCCAACCTGTTTAGTTTCTAAGGTGCTCAGTAAACGTCTTATGTCACCTTAATAAATGTTTTCAATAATTTTCTAGTCGATTTAATAGACCTCAGAACCACCACTCCTCCGTCCTACCGAAGTGTAATCACGGGAAGATGCAAGTGGTGCACTCCTCACCGGTCTATTTAATTTAAATTTTATATCATTCCTCCAATTCTTATGCTTAAATTTACTTATCTTAATAATGGCAAACTATCAGTTCTCACGGTAGACTGGCGGTAAGACCCGACATGTTTCACAATTGTTTCTTCAGGGGTCTGTCCTAAAGTAAATATATTAGTCAGGTTAATATTCTTCCCATGTGCAATTACTCTACACAAATCTACAAAAATCTAAAAACTCCTACTTACGAATGCCGCCGCCATCCAACTCTAATCAATCTTTGTTTGTAAGATGGCTGCCGCATCTTAAAGGCTCCTTTTATATTGTATGCTAAGAGACCTCCCTCTCCATGGGATAGGACCAGAGAGGGTCCGCCCACAGCCCCAGTGTGCTAGGCCCTCCCTAGTCTGAATTTCAAAATACATGCATCTTTATCAACATCACACGAACAGCCTAGAATAGAGAAGCCCACTCAATCTCTAAATTCAATCCACGTGGGACTACTGTATCAAGCCTGTAGATCCACTGCTATTCCTTCTGGTTGAGAGCTTTTTCAATGTTACCACCCACCCTCCCATTCTGTTGTATACCGTCAGTTATATGCCATCTTAATTCCACTACTGTATGGTTAAATTTAATCATATGGGAAACCATCGGGGCTAGCATTATTCCAGGACAAGCAGGCAGGTATTCTCACTAGTGGGTGATGTCATCCGACAGAGCCCCCATACGGACGTCTCACAAGCATGTCTTGCTTGAAGAAACTCAGAAGTTTTGAGATGCCCGCACCGCGCATGCGCCAGTGCCTTCCCGCCCGATGGTCAGGGCGTGTCTCCTCAGTTCTTTTCTTTCCACGGAGCTGAGAAGTCTTTCTTCAATTCTGCGCTGATTGAACTCCCGTTCTTTTGCCTTCCATAGCCGCGGTTTTGAGTTTCTTTTACTCTTATCGTGTGTTATATTTCTTTTATTTCTTTTTAAAAAAAAAAAAAAAAAATTTCTTCCGGCGACTTCGCCGGGTCGGCCGCGTGGCGCAGGCCCCGCTCCTTCGATCTCGCGGCGGAGCTTTTTCGGCCTATGTCCCGGCCAATCACCGGTTTTAAAAAGTGTAGCAAGTGCCAGCGCGCGATTTCGCTGACGGACCCGCATCGACGCTGCCTGCAGTGTCTTGGTCCAGAACATTTCCCGAAATCGTGCCGGCCTTGTTACACACTCACAGCGCGGGTGTTTAAGCGTCGCTGTTTTTTGTGGGAGTCGATGTTCAAGATGGAAGCTGCTCAAGAACCATCCGCTTCGACTGGTGCTTCACCCTCACATGCGAAGCCCACCACGCTCCTGCTGCTCCGGGTCTCCTGAAACCAGCTTCGTTTGTCCCGGTTACGACCCCATCTTCGGCGCCGGTGCCTTCCGTCTCTTAGGTTCAGGTACCGCCTTCCACAATTCCACCCGTGGTTATCAAGGTGCTGAAAGCTTCGAAGCAAAAGCACTCGACCACGAAGGAGCGCAAAGACCGTGCTGGAGGACCCCCTTTCGGTGCGGATCCCTCCATATCGGCTTCGTTGCGGTCCCTTTTGGAAGCTCAATTTGTCGAGCTCATGCAAACCATGGGGCCCAGATTGATTGCCACCATTCAGGGTGACCTCCCGGTTCCGGTCCCGGGGGGCAGACCGCCCCCTCCTCCTCCTCCTCGCCGGTCGACCTCGCTGCTTAGCGAGGAGGAGCGACGTTTGGCGGCCGGTCCCTCGAGGCGGGCCTCCTTCAGTGATATGCCTCCTTTAGTGATATGCCTCCTTTAGAGCCCATCACGCCTCCGTTCGAAGAGGTCTGGAATTCCTCTTCGGGTAATCGAAGTCCTGGGCATCGCAAATCGCAGGAAGAGTTCTTCCGCACTCCATACCAGGCCTGGGCTGCGGCTCGAGAGGCGTCAAATCTCCCGCCTCTTCGATCCACAGCCTCGAGTCCCATCTGCTCGCTAGAGGCGTCGAGGGACCATGCTAAGCATCGTCATTCTAGATCCCCCTCCAGACACCGGGAGGGGCATCGGTCCAGGCATTCCTCACGACACTCCTCGAGGCACTCGGAGGTTTCGCCGCAGAAGAAGCAGCCACGCATGGGGTACTCTTCCTCAGACATGTCCCCTCCACAGGGGCTGGAGTATGAGGAACCATCCACCTCTTATTCTCCCTGTCGCTCCCAGGTCTCTTTGGACCCCGAGGCCTCGACTTCGTCCAGTCCTTCTCGGAGACCGGTGCTGGCGGATCAATTGTCTTTTTCTTCCTTCCTCCGGCAGATGGCGGATGACCTCGACATTACTTTGGACACCGGGTCACGGTACTCCAAGGAATACCTCGACACCATGCATTTGCCTCATCCTCCTGTGGAGTCTTTTCACCTACCTCTCCACAAACTTCTCGACCAAACTTTCATGAGATGTTTTGAGACGCCATACTCCATTCCTGCGGTCCCCGGCAAATTAGATGCCCGATACCGCACGGTCCATCACAAGGGGTTCGAGGGCCCTCAACTTTCCCACCAATCCCTGCTGGTCGAATCGTCCCTCAAGCGGTCTCATCCGTCCCAGGTGTACGCCTCGGTGCCTCCGGGGCGCGAGGGCAGGACCATGGACAAGTTTGGCAGGCGGATATACCAGAACTCGATGATGGCTTCCAGAGTTCTTAATTAAACGTTCCATTTTGCTTCTTATTTGGAGTTCTTCCTGCCTGTGCTTCAGAAGTTCACTCCTTACATTGAATCTCAGGCTCGCTTCGAGTTTGAAGAAGTTGTTGCTTCGCTGTCCCAGCTGCACCTTCAACTGATGCAGTCCTCCTATGACGCCTTCGAGCTCTCGGCTCGAGCTGCTGCCTGCTCCGTGGCCATGCGTCGTCTGGCCTGGCTTCGCACCATTGACATGGACCCGAACCTCCAGGACAGACTGGCCAATGTTCCTTGTGCGGGAGCGGATTTATTTGACGAGTCTATCGAGACTGTAACGAAGAAGCTCTCTGATCATGAAAAATCTTTTCAGTCTATTCTTCGGCCTAAGCCTCAACAGTCTCGACCTGCCAGGCCGCCCTTGATCTATCAGAGGCGTTACACTCCGAGGCAAGCTCCAGCTGCCAGGCAGCCTGCGAAACGTCAGCCTCCGCAAAAGGCTCCGCAGAAGCCTCAACCGTCTAATGTCCCTAAGGCCACTCAGCCTTTTTGACTCTCTCTTAGGGAGCATAACCAACCTCGTTCTGCCATCCCCTGTTTTCCCCATTGGGGGTCGCCTCCATCATTTTTTTCCATCGATGGACGGCCATTACCACCGACCTCTGGGTCCTTACCATCATCAAGGAAGGGTACTCTCTGCAATTTCATCGGGTCCCCCCGGACCACCCTCCAAGAGAGTATCCTTCAAACTTGACTCAGACCGCCCTTCTTCTTCAGGAAGCTCAAGCTTTGCTCTGGCTTCGTGCCGTCGAGCCGGTCCCTGTGGACCAGCACAACCGGGGGTTTTACTCCCGGTACTTCCTTGTCTCGAAGAAGACGGGCGACCTGCAACCCATTCTGGACCTCAGGGTCCTCAACAAGTTCTTGGTCAAAGAGAGATTTCGCATGCTGACCCTAGCTTCTCTCTATCCCCTCCTCGAGCAGAACGACTGGTTATGCTCTCTAGATCTCAAGGAGGCCTACACTCACATTCCCATTCATCCGGCCTCTCGCAAATTCCTCAGATTTCGGGTGGGACATCTACATCTGCAGTATCGAGTGCTTCCATTCGGCCTATCCTCATCTCCCAGGGTCTTCACGAAGTGTCTGGTAGTGGTGGCCGCGGCACTCTGGAACAGAGGTCTTCAGGTATTTCCCTACCTCGACGACTGGCTCATCAAGGCCCCCTCGGCTCCAGAGGCCATCTCGGCGACCCTGGCCACTATTTACTTCCTGCAGAGTTTGGGCTTCGAGATCAACTTCCCCAAATCTCATCTACAGCCTACCCAGTCTCTCCCATTCATCGGGGCAGTCCTAGACACCATTCGACTCAGAGCATTCCTTCCTCCTCAACGCTTGGATGCTCTTCTTCATCTCTGCCAGTCTGTGTCTTCTCGCCAGTCCATCTCAGCGAGACACATGATGGTCCTCCTGGGCCACATGGCCTCTACAGTTCATGTGACGCCTTTTGCCAGACTCCATCTAAGAATTCCTCAGTGGACCCTGGCTTCTAAATGGACTCAGGTGTCAGATCCGTTGACTGGCACGTCATAGTCACTCCTGCTCTTCGGCAGTCTCTACTTTGGTGGATGACCTCTTCGAATCTATCCAGAGGTTTGCTGTTTCACACTCCTCCCCATCAGAAGGTTCTCACGACCGATTCCTCGACCTATGCCTGGGGAGCTCATCTGGATGGTCTTCGCACTCAGGGATTCTGGACCAGTGCGGACCGACTCCATCAAATCAATCTTCTGGAGCTCAGAGCCATCTTCAATGCTCTTCAAGCTTTTCAACACCTGCTTCACGACATGGTGGTCCTCATTCGCACAGGCAATCAGGTCGCCATGTATTATGTCAACAAGCAGGGGGGCACGGGCTCGGCCTGCCTCTGCCAGAGGCTCTCAGAGTCTGGGATTGGGCGGTTCGCCACAATGCCTTCCTCAAAGCTGTCTACATTCAGGGTAAGGACAATGTCCTGGCAGACACCCTGAGTCGTCTTCTCCAGCCTCACGAATGGACACTCCATTCCAGGCTCCTTCATCAGATTTTTGCACAGTGGGGGACACCTCTTTGCGGCTCCCCACAACTTCAAGCTGCCTCAATTCTGCTCCAGGATCTACACTCCTCATCGTCTCTAGGCAGATGCCTTTCTGCTGGATTGGGGGAATCACTTTCTGTATGCGTTTCCTCCCTTTCCTCTCATTCAAAAGACTCTGGTCAAGCTGAAGTCCGACCATGCCACCATGATTCTGATCGCTCCTCGGTGGCCCAGACAACCTTGGTTCTCCCTTCTACTTTAACTCAGCAGCAGAGAGCCATTCCTTCTTCCTGTGTTTCCTTCACTGCTTACTCAGCATCAGGGATCTCTGCTTCATCCCAACCTGCAGTCTCTCCACCTGACAGCTTGGTTCCTCTCAACGTAACTCCTCACCAGTTTTCCCATGCGGTGAGGGATGTCTTGGAGGCTTCCAGGAAGCCTGCTACTCGACAATGCTACTCCCAAAAATGGACTAGATTTTCTTCATGGTGTGTTTCCAATTCTAAGGAGCCTCAACGAGCCTCCCTATCCTCTGTTTTGGACTATCTTCTACACCTGTCTCAGTCTGGTCTCAAGTCTACGTCTATCCGAGTCCACCTGAGTACTATTGCGGCTTTCCATCAGCCTCTACAAGGGAAACCTCTCTCTGCTCATCCTGTGGTTTCCAGATTTATGAAAGGACTTTTCCATGTCAATCCTCCTCTAAAACCTCCTCCAGTGGTTTGGGATCTCAATGTTGTCCTTTCTCAGCTTATGAAACCTCCTTTTGAGCCTCTCAACAAGGCTCCACTGAAGTTTCTCACTTGGAAAGTGGTTTTTCTAGTGGCCCTCACGTCTGCTCGCAGGGTCAGTGAGCTTCAGGCCTTGGTGGCGGATCCTCCTTTCACAGTATTCCATCATGACAAGGTGGTCCTCCGCACTCATCCGAAATTCCTGCCTAAAGTGGTCTCTGATTTTCATCTCAACCAATCCATAGTTCTTCCTGTGTTTTTTCCAAAGCCGCATTCTCATCCTGGAGAATCAGCTCTTCACACTCTGGACTGTAAACGTGCTTTGGCTTTCTACCTGGATCGCACCAAGCCACACAGAACTGCACCTCAACTTTTTGTCTCCTTTGATCCAAACAAGTTGGGACGACCTGTATCGAAGCGCACCATTGAGGAGATTTGTAAGGCTGCCACTTGGTCCTCGGTTCATACATTCACCTCTCATTATTGTCTGGATACTTTCTCCAGACGGGATGGACAGTTTGGCCAAACAGTGTTACAAAATTTATTCTCCTAAGTTGCCAGCTCTCCCTCCATCCCATTGAGGTTAGCTTGGAGGTCACCCACTAGTGAGAATACCTGCCTGCTTGTCCTGGGATAAAGCAATGTTACTTACCGTAAAAGTTGTTATCCAGGGACAGCAGGCAGCTATTCTCACGTCCCACCCACCTCCCCTGGGTTGGCTTCTCTGCTAGCTACCTGAACTGAGGAGACACGCCCAGACCATCGGGCGGGAAGGCACTGGCGCATGCGCGGTGCGGGCATCTCGAAACTTCTGAGTTTCTTCAAGCAAGACATGCTTGTGAGACGTCTGTATCGGGGCTCTGTCGGATGACATCACCCACTAGTGAGAATAGCTGCCTGCTGTCCCTGGATAACAACTGTTACGGTAAGTAACATTGCTTTATGCCCCTATTGATTCTTGACTTATGCTCATTTAACCGAGTTTTAATTTGACGACTTGTCCTGTCTATGTAAATTAAACTGCAGGGGCAAACAATGGCATATATAACCCCTTTACTATTACAATTAGTGTTGTTTCTGGCCCTAATTGTGGTGTGTTTCCCCGGGACTTCCCACTGGGTTCCTACAATCGTTGTTTCACACCACTGGCATTCACCACACCGGGAATGTGAACCCGTGGTGGAGATGTCACTGCCCTGAAATTTCTTAAAATTCAAAAACTGCCCAATCGTCTTAGCTCTTCTAAAAGCTACCATGGGAAAATAATTGAGCCCCTCATGTAGACTTACTATGTGCCAGTATCTTCTCATTATTTGTATCAGACATTTGGTAGCCTCAGAGTAAAGCACCACACATATTAGTCTATCATGATCAGACTGATCTTTTTGTCTGTCCCTGATCAAGAGCTCCCTTTGGGCAAATCTTGCTCTTAGATACCCTTGTTTGACTGCACGGGCGGGATAACCCCTTATCAAGAATCTGTCCTGTAACGCCAGATTCAGTTGGAACCTGTTTGACTGTGGCATGTACTGCAGTGAATGCCCAGTACAAGGGAAATGAGCACCATCCCAGCAGAAGTGGTTGATAAACAGACTAGAACTGAAAGCGGTCTGCCTGTCTCTGTGAAACCTACAGTCAGTTCTGAAAGGCAGAGCCATAAGAGTATTCTCAGACAATACACAGTGGCCTGTGTCAATTGTCAAGAGAGGCACCAGAAGCACCTTGCTCCAACTAAAGGCAAAACTACTGTTTGCTTGGGCAGAGAAGCACCTGCTGGCCATCACAGCGGCACACGTAGCCAGAGTGGACAATGTATAAGCGGACTACCTCAGCAGACAGACATTGGGCCTGGGGAGAGTGGTTGTTGGCCCTGTGGGTGTTCCAAGACATCGTCAAACGTTGGGGGCATCTGACGTTCAATCTGATGATAACTGCACTCAACAAGAAAGCACCTCAGCTTTTCCAGCTGAAGATATGAGACCGGAAGTGCAGGGCTGGATGCCTTGATGCACTCATGGCCAAAGTTCAGACTGCTATATGTGTTTCCTCCTTGGTTCCTAATAGGCCAAGTGGTCTTTCACATAGTATCTTGCCCAAGGAAGGTGATCCTTGTAGCCTTGGAAGCTTCTCTCATTGATCTTACGATCAAGGTGGTTGGTTTCTTTCTCTCTCTCCTACAGACCTCATTCCATTAAGAACATAATATAAGAACATAAGTACTGCCATCTCCGGATCAGACAAATATTGGACGCAGTATTCCAGATGCGGGTGCACCATCGCCCGATACAACAGCACTTTCACATTGACGTACATGATACGAAAGGGAAAAAATGGGGACAGGAAAATTATTAAATACATCGAGATAGAAAATAAAAATAAAGGGAGGAAAAAGGAAGTACATTTGGGTAGGGGGGTCGCTTCAAAAGAGGTGTTTTGATTGTCAAAGAAGTTCTGCAAAAGAGGAACAATTGTCGTTAAAGTCAGAGTAATGCCATATCTCAAGATGAAGTTCAATGTTGAGAAATGTAAAGTATTGCATGTGGGAAGCAGAAACCCGAGGTACAACTATACGATGGGAGGATGTTATTGAATGAGAGTACCCAAGAAAGGGACTTGGGGGTAATGGTGGACATTACAATGAAGCCAACGGCACAATGCGCAGCGGCCGCTAAGAAAGCAAATAGAATGCTAGGTATAATCAAGAAGGGTATTACAACCAGGACGAAAGAAGTTATCCTGCCGTTGTATCGGGCGATGGTGTGCCCGCATCTGGAATACTGCGTCCATTATTGGTCGCTGTACCTTAAGAAGGATATGGCGTTACTCGAGAGGGTTCAGAGGAGAGCGACACGTCTGATAAAAGGGATGGAAAACCTCTCATACGCTGAGAGATTGGAGAAACTGGGTCTCTTTTCCCTGGAGAAGAGGAGACTTAGAGGGGATATGATAGAGACTTATAAGATCATGAAGGGCATAGAGAGAGTAGAGAGGGACAGATTCTTCAAATTTTCGAAAAATAAAAGAACAAGAGGGCACTCGGAAAATTTGAAAGGGGACAGATTCAAAACGAATGCTAGGCAGTTCTTCTTTACCCAACGAGTGGTGGACACCTGGAATGCGATTCCAGAGGGCGTAATAGGGCAGAGTACAGTACTGGGGTTTAAGAAAGGATTGGACAATTTCCTGCTGGAAAAGGGGATAGAAGGGTATAAATAGAGGATTACTGCACAGGTCCTGGACCTGTTGGGCCGCCGCGTGAGCAGACTGCTGGGCATGATGGATCTCAGGACTGACCCAGCAGAGGCATTGCTTATGTTCTTATGTTCAGACCTTCGGTCCATCAAGTCCGGCGATCCGCACACGCGGAGGCCCAGCCAGGTGTACACCTGGCCTAATTTTAGTCACCCATATCTCTCGATGCCTCTCATAAGGAAATGTGCATTTAGTTTGCTTTTAAATCCTAGAACGGTGGATTCCGCAATAACCTCCTCTGGGAGGGCATTCCAGGTGTCCACCACTCGTTGCGTGAAGCAGAACTTCCTGATATTTGTCCTGGACTTGTCCCCCCTTAGCTTCAGTCCATGTCCTCTTGTCCGTGTCACATTGGACATTGCAAATAATTTTTTTTCCTGCTCTATTTTGTCGATTCTCTCTGTCCCTCCATGAGTCTAACTTTTCTTCCTCTCTCATCCCCAGATCAATTTTCACCACTGCCCACCAGCCCCATGCCCATTTCAAGTTTATTTATTTTTGATATACCGATTATCATACAGGTATCTAAACGGTTAACAATAAAATAGAATATAAAAAGTAAAAATAAAAACATGTCTAAGCTAAAAGGAGGGAAGCACTTTCACATTGACTTACATGATACGAAAGGGAATAAATGGGGACAGGAAAATTATTAAATACATCAAGATAGAAAATAAAAATAAAGGGAGGAAAGTGGAAAAGGGAAGTACATTTGGGTAGGGGGGTCGCTTCAAAAGAAGCGTTTTAATTGTCAAAGAAGTTCTGCAAAAGAGGAACAATTGTTGTTAAAGTCAGAGTTTACAGGGTGTTGGCGCCTTTAAAGATGAAGGTTTTTAGTTTGATTTTAAATTTATCCAAAGAGTTTTCTAATCGAAGGTTGGCAGGAAGGGCATTCCACAGGGTGGGAGCAGTAACAGAGAAGATGGATTTGCGGGTAGTGTCGTAGAAGAGTTCTCTTATCAAAGGGATGGTGAATGGATTTTGATTACTAGATCGAAGAATCCTACAAGATGCATCCTTCAAGAGTCCTACAAGATACATAAGTTTATCAATGAAACTGGTTGGTGGGAGTGTTGTGTTTTTGAAGGCAAGAAGAAGTATTTTATAGGTAAGTTGATATGTGATGGGCTACCAGTGTGCTTTGCGGAGGAGAGGAGTGACGTGATCAAATTATTTTGTATGGTAGATTAGTTTCACTGTAGTGTTTTGTATTAATTGGATGCGACAAATTTTTTTCTGGGTTATGCCTTGGTAGAGAGCGTTACAGTAGTCCAGGGTCGAAATAACAAGGAAATAGATTAGTATATTAATTGAGGGAGAATCGAGAAGAGAAGAGAGAGAGTGGATGAGTCGTAGTTTGTGAAAGCATTTTTGTGTTATGGCACTGACTTGTTGATGGAATGTAAGATCTTTATCAAGGATAATGCCAAGATGTTTAACTTTGTTGTCCATTTGAATAGGAGAGGAATCAATGCTAATGGGAGCACAGAGATGTTCATCTGTAGAGGTGGGGAAGAGGACACCTGTAGCTTTAGAAATATTAAGTGCCAGTTTATTTTGTTGGAGCCAGGAACTGATTCTGTCAAGTTTGAGGTTGATCTCATTTATTTCTTCAGGGGATGTAGAATTTTTCGGGTGAAGTAATTGAATGTCGTCAACATATGGGAATGCTGTAAAGCTAGGATGAGGAGGGGAGTCTCCAACACTATACTCAACATTCCTCCCCCTTGCATCCCCTTTAATCTATCCCTCTGTTCCCTCTCCACCATATCCAACATTTCTCCCTCTCCTTCTATTCCCCATGCATCTCTCTCTCTCTCTCTCCATGTGCACCATCTTTCCCTCTCATTTACACACTCAGGCCCAACAATTGCCCCTTTCTATTCCCTTCCTCCCTTGTGTCCCATGTCCATGTCCCTCCCCCCTCACTGCCTTCGTCCCACCCTCTCTCTCCCTCCCCTGAAGCCGACCTGCGCTGAAGCCTGCCTGCCCCACCCCCCCAGCTGAAACAACTGTCGTCAGAATGCCTCCCTACTTCCGTCTGCATGCCTGCTGCACCACCCACCCCTGTCCGAAGCCGACCCGACCACAGCCTCTCGCTGGGAAACCATGCTGCACAGCCCTGCACCCCCGAAGCCAACCTGGAGCCGACACTCCATCCCTCCCCCAGCAGAATTGACGTATAAATAGTCCAAAATAGCATTCCAGAAAATTTGTATCCTTTCAGAAGTCCAAAATATATGCAGTAACATTGCAGGTGAATGATAACATTTAGCATGTTGAGTACTACGAGCTGTAAAGGCTCGAGAGGGAGATGCAAACATCTGAAGAATAAATTTATATTCCTGTAAGGAAGCTGAATGAGCCAGATATTTAATATTTTTCATCAATATTCAAAGACCATCACCCACAACCATATGGATGCAAGGTTTCTATTCCAAGTAACGGTCAAGGTATCGTAAAAGTTTTTTTTTCTGTTTATTTTATTCAGTTTTAACTCCTAAGGAAGGCCTTTCGGCTAAAACATGTGTCATGTCTAGTCGTCGGACATTTTCTGCCACAATAAAGCTAGTCATTTTGAACAATATTAGCATCTGCTGTGTTGCCATCTACTCTTGTTTTCTTTAGGTTTTTAAAAAGATGTTACTAAAATTATAACTGATGAAAGGGGCACATGACTAAGCTGAAACTCTGAACTGGCATTATTTTCACTCTTTTTGTAGACTGCACTACAGAAATAAAAACCAGCATTGGAGAACGTTCAAGGCTACCTGTGTCTGAAATGATTTTAAAACCCTCAATAGAAGAAAACAAACTCATTATGTCAGAGGAGTTAAGCCACAATGTGCCTTACTTCCGGTATGTAAGATGTTTGCCACTTGCTGCTCAATGGAGCTCTGTTTTTAGAGTACAAATAAAAGCTGTATCTCTATATGCTTTTCATAATATATGCTTGGTAATAACTCTTCAGAAATGTGACTTGGCACAACACTTAAGTACTTAGCTCATGTTGAGAGGTACTTAAGCAGAATAAAGATATGGGTACCGCCTTTGATATACTTCTTGCCATATGCTTTTTGATGATAAGTACTCAGCTGTATTTTAAAACTGTGCTAGTAATGGCTTTGTTCAATTATTATGGGCTAAAGGTAGCAAAATGACTTGACAAGCTACTGCTGCTGCTACTACTATTCATCATTTCTATAGCACTACTAGACATATATAGCACTGTATATTAAACATTGTTAAACATTGAAGAGACAGTGCCTGTTCAGTAGAGCTTACAATCTAAATAAGCAGACAAGCAGGATAAGTAGGAAGTTATAGAGGGAACGATAAAACAGGCATGTGTGCTTTATAAGCGGTTGGGAACTCCTATCACAAACAAGTAGCTATTAGCCTAGATTTGAATACTACCAGAGACGGGGCTTGATGAATGGACTCAGGCAGTGCCTGGGTGCTGAACATCGAGCCGAGTCTTGCCCGCGTTGTGCCAGTTGAGCCCGCAGGCTCTTCGTCGATGTGTGGCCAAGATTCTTCAACTTTTTGGCCCCATTGGAACCCGAGGGGTCGACCTCGGCCCAGTTGTCGGGGCTTCAGCTTCGAAGGCCTCGACCTCGATGAAGTCTCCCTCAACCTCGAAGACGTCGACCCTGGCTCCGCCTGCCGCTTCGGGTAAGTCTCCTCTTCCCTCCTCAGGTGTGCCGGCGAAGAAGCCAACCTCGGAGTCTCTTGCGAGTGCCGTATCTTCGGCCTTGTCAAGACAACATTCAAGCGTGCCTCCTCACGTAGGGAATACTCTTCCTTGAGGTCGCGTCCGAAGGTGCGCACTGCTGCACCTCAACACCAGCATCCTATAGTTTTGGTACCTATGTTCAAGGACATGCTTAAGGCTATCCTTACGTCGCAGATTTCCTCGGTTCTGGGTCAACTAGCTCCGGCCTCCGTCTGACCAGTTTGGGCGTTCCCCTGCGGTTGCTCGGGGTCAGTCCCTCAAGTTTCGCAGGTTGCCCTCGAGCGATTCTTCTTCGCCTAATTCGAGGCCTGAGACTTAAGGGTGTCCTGGGCGGGACCCCGCACTGTGCCTTCATCATCTTCGAAGCCTGTCCCTTCGAAGCGGCAGAGGATTTCTCCGCCTCATCGAGGCAGGTACCTGTCTGCTCGTTCCTCGGGGCCCCTTGTGGTCTCGTCCAGAGGCACCGACCCTTGCCTGCATGCTTCTCCGCCGGTCTCTTCGGGGTGGAGATTTTCTGCTTTGGCGCATGTCGGGGACTCCTCCTACACGCCTACATCTCCGAAGCTCGGATGGTGGTTCCTCAGACGCCGGAGTCCTCCCCAATTCGTCTGCAGCGGGGCCGTTCTTCGATGCCCCCGTGGAAGTGTAGCAGAGCCTCCTTGGTGTCCCTAGCTCAGGACTCGGAGGCCCCCATTTATTATTCCAGGGAAATCTCCCCCTCTTTCTCGGCTGCCCCGAGATCTAGGTCTTCCTCGCCTCTGGAGGATTTCTTCTCGTACCTCCTCCTTTACCCGGTTTGTTTCGGACATGGGCCAGGCTCTTAAGCTTGATCTCCAATCTGAACCCAGTATACTCAGGAGTATTTGGCTGAGATGGGGCTTCCTCATCTGCCTCGGGAAGCTTTGTGCTTGCCCTTGCATCAGGTGCTCCGGCAAACTTTCCTTCGGAATCAGGAGACTCCTTATGCTGTCACTGCCATTCCCTCCAAGATGGGAGTCCCGTCACCGGACGGTGCTGGTCAAGGGCTTCGAAAGTGCACAGCTTTCCAATCAGTCTCTGGTGGTCGAGTCCTCCTTGAAGAATTCTAACCCGTCCAAGGTTTACGCGGCTGTCCCTCTGGGCAGGGAAGGACATACGATGGACAAATTCGGTCACCGCCTCTATCAGAACTCGATGTTGGCGAACCGGATTCTCAATTATAATTTCACCTTCACGTCCTATCTCAGGTACTGTGTGGATGCTCTACTCTCGTTCCAGTCTGACGTGTCTGTTCCTCATAGGCAGAACTTCATCTGCTTCATGAGACTCTTTCTCAGCTCCATCTCTATATGTTTCATGCGGCTTACGATGCCTTTGAGCTGTCCTCGAGGGTCACGGCCTTTGCGGTCGCTATGCGTCGCCTGGCCTGGCTCCGGATTGTGGACATGGATCCCAACCTCCAGGATTGTCTGGCTAACCTCCCTTGTGTGGGGAATGAGCTGTTTGATGACTCCATCGAGGCTGCCACTAAGCGCCTGTCAGAGCATGAGCGGTCTTTTGCCTTCTTGGTGAGGCTCAAGTCGAAAACTGCCGGCTCGTCAGTACAAGATTCCTCTTCGGCGATATCCACAGAAGTCCATTCCTGCGTTCTCTCGCCCGCCCCAGAGACACCTGCAGCAACAACAACAGCAGCATCCTCCTAAGACTCAGCCGCCTGCTCTGTCGAAGCCTGGGCCATCTTTTTGACAATTCCTGTCTGAGCCTACCGGCTCCCTTCCTCCTGGAGCCCTCCCCCTTTCCATCGGGGGACACCTCCATCATTTCTATCCTCAGTGGGAGAAACTTACCACGGACCTGTGGGTCCTTTCCATTGTCCGGGAGGGGTACTTCCTTCGTTTCAGTCGGGTACCCCCGGATCTTCCGCCTGGAGAGTTTCCGCCTCCCCAGTCGCACCTTCCCCTTATTCTGTGGGAAGCGCAGGCCCTCCTTTGCTTCAGGGCGGTTGAGGAGGTTCCCCCAGATCAGCTCAACACGGGGTTTTACTCCCGGTTCTTTCTGGTTCCCAAGAAGACGGGAAACCTGCGTCCGATCCTGGACCTCAGAGCTTTGAACAAATTTCTGGTAAAGGAAAAGTTCTGGATGCTCACTCTTCCTGTGTTGTATCCCCTGATGGACGACGGGGACTGGCTGTGCTCTTTGGATCTCAAGGAGGCCTATATGCACGTGCCAATTCATCCAGTTTCTTGCCGATATCTGAGAATCTCGCTCCTTCAGAGTCTTGGCTTCGAGATGAACTTTCCAAAGTCCCAACTGTGTCCGTCTCAGTCCCTCAAATTTATCGGGGCGGTACTGGACGCGTGTCGTCTTTGCTCCTTCTTGCCTCGACCTCGTCAGGAGGCCCTTATCCTTCTTTGTCGAAAGGTGGCTCTCCTGTCCTCGGTCCCAGCCCATCTCATGATGGTCCTGCTTGGTCACATGGCCTCCACGGTTCACGTGACTCCTTTTGCCAGACTTCATCTCAATGGATTCTGGCGTCTCAGTGGAGCCAGGATCGGGATCCGGTGTCTCGACACATTGTGGTGAGTTCTTTGTTGAAACAGTCTCTCCATTGGTGGATGCTCTCTACCAATCTTTCCAGAAGTTTTCTGTTTCGCGCTCCTCCTACACAGAGGGTTCTTACGACGGACTCGTCGGCCTATGCTTGGGGGGCGCATCTGGACGGTTTTCGCACCCAGGGACTTTGGTCCAGTGCGGACCGTCTATGTCACATCAATCTGCTGGAACTCAGAGCGGTGTTCAACGCTCTGAAGGCTTTTCGTCATCTGCTTCATGACAGTGTCGTGCTGGTCCACAAGGACAATAAGGTCACCATGAATTATATCAACAAACAGGGGGGCCCGGGATCTAGTGTATACTTATGAAGAAAATTTTTAAAAATAAAATTCTGGAATCTTATGGCACACCTGGAATCTCTTTAGGGCACACCACTGTGCCGTGGCGTGCAGTTTGAGAGACACTGACTTAGACACACAAAATACCATAGGTTTCTATAGGACATTGTGTGTCTATGTACTTTGAAAATGAACCCCTAAAATATCATGTAGTGGGACCTTTTTACCTATTGAACTTGCAACTAAGGTATTGGTAGTCATTTTGGATTTTCCTTTTCCACAGAGGACAAGGTAAGTCATCTTGGTAAAAAGATTTTTATTTTCAGAATGTTTCAGAGTGGGGAGAGAAGAGAGGTATCTTTAAGTGGAAGGATAAGTAGCTTAGTCTTGGCCATGTTCAGTTTTAAGTGGTGATGAGATATCCAAGCAGCAATGTCAGACAGGCAGGCTGAGATTCAGGCCTGGATTCCTGTAGAGATTTCTGGTATAGAGAGGTAGATCTGGGCATCGTCAGCATAATTATACTGAAAACCATGGGAAGCGATTAGAGTACCAAGGGAATGAGTATAGATGGTGAGAAGAAGAGGTCACTGACTGATAGGATAGCAGAGGAGGAGGAGTACTGTCCGATTTAAGATTCGAATCGATTCGTTTGTACAAAAAATCGAACTCGCCGATTCAAGTCGGCGACTCGGCCCCCTAGAGACCCATTTGGGCTTTCCCTCTGCCGCCGGAGTCATTCATCTAATGTAACTTCTGGTTTTGCAAAACCAGAAGTTACATCAGAAGAAAGGACTTTGGCAAAGAGAGCGCCGAGCCAGTGTCTGTTCGCACGATCGGCCGCTTACAAAGGAGTGGAACCTAGGACCCATCATTGCCAGGGAAAAAGACGTGAGTGAGACGGTGGAGAGGCTTTGCCTCATTTGTAAGATTGCAGATTTTATGTTAACTCTGAATGACTTGTGAACCTTGTCATAGAAGAACTCAGCCACAGTCTGGGGGAAAAGCAATAGAGGGGTTGGAGGTGAGTAGAGAGTTCAGTGTGGCAAAGATATGGCAAAAATTAGAGCCGAGTGAGTTAGTCAGATGGGTGTCGTAGTCTTGTTTGGCAAGTGAAAGAGCAGTCTGGAAGATCATGAGAAATTTGAAATGAATGAAGTCAGTGTGAGTGCAGGATTTGAGCCTAAGACATTCAGCAGACCTGGCACAGGAATATAAGTAGAAGATTTTTTTTTTAGGTCAAGCAGGGCTGGGGTTTGGCACACCTTACAAAGCATGGAGTGGGAAGAGTGAGGGTATCTAGAGCAGAGGAAAGAATGGTATAGGAGGAGACAGCTTCATTGACAGATTTGTGTAACACATGGTTGAGAGGAAGGATGAAACTGTGATGGATAGAGTGCAAGGGTGAGTAGCCTGAAGATTCCTAAATGTACTGAAGATTGGCCAGGTCTTGGCGGAGGGGGGAGGAGGATGATAAATTGTGAAAGTTATCAGATGATGATCAGAGAGGGGAAGAACTATTGTGGAGAAAATTGTGATGGAGCAACTGGAAAAGAAGACAAGATTAAGGCATTCTAGTGTAATAGGTGTGTCATTCTGGACAAGTGGGTAGTGCATCCAACTTTTCCTCTTTCAATGGAGCATGCTGCCCTCTTCAGTTTTTCCTTCTGCATGCTTGCAGTAAGGTGTGTATCTGAAGCTCTGTTTAAAACTTTCATTTTTTGTTTTTTTTTCTCCAAAGTTTGGAGGCTTCTGGTGCTCCAGAGTTCTAAGTATTTCTGGGGTAAATCTGCCTGGGAGAAGAAGCAGACTTGGGATCTGCAACTGGCAAGCCATTCCCTCTGTGGTACCTGTTAGCCAGCCTGCTTAATATTTTAGGAGCTCAGGGTCCATTCCTCTTGAAACAAACTCGTCCCCCGGTGGTGTTGGGGTTTTTTTCAGGAGCTTCAGCGCAGGCTGATTTGACACCTGTAGTGGTCTTTGTGGGGGACTTTCAGGGTGCAGGCTGTGTTGCCTCCCCCTTCGCATGCGTAGTTTGGTAGGGGTAGAGGTCCAGCCTAGTCACGCTCTTGTTGGCAGACCAAAGATTTCAGCGTTTGGGAGCTGAGCAGTATCCTCCTCCTCCTCCAAGGTCCTGCTACACACATGAGCTGAAGTAGTGAAGGCACCTTTATAGCACAGCAAGGCACAATGAGTACAGACTGTTAGTCTATGGAAAATCAGGGGGGGGGGGCTGAAAACTGCTTTTTTGGAAGTTTCCAAGGTTGCTCTGAGGGTCCCCCTCCTCCAGAACTCCCTTTTTAACATTTTTGGATTTGGCAATTTTCAGCTGCTGTTTGGCACCAAAATGTTGCCACAGTGGCCATCTTTGGATTTCTTGATTTTATTTTAAAGTCCTCCATTTTCCTCAAAATCCACTGTTTGATCAAAAAGATTACCATCTTCTTGGGGCCAAGATGGCGTTGGGGACGAACGCACAGGAGGAGTTTTCCTTCTTGAGTCAAGTCAATAGAACACTGCTGCTTACCTGATCAGTTTTCAGAATGGGAAAGCAAGAAGGATTGCTGCAAGTTGGTCTTCCAGCAGCTGTGACTCTTCAGGGATTAACTCCCCACAGTGTTCAGGAGGCATAAACAGCTTCAGGAGGGACGTCGGTGCCAGCAGATGACCTCAGTAATGATAGGGCTTTGTTGAGCCCTGATCAACGACAGGCTCCCCTCCAACCCGGAGTCGAGTCCTACGCTAAATGCAGTGACCAGGCCCCCCGAAGAGGAAGCGGAGATGCTGAGCCCTGGAGGAGCGTCTGGGGGACACTGTTTGGTGGATAACCCAGGTGAGCATTTAATGACGATTTCCAGTTTGGAGATTGAAGAAAGGAGCGAACCTGGGGAAAAGACCTTGCAATATGGAGAAATGGTAAAACCTGCCATAGTTAATATGGAAGCTCTTTGAAAGGCTATAGAAACCATGGACTCCAACCTGAAAAAAACTTTCAGTTTTGAGGAATGATTGTGATAATATCATCTCCGAGGTGAAGTCCTGAAAGAGCATGTGAGAGTATTTAAAATCATGAGCATTCCATCATCCTTTCCAGATTGGACTATTGCAACTCTACCTACTTAAGCCTAACTAAGAAAAACCTCCACAGACTCCAACGGATTCAGAATGCCGTGGCCAAGCTCATCTTCGCTAAAAGTAAATTTGACCATTTCTCCCCGCTCCTGGCCAAGCTCCACTGGCTACCGATTATCACCAGGGTCCACTATAAATGCGCCTGTTTAGCTTTCAAAATCCTACATAGTATTCTCCTTCCCCTTATCCCTCTTTCTTGGAATTCCTCAAACCCTAATATCCTCAAACCCTAATACCACCAGATCCTCCCACAAATTAAAACTATCCTTCCCCTCGCTAAAAGGCATATCCCACACAGGAAAGCTAGGGACCTCCCTCCACTTCAAAATCACTGAGCTCTGGAACAACCTTACCTCCCCTCTTCGGAACTTGAGCTCACTCCAAGTTTGCCGCAAACATCTGAAAACCTGGCTTTTCACAAAAATGTAAATCTCCCTCCAATTTAGGAATCAAGGAAACTCTTATAACTTGGCATCCCTAGTCTTTTAAATTTTCTTCACACTTCTACCTCTAACCCTCTGTTGTAGTTCCTTCCTATTTCTTCCACTGTAAACCGCGCCAATCTCTACGAACGTGGAGATGATGTGGTATACAAACCTAAGGATTAGATTAGATTAGCAGTAGATTAATCAAGTTAAAGATTAGATATTATTAAGGAAATATCTGATATTCAAAAAAAGTTGGAGCATATGGAAATTTTTCAAAGGAAAAATAAACTGAGCATGTTAAATTTTCCTAGGTCTCCAGTAATTTCAGCTGTTGAGATGGTTTGTAGATATTTGCATGAAGTGTTATTGATTTCAACTGGAAGTTTACCACCAATATTAAGAGCGCAATATCTAACTATTAAATCCAAACCAACTAGTTCTACTCCAACTGGTAAAACTGAAACTGCTAGGGGTGAGATGTGCCATAAAAGAAGGTGTATCAATGTTAACTACACCAGTCTACATAGACAGTACTTAGTAATCAGAGGTTGAGACCTGAAACTCCAAGACAAAGACTCTCTTTAACCTCCTCAGGCAGAGGTTGGGATAAGACAAAGCCACTGGACAATGACCCTATTAAAATCCAATCAAAGCACTGCCCTGCTTGTAATCAAATGACTAGCCAAATCAGATGACATCATCCAACCAGAATCAAGTTTGAATTAAACACTTGTGTTGTGATTGGCCACAACACCTGAATTGTGACTGGCCAAATACTCCTGAGCTCCTGCCTTGGTGATTGGACCAGACTTCAAGCTCCTATGGTACATAAAAAGGGGATTCACTTAAACTTTTTCCTCTTTCTTTGGATCATTGCTGTACATTCTGCACCACACCTTGTTGTAATCTATGTGCTTCTGAAGAACTTTTCTTCCAGCAAGGTGCTGCACCATAGTGAGTTACTTTTAATCCAGCTTAAATTAATCATTCTGTTTCTCTGACAATATTATATCTTATGGTACATTTCCCTTGTTTAAAGATCCCTAACTGAATTTACTGCATTGCCTGCATAATCTTGTAATTAAACTTTGCTCTGTAAAAATTAGTTCCTCTCAAATGGTCTGTTTCTGTTCTTAAATATCACACAGAGCTAAGTACTTCCAAAACACTTCCAGATAAACCTGACTAAACTTAGCATGCCAATGTAATTTCAAAAGTTCTCTGTAAAGTCGCTGTCTGTATACAGTCTCTTCCCTTGTAAACCGCTTAGAACTGTTTGTGGTATGGCAGTATATAAAAATAAAATTATTATTATTCATTTATTTTGTTTTCTATCCCGTTCGTCCCAAAGAGCTCAGTACGGTTACAGGTTAACATACATAATATACAGTTAGCAGGTTACAGTTTGCCATAGTACAGTACAAGTTTTTTGATTCAAGTTTTAGCCTAATTCGACACATACTAGGGATCTCTAATACCAATATACATCATATAGAGTTTACAGATTACAATTTGCCACAGTTACAGAGCTAGGTTTTTCAAAATAGTAAACTAACTCGACACATTCTAGGGATCTAATACCAATATACATATTGTTTACAAGATAAATTTGACAGACAATGCAATTTTTTATCCTATGTGACACATACTGAAGATCTAGTACCAATATACATTAATATTTCTTTGTAATCTATTGGCCTTAGGCAGGGAAGTTAGATGAAGAGGTATGTTTTAATTGTTTTTCTAAAGTTGAGATCTGATCTGCAAGGGCAGTTGATTCCAGTGACTCGTTATGAAGTCGGAGTAGGAACGTCATTTGGCGGTTTGCAGTTGAAGGACACGACCAGGGGGCATTTGAGGTATATTTTATTCTGAGAGCAGAAGGACCTATTTGGCACATATGGAGGAAACTTAGTCATCATGTAACCTGGTGCCATGTCGTGTAAGGTTTTGAACGCTAGCATCAAGCCCTTGAAGACACATCATGAGCCGATAATAGAGCCTGGGAGACAAGGTCATGGGTATGGAGGTTTTTTAGAAGTCTAATTGCTGCGTTTTGCACATCTATTTATATTATAGATTATCCTTCTCTTAAAGTATTATAGAAGCAGGGGTTAGATCATAGTTAATGCACTATATTATCAGTTATGGGTAAAGACTGCTTATTCATTCTCTGCCCATAGAATGCTCTGGATCAGGCTTCTAAAGCTACACTTAGTAAACGCCCCTTCAAAGGGCAAATATTATTTGGGAAAGAGTTGAACGACCTTATGGCTAGTGTAGCAAATTGTCACCCAAGTTCTTTACTAGAAAGTAGATTGAGGCCCCCCTAGAGGGACTGAACAGTCTATGTTTCAAGGCTCATGATGTTTTCATCATTATTCAGGAGGAGTCACATCCTAGAGACCCTATCAAGGATCCTGGCAGAGATTCTCAGTGGCCAGGAGGCCTAAGTCCTCCAGTTCTTGCCTAGCGGCAACCCAATAAAAAGGAATACATCATCATTGTGGGTTTGTGCTAGTATTCGATAGCAACTTGGACATGCTTAAGTGCTAAGTTAGAATTAACACTAAGCACATCCTTTTGTGGTACCTAAATTGAGGTGCCAAGTTACAGAATTGCCTCTCATATATATTTCTAACCTGAGTTTTTGGTTTTTCCCACAGAGGTATTATATGTTCAGAGTCTAAGAGACTAACATCACTGTGTGTGGAGTGGGAAGAAAAAATTGAATTGGATATTCCAGAGGATGGTATGAAGCTTTTTTGGTTTAAGTGTGTCGTACTGTAATCTCTTGAATTTATTAACACACTATATACCTACTTTTTAAATGAATAGTCATGAATCTGCAGCTAATATTGGTAGAATGAAACTGCTTTAGCAGTAGATATAGATTCCTCAAAGTCACACAGATTTCTGTAAGAATCTGTCCTGTAAAGATTGCTGTTGTGGGTTTAAATTTTTTTTTTTTTTAATTAATTTGGGATAAAGTTGAAAAGTACACACTGATTAAAATGGCAAATTTCCCCTTCCTCTGTTTGTGAACTCAAGCATGTCTGGAGAGGAGAACAGACATGGTGAAGTATTCTTAAGGTAGGAGGGATTATGGTGCTTATAAGACATGTGAATACTATTGTGCATATTTATGTTCTCTTTAAGAGAGGAGTGTGGGTATAGGCTTTTGTGGTGTGGCGTTGAGTTGAGGAGGAGAAGGGTGGCTATGTGTATGTGCCTCTTGGCTTGTAGACATTCTGCCCCCTCTTGTCCTCTTTCATCCTCCCTTCCCTTAACTCTGTCCTGCCCCTCTTACAGCTTCTAATCTTTGTTCCAGTGCAATAGGTGAGACATTCTAGACAGCAAGGTTATTTCCCCATACTCGCATGGACTGCAGAAGGAATCCACTCTGGATTTTTCACTCTGCCTTCAGTGTACTTCACAGATCAGCTTAATTCCCTCTAGCAGTCTTTCCTTCTGCCGCATGGTTGCAGCTGTGTGTGTTCTGCTCTCTTAGTTTTGTCCCCTTTGCGGGTATTTTCGCGTCTTCAGCAATTTGGAGGCTCAGCCTGCTTGTGAATTCACAGAGTCTGGTACCTGTTGGCCAGTTTGCATAGTAATCTTGGAGTTCAGATTGGATCTGTGCTGTAGTAGCTCTTTCTCTGCTGCAGACTGAGCTGCTCTTTCACTGTACTTTAAACTTAGCACCACCTATGCAGGCAGGTAGGCCATCCCCAATAGAAGCTATTGCTTGGGTGAATGCACCTAAATAGTATTGGTGTGTAGCATTTCAGTGCAACATTTCTTAATATTTTTGAAATGAGCATTTGTCTTACAAGATTCCCAATATCCAAGTACATGTGACATAGCCTCAAGTTCTCCAATATTTGATTTACTTTAAAAATTACAAAAGCTAAAATAAATTTGGTCTTAGTAAATCACAAAGTTTCAGATGGTTGCAACTGAAGCAGGCCATTCAGGTGGGGTTCCCTGAATGGAAAAATCTCACTAATCAATATAGCTTGGAATTCTTATGCTTTCAGGTGGATTTCCTGGGGCACCAGGCCGCACAATGGTGTAAATTAATATCTGGATTTATGAATAAAAAACCAAATGTCTTTGGGACATTTCGAGCATTGAGATCAAGCATCAAATTACTGCGTCTCAATGGTCACGAATTTGGTCTTGGAGGATGAGATGTACAGTATCTGCATCTATGAGACAAACTTGTTTTTTTTCTGTTACATAGAGCTTTTTGGACCCCTGTTTATTTACAAAAATTAGATAGCTCTAAGTCGAATAGATGTTGGCACTGTCATCTTGAGGCTGGGACTTTAGAACATCTTTTATTTTATTGTCCATATATATTGGGGTTTTGGAAATCAATATGGGGCCAAATAAATAGGTTGTTAAAAAATCCGGTGGCCTTGACATATGATAATATTTTATGTCAATGAGAGCGAAAAGTCAGATTTCTTCAAAAAACAATAAGCTTTTGCTTATTTTGACTGGAGTTGCCATTCAACAGATTACGTTCAATTGGAAAAATTGGAGCAGATTAAATTACACTTTTTGATGGAGTTCTGTATGTCATCTTTATAAAATGGAAAGAACATTAGCGACACAGAGGGGATATTTTGGTAAATTTTGAGATGTTTGGGGACCATTAACAGAATTTTGTAATGAGCAATAAACATTTTCCCTTAATAAGATAATTGAAATGAGGGGATAGGGATGGGTGGAATGCGTTTCTGATATTTTATTAAAATGTGGATTTATAGGAAAGTATATTATATAATATAATATAAATGAATAATTTTTATGTGATAGGGATGGGAAGGGGGAGGATAAATTTCATATATTTAAGATGATTATAATAGCAAATCAAGTGATGTTTTTCAATTCAATTGTTATTTCTTGATGCACTTGATGTAAGTTGTAAAAATGAATTTAAAAAAAAAAAGCTAATCATAAGTTCAGAGCTGCTAACTATTGGGGTTTTAATGGTTTTTTTTTTCATATATCCTTTTTCATTCCCACATTAGCAAAAGCTCTTATTCGCACAACTGTTGGTCAAACAAGACTTCTAATGATGGAAAGGTTTAAACAGTTTGAAGGATTGGTGGATGACTGTGAATTTAAACGTGGAGAAAAAGAGACAACTTGCACAGACCTTGATGGGTTTTGGGATATGGTCAGCTTTCAGGTACTTCTTAAATTAATAATTTTTTTAGTTTTGATGCAAAATGGTACCAATTTGTAAAAGTTTTTTTCTTTTTATGAACATTAAAGTAAGTATTAATGTTTTGATAGAATCACAAGTTACAAACAATTCTACAAGAATAAGAGAAGCTCTGAATTATAGAATGTGGATCCATAAGCGAGAAACTCATATAACACATTGTATATTTTCTCTCTTAAGGTTATGTTTAGAACAAACATTCTGTTAACATTATTACACATTCTGAATATTTTCTATTTGTGCAAACCATCTCCTGTTTTAACTCTCATTTCATTTATAAAGGCTATTTCTAATGCAGTGGGTCTAGTAGCCCTGAACTGTAGGATTATGCATCTAAATCCGCAAGTTTTTTTTTTTCTGCGAGCAAGATGCTCAGAACCTCATTAGCAAGCTCTCTTTGCCATGCATGTAGCAAGAGTGCAAAATGTGCAAGCTGACTTTCTCAGTAAGCAGACTTTCGACCCGGGGAAATGGTCACTGTACCCCCCCCCAGGTGTTTAATTCCATTGTTTGGTGGTGGGAGTGTCCACAAATAGATCTGATGGCCTCGACAGAAAACACAAAGGCAGCTCGCTTTTACAGCTGAAGATATGAGCCCAGAAACACGGGGTTGGACGAGTTAGTCCAACCATGGCTGGAGAAGGAGTTCTTGTACATGTTTCCACCAGCCCATGCTAGTCGAGTCATTCGTAGGATTGCAGTCATCCAAGGTTGGTAGTCCTAGTGGTGCTGGATTGTCTCCACAGACCATGGTTTGCAGACCTAGTTTGCCTCTAGAGAGACTAAGGCCTCAGACTGCTGGTCCAAGTGAATCTTCTCACTCAGGGATCGGTCCCTATCGAGAACTTTGGGTTTACGGCATAGCTCTTGAGTGTTCTACCCTGACAAGCATAGGATACTCGGATGTAGTCGTTGCCACTCTGCTAAGAACTAAGAAGTCGCCGATGGCAGCCTACGTGAAGGCCTTGAAGTCCTTTCAGAAATGGTGTGCTATGGATGATGTAGAACCCATACGAGCTTCAATTTTGGTAGTCCTGGACTTTTCGCAAGAGGGACTTCAGAAAGGTCTGTTGGTCAGATCGCTGAAAGTATAGATAGCAGGCATTTCCTGTTTCCAAGCTCGGGGGGAAAGAGGCTCTCTGAACTCTCATCCAGATGTTGCCTGGTTCATTAAAGGGGCTCTTTGGCTGCACCCTTCAGTGTATCCCCCATTTCCATCCTGGAATCTTAATGCTATCCCAACTCCGCCTGCAGATGATGCAATCATCTTACGACGCTTTAGAGCTCTCGGCTAGAGCTGCTGCTTGTTCGGTGGCCATGAGACACTTGGCATGGCTTCGGACCATTGATATGGACCCAAATCTCCAGGACAGACTGGCGAACGTTCCCTGTGCGGGAGCGGACCTTTTCAACGAGTCCATCAAGGCGGCGACGGAGAAGCTGTCCAAACATGAAAAATCTTTTCATTCTATTCTCCGCCAGAAACCCAAGCCTGCTATCTCTCGTCCGCCTATGATTTATCAGAGGCGCTACCCGCCAAAGCAGGCCCCCACCATCCAGCCGCCTGTGAAGAGGCAGCACCAGCAGAAGCCCCAACAAAAACCTCAGCCTTCTGCTGTCCCCAAGGCTCCCCAGCCTTTTTGACTGTCTCGTAGGGAGCATAACTTCCATCGTTCTTCCCTCCCCGCTTTTTCCCATCGGGGGTTGTCGCCATCATTTTTACCATCGATGGACGTCTATTACCACCGACCTCTGGGTCCTTTCCATCGTAAGAGAGGGATACTCTCTTCAGTTGCATCATGTTCCTCCGGAACATCCTCCAAGAGAGTATCCTTCCAACTTAACCCAGACCGCCCTTCTTCTTCAGGAAGCTCAGGCTTTGCTCCAGCTTCGTGCCGTCGAGCCGGTCCCTGTGGACCAACAGAACAGGGGGTTTTACTCCCGGTACTTCCTTGTTCCGAAGAAGACGGGCGACCTGCGTCCAATTTTGGACCTCAGGGTGCTCATCAAGTTCCTGGTCAGGGAGAAGTTTCGCATGTTGACCCTGGCTTCACTCTATCCCCTCCTCGAGCAGAAGACTGGTTATGCTCCCTGGATCTCAAGGAGGCCTACACTCATATTCCTATCCATCCGGCCTCCCGTCAATACCTCAGATTTCGGGTGGGACACCTTCATCTTCAGTACAGAGTGCTCCCTATCGGCCTCGCTTCGTCTCCCAGAGTCTTCACCAAATGCCTGGTTGTGGTGGCCGCAGCATTCAGGAACCATGGTCTGCAGGTGTTTCCCTACCTCGACGACTGGCTCATCAAGGATTCCACGTCTCAGGGGGCCGTCTGGACCACTCGGAGGACAATCTGTTTTCTGCAGAGTCTGGGATTCGAGATCAACTTTCCCAAATCCCATCTTCAACCTTCACAGTCTCTCCCCTTCTTCGGAGCTGTTCTGGATACTATTCAACTCAGAGCATTCCTTCCTCCTCAGCGCCTGGCGGCTCGTCTTCATCTTTGTCACTCGATCTCTTCTCGTCCGTCCATCTCGGCGAGACACATGATGGTGCTCCTGGGCCACATGGCCTCTAGGGTTCACGTGACGCCTTTTGACAGACTTTACCTGCGGATTCCTCAGTGGACCCTGGCTTCTCAATGGTCGCAGATCTCCGACCCTCTGACTCGTCACATTCAGGTCACTCCTGCTCTGCTGCAGTCGCTTCGCTGCTGGTGGATGCTCTCTTCCAATCTTTCCAGAGGTTTGCTGTTTCACATGCCTACCCATCAGAAGGTCCTCACGACCGACTCCTCGACCTATGCTTGGGGGGCTCATCTGGACAGTCTCCGCACCCAGGGCTATTGGACGAGTGCGGATTGTCTGTGCCATATCAATCTCCTGGAACTCAGGGCGATTTTCAATGCTCTCACTGCTTTTCAGCATCTACCTCACGACATGGTGGTCCTCATTCGTATGGACAATCAGGTCGCCATGTATTATGTCAACAAGCAGGGAGGCACGGGATCGGCCTCCCTCTGCCAGGAAGCTCTGAGAGTTTGGGATTGGGCGATTTGCCACAACGCCTTCCTCAGAGCTGTCTACATTCAGGGGGCGGACAATGCCTTGGCGGACAACTTGAGTCGTCTTCTACAGCCTCACGAGTGGACTCTCCATTCCACGCCCCTTCATCAAATCTTCTCCCTGTGGGGAACGCCTTAGATAGACCTCTTTGCAGCTCCCCACAACTTCAAACTGCCTCAGTTCTCCAGGATCTACACTCCTCATCGTCTCGAGGCAGATGCTTTTCTTCTGAACTGGGGGAATCTCTTTCTGTATGCGTTTCCTCCGTTTCCTCTCATTCAAAAGACTCTGGTCAAGCTCAAGTCCGACCGGGCCACCATGATTCTGATTGCTCCTCGGTGGCCCAGACAACCTTGGTACTCCCTCCTTCTGCAACTCAGCAGCCGGGAGCCCTTCCTTCTGCCAGTGTTTCTATCTCTGCTTACGCAGCATCAGGGATCTCTGCTTCATCCCAACCTGCAGTCGCTACATCTGACAGCTTGGTTCCTCTCAGCGTAACTCCCCTCCAGTTTTCACCAGCTGTGCGGGATGTTTTGGAAGCTTCAAGGAAGCCTGCTACTCGAATGTGCTATTCCCAGAAATGGACTAGATTCTCTACGTGGTGTTTTTCTCATCACAATGAGCCTCAACATGCCCTCTTGTCCTCTGTTTTGGACTATCTGTTGCACCTGTCTCAATCTGGCCTCAAGTCTACATCGATCAGAGTCCATCTTAGTCCAATTGCTGCTTTCCACCAGCCTCTTCAGGGGAAACCTCTTTCTGCACATTCCAGATTCATGAAAGGACTTTTCCATGTCAATCCTCCCATCAAACCGCCCCCAGTGGTTTGGGACCTCAATGTTGTTCTTTCTCAGCTTATGAAGCCTCCATTTGAACCTCTTAACAAGGCTCCTCTGAAATTTCTCACTTGGAAAGTGGTACTTCTCATTGGCCTCACTTCTGCCCGTCGAGTGAGTGAACTTCAAACATTGGTTGCGGATCCGCCCTTTACAGTGTTTCATCATGACAAGGTGGTCCTTCGCACTCATCCCAAATTCCTCCCCAAGGTGGTCTCGGAATTTCATCTGAATCAATCCATTGTTCTTCCTGTGTTTTTTCCGAAGCCGCATTCTCATCCTGGAGAATCAGCTCTTCACACTCTGGACTGTAAGCGTGCTTTGGCTTTCTACCTGGAACGCCCAAGCCTCACAGGACTGCTCCTCAACTTTTCATCTCCTTCGATCTGAATAAGTTGGGACGCCCTATCTCTAAACGCACCATCTCCAACTGGATGGCGGCTTGTATCTCTTTCTGTTATGCCCAGGCTGGATTACCCCTTCACAGTAAAGTCACAGCCCATAGGGTCAGAGTAATGGCAGCCTCCATAGCTTTCCTCAGATCGACACCGATTAGGGAGATTTGTAAAGCTGCCACTTGATCCTCGGTTCATACCTTCACCTCTCACTATTGTCCAGACGGGATGGACAGTTTGGCCAAACAGTGTTACAAAATTTGTTCTCCTAAGTTGCCAACTCTCCCTCCATCCCATTGTGGTAAGCTTTGAGGTCACCCACTAGTGAGAATACCTGCCTGCTTGTCCTAGGATAAAGCAATGTTACTTATCGTAACAGTTGTTATCCAGGGACAGCAGGCAGCTATTCTCACGTCCCACCCACCTCCCCTGGGTTGGCTTCTCTGCTGGCTATCTGAACTGAGGAGACACGCCCGGTGCATCGGGCGGGAAGGCACTCGCGCATGCACAGTGTGGGCAACTCGAAACTTCTAAAAGTTTCTACAAGCAAGTATTCTTGTGAGATGTCCGCATCGGGGCTCTGTTGGATGACGTCACCCACTAGTGAGAATAGGTGGCTGCTGTCCCTGGATAACAACTGTTACGGTAAGTAACATTGCTTTCCTTAACTTCCAAAAAAGACTCCACCTTGGTCCCCTCCTCTCCCTCAGCCGATGTTCTGGCAAACTTCTTCAACAATAAGATCACTACCTTGAGATGCTCCTTCCCACCTATAGTCCCCTACAACTCTCTGGTGCCCATCAACTCCCAATTCTACCCTAACGACCTCCATCCCCATCCCAGCCGACAGATCCTGGTCCACCTTTGAGCACGTATCTGAATCCCTGGTCCTCAAACTCTGCCTCAAACTGAAATCCTGCAACTGCTCCTTAGACCCATTCCCCTTCTACCTATACGAGAAAATTCCCGCGCAGGCCATCTCATCTATTACCGAACTCATAAATTCCGCCTTACACTCGGGCCTTTTCTCCCCAGAAATGGGCCATATTGCCTTGACCCCTCTACTGAAAAAATCTGACCTAGACCCCTCCACACCATCCAGCTATCACCCAATAGCAAACATCCCTCTACTAACCAAGATGCTAGAGTCCATCATATCCACCCAACTCTCATCATATTTAGAGAGATTCTCTATTCTCTTACTTTACCAATATGGCTTTCGTCCCAACTTCAGCACCAAATCCCTACTGATCTCCTTAATCTCAAAGGTTCAACTACTCCACTCTCGAAATAAGTTCGCCATCCTCCTACAATTCGACCTTTCCGCTGCTTTTGACGTTGTTCATCATGACATTCTAGTCTACCAACTCTTTGAGATAGGCATTAACTCCACAGTCCTAGACTGGTTCTCAAAATTCCTACGTTCTCGTTCTTACACAGTCAACATGAATGGTACCTCATCCGCCCCCTGGAAACCAACTTGTGGAGTCCTGCAAGGCTCTCCTCTATCTCCTATTCTTTTCAACATCTATATGTCCTCCCTTAAACTCCTCCATCTATCCCCCCTAGAAACAATTTACACTTATGCTGATGACATCCTAGTCCTCCTCGAGACTGACCTAAACCTTACCAACCTCTCGGAGAACATATCCTTCTGTATAACGAACCTTCAGTCCTGGGCCCATACTGTCAAAATGAAACTGAACGAGTCCAAAACTAAACTACTTTGGCTCAGCCCAAAACTAGACCAACTTCCCACCTCCATCCCTCTGTCCTCTGGCTCCACCCTGCAGCTGGAGTCCTCAAGCAATGTTTTGGGCATCATCATTGATTCTACTTTGTCTTTCAACGACCACCTCAATTCCTTGGCAAAAAAATTGCTTTTTCAGCCTTCACATGCTGAGGCAAGTAAGATCCTGTTTCCACCAAAAACACTTTACCATCCTTGTCCAATCCATCATCCTGTCCAGATTGGACTACTGCAACTCAATCTACCTAAGTCTTACCAAGAAAAACCTTCATAGACTTCAGCGGATTCAGAATGCCGTGGCTAAGTTTATCTTCGCAAAAAGTAAATTCAACCATGTCTCACTGCTCCTGTCCAAGCTTCACTGGCTTCCGATAAACGCCAGGGTCCACTTTAAATGCGCCTGTCTAACTTTCAAAATTCTTCACGGCATCCTCCCTCCCATTATCCCACTCACAAAGTAAAACTATCCTTCCCTTCATTAAAAGGCATTTCCCGTGCAGGAAAACTAGGGACCTCCCTCCCTTTCAGATTCACTGAGCTCTGGAACAACCTTACCTCCCCCCTTCGGATCCTGAGCTCTCTCCAGCTCTTCCGCAAACATCTAAAAACCTGGCTATTCTCAAAAATGTAATACTTACACCTTCTCTGGCATCCTAAGCCCTCCAAATATTCTTCTCACTATATCCTTTAACCTTCATTGGAGTTCCTTTTTCTCCCAACTCTTGTAAACTGTGCCGAGCTCTACAATTGTGGAGAGGATGCAGTATATAAACCTAAGGCTTAGTTTAGTTTAGTTTCTGTCTTGCACAAATTGTCCTGTTTAGAATCAACTGAGAGCTGACTGAACTTATACTGAAAAGTGTAATAACTTTAAAAGATGCAACACTTTAAAATCCTTTCACAAGAATAGAACCTATGTAGAAAGAATGATGTGACTCTAAATACAAATAAAAAGATTATTTCTTATAAAACACAAGGGAAGAGGCACCCAACTCAATGATATCAGTGCATTTTGCTAGACAACCAAAAAAGTAATTAAACGTGATATGAAACAGATCCTCAGTATTCACAACTCAATCCCTTGTGTTTTATAAGAAAGACACTTTAAAATCCAGCACAAAAATTTTCATTTGGTATAGTTGAACAAATTTGGGTTTGTAAAGAATTTTTCAATTTCTAACTTCAGCTTGTTTGGCTCAAAGTAAAGAATGACATGAGGACAAATTTTTCCCCATCCCCGTAGGAACTCAATTTCCCTATCCTGCCCCCATGAGTTTTGTCCCTGTCCTTGCTCCATTCCTGTGAGCTCTGCCTGAACCACACAAGCCTTGAACACTTACGATTTTAAAGTGTTTGAGGCTTGTGCAGATGAGGACAGAGCTTGCAGGAATGGGTCAGGGACAGGAAACTAACTCGACTGGAAGGGAAAATGAGTTCCCACGGGGAACAGGGAAAATTTGTCCACATGTCATTTTCTAGTTCCAAGTGCATGGGAGGTGTTAATTTGGTCCATTTTTTTTTTAAACAGATAGATGATGTAGACAAAAAGTTTGACAATCTTATTAAACTTCAGAAAAACAACTGGCAACATAACATCACCCAAATCAAGAAAGCTATCAAGGTAAATATTATGCTTGCTTACACCTACCTAGCATCTAATTACTATATAAAAAATGAATTACATTTTATACTTTTGATATAATTTTCTCAGCCAACCATCACTTTAGTTTTAGTTATGTTGGATCACTAATTTTATTTTAATGTGCCTTCTTTCATATTACTCTCCAAATTTGTTTATTAATTTTGATATACCACCTATTAACAAAGTTCTATATTTTTTATTGTGAATTATAATGTAAATCCCTTAGATTACAATATCTGCAGAAAAAGAAAAGAGAAAATATTATTCCTGTATTGAATATATCGGTTCTGCTTCATCCCAAACTCCACATCCATAGACTGTAGTTAATCCAATGATCTAGCACCAAAACCTTTTGTAAAAATTAAGTTTCAGGCAGCCCTGAAATTTTGGAATGACATTTCAAATCACATAAAACTTGTCAAATCATTCCAAAATGTTGGGACCATTTAACTGCAAAAATTACCTGATGAATGGTATCTAAGTGAACGACGTGAAAAAAAAGGAACCACCAAAAGCCTCTGTTGGTTAGACCTGAGAGGATGTGTAGAAACAAGAATTAGTCATGTGAAAAAATTAGTTCTTTTCTTAAGAAATGTTCACATATTGATGTGAAATCTTTTTTTTTTTTTTTTAATCTCTGGAAAAGAAAGTGATGTAATTGCAGGTAAACAACAAAAATTTTCCTTGATTTACTCATGAAACAAAAGATATCCACAAAAACTAACTGAGAAATAAATTAGGATACCCTACACCCTAATGCTGTGATTATGATTATAATTTTTAATGCCTATTCCAATGTGTCCTAATCTCTCACTGTATGCTTAAGATTTTGTTCTTTTATACTTTAATCACAACATTTTACAGATTATAGATATTAAAATAACATAAGGAAGCTGTTCTTGATCATTTGCAGAAGAAAGTTGTTTCAATGCCAATATCAAAATCAAACCAAGACGACACTGGAAGAGCTGCTGCTGCACGAAATCGTCTTGCTGCAGTGAAAGCAGCCATGAAATGTAAGAAGCAGCAGCAGGAAGAAGGGACTGAAACTGCAGCCTCGGAAACATTAAAGGAAGTAGAGAAGGTGGTGTTTGAGGCAGGATTTTTCAGAATTGAAAGCCCAGTAAAACCTGCTCCAGGTTAGTGAGACTCAGCAATGCTAAATTTCACCTTCTATCAAATTTACAAACATTTAGAACTTTGTGTATCATGCAACACTCTGTCAAATGTTATTTTGTAGTTTAATTGGATCCTGTTATGTTTCAGGGTCATCCTCCAAGATGCGTTTCAGTGCATCATTCCAAAATGCTACTCCAAAGTCCATCTTAAAAACATTAGGTCGAAGCAAAATGGTGTCGTTTGATGCTGCAGAACAAGCTGCAAAAACAGAGAATATCGGTGCTTTACAAATACCCGATGAGCTGCTGTCTTCAGCCAGAAAAGTCCTGTTTGGCAATGCTGTTGAACAAAGGTAATGAAGCATTATCTTAGAACACACCCTGTTGCTACTGTTCATGAATTGTTTAATATGTTTTAATTATGAATTATCTCAGCTCTGTTTCAAGTTCGTCAATTATTTAAAAGTGAAGTGTACCACCCGTTGTCCAGCAATTCAGGATTCAAACACGCCGAGGTGTAACAGTGGGACCATCAAAAGTCTATCATATCCCTGTCTTACTCCTGCCGTAGTAAATCCAGAGGCAGGAGGATTAAAAGTTTATATCCCCGTTTAAATACTGTGCAAATTAGTGCAAACTTGTACAAATGGTGTAATAAGATGCCATGTATTAAGCACCTTATTGCACCATTTGCACAAGTTTGCACTAATTTGCATAGTATTTAAACGGCGCCAGGGATATAAACTTTTAATCCTCCTGCCTCTGGATTTACTATGGCAGGAGTAAGACAGGGATATGATAGACTTTTGATGGTCCCACTGTTACACCTCGGCGTGTTTAAATCCTGAATTGTTGGACAACGGGTGGTACACTTCACTTTTAAATAATTGACAAACTTGAAACAGCTGTGACATTAATGTGAAGAAAGTTCATTCGTCACAGAATAATTAATTAGTTGTCTCCCTAGTAATTGGTATTAATTATGAATTATGCCATATGTTTTTGTTGTGATTTTTGAAAACTCAATAAAAATTCCTTGAACCAAAAAAAAAAACCCCCGTATATTATGTTCTATTAGACCAGGGATCTCAAAGTCCCTCCTTGAGGGCCGCAATCCAGTCGGGTTTTCAGGATTTCCCCAATGAATATGCATTGAAAGCAGTGCACTGCTTTCAATGCATATTCATTGGGGAAATCCTGAAAACCCGACTGGATTGCGGCCCTCAAGGAGGGACTTTGAGATCCCTGTATTAGATGCACCCGATCATCAGATTAGAAGTTTCTCCACCACTAGGTAATGCTCTCAAAGGAAGGCTTCACTGTCAGACTGGAGAAGTTGAGACTGTACTATACAGAATTAGTGTTTCTGCTTGTTTTTAGTGCCACTGCAACTGGTGATGAGGACTGTCCAATGGTGGAAGATGCAGAATTTGTAACAGCAAGCAATGTGAGTTGCCCATATTTAAGGCTATCATGTCTTTTTATCCTTCATTCAGATTTTGTGCATTTTATGTGCTGGTAACATTTGATGTAATGGAAAAGGTATCCAGCAATAATACTTGTGGAGCAAAAACAGATTTGATGAAGTTAAAGGTCATTCTTTAGCACTCTCCAGACCAGTAGAGGTTAACTTTACGAATGGGTATATATCTAATCATGACCAGCAGGTGGAGACTGAAAACAAAACTTTGGGACAGTATATCCTAGCCCCTCCTCTCTATTTCCCTCAGTCTTCTTTCAGTCTCCAGCAGGTGTTGATGTGATCTGTACCCATCTCCTTTGGTAGGGCTGTTGGAATTTGTTTAGGGGGTTTATTGTCCCTGTTTTTAGCCGGACGGAGCTTGGGCGGACTCTGTTTGGGGGTTCGTCCGACCTCGGGGGTGTCAAACCCGGCGGGTCACGAGCGGGGTCCCTCCCCCCACTTCCTCCACCTCCCCACATTTTTTTTAGAGGAGCCTCAGCAGTAAGCCTTGCCCCCTAAGTCAAGCAAGGCATATTGCTTCGAGAGCCTGTGGAGTCTGTTCTGTAAAAAAAAAAAAAAAAAAAAAAAAAAAATCCTGAGGTAGTGCTGGTCTGGAGGGTTGTATCCCTTTAAGAAAACTGTATTTTACTGTATTTTTTCATGTAACCAGCACTTTTTTATAGCTAGGTCGCGTATGGAGCAATTGTGCCCTTCTCCGGGGGAGTAGGCCACAATTTTAGTCCAGCCGCGAGGCACTCGCGGCCGGCCTGAACTCGGCGGTTTGGGTCGGTGAGGTGGTGGAGCTCCGTCGGCAGCGGCTGCAGGCGCCCAGAGCTCCCCGCCGATGGTGCCTCGCGAGTCGGCTTGGAGCAGTGGGGAAGCCCGGTCTTCCACAACCGCCCACGGAGGGATTCCCCGAAGGATTCCCTCTCAGCTGATTTTTTGACAGCTGATGCCGGCTTGCCTGCTTTAGCGGCTGAGACTATTCAGGTTTCTCAGCCGCTTCAGGCTATGGAGGGAGCTTTTTTGGCGGGAAAACCGCCATCTTCTCTGTCTGGCCCCTCCATTTTGTCTTCCACCTCAGGTGACCTTCCCCCTGTTTTGACTATGCAGGGGCAAGGTTCTGCTGGGTCCCCTGCTGTGGCAGGGAGTCCCTTGGGACCCTCGGGGGGTTTTTCTCCTGAATTTTTCTTTTCTTTATGCAGAGCCTATTTTCAGGCGGCTGGGGGTCCCGGTTGCGCCCAGGGGGTTTCGGGGGGTGGGTTTTCCTCCGCGCTCCCTGCGGCTTTGCCTCTTTCGTCTGGCGTGACGTCCCCTCCGCCGCCTCCCTTGTCCAAGCGTCCGCGGGTGTCGTGGGACGAGAATTTGTGGTCGGAGGAACGGGTCGGTCTGGAGGAGGACCTGGACCCTTCTGAGGAGTTCCAGGACTCTCTGGAGGGGACGGAAGCTGGCGGCGGGTTGTCGGATTTCCCGTTCTCCAGTGACGAGGCGTCCGTGGTGCGCCTTTTTCAGAAAGATGAGCTGCCTGTCCTTATTCAACAGGTTTCTACGGTTTTGCGTTTTGAGGACGCGCCGCCGGAGACTCCGCGTGTGGGGGACCCCCTGTTACGGGGGATCCGTTCCGTTTCCCGCTCTTTTCCTATGCATCAGGATATTCGGGATATTATTCTGGAGCAGTGGAAAACGCCGGAGGCGCCGTTTCGGCTGGCGCGCAGCATGGCTCGCCTGTATCCCATTCCTGAAGGGGATCGGGCTACGTTAGCTTCGCCAGTCGTGGATGCGGTGGTCTCGGCAATTTCCAAGCGGCATACCGTGCCTGTTGAGGGCGGTTCTGCCTTGCGGGACCCTGAGGAGCGCAAATTGGAGAGCATCCTTAAGCAAAATTTTCAGGTCTCTGCCTTTGGGGTCCAGGCGGCTATTTGTGGGGGACTGGTCGCTCGCGCCGTGTTTCGGTGGGCGGAGCGGGTCTTGGATCGAGAGTCTGACGACTGGTCTCTGGTGGATCAGGAGGTTGCGAAGATTGAGATGGCGGCCTCATTCCTCTCAGATGCTCTATATGACTTGGTGCGGATATCGGCTAAGTCTATGGCTTTTGGCGTGGCCGCAAGGCGTGTGTTGTGGCTGCGCGCTTGGGCGGCGGATGCTGCGTCCAAAGCTAAGCTTACTAAATTTCCCTTTCGGGGGTCGTTTTTGTTTGGAGAGGACTTGGATAAGTTGATTCAGACTCTGTCGGACTCGAAAGTTCCCCGTCTGCCGGAGGACCGTGCCCGCCCGGCGTCTCGGGGGGGTGCGGCCCGGGGGCGTTTGCGGGATTTTCGCAAGTATCGCCCTGGGCGTGGGGCTGCTTCTTTCCAGTCTCCGGGATTTTCCCGGGGTCGGTTCTTCCAGCGCATGCAGCCCTTTCGGGGGGCCCGTCGGGGGGCAGGGAATCCCTCCGCCGGTTCCCCCGCTTCCCGTCCTGCACAATGACGCCTTGCCGGCGCCCCCTTTGGTTCCGGTGGGGGCTCGGCTGCGCGAATTTTTCCCCAAATGGGCCGAGATCACGTCCGATCAGTGGGTCCTGGAGGTGGTGCGGGACGGTTATGCCCTGGAGTTCGCCCGCTCTCTGCCGGATTTTTCCTCGCTTCTCCGTGTCAGACTCCGGGGAAGACGCAGGCTTTTCGCCAGACCCTTCAGCGCTTGCTAGATCTCAGGGCAGTTGTTCCGGTGCCCCCTCCGGAGTGGGGCACGGGCAGGTACTCCATTTACTTTGTGGTGCCCAAAAAAGGAGGGGACTTTTCGGCCCATCCTCGATTTAAAAGGGGTCAACAGGGCTCTCAAGATTCCCTCTTTCCGTATGGAAACTCTGCGGTCGGTCATTCTGGTGGTTCAGCCGGGGGAGTTTCTCACTTCTCTCGATCTGACGGAGGCCTACTTGCATGTTCCCATTCGGGCCTCTCATCAGCGTTTCCTGCGCTTTGCGATCTTGGGTCGGCACTTTCAGTTCTGTGCGCTTCCCTTTGGGCTGGCCACGGCTCCTCGGACGTTCACCAAGGTGATGGTGGTCGTCGCGGCAGCCTTGCGGTCGGAGGGTATCCTGGTACACCCCTACCTGGACGACTGGTTAATTCGGGCAAAGTCGTTGCAGGAAAGCTCCCGGGTTACTGCTCGGGTGGTGGAGTTCTCCGGTCGCTGGGCTGGGTGGTCAACCTTTCCAAGAGTCGGTTGGTCCCGGCTCAGCGTCTGGAGTACCTAGGGGTGCTGTTCGACACCTCCTTGGGGAAGGTCTTCCTCCCAGAGGGCCGGGTGAGCAAATTGCAATCTCAGATTCGCCTGCTTTTGGCGTCCCGGTGTCCTCGGGCGCGAGATTTCCTCCAGGTCTTGGGGTCGATGGCGGCGTCCCTGGACGTGGTGAGGTGGGCGCGGGCCCACATGCGTCCTCTCCAGTATGCTCTGCTCCGGAGGTGGTCTCCCCAGAGGCACGGGATGGATGTTCCGGTTCCCCTGCGAGGCTTGGCGCGCTGCAGTCTGCGTTGGTGGCTCCAGACCCCTCACCTAGTTCAGGGGGTGGGTCTGGATCTCCCGCAGTGGACGGTGCTCCTGACGGATGCGAGTCTCCTGGGTTGGGGGGCTCAGTGTTTGGGTCACTCAGCTCAGGGCACCTGGTCCGCGGAGGAGGCCGCCTGGTCGATCAACGTGTTGGAGACCAGAGCGGTCCGTCTGGCGCTGTTGGCTTTCCACTCCCTGTTGCTGGGCAAGTCGGTCAGAGTGCTGTCGGACAATGCCACGGCGGTGGCTTATGTCAATCGTCAGGGGGGCACCAAGAGCACTCAGGTGGCGCAGGAGGCGGCTCTGCTCATGGTTTGGGCGGAATCCCATCTGCTGGACCTCTCGGCCTCTCATATAGCCGGGGTAGAAAATGTTCAGGCAGACTTCCTCAGTCGTCACTTCCTAGATCCAGGAGAGTGGTGTCTCGGCGCCGAGGCGTTTCAGTTGATAGTGCAGGCTTGGGGGCAGCCCCTGATGGACCTGATGGCCACGGGTGGCAACGCCAAAGTGCCCCGCTTCTTCAGTCGTCGCAGGGACGGTCTGGCCGAGGGTCTGGATGCTCTGGTCCAGCAGTGGCCAATGGAGGGGCTGTTGTATGTGTTCCCTCCTTGGCCGCTGGTGGGCAGGGTGCTTCTTCGCATTGTTCACCATCCGGGTTTGGTGGTGCTGGTGGCGCCGGATTGGCCTCGCCGTCCGTGGTATGCGGATCTGGTGAGGCACCTGGTAGCGGATCCTCTTCCTCTGCCTCTCTCGGACGACCTTCTGATGCAGGGTCCCATTCCCATGTTCGACCCGTCTCCCTTCTGTCTTACGGCGTGGCTCTTGAAAGGGGTCGCCTTAGCAAGAAGGGATATTCAGACAAGGTGATCTCTACACTGTTGGGGTCCCGGAGGCTTTCTACCTCTCGGGCTTATGTGCGGGTTTGGCGTCTCTTTGAGGAATGGTGTCGGGCGCGGGGAGTGACCTCTTTTCGCGCTTCTCTGCCTAACATTCTGGAGTTCTTGCAGGATGGCCTGGATAGAGGCCTGGCTTGGTCTTCTCTCCGGGTTCATCTTGCGGCCCTGTCGGCTTTTCGAGGGTTGGTGTCAGGTCAGCGTTTATCGGCTCTTCCTGATGTGATTCGGTTTTTGCGGGCGGCCAAGTTGCTTAGGCCTCCCCTACGGCCCTCGGTTCCCTCTTGGGATCTTAATCTGGTTCTCTCTGTTTTGGTGCGTCCGCCTTTCGAGCCCTTGGACGACTGTTCTTTGAAGGACCTTACTTTGAAGGCGGTCTTTTTGGTGGCCATTACTTCTGCTAGGCGTGTTTCTGAGCTGCAGGCTTTCTCTTGTAGGGCTCCCTTCTTGGAGTTTTCTAGGGAGCGGGTCGTCTTGCGGCCTGTTCCTTCCTTTCTGCCGAAGGTTGTTTCTCCTTTTCATGTCAATCAATCGGTGGTTCTCCCGGTCTTGGGTGGTCGGGAGGGCTCTTCTGAGCAACGGCAGCTGCGCAAGTTGGATGTCGGTCGGGTCCTTCGCTCTTATGTGTAGCGGACCCAGGAATTCCGGAAGTCCGATCATCTCTTTGTCCTCCTGGCGGGTCCTCGTCGGGGAGCTGGCGCTTCTAAGGCTACTATTGCGCGCTGGATCAAGGAGACGATTGCTTCCGCTTATCTTCTGAAACAGCAGCCTGTTCCGGAGTTTCTCAAGGCTCATTCCACTCGGGGTCAGGCGGCTTCTTGGGCTGAGTCGTCGCTCGTGCCTCCAGTGGATATTTGTAAGGCTGCGGTTTGGTCCTCCTTGCATTCCTTTGTTCGTCATTATCGGGTTGATGTGCAGGCGCGTCGGGACGCGGTGTTCGGTGAGCGTGTACTGGTATCGGCCCTTCGGGGGTCCCGCCCGTGAGAGGGACTGCTTTGGTACGTCCCATTCGTAAAGTTAACCTCTACTGGTCTGGAGAGTGCTAAAGAAGGAGAAATTAGGTTCTTACCTGCTAATTTACTTTCTTTTAGCTTCTCCAGACCAGTAGAGGTCCCCACCCTGTCTGTTGTTGTTGTTGTTGGGGCTGTTGCGCGGGCAGTTTTTGGTTTTTGCTGCGGGTTCTAGTATTTTTCTAGGGCCGGGGAGAAGTGAAGAACAGCGGCTGTGGCTCGGCTGGCTTAGCTGGCGAGCTGTGGGGACATTCTTCCTTCGGGAATTTCTCCTCTGCATTTTCCAACAGCATTTTGGGTATGTTATTTGTTACTCCTTTCGGAGTATTGTTTTTTCTCTCTGTTGTTTTCCAGTTCTTGGTTCTGCTTGGCTATTCGGCAGACTGAGGGAAATAGAGAGGAGGGGCTAGGATATACTGTCCCAAAGTTTTGTTTTCAGTCTCCACCTGCTGGTCATGATTAGATATATACCCATTCGTAAAGTTAACCTCTACTGGTCTGGAGAAGCTAAAAGAAAGTAAATTAGCAGGTAAGAACCTAATTTCTCCTTATACAGTACAAGTTAGCAGACTGCAATATCTGACTTTCTTCATTGATTTGGCATGAGCAAACATACCAGTTGAATGTTGTTGCCAAAAAAATAATCAGTGACTATCCATAACAGATCAGGGATCAAGTAGAGTCTGTCTATTATATGGCACTTGTTTAGATTAAAGAAAATGTTTAAAATGTCTGCATTTGGTTTCCTTTGATAATTGGATGGTTCTCCCTATCATTGTGGATTCATGTTTTCTGAGCATTTAATTTCATTTATCATTTCCATTTTCCTTTGCTTAGCTTGGTATTCTAAACAGTATCTGTATGTGTTTGGACACAGCTTTCAAAAGTAAGCTGATTTTTAAAATAGTACCTCAAATAATATTTTGTTTAAATCTTTTTTACCAGATGATTACAAATTTTGAGAATACTACTTGCCATAGGTAGTGGTAACTCTTTTTTTTTTTTTTTTAATAAATCTTTATTCTTTAGCACTCTCCAGACCAGTAGAGGTTAATCTTTACAAATGGGTATATATCCAATCATGACCAGCAGGTGGAGACTGAAAACAAAACTGTGGGACAGTATATAATATACTCCCTTCTCTTTTTACCTCAGTCTTCTTTCAGTCTCCAGCAGGTGTTGAGTGATCTGTACCCATCTCCCTTGGTAGGGCTGTTGGAATTTGTTTAGGGGGATTATAGTCCCTGTTTTTGGCCGGACAGAGCTTGGGTGGGCCCTGTTTGGGGGTCCGTCCGACCTTGGGGGTGTCAAACTCGGCGGGTCTCGAGCGGGGTCCCTCCCCCCACTTCCTCCACCTCCCCACATTTTTTTAGAGGAGCCTCAGCAGTAAGCCTTGCCCCCTAAATCAAGCAAGGCATATTGCTTCGAGAGCCTGTGGAGTCTGTTCTGTAAAAAAAAAAAAAAATCCTGAGGTAGTGCCGGTCTGAAGGGTTGCTTCCCTGTCAGTTTACTGTTTTTTACAGTATTTTTTCATCTAACTGGCACTTTGTTTCCGGGGGAGTGGGACACAATTAGGTCCAGCCGCGAGGCACTCGCGGCCGGACTGAACTTGGTAAGTTTGGCCCGGTGATGTGGTGGAGCTCCGTCGGCAGCGGCTGCAGGCGCCCAGAGCTCCCCGCCGATGGTGCCTCGCGAGTCGGCTGGGAGCAGTGGGGAAGCCCGGTCTTCCCCAACCGCCCACGGAGGGATTCCCCGAAGGATTCCCTCTCAGCTGATTTTTTGACAGCTGATGCTGACTTGCCTGTTTTAGCGGCTGGGACTGTTCAGGCTTCTCAGCCGCTACAGGCTATGCAGGGAGCATTTTTGGTGGGAAAGTCGCCATTTTCACAGTCTGGCCCCTCCATTTTGTCTTCCACCTCAGGTGACCTTCCCCCTGTATTGGAAAAACAGGGGCAGGTTTCTGCTGGGTCCCCTGCTGTGGCAGGGAGTCCCTTGGGACCCTCAGGGGGTTTTTCCCCTGATTTCTTTTTTTCTTTGTGCAGAGCCTATTTTCAGGCGGCTGGGGGTCCCAGATGCGCCCAGGGGGTTTCGGGGAGTGGGGTTTCCTCCGCGCTTCCTGCGGCTTTGCCTCTCTCGTCTGTTGTGGCGTCCCCTCCTCCTCCTCCCTGGTCCAAGCGTCCGCGGGTGTCTTGGGACGAGGATTTATGGTCTGAGGAGCGTGTCGGTTTGGATGAGGACCTGGACCCTTTTGAGGATTTCCAGGACCCTCTCAAGGGGACGGCCGCTGGAGGCAGGTTGTCGGGTTTCCCGTCCTCCGGCAAAGAGGCGTCCGTGGTGCGCCTTTTTCAGAGAGATGAGCTACCGGACCTGATCAAACAGGTTTCTTCGGTGTTGCGTTTTGAGGATGCGCCGCCGGAGACTCCGCGTGTGGGGGACCCTCTGCTTCGGGGGATCCGTACCGTTTCCCGCTCTTTTCCCATGCATCAGGATATTCGGGATATTGTACTGGAACAGTGGAAAACGCCGGAGGCGCCGTTTTGTTTAGCGCGCGTCATGGCTCGTTTGTATCCCATCCCAGAGGGGGATCGGGCTACTTTAACATCGCTAGTCGTAGATGCGGTGGTCTCGGCGATTTCTAAGCGGCATACCGTGCCTGTTGAGAGCGGTTCTGCCTTGCGGGACTCTGAGGAGCGCAAGTTGGAGAACATTCTTAAGCAAAATTTTCAGGTCTCTGCCTTTGGGGTCCAGGCGGCTATTTGTGGGGGGCTGGTGGCTCGCGCCGTGTTTCGGTGGGCTGAGCGTGTCCTGGATCGGGAGTCTGATGACTGGTCTTTGGTGGATCAGGAGGTGGCGAAGATTGAGATGGCTGCCTCGTTCCTCTCAGATGCTCTTTATGACTTGGTGCGGATCTCGGCTAAGTTTGGCGTGGCCGCGCGGCGTATTTTGTGGCTGCGCGCTTGGTCGGCGGATGCTGCATCCAAAGCTAAGCTTACTAAATTTCCCTTCCGGGGGTCTTTTTTGTTTGGGGAGGAATTAGATAAGTTGCTTCAGACTCTGACGGACTCAAAGGTGCCCCGTCTGCCTGAGGACCGTGCCCGCCCTGCGTCTCGGGGTGGCACTGCCCGGGGGCATTTGCGGGAGTTTCGCAAGTATCGCCCTGGGCGTGGGGCTGCTTCTTTCCCGGCTCTAAGGTTTTCCCGGGGTCAGTTCTTCCAGCGCATGCAGCCCTTTCGGGGGGCCCGTCGGGGGGCAGGGAATCCCTCCGCCGGTTCCCCCGCTTCCCGTCCTGCACAATGACTCCTTGCCGGCGCGCCCCCTTTGGTTCCGGTGGGGGCCCGGCTGCGCGACTTTTTCCCCAAATGGGCTGAGATCACGTCCGATCAGTGGGTCCTGGAGGTGGTGCGGGACGGTTATGCCCTGGAGTTCGCCCGGTCTCTGCCGGACCTTTTCCTAGCCTCTCCATGTCAGACTCCTTGGAAGACGCAGGCTTTTCGCCAGACCCTTCAGCGCTTGCTAGATCTCAAGGCAGTTGTTCCAGTGCCCCCTCCGGAGTGGGGCACCGACAGGTACTCCATTTACTTTGTGGTGCCCAAGAAGGAGGGGACCTTTCGGCCCATCCTGGATTTGAAGGGGGTCAACAGGGCTCTCAAGATTCCCTCTTTTCGCATGGAAACTCTGTGGTCGGTCATTCTGGCGGTTCAGCCGGGGGAGTTTCTCACTTCTCTCGATCTGACGGAGGCCTACTTGCATGTTCCCATTCGGGCCTCTCATCAGCGCTTCCTTCGCTTTGCGATCTTGGGTCGGCACTATCAGTTCTGTGCGCTTCCCTTTGGTCTGGCCACGGCTCCCCGGACGTTCACCAAGGTGATGGTGGTCGTCGCGGCGGCCTTGCGCTCGGAGGGCATTCTGGTGCACCCTACCTGGACGACTGGTTGATTCGGGCAAAGTCGTTGCAGGAGAACTCCCGGGTTACGGCTCGGGTGGTGGAGTTTCTCCGGTCGCTGGGCTGGGTGGTCAACCTTTCCAAGAGTCGGTTGGTCCCGGCTCAGCGTCTGGAGTACCTTGGGGTTCTGTTCGACACCTCCTTGGGGAAGGTCTTCCTTCCAGGGGCCCGGGTGAGCAAATTGCAATCTCAGATTCGCCTGCTTTTGGCGTCCCGGTGTCCTCGGGCGCGAGATTTCCTCCAAGTCTTGGGGTCGATGGCGGCGTCCCTGGACGTGGTGAGGTGGGCGCGGGCCCACATGCGTCCTCTTCAGTATGCTCTGCTCCGGAGGTGGTCACCCCAGAGGCACGGTTTGGAGGTTCCTGTCCCCCTGCGAGGCGTGGCGCGCTGCAGTCTGCGTTGGTGGCTCTGGACCCCTCACCTGGTTCAGGGGGTGGGTCTGGATCTCCCGCAGTGGACGGTGCTCCTTACGGATGCGAGTCTCCTCGGTTGGGGGGCTCAGTGTTTGGGTCACTCAGCTCAGGGCACCTGGTCCACGGAGGAGGCCTCCTGGTTGGCGCTGTTAGCTTTCCGCTCCCTTTGGTTGGGCAAGTCAGTCAGAGTCCTGTCGGACAATGCCGCGGCGGTGGCTTATGTCAATCGTCAGGGGGGCACCAAGAGCACTCAGGTGGCGCAGGAGGCGGCTCGGCTCATGCTTTGGGCGGAGTCCCATCTTCTGGACCTCTCGGCCTCTCACATAGCCGGGGTAGAAAATGTTCAGGCGGACTTCCTCAGTCGTCACTTCTTGGATCCAGGAGAGTGGTGTCTCGGCTCCGTGGCGTTTCAGTTGATAGTGCAGGCTTGGGGGCAGCCCCTAATGGACCTGATGGCCATGAGTGGCAACGCCAAAGTGCCTCGCTTCTTCAGTCATTGCAGGGACAGTCTGGCCGAGGGTCTGGATGCTCTGGTCCAACCGTGGCCAACGGAGGGGCTGTTGTATGTGTTCCCTCCTTGGCCATTAGTGGGCAGAGTACTTCTTTGCATTGTTCACCATCCGGGTCTGGTGGTTCTGGTGGCTCCGGATTGGCCTCGACGTCCGTGGTATGCGGATCTGGTGAGGCATCTGGTGGCGGATCCTCTTCCTTTGCCTCTCTTGGACGATCTTCTGACGCAGGGTCCCATTCCCATGTTCGACCCGTCTCTCTTCTGTCTTACGGCTTGGCTCTTGAAAGGGGTCGCCTTAGTAAGAAGGGATATTCAGATAAGGTGATCTCTATGCTCTTGGGGTCCCGGAGGCTTTCTACCTCTCGGGCTTATGTGCGGGTTTGGCGTCTCTTTGAGGGGTGGTGCCGGGGAGTGGTATCTTTTTGCGCTTCCCTGCCTACCATTCTAGAGTTCTTGCAGGATGGCCTGGATAGAGGCCTGGCTTGGTCTTCTCTCCGGGTTCAACTTGCGGCCCTGTCGGCTTTTCGAGGGTTGGTAACAGGTCAGCGTTTGTCGGCCATTCCTGATGTGATTCGCTTTTTGCGGGCGGCCAAGTTGCTCAGGCCTCCCCTACGGCTCTCTGTTCCCTCTTGGGATCTCAATCTGGTTCTCTCTGTTTTGGTGCGCCCGCCTTTCGAGCCGTTGGATGGCTGTTCTTTGAAGGACCTTACTCTGAAGGCGGTCTTTTTGGTGGCCATTACTTCCACTAGGCATGTTTCTGAGCTACAGGCTTTCTCTTGTAGGGCTCCCTTCTTGGAGTTTTCTAGGGAGCGGGTTGTCTTGCGGCCTGTTCCTTCCTTTCTGCCAAAAGTAGTTTCTCCTTTTCATGTCAATCAATCGGTGGTCCTCCCAGTCTTGGGTAGTCGGGAGGGCTCTTCTGAGCAACGGCAGCTGCGCAAGTTGGATGTCGGTCGGGTCCTTCGCTCTTATGTGCAGCGGACCCAGGAAGTCCGGAAATCCGATCATCTCTTTGTCCTTCTGGCGGGTCCTCGTCGGGGGGCTGGCGCTTCTAAGGCTACTATTGCGCACTGGATCAAGGAGACGATTGCTTCCGCTTATCTTCTGAGACAGAAGCCTGTTCTGGAGTTTCTCAAGGCTCATTCCACTCGGGGTCAGGCAGCTTCTTGGGCTGAGTCGTCGCTCGTGCCTCCAGTGGATATTTGTAAGGCTGCGGTGTGGTCCTCCTTACATTCCTTTGTTAGACATTATCGGGTAGATGTTCAGGCGCGTCGGGACGCGGTGTTCGGTGAGCGTGTTCTGGTATCGGCCCTGCGGGGGTCCCGCCCATGAGAGGGACTGCTTTGGTACATCCCATTTGTAAAGATTAACCTCTACTGGTCTGGAGAGTGCTAAAGAAGGAGAAATTAGGTTCTTACCTGCTAATTTACTTTCTTTTAGCTTCTCCAGACCAGTAGAGGTCCCCACCCTGTCTGTTGTTGTTATTGTTGTGTTGTTGGGGCTGTTTCGCGGGCAGTTTTTGTTTTTTGCTGCGGGTTCTAGTATTTTTCTAGGGCCGGGGAGAATTAAAGAACAGCGGCTGTGGCTCGGCTGGCTTAGCTGGCGAGCTGTGGGGACATTTTCCTTCGGGTATTTCTCCTCTGCATTTTCCAACAGCATTTGGGTATATTAGTTGTTACTCCTGTTCGGAGTATTGTTTTCTTTCTGTTTTCCAGTTCTTGGTTCTGCTTGGCTATTCGGCAGACTGAGGTAAATAGAGAAGGGAGTATATTATATACTGTCCCACAGTTTTGTTTTCAGTCTCCACCTGCTGGTCATGATTGGATATATACCCATTTGTAAAGATTAACCTCTACTGGTCTGGAGAAGCTAAAAGAAAGTAAATTAGCAGGTAAGAACCTAATTTCTCCTTCGTTTTCAAAAATTACAACAAGTGTACAATAATCCATCAGAAATATATTAATTAATCACTTGACAATCTTATTTGTAATCTTCCAAATACATAAATATAAAAGTATCCCACCCCTCCCTCCCATATACTAATAATTAACAATTATCAATTATTATCATTCATACTCCCACCCTCCCTCTATCTTTTCCAATACTGAGGTGTTTAAGATGTCTGATCATTAGAATAAATAATCAATGGCCCCCAAATCTTTTTAAACTTATTATAATTACCTTGTTGTATAGCAATGGAATTGACAGGTATGCAAATCTCTCTCATGCATATTCATTAGGGATATCTTGAAAACCTGACTGGCTGGGGGTCCCCTAGGACTAATCAATTCTGCTTTTGTTCCTGCCTTCTTTTCTTCCTCTTTCCCCCCCCCCCCCCACACACAAGAAAATAGGTGTGTTCACTCAGGTAATTAACACTTTTTTCTTTGTATTATAGGAAATAAATACTTCTCAAGAGTCACATTTTGTTCCACTGGAAGCTTGTGGTTCATATCCCATTCTATCTGACAATGTGGAAGCTTTTGATGTGAAAACTTCAGAATATCCCACTGAGGGAGCTGAATTTACTACTGATGAAATAATGCAAGATGTTGTCATGGTTAGCCCACAGAAAACCACAGATCCACCTGAAGCTATCTTTCCACTAGAAATACTTGGAAACCATGAAACAGGTCTGTAACAAGTACTGGTCAGCATATATAATTTCTACCTTTCTTCAAGTAAATTTTTATTTGGTCAACACAGTACCATGCAGCTACAATGGTTGTGATGTAGTTAGATGGCTCCCTTAGCCCAGAAACATCTTACAAGCTTTTTATGGGCATGTGGTTTGATTCCCACTACCTAGTACTGTAGCTTAATTTCTCTATCTATAGTTCCCACCTTTCTTTCCTGATGCCAGGTTCAACTCTATTGTGACTTTGAGTCACTCAATATTCATTTCTTTCTTTACCTTGATATAAAATGTCTTCAGATAGCTGAAAAAAGATGGAGTGTCCCCATTCTCCATACCTAAGATGGATATTGACCATCACATTTTTGTCCCCTTACAAAGTTGCACATGAGACCATTGTATTGGCATCTGACATTCCAGTGGATCTAACACAACTAATCCCTTTCTTGCGAGATCACTAACTCCCCTTATGAAATGCTCTTCTAAAGTTGTGGTAAATGCCTTTCAATCTTTTTTGCAAGTTTACACCTTCCAGCAGCTTCGGTATCATTTAATTCTGAACAGGGATACATCTTTAGGATGGAAGGCTCACTACTTCTCTGCACTCAAGATATTGAGGAACACTGCAAGTACCTATTTAACATCAGCCAATCTAGAAGTGTGAACCATGGATAACTATATAGAAAATATAGCCCATCCAGATGGCCAACAAAGTGGGTTTGGTTCTTATTTTCTTATGCAAGCCTATCTTCAGTGCTTTATTTCCCAGATGATCAGACCCATGTAACTGGAAGCTTAACACAGATCAATAATCCTTTGATCCAAATATCTCTTGCTACCTTTTCAAAAAGTGGGGTGCCTGGTATTCTGCTGATGGACTATGGCTTAGCACAGGGGTCTCAAAGTCCCTCCTGGAGGGCCGCAATCCAGTCAGGTTTTCAGGATTTCCCCAATGAATATGCATGAGATCTATGTGCATGCACTGCTTTCAATGCATATTCATTGGGGAAATCCTGAAAACCCAACTGGATTGCGGCCCTCAAGGAGGGACTTTGAGATCCCTGCCTTAGCATATGCTTCCTCCATGTGGAGCCAGTGTCAGTATGTCCAGCTATTTCCCTCATTGGAGATTCTTCAGAAGGTCCTATAAAACTTTGTGCTCATGATCATTTTAGGACATTACTAGCATTGATGGGCTCAGCTCCTATGGTTACTTTTTCCAAGTGCAGGGCCAATCATTCTAGGTGCCACTCCTTCCTTCTGATGAAACACACATCACCTCAACTTAAAATCCCTTTCTGATTATGACATTCATATTCAAAGGTAAATGCCACTACTGGTTGTGTAAGAAATCCTAGGGCATTCTTGTAGCCTCTTTAAAACCTTCAACCAAGAAATTGTATCAGCAAAAATAGTCTCCTCCGTTTCTGAAATTGAGTTATAAATGAATTTGGTATGATTTAACTTCTGTATTAGCAAGCTTTTGATTCCATTGATGGGGAAATCCTTTCCACTTACTCCTTGAGTTCAGAAGGGAGATTATTGAACACTAAGCCACCACTGTGAATAACAACATGTGACCTAAATGTTCTTACTGAGCTTATGTTTGCCTTCTTTGAGCTACTGTGACAAGCAGTTCTTAAAACTCATATCCTGAAAAATATTTCCATCTCATCCTGCCAGACATGTACTCGTAGATTAGATGTACCTTCCAGCAGATGGAGACAAACCTTTCTGTTTTTCCAAGTGCACCTGGTACTGGTATGTGTGGTACTGATGGAGCAGCTTGACTGCTGGAGACATCAGAGCTGGTACTGCAGGATCAGAAGCACTTCCAGGGTAACAGCAGCTCCTAGTTGGGATCCTTTGGGAGGACGGGCTAAATAAATGAATGAATAGTTGATTCCCTGGAAGATTCAGAGCAGAAGACCATAGCTCAGAGCATTGATCTATTTTGGGACTTTGTGTAACTTTTTTTTCCCTAGCGGGCCCATCTTCAAGGCAGCTGACACACTGTATATACAAAAGAACTGGCTGGAGTAGTGTGGGGTCGCACTTACAGAGGCCCCTGGAATGGGCATCTCCATTGCCTAAGATACAAGCTTAGATTGTAAGCCATTTGGGGACAGGAAACTGCCTTGTTCCTTTTCTATTACTTTATGCTTTGTTCATAAATTGCTTTGCTACTATTTGTAAAAAGCGGTATATGAAGATTAATAAATCATAAACCAAGTAGTTCCCCTTTCCCTTTAGCATGTCATCATGTGGAGGAAGGTATATGATCCACAGAAACTGGTGCTCAAGTGTGGCAGACTTTTACCTAAAGTATGGTGGGGAGGGGCTGGTGCAGTGTTTCCTTTGGAGGTGTAGGACTGGGAGCTGTTTGGCATAGTGGCACCAGTAGGAGTGGATTCTGGCAGCAGACACACTGTAGCAGATTCTGCTGCAGCAGATTGGGGGGAGAGAGGCCTAGTATGTTCAGAGAGCAAAGTCCCACCTCTCAGCAAGGGTTCAGTTCCTATGTTCTCTGAAAAGGTTGTCCACATGCTGCATCTGCAGTGAGAGGCAGTCAGTCGGTGCCTCTCCTCCCTGGCATCTTTCTTTCTCTCTTTTTCCTCCTTTTCTTTTTCAGCACCCTCCCCTCCCCCAATTAGCATATCAGGGCCTTGTTGGAGGGCCTCTGCGCATGTGTGGATGTTGACGTTATGATGTCACGCATAAGAATGTAAGAATAGCCTTACTGGGTCAGACCAGTAAGCCCATTCTCACGGTGGCCAATCCAAGTCACTAGTACCTGGCCAAACCCCAAGGAGTAGCAATATTCCATGCTACCGATCCAGGGCAAGCAGTGGCTTCCCCCATGTCTTTTTCAATAACGACTATGGACTTTTCCTCCAGGAACTTGTCCAAACCTTTCTTAAAACCAGCTATGCTATCTGTGCTTATCACAACCTCTGGCAATGCGTTTCAGAGTTTAACTATTCTCTCAATGGAACGCATCATCACGTCGACATCCACGCACTTCTGCATGCCCTCGAGCCGCAGTCCCCAATTTAGTGTTCTGCTGGCTCGCAAAGTTTGCGAGATACTGGTGTAAACAAACAAATGTCATCTTGTAACAGCTTAGCTTTTGAGCTGGATGGGTACAGATTGTCAGTTGTAAAGCTTTGACAGACTTATTGCATTGTTTTAACACTTCTAAAACTTACTGACTCAAAAGAGTAACTCAAAACAATGTATAAAGCTTGTAAAATTAAAATCTTAGACAGAATTGAAGCCTTCTTAGCACTTGTTAAATTCTGTTGTGCACTATATAGAAATCCTTTTTATTGGTCAGTGTTACAAAATATTAGATTAGAAAAAATATGGCGGCAAATTTGCCATCTATCTTTTTTAAATAAAAAATGCTAGCAGAAAATCATGTGTATTTCAGAAATACTATCTACGAAGCTGGTTTCTTCTTCTGATGTTTCATCTTGCGACCCTCTTGATTTTTTGAAATCAACACCAAAAGTGGTAAGCAGTGCAGATTTTTCTTTTCTTTTTTTTTTAATTCTTTATTCATTTTTAGCCTTTCATCAAGTGTACAAATATCATAATAAATCACTTGAAAATCTTATCATTATACTTATAAACATAGAAGAATCCCTCACCCCACCCTCCCTCCAACCCCATTATTAATTATGACACATAACCCCTCTTATATAACCCACCCCCCTCCCATATAACCCACCCCCCTCCCAACACTAAGTGGTGTATATATTTGATTGAAAAATGGCATTACTCATGACAAAAAGATGTTAATGGCTCCCATATTTTTATAAAATTCTTATAATATCCATTTTGTATCGCCAGTGATCTTTCTATTCTATAAAGGTGACATAACGAATTCCACCAGAAATTAAAATTAAGTCTACTATGGTCTTTCCAGTTATTAGTAATATGTTGGATGGCAACTCCTGTCATGATCAATAAAAGTTTATTGTTACACGATGAAATCTGACTCTTTTTTTCTCATAGACATTCCAAAAATCACAGTATCATAAGATAACGCTACATAATTTTCCAATAAACAATTTATTTGATCCAAGATTGAATTCCAAAAGGCTAAGATATAGGGACAGTAAAACAAAAGATGATCCAAAGTCCCTACATAAAGATTACAATGCCAACATCTATTAGACAAGGAACTATTTAATTTTTGTAATCTAACTGGGGTCAAAAAAGCTCTATGTAACAGAAAAAAACCAAGTTTGCCTCATAGATGCTGACATTGTACATCTTATTCTCCAAGACCAAATTTGTGACCATTGAGATGCTGAAATCTGATGTTTAATCTCAATGCTCCAATTATCCCTAAAAGCATTTTTAGGGTTTTTTTAACCAGATCACTAATAGTTTTATACCACTGCGCGGCCTGATGACCCAAAAAGTCCGCCTAAAAACATAAAAATTCCAAACTGTAATGGGTATTAAGATTTTTCCATTCAGGGTACCCTGCCTGAATGTCCTGCTTCAATTGCAACCAACGAAAACACTGTGATTTATTAAGCCCAAATTTATGTTGCAATTGTGTAAAATCAAGCAGTTTACCATTAGAAATAACATCATTCAAAATTCGTATTCAAGCAATTATCCAATGCTTCCAGACGATCTTGAATCCGCCAATTTGAATCTTGGAGTTTAGCCATATGGTTTGATTTGTTGATTTGTTAATAGGAATAGCTGTTAAGTTACTGACAAATCATAAGGTTTTCCAAGTATCCATTAAAATTCTATTTTCTTTATATAATCTGGGCATCTTGATACTGAGCACATGACAAAGATGTAAAGGAAACATGAGTCGCCATTCCAAACATAACCAATCAGGAGTGTACTCAATGAGCTCCAGGAGGACCCAATACATACCTTGACGTAAAATATAGGCCAGTCTTATTATTTCTAAAACATGCTGGTATCGAAAAAGCTTAAAAATTATTGGCCGTGGACCTTTAAAACTGTCGGGTCTTTTCATAGGCACCCTATGTGCACGCTCAATTTCAATTGGATATTTAGATTTTAGAGGCAGGACTTTCATAAGGAAATTTTCCACAAATGAAATTGGGTTTCCTTTCTCTACCCCTTCCGGTACACCCAACAGCCTGAAATTCGATCTTCTCATTTTATTAGAGTAGTCCTCCAGCTCTCTGGTGAGTAGCAAAATTTTTTCTCTGTCCATTTTAAGCTGCCTTCTTTCCTTTTCAAAATTCTCAGCGTTCTTTTCAAAGTTGCTCACTTTTATTTCTAAAACCTCCGTTCTTTTATTCAATGTAGCCACTTCCTCTTGTAGTCCTTTTAATGTTTTGGTATTCATCAAAACAATTTCTTTGATAGCTTTAAGCTTTTTAAGGATTTCCTCGTCATACTTGCACTCTTTAGGTAAATGGTGTTACCGGCTCCAGTTTTGATCGTTTACCTGCACTTGTCATCGCTGTATCTGATTTATTTTGCTTATCAGAAGCCATTGTAAGATAATAGCTTATAAAACGGCTTTTTTAAAAACTTTTCCGACACTCTTACAACTTTTTAATTATAAATATGTCTGTTATCAACGGGAGCTCTCCCTTTACCCGACCATCCTCGTGCACCTCCAAGCCATGCCCCCCCCCCCCCCCCGATTTTTCATTATGTCTGAATTATAATTATGTAGATAACCAAATTATGTAAAGTGCTGCAGCAAGACCAACTGCTAGAGTATACATAACGTGACCATTTATTTACTTATTTTTTTAAATAAAAGCTTTTTATTTATTGAAGAAAAATAAAGTACACCAGCAAATACAAATAAGAATGATGAATAGTACTAAAAAGTACAACCAGTAGAGAATAAGACTACCAAATCCCAGGGGACATCCCACCCCCAATCCTACCGCCCCCAATCCTGCCCTAGCCCCACCCCCAATTTCTTCCATTAATTGTTCATGTACACATAATATCTTATTAATTCATAATGGTAACCATAAAATTGAAAAAAGCCTACAAAGCACACTACGCAGAGAAAATGTAAATTATCATTTATATTTGAGGGATTTCAAAGATGTCAAGGCAGATGACTTTAAAATATGCAATGTCACCTCAGTAACTATAGATAAAATAGGCAAATATAGTGCAAAATATAGACAGCAGATATAAATTCTAAAAACTGACACATTTTGATCACTAAATTGAAAATAAAATTATTTTTCCTACCTTTGCTGTCTGGTGATTTCATGAGTCTCTGGTTACGTTTCCTTCTGATTGTGTATCCTTTCTTTCATTTCTTTCTTTCTGCACTCAGGCCCATCAATTGTCTCTTTCTATTCCCTCCCTCCTTTCCTATGTCCTTAGTGCCCCCCAGTGCCTCCTTTCTATGTCCTTATTGCCCCCAGTGCCTCCTTCCTTTGTCCTTAGTGTTCCATCCTATGTCCTTAGTGCCTTAAGTGCCTCCTTCCTATGTCCTTAGTGTCTCCTATCCTATGTTCTTAGTGTCTCCTATCCTATGTCCTTGGTGCCTCTTTCCTTTGTCTCCCTCACTGCCTTCCAGACTTTGCCCTACCCCACCCCCGAAGCCTGCCTGCCTCCCTCCCATCCCCCTGTGCAGTAGAACCCTTGAGCAGCATTTTTCCATTTCTACCCCCATCCCCATCCCCCCGTACAGTAGAACCCGGCATTTTACTATCCCTGCCATCCCCTGTGCAGAAGAACCCTTGAGCAGCATCTTAAATCTCCCCACCACTATTGCCGCCATGCAGCCGACCCCACTGATCCTCCCATCCGATCCTCCCACTGGGAGACGACTGACAAACCTCCTGGCTCCAGCAGCGTTGGCAGCCGCAGCACTCTAAACACGCTGCTTTGTGGCCTTCTACTGCTCATGATTCCCTCTGCCGCGTCTCTGATGATGTCAGGGACGCAGCAGAGGAAATCGGGGCGGTAGAAGTCCACGAAGCAGTGTATTTAGAGTGCTGTGGATGCTGTTGGAGATGGGAGATTTGTGGTTGTCTTGTGATGGGAGGGTCAATGGGGGTTTGGGTGCGCCGGGGGGGCGACGACGAACATGACGCTGCTGCCTAAAGCACCACACTGGCGGGCCAAGAGAGGCTTTTTTTTTTGCGCAGCAGGGAGGGACAGGAAGCGATCGCCTGTCCCATTGTCCCTGTGCACAGCTTTGGGACGCTGTCCCTGAAAATGGGACATTTCGGCGTCCCGAAGCAGTGTGTGGGGACAACGGGACGGTCCCGTTCAAAACGGGACTATGGTCACCTTAAGTATACATGCGATTGAAGACGATGCAATTTTAAAAGGTCAGATCTTGTGAAATTCTGTTTGAGATTGTATTGTACTATACTAACTAAATCCTCCAGGAAAGGGAAAAGTAAAGTAAGACACTAATCCTGGTCTTAATTTTACTGTATTTTTCGCTCCATAAGACACACTTTTTCCACCCTCCAAAAAGGGGTGGAAAAGTGGGTGCGTCTTATGAAACAAATACACCCCCCCCCCCAATATGTTTTTAAACTGGCAATAGTCCAGTGCAGTCTCCTACTGGATGGCTGCCTTTCGTTGCAGAGTGGCGCATAATGCAGGAGTTTGACCATTGCACTTCCTGCCTGGTCCCGCGCCGCTCCATGATTGGCTGAGGTCAGTTGGAGAAATTAACCACCTACTTAGATGAGCCTTCATAGTTAAGAAATTAAATAGTTCAATCATGTGATCTTAGTCCAGTAAGTTAAAATGAATAACTAATTACTCCTTTCTGGTTTTCTTTCTACAGAGTGGTGTAAACCATGAGATTCAGTTAACAAAGGCTGGTGATTTGATTGTGTTTTCACCTTTTGCTACTCTTCACTAAAAACCCTAAGCTGCAAATGGAAGTGGTGGGAAAGTCCTAGTACCCATTCAGAATGTTTTTATTGTAACAATTGTACTACATTCAATATTTCATTTTTGAAGCAAGGGTTCAGCCTTTTGCAGATGTCTTCCCCAGACCTAATATTTCTTTCCATTCATCAGCTAATGATACACCCATATGGTATTCAGGACTGATAGAATTTTCTTTAACTAGCAAAAGCTTGAGCATGGGACTTGTTTAAAGCTGTTTGATGGGAGAGATCATCTGTTTGGCAGGAAGCAAATTGAAGAACTTAAGTAGGCAATGGCAAGTTTAGCAGTTTTGTCAGTTTCAGGGGCAATACAGAGATGAGTACACTAGACACTCTAGCACAGTGTATCTCAAACTGTGTGCTAAGGCACAGTAGTGTGCCTCCTGAGATTTCAGGTGTGCCACGGTACACTGGGCAGAAGGAGAGGCACCAGATGACTGCCTACAGGACGTGCCTCTCGTGATGAGAGGCACATCCTGTAGGCAATCAGTGGGCAGCAGCACCTATCTTTCTCTTTGGCCCTCTTCCCATCTGGCACCCCCCCCCCACTGGCATCTCAGGGCACATCTGGAGGGCCTTCACACACAAGCGGACATTGACATGATGATGTCACGCATGCGCGTGATGTCATCACAGTGATATCCGCGCACTTCCAGGTGCCTCGAGCCAAGGCCACTACCTTTAGTGTGCCGCGGCTTAAGAAAGTTTGCAGAACACTGCTCTAGCAAGTGTATTACTCATTCATTTTATTACTTCCTCCATGGAATTCAAAATGCAATTGTGGTGATAAGTATTTATCCACTGCACTTGTTCAATATTTAATCCTAAATGCCAAGTCTAGAATTATTGCAGATATGTTTTAAATATTTAGCAATAAATATTTTAGAGTATATATTATAGTAAATGCCCAAATGAGTTTTTTGTATTTTTCAACCAGAACAGCTTATCTGTGAAACCTGTTACTTAATAATAAATTTTTTTTAAAAAAAGAAACCTTAGCCCTTGCTTCTGTGTTTATTGTAAGAAATACTCCTGCTGCTATTTTCTGTATCTGTAAATGCAGTGTAGCATTTCTGTTATAATAATAATAACAACTTTATTCTTCTATACCACCATAGTCGTAAGACTTCTAGGCGGTTCACACCGAAGAGAGCTGGACAATCAGCGAGTTACAATGTGTTGAAGTCCGGGATACAGTATATAGAAACTTACAAAAAGCATATAGAATCTTACAAAAGGTCCGGGATACAGCGTATAGAATCTTACAAGAGCATATAGAGTCTTACAAAAAGGCAGAGAGATACCGCATATGGAATCTTACAAAAGGCAGTGAAAATACAGCAAACATAGTCTTAAAAAGGCAGCAGAATATAATGTTAGACATTTCAGATTTGAAAGCAGGAGTGGACATATGTAGTGTTAGGTGTAGATACTTTTTTAGGTGACAATTCTGTTGAATAAGGCAGTTTTTATGGCTTTTCTAAAGGCATTATATGTAAGTCTTGCTCCATTTATGTAGCTGTCTAACCAGTGTTGTTGTTTGTTAGCCTGGTACATAAAAGTTCTATCCAGGAAGGTTTTGTATTTGCAGCCGTTAATGCTTGTGTATGCAAATAGGTTGCTGTTTCTGGTTTGTCTTGTAGGACTGTATAGAGTGAAGTAAGGAAGCAGGTATGTAGGAGCTAGTCCCCAAACCAGCTTGAAACATATGCAAGAGAACTTGAATATTATTCGTACCTCCATTGGTAGCCAGAGAAGTAGTCTGTAGTAGGGGCTAACATGGTCGCTCTTTTTTAATCCAAATATCAAGCGGACCGCTGTGTTTTGGACAATCCTAAGTTTCTTACAGTTTTTTGGGGTATACCCATATAAACAATATTGCAGTAGTCCAGTGTTGAAAGCACTAGTGATTGCACTAGTAGTCTAAATGATAGAGGGTCGAAATATTTTTTGATGGACCTTAATTTCCACAGTGTCAGGAAACATTTTTTTACTACTATGTTCGTGTGTTCCACCATTGTCAAGTGTGTGTCTAGTGTGACTCCCAAAATTTTTATTGTTTTAGTAATCGGGTATGCATGATCTTTTATATGTAACGTTGTATTGGTAATTTTGTCTGTTGGGCTTGCAAGGAAGACTTTTGTTTTTTTTGTGTTTAGTTTCAGCTTGAAGTTTATTGTCCATTGTTCTATTTTGGTCATAATTTGAGAAATGTATTCTGAGGTCTCTTTCGTTATGCTGTTTACTGGGATTAAAATGGAAATGTCATCTGCATATATGTAGTGGATTAGGTTTAGTTTTTTTAGGAAGTGTCCTAGGGATGATATGTAGATGTTGAATAGAGTAGGTGACAGCGGTGAACCTTGAGGTACTCCCGAGGGGTTTTTCCAGGTGTTTGAGTACGTCCCTCCACTAATCATCCGGTAAGATCTCTTTTTTAGGAAACACTTTAGCCAGTTTCTTACTCTTCCCGTAATTCCTATTCCGTCTAGGCAGTGTAGCATTATTTCGTGGTCAACCAAATCGAAAGCGCTGCTGAAGTCTAGTTGTAAAATCAGAGCACTTGTTCCTTTGCTGAATAAGCCGTATAGGTGATTGAGGATCGAGGCCAGGACTGTCTCATTGCTAAAACCTTTTCTGAATCCCGATTGGTGTTCACTGAGGATATAAAATTTGTCTAGATAGTCTACTTGCTCCAAATTGACTAGTCCTTCGAGCAGCTTAGTGAATAAGGGGATGCTTGCTATCGGTCTGTAGTTGGTTTATAGGGCTAGTGAGTTTTTTGATCTTTTGGATTGGATGTGATTAGTATGTGTCCCATTTCCTCGTGGAATGTTCCTTCAGTGAGAGTGGTTTGCTATCCAGTTAAAAAGGTCCTTTTTAAAATCTAGTGTAGTTGCTGCCATGGTCTTGGAAGGACATACGTCCAGTAGGCAGTTTGATTTGGTATATTTGTTGTATAGGGTTAGGAATTGGTGCCAGTTTGGAGGTTCAAAATGGTTCCAGAGCATGTCTACTCTTGTTTCTTTTTCGTGGGGTTCTGATTGGAAATCGAAGTTGGGTGAAGGTATTGTCGTTCTTACATCTAAGATTTTGTTTTTAAAAAACGTGGCAAGAGTTTCTGACAAGGGTGTACATTCTTTATTTTGTAGCATGATTTGGGTGGTGTCTGTTTACCAACTTGAATAGTTCTTTGCTGTTTGTTTTGGGTGTCCCTATTTTTTGTGCGTAGTATGTTGTTCGCTTTTCTATGATCAGATTTTTGTAGTTTTTCATTTTTTGTTTCCAGCATAGTAAAATCTGGCACAGAATTTGTGAGCATAGAGGGCGGGGGACTAGAAGGAGGCTGCTGCTGTGATCTGTAGTGGGAGTCAAAACAACAAAGCTGCAAATGGCACAAGTTCAAAAAGAACTACTTATTTCGTCTATGGTTAGTGAAGGGAGATCTGTTTGGCCATGAACACACACAGAACTTGCAGAAGCTTGTTGCTATGACCCATGCACAACAGGCATGAGAAAGTTACAAGTTATGGATCTGGTGGAAAAGAGGAGTACCAAATTTAGCTCTGGTGCAGGTAAAGTACGTAGAACCTTAGTCAAAATGGAGCGCATCAGCTTGTAATGGTGATAAGCTGAAGTGATTAGATAGGTCATGCAGGAGATGATGGAGAGAATATGAGTGCAGTGGGATGGAGCTTGGGGTCATTCCACATTAACTGGTCTAATTTTAGAAAAGTGCCCCACCTCAACATCACGGATTTTGATAAACTTTGTATGCTGAATCTTACATGATGCAAACTTACTTTGGTAAAGGTTAAGATTCGCCAGTGGAATACTTGTGGAGATATAGCTTTTTGTTTGATACATCATGACCATCCCTGCAACTTTGAGTCAAAATATTTCCTTGGTTATATAAGCAAAACAAATGAAACTTAGGGCTCCTTTTACAAAAAATTACAAAGGTGCGTTAGGGCCTTAACGCACAGAATAGTACGCGCTAAATTGCCATGCACGCTAACGCCTCTTGAGCAGGCGGTAGTTTTTCGGGTAGCGCACACTAATCCAGTGTGTGCGATAAAACCACTAGCACACCTTCATAAAAGGAGCCCTTAGTGGTCATGTACAACTTTTTACGATCTAGTCAATGGAACTAATGTGGATTTTCTTTATTTTGTTTTTTAAACTGACATATGTAAAAAGCCTCAAAGTGGGCTGAAAAAATTTCAAAGTTTAACCTTCTGTTGCTCCTATAATAATGAAGCTATTCCCATAAAATTTTGTCTATTTTGTTTTGTTATAAAATATACGATTTTAACTGATAAGCTAAATCTTGTTACTTTACAATTTCACTTTAAATATTATTTTTTCCAAAAATGTAAAAAATTGGATATTTTTAACCAGCTTTTACAAAAAAAGTCATTTTGAAAAATTTTCAAACCAACTCTATTAAAGCATGTTTCAACCCACATGAAAAAGATGGTTTTGTTTTCCAATGCCAGCAAATAATGCCAAAAAATAAGGGTCAAAGTTTAACAAGCCACTGTAGACTTATAGTGTATCTCTCAATGTTTATAATACCTATATATATGTATCACACTATTTATATTTGCTATACAGTATATGTTTGAAACAACAGCTGACTCAGTTCTATAAATTTAGCAAGCAGTGCATGAGTTTAGCATATTGCTATATTACCATTTGTACCAGGTATTATTGAGATGATTCCTTTTCATCTCAAGGCTTTCTCTATTTTCAATAATTTCATGTTTAAATTCATATATCCATATGAATTTATCCATCAGTTAATTCATAATGGAAACAACTGAATTGGGTGGTGATGATGATTCTTTGCTAGCAATACGATTTGTTAGACGAAAACAGTCATCATCAAAGTGGCATGGCTTATTTTATTGCAAAAACGATGGTCTCAAATCGGTACACCAATTACCAGCGGACAGTAAGTCCCTACTTATTCATCAGTCTGAAATTAATCCTTCGGATAATCAAATCTGCTTGCATCACAAAGCAACGTACCTCAAAAAAATGAGACAACATAAAAGAAATCCATTTGGAAAACAAAATCATCTCGTCAAAACAGGTCTTTTGAAAGTTGATCTTGAAATGGCTAATAAATTAAATCAACTGATAAAAAGATGCGCTAAACTAGTTAGAAAGTTTGCCCTAAATGTAAAGCTGAATTTGCTTCCATGGTAGAAACTGCAGTTGCATCATCCTTATCTTCTGATGACTTTGAAATGGACACTTCTGCCACAGTTAACCAAAGCTTATCTGCAATGGGTGAATCTCCTTTTGAAATTTCGAAAAGTGAGCAGTAGAGATAAAGTGGGTTATATGAAATGAAAAACTGAACAAGTATAAAATGTCATAATGTTCAAGATAATTTCCACCGCTGGACTAGCAGCTCAGGTTGTTGGACAGTTTAATCAAACTACAGAATGTGCCTTATGTCAAGACTATATTGATTTGATTGAAGAAATGAAGATAAAAATTGGAATATCTGATCAACAAAATTCAAATATTGACTTTTGGTCCAAGAAGTTGGCCAATAAAAACTACAGTATTAGAGTTTGGCATTTCGGAATGTATGGACAAGATGGCCCGAAAAATCAAGGAAGATCAGGGTATTTGTGCCTTGCCTGACCCAAAAGTTGGCAAGCAATTGCCAAAAGTAGTAGTCGACAGAAACACAGAAGCAACAAACTGCCTTAATTAAGGATAAAATTGTGATTAATAGGTGTTTGGAGAATCTGGAAAATTCCATGTTTTTTGAATTTTCATTTATTAAATTTTCCCAAAGATCCTATTTTTTTCTCCAAACCAACACCTAAGGAATTATTTTGAAGAGGTTTTAGGTATACCTAAAGATTCTTTTCCACCAATTTCTAAGGTTTATTATATCTCTTCTAAGTTTAAATCTGCACATTAGGTGGTTAAATCTCAGTTGGTGATTTGGAGGATATTACAGCTTTTCTTGAGAAATCTGATAATGATACTATGAGATGTAAAACTCTGTTAGTGACCTTTTGTATTTCCTTAGGAAAGTGAATATATTTTCAGACTCCATTTTCATCATTGACAAAAGCTTTTTATGGGACAGAAAATTTGGATATTTACTGATTGACAAAAGTTGCACAGGATCAAAGAAAGAAATTTCTAGTAATGAAACAACAAGTATTGTTTATTGGTGCTAAATTTATACTTAGATTTCCTTGTAAATTCTGCATAAGGAGTTTAGGTTTTTTTTGTCCTTGATCAGTTTAAATTTTTCCTGGAAGCAAACAGGACTGAACTGCCTTTAAGAACTAGTGGTGATAAATAGCTTACATCTGTGGTCTCAAACTCAAACCCTTTGTGGGGCCACATTTTGGATTTGTAGGTACTTGGAGGGCCTCAGAAAAAATAGTCTTATTAAAGAAATGATAATTTTGCATGTGGTAAAACTCTTTATAGTTTATAAATCTTTCCTTTTGGCTAAGTCTTAATAATAATATTGTAATTTATAGCTAAAGTGACATATGATCAGGAAACTGTTTTATTTTACTTTTGTAATTATGATAAACATACCGAGGGCCTCAAAATAGGACCTGGCGGGCCGCGAGTTTGAGACCACTGGCTTACACTGATTTAGTTGTGTCTTTCTTTAATGGCAATAGATTATATGATTTCCTAAGAATGACCTAGCTTCAAGGTTTATTTTACTTTTGGATCTCGTCTCTCTATATTGTGGATTGTTAAGAACTATAATTTTTCCTATTTTGATTTATATATATTTTTCTGTATATTTTTCCCTTTTTTTATTTGCTAAACAAGCGTGTATTGCTTGAGTTGTAAAATTGAAATTTGCAAAAATAAGAGATGTATGTGGCTTATCATGACAAATATGGAGCCAAAATCAGATTCTCAAAATTTTGTGAGCTTAGACTAAAGAGTGCTTCAGGCACTCATTCTGTCTTGGTTTGCACTATACATCAGAACATCAAGCTCATGTTGCAAGGTGCAAATATCAGACAACTACAAAATGTTTATGGAAAGTACTGTTTGCAATTTGAACTCCAAAGATTGCATGCTACAACAAAGCCAAAACTAAAACTGTCCCGGCTAGGAAGCACTGATAATTTATTTGGATGAAACAGTCAAGGATTGGGATCAGGAAGAATTGATCATATTCAAGCAGTGAACCCATACTAATTACAAAACACTAAAAACAAGCAAACAACATTGGATGATTTTATCAGCAAACTTGCAAACAAAATTTGGAAGCTGACTTCATTTCAAAGCATCAAAGTGAATACTTGAAATCCTTGAAAGCCAATTTAGAAGAAAGTAAATTGATCGTTCTGATGGATTTTGCTGAAAATTACTCTTGTTTATTTGAAGGATTTATATTTTGCACTATCATTTAGTTTCTAGGCAGATTACAGAATTACAGAATCTAGTAAGTGACATAACACGGTTTTCAGGAGTAAAAGTAAGGGTAGAGGGTACATTATATAGAGGAGAGAGAGAGAGAAGGCAAGGTGTATTTAAACATGGTTTAGTGTTAACATATCAAAGGTTTAGGTTCTGGTACTTTATTCTGACCATTCACATCTGCCTATTGGATTTCCAGTTTGGATTAGCAGGCAGAATAGGCATCTTTGAACAGATGTGTTTTTAGTAAGGATTTGAATGCTTTAATGTCAGTTGTCAACTGGATTTGTTTGGGGAGTCTGTGTTCCTCGAGGTAGATTGCTCGAGTGGAGGGTTTATCCAGGAGGTTTGTTTTTGAGAACCATAGTGGTCCATTAGGTTGGTGGATCTGTAAAGTGGCTGTAAGTATTGGAGATAGCATGCCTGTTAGTGCTTTAAAAACTAGCATAGTGGTTTTGTATCGGACGCGGTATTCTATAGGGAGCCAATGTAGAGAAATCAGAGATGGTGTGATTTGCTCATTTCTTGGGATATTGTGGAACAACCTGGCTACAGTGTTTTGGGTGGATTGTAGGACTTCTAGTATTTTGTTTTGGGGAGGATTTAAACACCTATCAACAGTGTGTTGCAACAGTCAAAGTAGGGTATGGTGCTGCTTTGGATAATGAGTCTGAAATAATACAAGCCTTTCCATGAGAAGTGTAGCTTCTTCATGGGTGGAGGCCTAGACAATCCCACCTGCACCTGAGGAGGTTTATAGAGTGGTTCCATGGTCCACACATCATACGTTTACAGCGTTGTATAGAGTGGATGTAACAGCGCAAAAGGAAGCTGCTTTTGGGTCCTCAGTGTTGAGGGCAGGCTCATCTGTCCCACCCTAGATTCCGGGGACTACTATGATACATCCCACTTGTAAGGACTCATAAGCCTTGTGTAACGGAATGGAAGATTAGGTTCTTACCTTACTCTGTTGGTGTAATTATTCTCCTGCTTAATGGCTCAGACAAGTATGTCTGTCCAGAACTTGAGATCTTCTCATGCCAGTCAGGTATTATGAAAACAATGCCATGGAATCGTTATACAAACTCCATAAATGTTAGTGCTGAGTGCACTCAAATAGATGGATTGGTTATTCCACTTTGTTTTATATTATATGTTTTGATTAACATTGTTCATTATACTTGTTACAGAAGTGTTTTGTCGGGGAATTCTCCATACCCCTCCTTATGTTTCCTATTTTAATGGTTATAGACAGCTTTGGTACAAACTGAAGAGAGACAGTACAGCCCACTGAGGAAAGAGGCAGAGCTGAAGAAACATTGAATGATTCCTTCTGCAACAGTTTGTGATTGGAGGCACTAAACCCACTTGTCAGGACTCGTATGCCATGTTAACAAAAAAGATTATCGAGGTAAGAACTTACAGTAAGATTATCGAGGTAATAACCTACAGTAAAATTGACTAAATATATCCAGGGTTGAACAACCCAATACAGTATGTTTATTTTGTGGCATGCATATATGTAGCTAGAGGTTCTGATAAAATGTGTCCCTGATTCCTAAACTGTGCTTGTTGGTTGTGTGAAATGACTTGGCAGTAATTTGCAAGCAACTGCTATCCCAGCTGATGTATGTTACGCTACAGTGGAAGATAAAACCCAAATTAGATATCAGAAAAGTACAAGTTTATGTCATTGCATCAGTACAGAATGTAAAATTCTCACTAAAAAAAATAAAAACTTTGGGGTATAGGAAGAAGCAGGATCACTTCTGGGAACAGTAGAATTCATGTTCTAAAAAGTATATCTCTGTTGAATATCTTTCCAACAAGTATGTATTGCTAGCCTCTGGCACATTGGCCTTTTCACAGTTGCATAGCTGGACAACCCTTTTGAATATAGATAGGGTGACAAATGAGTGTGTTTGGTCAGTGGCGTACCTAGGGGGGGGCGGGGGGGGCGGGCCGCCCCGGGTACCAGCCCTAAGGGGGTGTTCCCGGCCTTGCCGTTCAGTCCCCCGCCACCCCCGAAGGACCGCTCGCCCCCCTGGCCTCCCCGCACCACCTATGAACAGCCGCAGCAGGATCGCGAAGTCAGCGTCGGGTACCAGCCCTAAGGGGGTGTTCCCGGCCTTGCCGTTCAGTCCCCCGCCACCCCCGAAGGACCGCTCGCCCCCCTGGCCTCCCCGCACCACCTATGAACAGCCGCAGCAGGATCGCGAAGTCAGCGTCAGCATCCCTGCGCTGCTTCCTACGACGCGATCCCGCCCCTCCTCTGACGTCAGAGGAGGGGCGGGACCGTGGCGCAGGAAGCAGCAGGGATCGCTGACGCTGACTTCGCTATCCTGCTGCGGCTGTTCATAGGTGGTGCGGGGAGGCCAGGGGGGCGAGCGGTCCTTCGGGGGTGGCGGGGGACTGAACGGCAAGGCCGGGAACACCCCCTTAGGGCTGGTACCCGACGCTGACTTCGCGATCCTGCTGCGGCTGTTCATAGGTGGTGCGGGGAGGCCAGGGGGGCGAGCGGTCCTTCGGGGTGGGTCGGGGCATCAGGCCTTCAGGGTGGGGCGGGCGGGCAGGCAAGCAGGCTTTCAAGGGGGAGGGGGTGACAGGCAGGCAGGCAGGCCTTCAAGGGGGGACAGGCCTTCGGGGGGGGGGGTGCAGACATTCAAGGGGTGCAGGCCTTCAAGGGGGGCAGGCAGGCCTTCAGGGGGGTGCAGACCTTCGGGGGGGGGGGGTGTAGGCCTTTGGGGGGGTGCAGACCTTCAAGGGGGTGCAGGCCTTCAAGGGGGGAAAGGCAGGCAGGCCTTCAAGGGGGGGACAGGCCTACAAGGGGGGGGGACAGGCCTACAAGGGGGGGGACAGGCCTACAAGGGGGGGGACAGGCCTTCAAGGGGGGGTGCAGGCCTTCAAGGGGGGTGCAGGCCTTCAAGGGGGAGACAGGCCTTCAAGGGGGGGAAAGGCAGGCAGGCAGGCCTTAAAGGGGGGACAGGCCTACAAGGGGGTGGGACAGGCCTTCAAGGGGGGGACAGGCCTTCGGGGGGGTGCAGACCTTCAAGGGAGTGCAGGCCTTCGGGGGGGGGGTGCAGTCCTTCAGGGGTGGGGTTTAGGCCTTCAGAGGGGGACAGACCTTCGGGTGGGAGGTAAAGTCCTTCGGGGGGTGCAGGTCTTCAGGGGTGGGGTGTAGCCCTTCGGAGGGGGGACAGACCTTCGGGGGAGGGGGGTCCTGGTGTAAAAGTACACAGAGGGAGAGAGGGAAGGGGGGGTTCAAAGATACATGCATATGCCAGACTTTGGGGGTTAGAAATAATGGGTCTAAAAACAGAGGAGTGGGAGAGAGATGGTGCATAATGGGATTTAGGGAGGGAAGGAACAGAAAGGGAGAGAACTTGGAAACAGGGGATGGTGTGGAGGGGGGATAGAGATACTGGATAGGAGGATAGTTGGGAACAGAAAGGGAGAGATGGTGGATCCTGGGGTGGTGGGGAGTTGAGAAAAGGTGAATCTGTGGATGGAGACAAAAAAAAGGAAAGATGCCAGATCTCCGGGAGAGGGAAGGGAAACGGAAGGGGAGAACAGAGATGGCAGACGGATGGTTAGCACGGAGAAAGGAGACCCTGGCAAGCAAGACAACAAGAGCCTGGGACCAACAAGATTTGAATATTGATCAGAGAACAAAATGTAGAAAAAATAATTTTATTTTCTGTTTTGTGATTACAATATGTTAGATTTGAAAAGTGTACATGAGACAGCTTGAAATGGGAACTTTTCTATTTTTGTGAATGGCAAGGCTGAGTTCAGTTAAAATATATGCTTTATAAGAAAATATAATAATGTGTTTTATAAAGTTTATAAGCATTGCTGGCATACTCGGTGAGGTGTTCCTAGTGTTGGTGGTGGTGGTAGCATGTCAGTGTGTTGAGAGGAAGAGGTAGTCTGGGAAATTCTGCTGAGCAAACTCTGGGCCCATTTCCACCCCCAGTTAGTCCACTCCACTCAACTGGTTCACACACTGAGTGGGTCTTTGGGTGTTATTTCTGGGTAGTTGTTTTAGAATCTCTTCCAGTGGTTTGTCAGTATCTCCTTCTGGTCCAAGGAAGGAAACTTTGTCAACCTTAGCATTGACCTTCAGAATATGTTTGTAACAGCGCTGCTTGTGTGGCATTAGGCTATGTAGTGATCGAAAGAAAAAAACAGACCTTTGCACATTTTTGCACTATATGGTGGGTGTATGAGGAGATTCATTTCCTGCACAGTTAAGTCCATTTTTTCTACTGAATAATAGTATAGGTACAATGAAAGTAAATAGCAAAAATGTTTGAGTAGATAATTAAGGAAATCTTTTTCATATTGCTTGCTTATGGACTGGGAAAAAAGACTGTTCAAGCAAATGTCTCCAGAACTGCTTTAATGGAAAAATGTGATTTTTTTTTTTTTAAGTACTTTGTGAAATTTATTGTTGTTGTGAAATTTATTGTTATACTTTGTTTAAACTTAAAAAGCGGTGTCATTAACAGTGAATCTAATCGAAAAATCGATTCAACAGGGTGAATCGGATCGAATGAAATATTTTTCTCTGAATCGGGCAGCACTATTGGCTACCATGAGAATGGGCTACTGGGCATGATGGACCATTGGTGTGACCCAGTTAGGCTATTCTTATGTTATGTTCTCATCTGTAGGGGCCTTTGTTTTCACTTCTTATTTTAATGTATTTTTTTCCTGGGAACTTATCAGTGTTTTTTTATAATGGGAACAAAAATGGAAGAGAATTAATGTGTGTGGAATGGGGGGGGTAACTAATTTCTTCAGCTAAATAATTCAATCCACTTCAAACAGACATAGGAGAACTCACGCACCATTCACACACCCTCCAACCAAAAACGTCAAAAGAAAAAAACTGTTCGACAACCTCCTAGCCATTCGAGCTGCAACACTTGACCCCCAACTCTACAACCTATTGACCTCGACCACAAACTACAAAACCTTAAAAAAAGAAATAAAAACCCTTCTATTAAAAAAACACATAAAACCAAACTAACATAATCAGAACTGTCCCAAGCATCACCTGCAACTACTCCATATGTACTTCTGATGTCATGACAATTCAGACATAATTTATGTTATGTTATGTTTGGAATAATGGTTACATAAATGAGGTTCAATAAAAGAAAATTTTCTGTGGGAGCATTTGTTGGAACTTCTGTTATCCTGATTTCTTCTATCTGTGGGCTTTCTTTAGCTAACCTACTTATCTGGGGCTTTCCACTTCTGCAGCTGCCCTTTTCACGGTCCACTTTGCGCTTGCACTCTCTGGGGAGGGGGGGTTGGGTCTGGGCTTGGTGGGGTAGGTGTGTCTGGTAGTTTTGTCTGGGTGGTGGCTGGGTGTTTCTTGGGTGCTTGTTGTGCGGATTGGTGTGTCTGGTGAGCGGTCTGGGTGTTGTTGCTTGTGGGGGTTTTTTTCATTATAAAATATGGCTGAGGGTCTAGTCCGGCTTATTATTCTTGTGGGTTCTGGGGTGGGATTTGTTTGCTTGCCCCAAGTTTTGGCCTTTTGTTGTGTATTGCTATGCCTCTCATTGGCAATTTTCTCTTGGGAGAGGCTTGTTCATGCTTGTTGTTGCTGTTACTCTCATTCTGTGTTCTTTTTGATAATGTATAAGTTTCTGTACAGACCATGGTTGCTTGTCTGGACCTTTTGCCATTCTCAATAAAAATACTTTGGAAAAAAAAAAAAAAAGAAAATTTTCACTGCCTGTTTCTATTCTGACCATTTATTCCATTTCATGGTTATTGCAAAAAAAAAAAAAAAAAAAAAATTTTACATGAGGGGGGGGGGGGTGTCAAAAAATGATGGGCCCCGGGTGCCACATACCCTAGGTACGCCACTGTGTTTGGTACATGTTTAAGCCCATGCTAGTTATATTGCATCATGTCTGGTTCATCTAACCTAATTAGTTTCATAATAATCATGTACTCCAGCCCACCTCTGATTGACTTTGCCTGACTGACTGACTGAGTTCATTTTACCAATTGTGCAATTCCAAATAATTTGTAACATTTAAAATTAGTTTTAAATGGATCAGCTGGGTTAAGTTTTATTATAAAAGATAAAGCAGAAATGATTATAATACAGCTGCATTTATACTTGAAAGAACATGCTTCAGTAGAAATGTAAATAGCAAAAGGAAGCTCTAAGCTATTTGCAATCCAATTTAAACAGTAGCCTTGTTAAGTTTTAGCCAAAGTATATCAATTGCTTTATATTTTATGCCATTGTAACCTCAATGTTTGTCAGAGTGACATCACCATTGATGCAAAGTTTGTTGATTTCCTTCAGTTCTTTGATACGATGCTTATACTCGAACAAATGCTCATTGTTAACGGCAACTCTGTAGCAGTGTGTTTCACACAGAATTTGGATCTGAAATGGTAAACAGAATTTAATGAAACCATATCGCCTACTATTTTTTTTTCTAATCATTTTTATTAAGGAGTCAACAAGAGAAACAAGTGAGGTACATGGATGAAATAGTCAAACAAAGGCAGCAACAAAAAAGAATACAATGTCCACCAACAATAGCACATAGAACACCAATAAGACACAGGACTATTCAAGAGCAAGAACAGCCCATTTCCCTCATTAGCTCCAAAAAATTTTCAGTATAACATACCCAACCCCAAGAATCCCCTACTCGAGGGACAGCACTCATACCACACTACTCAAACCAGCCACACCCACAGTCATGCATCACGCACACCCCCCAGTCAATCACTCCCCCCCCCAAGTCTGGAGACCAGAGGTAATCGTAGAAACACCTTCCACAGGGCCAGATAAGCCAGCACCTCCAGGTTGGAGGAGCGTTTTTGATAGCAAAGCTCAAAACATGCCAGCTCAATCATCTGATCAAGTCAGCAATTCACAGGGATAGGCCCTTCTTAGAGTCCAATATTGTAAGATCAGTCATTTAACCGTCAACAGTCAAATAAATAAATTGCCTCTGAGGGATAGTAAAGCCTTGCTCTTCCAACAGGGTCTGGTTGCCGAGAAGCAACGTTTTGTAGTCCCACTCTACAGTGTGCTGCAGAACTAGGCGAAGCTACGCAAAGGAGGAATTCCATAGGGAGAACTCAGGACACTCCAAAAAAGGAATGCAGGAGCGTCCCAGGAGCCCCTCTGCATTTGGTACACACTGGCTCCTCCCACAAACCCATGCGAGCACCCCGCTCTTTAGTGATATAAGCCTGGTGAAGAATTTTAAATTGGGTCTCCTGCCAAGCCGCGGATTTCACATCACCTACTATTAAGTTCAACATTTTAGTTTCTATATATTTGTTGGCTACAGCTTAATGTATTCCTTGTAACAATGACACACCCAGTAGGTTTTATTTATAGAATACCACCTCATTCCCTCTTCCTACCACCTATCACCTCCGGTTAGAGACAAATCAGGTGAGTAGGCATCTTGCTGACTGCTGCTGCTTTATCATCTTCCTTTTGAAGTCAGAAATGTATAGGGCCTTGAAGAGTTTTAGAAACACCTGGTCCTGCACTGGTTTAATTATTGTGATAAAAAAGGGAAAAGAGAGAGGGTATTATACAAATACGGTGTACAAGGGATGTTCAAAAAGTATCAAGACATTTATTCATAAAAAATACTCATATTCAGATACAACAATCTTATACTAATCTCCTTCAAAGTAGTCCCCTTGGACTGCCACACACTTCTTCCAATGGTTCTGCCACTGTTAGAAGCAGCACTGGAACGCCTCTTGAGATTGCTCACAACTGGTCCGTCGCATTCTGCATGATGTCTTCTCTTGACTGAAATCTGGTCCTTTCAGAGGCATTTTCAGCTTGGGGAAAATCCAGAAGTTACACGGAGACATGTAGGGGGCCAGGAAACTCCGTATCAAATGTGAAGAATGGGCAGATGCGTTATCGTGACGGAGCTGCCAGCTGCCTACAGGTCCGGCCTTTTGCATCTCACAGCGTTTAAGAAGGTGACGCAGAACCTCTTGGTAGTACCCCTTGGTGATGGTTGTGCCACTGGATGAACCATGTCACTGGAGTCAAAGAAGACGGTCAGCATGATTTTGACATTGCTACCAGAACGTGCCTCACTCTCCACTGATGTGCAGCCATCTCTCAAGCAGTTGTAGCACTCCTTTATCTATGTGGTACCCATTGCTTCATCCCCGAAGGCCTGTTGAATCTTACGGATCGTTTCCACTTGGAAATTTCCAAGCTTTACACAAAATTTAATGCGGTAGCGTTCAACTTTTTCTGTCATTTTGTCAAAAATGAAAATCGGTCGGCAACTAACAGCTTCTGTAGGCGGGAATAAATTCAAGCATGCGCATTAGGGTCGCCTACATATGTACACCAAACCACGCCTCCCTAGCTTTATTTGTTTATGCAAGAAAAATTAAGGTCTGATATTTTTTAAACAGCCCTCGTATATATTACTTATAATAGTTTATTTAAGTTATTTCATTATTGTTTTGAGTGTACATTAATAATATGTAGAGTACTAACTCTCAGCTCAATAAGTGACATTGTTAAATTTAAGATTTATAATGAAGAACAGATAATGTGTTGAATGTTATGAAGTTTGCAATGATGTTTGTATGGAAATAATACCTGTATCTCCATCCTTTTCTTAAATTAATATGGTGCATATGTTTTTCTTAAATTAATATGGTGTACAGTATATGTTTCTCTTAAAGTAACACTGAAGAGTATAAAGTTTACTGGCAATTTGCATATTGTACACAATTATCACTTTCAACAACTCGTCCCTGATGAAGCAATTAACTTTTGAAACAGTAGAGGTGCCGTTGGACTTCCAATGAACTTTTGACTGGATTTCAATGAAACCTTAGATTTCTAAAGGACTCTAACAAGTTACAAGCTTTTGGATTACTATACATTTAATGTCTTTTTGATCTTGATATGGACATATGCACTTTAGGACTTCAAAAGGACTTTATTAAGGTACAAGCCATTTGGATTTCAATAAGTTTAAGTGTTAATTTTTGATCATGTTATGGATATGTGCAATAGATTTTTAGCTTTTGAGAAAATACACTCAAAACAATAATGAAATAAATAAATAAACTATTATAAGTAAAATATACACCGTATTTGTATAGTACCCTCTCTCTTTTTCCATTTGAATTATCTGTTGAGAAGGTATTTCTTTTCTCACTTTTTTGTTGTCTTGGAGATTATTGTGATGGCAATAGGTAAGTAATATTGCTTGATGACTCTTGGTGGGAAGAAAGATTTTGCTATCACCTCCGCTTGCAGTTATCACCTGTCCCTACTTCTGCCTGTATGCTAAAGCCCCTCACTCAATGGCACTGTGAGACCAGCTAGACCTCTTGATCACTCCCCTGATGCACGCTCATAGCTCACCAACATCAAAAAGAGTAGCATTTGCCATATATGCCCCATCTGTTAGTCTTGGGCAATGTCCTGCAGGACTGCTGCTATAGGATAAAATGCTGGGATCAGAAAGTCAGGCCTCCCTGCAGATGTCTATGAATGATCTGTAGATGCACCATTTATTTGATTTAATTTATTTATAACCTATACCATCGCTGCATCCGGACGGTTATTGGAACAATCTATTCAATGACCCTGGCCTGCCCCTCACCAGAGTCCTGCAGGACCTCCACCACCCCTGAAAATCAATTGGAGCTCCCACAATCTGTTGGCAAGCTCGTTGGGACCCTGCCCTGACTGGGCCCAAGCCATAGCCCAACAGTCTTCCAGACCCCAGCCTCCATCCAGCTGGGGTCCATTCCCATTTCTGCCACTGTCGGCAGTGGTCTGGGAGCCCTCTCTGCTTTTCCCATTCCCCTTCTAATCTGCAGGATGCCCTGACGCAATTGACCTTTCCTTTTCCCCGGTAGATGGCACGCAGAATCAACAAGTGCAGTGGCTGCCTGGAGAAAGAGAGCTGAAATCAGCTAATCTGCCTGCCTTCTACCATGGTCCCGCCAGCCCAGAGCAGCAATGCCGCACCTACCCACAGACCATGGCAGGAAAGTCTCCAGACCCCATGCAGTTTTACTGTGGGAACAAGTCACAGTGTCATTCTCTACTTCCTAAGGCTAAACTGCTTGCAATCAGGGCACTGAGTTGCTGTGAAGTTACTACGTAATTTGCCTAAAGCAGTCTCAAAATGTCAGGGCACATGATGGCTGCAATCAATATGTCTCCCTTTGCAACATTACATAGAAACATGATGCAGATAAAGGCCAAATGGCCCATCCAGTTTGACCATCCACTATCTCTTCTCCCTAAGAGATCTCATGTTCCTGTCCCACGCTTTTTTGAATTCAGACAGTCTGTCTCCAACACCTCTACTGGGAGACTATTCCACGCATCTACTACCCTTTCTGTAAAAAAAAGTATTTCCTTAGATTACTCCTGAGCCTATCACCTCTTCTTTCTATGCCCGCTCATTCTGGAGTTTCCTTTCAATTGAAATAGAGAATGACACAGGGGGAAAAAATTTGTCCCCGTCAAGCTCGGCCACCGTCCCGTCCCCGTGAGCTCAGTCCCTGCCCTGTCCCCGCAAACCATCTGATCCCATCCACACAAGCCTTGAATAGTTTTATACTGGACTTATTTTATTAAAGTATAAAAAGAAACAATATTCTGTACAATTGTCATTTTATAAATCAAAATTCTGGCTGCTGAACTAGAGAAAGATGTTTAGCTGGCAGAGCTTTGTTTATAAATGTTTATCAACACAACTAATATATTACTTTATCCTAAAGCAAAAAAAAAGAAAATAAATAGAAGTTTTTTTCTACCTTTGTTGTCTGGTTTCTGCTTTCCTCATCTCATTCAGTTCATACCATCCACTGTCTGCCTTCTCTCTCCCTTCCATCTCTCCCTCTACCCCCCCTCCCCCCAATTGGTCTGGCACCCTTCTTCTTCCCTCTGCTCCTCCCATAGTCTGGCATCTCTTCCCTATTTCCCTTCAGCGCCTTCTCACCACTCTATCCTCCCTATTTCCCTTCAGTGTCTTCTCACCACTCTTTCCTACCCATTTCCCTTCAGCGTCTTCTTCCCACTCTTCACTTCTCTTCCCCATTTCCCTTCAGCATCTTCTCTCTCTTGCCCATTTCCCTTCAGTGTCTTCTCCCCACTCTCCGCTTCTCTTGCCCATTTCCCTTCAGTGTCTTATCCCCACTCTCCGCTTCTCTTGCCCATTTCCCTTCAGCGTCTTATCCCCACTCTCCACTTCTCTTGCCCATTTCCCTTCAGCGTCTTCTCACTCTCCGCTTCTCTTCCTCATTTCCCTTCAGCGTCTTCTCACTCTTCCCTATTTCCTTTCAGCATCTTCAGCCCCCTCTCTCTCTCTCTCTCTTTCCACTTCCCTTCAGCGCGCGGGGTCTAGCAGCCCACTTCCCTCCCTCCCAATTGCCAGAAATCCTTCCTCCCCATCACCGAAGTCATCTCAGAATCATCTGAGGCCATCTCCCTTCCTTCCTCTCCCTCACCTTACTGTGGCGATTTTTCTGGGGGGTTTTTGTCTTCCAGCTGCTCGAGCTGGGTTTCATCACAAAAAGGCTTTAATCAAGTTGTGTGTGGCTGCCAAAACTTCTCCTCTGATACAAGTTCCTGTTTCCGGTTGCATCAGAGGAAAAGTGTCGGCAGCCACATGCGACTTGATTAAAGACTTCTCATAATGAAAGCCGGCTCAGGCAGCTGGGAGATGGAAAAACCCCAGAAAATCGCCACGGTAAAGGGAGGGAGGGAGATGCCCAATCGGTGATTGCATGCATTCCCGACCTTAACTGTGGAGACAAGGATCATTCACTGCTCCATGGGGCAGTGAATGGCCTTGTTCCCGTACCCGCGGTGACGACTTTTTTTCCCACCGTTTCGGCGGGTTACTTGCGGATAACAGCCACTTTGTCATTCTCTAAATTGAAAGAGACTCGCCTCGTGTACTTATGCCACATATGTATTTAAATGTCTCTATTGTATCTCCCCTCTCCCGCCTTTCCTTCAAAGTATACACATATAGAGATATTTAAGTCTGTCCCTGTATGCCTTGTGATGGCTTCCAACCAGTTTAGTAGCCTTCCTCCAGACTGACTCCATCTTGTTTTTGAATGTGCAGTCTCCGGAATTGTACACAATATTCTAAATGAGGTCTTGCCAGAGTCTTATACAGGGACATCAAAATCTCCTTTTTTCCTACAGGCCATTTCTCTCCCTATGCACCCAAGCATCTTTCTAGCTTTTGCCATTACCTTTTCAACCTAAAGATCTAAAGATCATAACATACCATCACACCCAAGTCCTGCTCCTCTTTTGTGCACAAAAATTCTTCACCCCCCCTAGACTGTACTGTTCCCTTGGGCTTCTGCAGCCGAAATGCAGGACTTTGCATGAGATCTCAGGTTTTAGTGGAACTAACATAACCACTTTTTTGCAAGTACAGTGATACCTCTTCTGAGATACATGATGACTTGGAGGCAAGTGCCTGCAAATTGAGTGGAGGTGTGGGCTTTGCTAGCCTTTTTCCATATTATTACCTCTGTTATGTCAAGCTGGCAATCTTTACCTAAAGGTCAAAGATATCATGTCTCAGATAATTACAGTACTAGTATAGTGGTCTTATGTTTGTTCATCCCATAGAGTCTTCCTCCTCCCAAGTGAGAGCATGTCAGTCTCCTTTGCCAGTTGGGTTCTGCCTCCTTGCCTGAATTGTTTTCAATTTCATTGCCCTGTCCGACAGAGGATCTTGCTGGAAGTACTAAACATTATCTTCATGCAACTCAGGGGAGGGGAATGACATGAGTACAGTTTTTTTCCTGTCCCCGCAGGCTCCCTCCCTGTGTGCTGTGTCCCTGTCCTTGTGGACTCTGTTGTCTTTTGTATTTAAATCTTTTTATTAAAGTATTAAAAGGGACAATATTCTGTACAACTGTCTATAAATCACAAATAGAGCCTTCCATTTTGACCTGGTTTGGGCACAACCTTTCCAAATACAGTGGTACCTTGGTTTGCGAGCATAATTTGTTCCAGAAGCATGCTTGTAGACCAAAGCGCTTGTATATCAAAGCAAGTTTCCCCATAGAAAATAAGGGAAATGCAGATGATTTGTTCCACATCCCAAGACACCCCCCCTCCCCCCCCCCCCCCCGAGGCCACTGGCGCTGCTTGCGCCAACTCTGGGAACCAGCTTCACACTCCCAGTGGCCCACTGGTGTCCGCTCGAGGTAAGGGTTTAGGGGTAGGCTGCAGGGGTGCGAAGCTGGTTCCTGGGGTGGGGGCTCGCATATCAAGTCAACGCTCGGTTTGCAAGTCAAAGTTTGCAGGAGTGTTTTGCTCATCTTGCAAAACACTCAAACCGTGGTACTTGCAAACCGAGATTTGACTGTATTCAGTTATGTTTTTACATCATCTGGAAAGGTAATTGGATTGTCTTTCAGATATGGATGTAGAAGAGAACCTAAACTGTGCAGGCCGATGAACAGGAAAATAAGTGTCTATTAAATACTGGAAATGTTCCTTGATGCCAGCAATGATGTTGCAGTAACAGTAAGATTCTTAAGCAGCTGGGCACATGATGGAAGGATGTTGCAGATGGAAGAGTCTGATCAGCAAACGAGATTCTTGTTGACACATCAAAAGCAGACAAGACACAAAGTGACAGTAGTTCATTTAAAGCCTAAATCAACTTCTGCAGGGGTTTTTTTTATCATTGAATTCAGTTGCCAATTGTCTAAGATGTGTGAAGTTTTTACATATTGATACTAGTCTCAAGTTTTTAGAGAATGACAGACAGTTTATCCCCACCTCGTGGACTCTCTCTGTCCCTGACTCTTAGTTAATCGTGGGTACCTGTCCTTGTGCCATTCTCTACACTGGAGGCATAGTGAAGTGGAAACTGAAAGCTGCTTGGGAATAAAAAGTTTATAAATAACAAAAGTAGGCATGGTTGTAGATGCAACCCTTAGTGCCTGTTTTAAAACAGTCTGAAAAGCCTGTCTGGACTTGGTTAAGCAAATGTCCTGATCTATGAATCCTCCACAAGATAAGGATCAGTATACTGCAATTCTTCCCTCCCCCCACCCCAATTATTTTTTCTTACCAGAAGAGATGGCAGTTGGGTCCCATCTCACCATCTCAGTTTCATTCCAAAGGTCAATTTAGCCTTTCACATAAATGAGGAGATGGAGCTTCCAAATCGGACTGAATTCTAAGTAATAGTTGGAAAAGGCCTAACATTCTTTTACTGTCAAGAAATGTTTTAAATTTTACTTGAAAAGGACCTCCCTGTTTCACAAGTTGGGAAAAGTTTGTTCTCTGTGACCTGATCAAAAAGGCACCTCTGCCTCAAAGGATTTCACTGCTAAGTGGGAGAGTACTGTGGCACTGAAGCCTACAAAACTAGTTATTTTCAAACACCAAAATCTGTGATGTCTCACTAAACTAGAGGCTTGCTCAAGGTATTATGGTGCGCTGAACCATCTCGCTTCAGTGCCCTCCACCCTACATTGGCAGTGCCCTTGTCTACCTTTTGACTCCTTATGGTTCAGTATCTCTCTCTCCCTTCCTCCCCATCTCCTCTCCCTCCCTCCCCCCCCCCCTTCTGCTTCTCCGGTAGGTCTGGATAGCTGTGAATTACTTGTTTACTCCTTCTATAAATACTAGAGCTAAGGGGCATGCAATGAAGCTACTAAGTAGTCGATTTAAAACAAACTGGAGAAAATGTTTCTTCATTTAACTTTTAATTAAACTCGGGAATTTGTTGCCGAGAATGTGGTGAAAGCAGTTAGCTTAGCTGGGTTTAAAAAAGATTTGGATAATTTCCTAAAAGAAAAGTCCATAAGCCATTATTAAGATGAACTTGGAACAATTCACTTATTCCTAGGATAAGCAGCATAAAATCTGTTTTACTCTTTGGGATCTTGCCAGGTAGTTGTGATCTAGGTTGGCTGCTGTTGGAAACAGAATACTGGGCTTGATGGACCTTCAGTCTGTCCCCAGTATGTCAATTCTTATGTTCTCTCTCTCTCTCTCTCACACATACTCACTCACTCTCTCTCACTCACTCACTCTCACGCTCTCACTCACTCTCACACACACTCACTCACTCTTTCTCTCTCACTCTCACTCACTCTCTCTCTCACACTCACTCACACTCACTCACTCTGGGTTGCTAGCAGCAGCATGAAGACAGGTTACCTTTGACCAGTCCCTGGATCTTATCTCTACCAAATCCTGTCCATAGGAAATTACATAAGAGGGGGCAGGACTCCTGGGGCAGGCCTAGCAGCCTCTTCAAGCTTCATGGAAGAAGAGGCAATATTGCACGCAGGGCTGCACCGCAGGACCTTCTTCCAGCCGAGTCCCTCCTTCCAATGTAACTCCGGTTTTGCTGATGTTGCCTCTTCTTCCACGAAACTTCTAAGAGGTACAAAGGCAGGTGTTTTATTTAAGGTTTTGACCAGTGATTGGGAGTGAGGGAGAGGGACTGTTGGTCCTGCAATCATGAGGTGGGGGCTGCTGGCCTGGAGGGGTGGGAAGAGAGGCGACTCGCAGCAGATCCATTGCAAGGTCAAGGCCATTTATTGCTCCACAGGGCGGAGAAAGACTTGTTCTTGTGACAAAAGGTCAATTCCTCCCCCCCCCCCCCAACCGTTCCTGCGGGTTAGCTGTAGCTATTGAGTAGTGGCACTGGCTGGCTGGTAGGGGGCAGTATAATACTGTAATGGAATGGATAGTGTGCAAGACATGTTTGTGGAGTATGTTGTCAATTTTTCTACATATGACATCTGCATTTCATATGGTTCTGGGTAAATCTAGTTAGATGCATATGTGATAGTTAAGGCCACACCCAATAGAAACTTATGAAAAGTTGGTACACAAATATAAACAAATTGAATATGGATTGCGGCAAAGGCCAGAAAAATGACATTAGAGAATAACAGGAAAACACTAGGGGTTACTATAAGTATTTTGCTATTAAGCCAGATCATAGAGAAAATCAGGTAGATATACATAACACACTTATAGAGGTATTAATCTGACTCCATTTTGCCATCTTTCTTTCTTTGTCTAAAATACAGTGGTGCCTCGCATAACGGACGCCTCGCACAGCGAACGCTGCGCATAACGAACTTTTTGTCTTGCTCCCTATAACGAACTTCGTTTCACACAACGAAGTCGCCCGAGGGGCCCGGGGGGGGGGGCGGAACTACTCTCGCCGCTTCCTAATGTGAGCCGGGAACAGCAGCACCCTCACCTTACCTCGGATGCCGAGTTTTCCGGCTTTCTTTTTCGGCCAGCCACACGCTTTCAGGGAGCAGCACATGCGCGCATGCTCTGTTGTTCAATCTTCTCCTCTGAGAGGAGAACATTGATCAACTCCAGCAGCTGCGCGTGCACAGCTTTTTGAGATCGTGCCAGGAGCCAGACCCGCTGATGCACAGCAGCAGTGAATATTGTGCAGACAAACTAACCTGCTGGTACAGCCGAAGAGGGAGGAAGGAAAACTGTTGAATTTCTTGGGGGAAAGATGAGGAGTTCTGGCCAGCAGGGGAGGGGAAAGCTGGACAGTACGGGGGAGGAGCAGTAGGGAAGGCAAGAGATCACTGCCCTCTCCAGCCAAAATTTTCCTTTTCAGAGGGACCCCGACATGGCAGCCATTCTCACAAACTGCCTGCGGCTGCCCCGAAGTTTTCCCTCTGCTGCAACTTCCCGTTTCTGATAGGGCAGATCGCCGCAAAGGGAAAGCTTCGGGGCAGCTACCGGCAGTTTATGAGAACAGCTGCCATGTCGGGGTCCCTCTGAAAAGGAAAATTTAGGTGTTTAATAAAGAAGTTTGGATCGCAGGGCCCCTTAGATCTATGCTCCCCCCCTCTTACGCCAGCCCTGGGACCCTTCTGACAGTTTCGGGCCCTAGGCAAGTGCAGAGCTGCACTCAAGTGGCTAAAGAGCCACATGCGGCTCGCGAGCCGCGGTTTGCCGACCACTGACCTAGGACAACTGGAGGGTCAGGTGATTTGCCTAGAGTCACATGGAGCTGCAGTGGGAACTGACCCAGTTCCCGAAGTTCTTAGCCTCCTGCAGATCGTGCGGCTGGGTGAGGGAGAAGGCTGGCAGGCTCTGCATGTGAGGTGAGGTGGAGGGAGGGAAATGTAGGGCTGCAGAACGAATTATTTTGTTTTACATGTATTCTTATGGGAAAACGCGTTTCACACAAAGAACGTTTCACATAACAAACTTGCTCCTGGAACGGATTAAGTTCGTTGTGTGAGGCACCACTGTACTGAACTTTTCCCGCTTAAAAAAGGCCTAGGCTTCTAGTGTTCTTCGTCTGGATTGTCATGAAACCTCATGGCTTAAGAGACTGGGATTGTTCTCCCTTGAGAAAAGGAGACTGCGAGGGGTTATGATCAAGATTTTCAAAATACTGAAAGGAATCGACAAAATAGAGCAGGAAAAAAGATTATTTACAATGTCCAATGTGAAAAGAAGAAAACATTGGTATATACAAATGCCATGCAACAGGAGAGGTGCAATCAAAACGGCCTCAAGATGTATTGACTGCTTTCTCAATAAAAATTATTTTTAAAAAAAAACCAACAATGTCCAATGTGACATGGACTGAAGCTAAGGGGAGACAAGTCCAGGACAAATATCAAGAAGTTCTGCTTCACGCAATGAGTGGTGGACACCTGGAATGTTCTCCCAGAGAAGGTTATTGTGGAATCCACCGTTCTAGGATTTAAAAGCAAACTAGATGCACAACTCCTTATGAGAGGCATAGAGGGATATGGGTGACTAAAATTACGCCAGGCGTACACCTGGCTGGGCCTCCGCATGTGCGGATCACCGGACTTGATGGACCGAAGGTCTGATCCGGAGATGGCAGTTCTTATGTTCTTAAGTATTAACAGATGGTCCTGGCATTCCAACACTGGGTATAGAAGAAAGTGAATATGTTCTCAAATATTGAATATATGCTAGAAATGAGTGTGGCATATTTGGGGCCCTGAAATGTGTGAGAGAATGTGTTTGATTATGTATGTGAATGTATGTTTAAACATGAGAATTGGTTTTGAAAACTGTATTTTTATATATTTTTTAAACCTGAAGAAATCCTGAAAGACAATATCTGCAGTTTGATCTATCTGACCTTTCAGCTAGCCTACCATAGAAACTCTCTTCAGTCTGTAGCCATTAAAGGAGGGCTTCTTTAGCCCTTACTGGGAGTTCTTGTTAGAGGAGGTTATATATGATTTTTTTCTTGTCTGTGAAATCCCAGACTGTCAGTTTTCTCCAAAGCACTTGAGAGAGAGTTGATTTTGGATTCAAACTTTTCTTCTAATGTGTTATGCGTTCAAAAATTGCTGTGTATGATTTGTAAAACTTTTCTTTGAGCTGGTAACTATGTTAAAAGGAATTTTCTTTGTTCAAACCTAAGGACCTCTTTTGGTTGATTGGTTGACAGGTGTGAAATCAAACTAAGCACTTCAAAAGTATATAAGTGAACCTTGATCCTCGGAGTTCATATTCGCCAGGAAAGATGTATTTTGACATGCCTGGCTATGACCCCATTGTACAAATTGCCTAATGAATCAAGATTTGCTGTTAATTTTTAATAATAAAAAATAACATTGGCTTGGAAACATTTGTGCAATTATCATTATTCCTGGGCAACTGAGGGCAGGGTTTGGTAGGTTACCCTGTTCACTATCCGCGGAAACGGTCTCCATGTCATTCTCTAGGGAAAAGTCAGTCGCAGTCAAAGCTCTTCTAAAGTGCTGGTATCAGTGCTGATACACCCACCTCATCTTGTCTAGTATGAATATAACATAAAAGAGTTTATCTGGTAAAAGTAATTATTCTTTTTACCTTGAATGGACTTCCATGGTGAAAAGGAAACTTTGGAGTATGTCTTTCCTCTTCTCCCCAAATATTGTTAATCATACTATTACGAACAATACTGTGAGGTTTCTTATCAAAGCGTGGGTTGAGGTGAAATGCAATATCATTGTTCTTTCTCAAGTCGATGGAAAATCTGCAAGAAATGTAGATTTTCAGTATTCACTCTAATAGTCATTTTTTCCACAAAATATGCAGTGCCAACTTATTCGAGCATGACTTTTTATCTACAGCTATGTATTTTTTTTAAACACTAGTTTAGATAAGGTTAGTTTTTTGTTTAACTCTACTCTGGTTCTAGGGCCAGTTCCTAAGTTTGCTTATTCTAAGCCTTAGAACTGGTGATAAGTTGTATATTTAATTTTTGCTGAAATCAATACTTTCTACTCATCTAAGTAAAATCTACCAAACCATAGCCCAGTTTCATTTTCAAATGACTAGTTGTATCTATTGGGCTGGTATTCTCAATGCTAGCACACTTATTGGAGAGAGATAGTGAGTGAAAATCCTGCATCTCACATTACAGAAGTTAGCAAGCAATCTGCAATATTTATTGATTTATTAACTGCTTTTTCATGAAGACATTCACCCAAAGTGGTTTACAATACATTGACTAGTAATGAGTTTGATTCCTATTGCAGCTCCTTGTGACTCTGGCCAAGTCACTTAACACCGCATTGCCCCAGGTACAAAATAAGTACCTGTATAAAATATATAAAGGAGGAGTGTGTGGTGCAGTGGTTGGACCTACAGCCTCAGCACCCTGGGGTTGTGGGTTCAAACCCCGCGCTGCTCCTTGTGACCCTGGGCAAGTCACTCAGTCCTCCGTAGCCCCAGGTACATTAGATAGATTGTGAGCAAACCGGGACAGATAGGGAAAATGCTTGAGTACCTGATTGTAAAAACCGCTTAGATAACCTTGATAGGCGGTATATAAAATCCTAATAAAACTTGAAACTTAAACTTTGATTGTATAAACCACATAGAAAAAGTGTTATAGAATTCCCATCCCCCTTTAAGTATTTTTCCTATCTGTCCTGCTTGCCCTGGATCAGTAGCATGGAATGTTGCTATCCTTAGGTTTTGGCCAGGTACTAGGGATCTGGATTGGCCACTGTGAGAGCGGGCTACTGAGCTTGAAGGATCAGTGGTCTGACCCTGTAAGGCTATTCTTATGTCCTGGCAGGCTCACAATCTAACTATGGTACTTAGGGCAATGGAGAGTTAAATGACTTGCCCAGTGTCACAAAGAGCATACTGGGATTGAACTTTCAGCCTCAGGCCTAACCACTAGGCAGATCCTCCCCTCCATTGACAGGGCACACCTAAGGCAAAGCTTGGTCAATACTTTCCCCACTCACCTGTCCCCTCATCCATTTTTACTCCTGCTTTCCTCCCCTCTCCTTTCCCCCCTTCTCATGTCCTTATCTCTTGCTAGCAGGGGTTGGCAACCTTTACCATATTGCAGCTTCTACTGCCCATAGGCCACAGGCAAAATGGACCAATCAGGCCCTGGGCAGAGAAAATTTAGTAGGTTAGAAAAACAGGCTTTGAGAGCTATAGTTTATAGAACACTATAAAATAACTCTGATCGTATCCACTGAGTCATTATATGATTGTAAAAATTATGCATGTTGTTTTCTTACCTGGAAGGCTTTTCTTTCACTTTACCTTGAATTGTTATTAATAACTGAGGCATAACGCCTGCTGTAAGTGGTCGCACATAGGGTATGGTCTGTGAACAAAGGATAGCATTTATGAAACATTACATTGCAGATCTATAGTGATCATGAAGATGGGGAGGGGTATCTTCATTATGATGTCTAAACTGATTTTGAAAATTTTGGGGGAAAAAAGTCCAAAACTCCAGTAGCGAAAAAAATTACAATTTTCAAACTAGTAAAATGGTGGCAGTGAGTAACTGCCTAGTTGCTGCTTGTGCTGGCCTCACCTCTCCTTCAGAAATGACTTCCTGCAAAGATTTTGAAGAGGTACTGAGGATGGGGGCACATGACGTAAAGAGTGTTGCAGTAGTGCAAACTATTTTTAAGGTAGTGGTTTCCAGTTCATTGCTATTAGTATCAATTTTTACTTAAAACCTATTTTTCATTCACTAAAAAAAAGTACAGTAATCTGAATCATGAACAAATATAAAGAATATACAAGTAGGGAAATAATCTCACCAGTGGAATACAAGGGTCTTTAGGCTGAGGTGTGGGTCCGGCTGGTACACCGAATGGATTAGGAGGTTGGGGAACTCCAGGCTGGCCTGGTGCTGATCCAGGAGGGCCAGGATCTGGCCCGGGAAATGATCCAGGCTGGCCCGGTGCTGGCCCAGGAAATGATCCAGGATGGCCCGGTGCTGGCCCAGGAAATGATCCAGGATGGCCAGTATCTGGCCCGGGAAATGATCCAGGCTGGCCCGGTGCTGGCCCAGGAAATGATCCAGGCTGGCCCGGTGCTGGCCCAGGAAATGATCCAGGATGGCCCGGTACTGGCCCAGGAAATGATCCAGGATGGCCAGTATCTGGCCCAGGAAATGATCCAGGATGACCCGGTGCTGGCCCAGGAAACATTCCAGGCTGACCTGGTGCTGGCCAACCACCAGGGTTTGGGGGTCCCCAAGGAGCAAATGGCCATCCTGGGTTTTGTTGTTGTTGATTTGAATTTTGAGTATTTCCAGATAAAGCATCAGACAACTAGAGAGGAAGAAAACAACAATAATAGTAAGGAATATTAGTGTCAAATTGGATGGTTGCTATATTTATGTTTATACAGCTACACTCTCTTGGAAAGCAGCTCTGAAATTTTGTTCTGAACAAGATTTCCCTTCATCTTTCATGTTGAAGAGGGTATATGCAGGGATGGCTCAACCTATGGACCAGGTAAGGCACTGGCCCAGGGCACCAGTGATATGGGATGCCAAAATCCCAGTCAGGCATCTCTCTCTTCCCTCCTCTCTGTGGGTGGGGAGGGAGAGATGACAGATAGGGATTTGGAATTTTAGTGCCCTTTATGACCAGTGATGGGGGGGGGGGGCTTGAGATAAAGGGGGAACTAGCTAGATCATGGATTGGGATGAGGGCGCCAATGCAAAAGTTGGCTCAGGGCACCACAGTCCCTTGAGCCGGCCCTGGGGAGATGTGGTGTCTGGGTATGTTGTTTTGGGTAGAAGATGACAAAAAGGTTTATAGGAAAGAAATGTCTTTGAAGATAAGAACATAAGAATAGCCTTACTGGGTCAGACCAATGGTCCATCTAGCCCAGTATCCCGTCTTCACAGAGGCCAATCCAAATCACAACTACCTGGCAGAAACCCAAATAGTAAAGATTTAAGCCTTCAAAACATCAGACCCTTTTCTAAATCTTTTATAGCAGAAAAAGGGAGTACCAGGATGATCAAATATCTTTTCGTAGTGAATTAACAGTTAAATATTAATTGTCATCACAACTTGTAAGTTATCATAAATGTTGTTTAGTATTTTTATCATAACTACTCATATTTTCCCTTTTGAATAACTAAACTAAGGGCGGGCATATCATAACTATACAGAAGTCAATCTTCAGAACCTCTTATGATTTATATATCATTTCAAGTCCCCATCTTGTATATCTTTATAATCATGTATGCCCACTACCACCTTCATCTTTTTTTCTTATCTATTGTTTAATAACCCAACCTTTTAATTTTTGTTACCCATAAATAACGTATCTGTAAAACCATTCATATAGACCTTATAACTGGAGAAATGTTTCTTTTTATATATAAGGCAACACTTATCTTAGTGGATCCTGCCACTGTCAACGCTGACAAGTAGTAAAGACTCCTGACGCCCTTTCTTCTTATGAGCGTTTCAACCCAAAAATGGGTCTTCATCAAGGAATATTGAACATGCATTGCCTCTAAAATAAAATATCTTTTCTGGGATCACTCCAAGATCCTCAGTAGGAGAGCTTTGTCTTTCGGAAAATATATTTTGTTTGAGAAGCAACGCATGTTTAATATGCCCCGAGGAAGACCCATTCTACCACACACCTTGTATTCAACCAGTCGTGCTCACATTAACCCTCTTCTCAAGTCACTCCTTTGGTTCCTCCTACTAACCTGCAAATGTATTCACTCTGCAGCTCCTCAATATCTCTCCCTATACCCCAGGAATTCCATTTGTTGGGGCAAATTTCTCGTGTCTGTACCCTTTTCTACTGCCAACTCCCAACTCTGTCCCTTCTGTCTTGCTGTGCCGCATGCCTGGAACAACCTACCTGATTTGGTAAGTCAGGCTCCTTCTCTGGCAGTATTCAAATCCAGGCTGAAAGCCCACTTGGTCAAAGCTACATTTAAGTCCTAATCCTATCCACTTCTAAACCACCATATTTGTTTGTCATTGCTTCTGTAGTCCTCTACTCTCTCTACCTCTTCATTCTTTTGAATTTCCCTACATGAACAGCAGATACTGATTCACTATGTTTGTCCATAATTAGATTGTAAGCTCTTTTGAGCAGGAACCGTCTCTTGTGTGTTTAATGGATAGCGCCTATTGCAACGCTATAGAAATAATAGTAGTAAAGCAGCCTCAAAAAAGTGGGCTTTTAAGCTACACTTGAAAGGAGCTAAAGAAAGAATTGAAAGCCATCAGATGAGATCAACCTGGTAAGGGAATCGTGGCATGCAAATGAAAATGTCATACATAAATTGAGCCAAGGGAATCAGTCTTTATTCAAATAGATAGTCCCAACAAGGATTCTAGTTTCGGCGTCTAAAAACGCTTTCCTCAGGGGACATGAAACTGACACTGATACTTGTAAAATGCGCTGAAACTATATCGCCGAACATATAAACAAGGAAGGCATTTTTAGACGCCAAATCTAGGATCCTTGTTGGGACTATCTATTTGAATAAAGACTAATTGCCTTGGCTGTCTGGTAACCTCTCTTGCCTCTTTTGCTGTACCGGTTGCATTTTGAGGTGAGGTATTTTCTCCTTTTTCTTTGGTGATACATAAATTGAAAAATGTTTGTGACCTTAAGGAATAGAAAGGAAGTAGCATGCTTATTTTTAGAATAAGCCTCAAAAATAGCTAATGCAGGATGTCGTCATGGTGAAAAAAAAGAAATCCTTCTTGTAACAACATCACAGACAAATCAGGAGTACAAATTAAAAATTTACGAGACTTACGACTAGGAGACACTAGATGAAGTTACGGAGTAATACTTTTAAAACCAATAGGAGGAAATATTTTTTCACTCAGAGAATAGTTAAGCTCTGGAATGCGTTGGCAGAGGACGTGGTAAGAGCAGTTAATGTAGCTGGTTTAAAAAAAAGGTTTGGACAAGTTCCTAGAGGAAAAGTCCATAGTCTGCTGTTGAGACAGACATAAGAGAAGACACTGCTTGCCCTGGATTGGTGGCATGGTACTTTTGATTTGGATTGGCCTAGATGAACCATTGGTCTGACCCAGTAAGGCTATTCATGAAGATAAGTTAATAGCAAAAATATTAAACTAATTCTTTGTCTTAGTCTTACCAAGAAGGATGATAGGGGTCATAACTACCAGATACCTTCTTTGATGGTGATTATTCAGAACAATTAAAGCAAATCACTGTAAATCTAGGTGTAATAAAGCAACTATACAAACTCAACAGTAAGAAATCAACAGGACTGGATGGTATTTATCCAAGAGTTCTGAAAAAACTCATAGATGAAGGGGAAGTAGTTACTAAACCATAGTATAACACATTTTACTGCAATGATATCACAGTTCCACATTAGAGAATGGCACGAGGACAAATTTTTCCATCCCATCCTGGCGAGTTATTTTCCTGTCCCTGTCTCTGCCCCATTCCTGCAAGCTCTGTCTGTGTCTGAATTCAAGAAAGCCTGGGATAGGCAAGTGGGATCTCTTAGAGGGAGGGATAATGGTTACTGTAAATGGGCAGACTGGTTGGGCCATTTGGCCTTTATCTGCCATCATGTTTCTATGTCCTCATCTGCACAAGCCTCAAACACTTCAAAATCATAAGCGTTTGAGGCTTGTGCGGTTAAGCAAGAACTTACAGGAATGGGGCAGAAACAGGCACAGTGACAAAACTCATGGGGACAGAATGAGGAAATCGAATTCCTGCGGAGATGGGGAAACATTTGTCCCCGTGTCATCCCCTATTCCACTTGTCAGTGACTCCTGTGTTAAATTTGAATTTGTATTGCTTCAGTTGGGATCATCGTGCATTCCTGGCTGTAGAAATACAGCTCCAAGTCAGGCCTGTTATCCATTTCAAGGGCTGGTGACCTCCCAATGATCATACCTACCACTCCCCCTGGACAGAACAGGCTTATGTTCCAAGGGTCCACCCTAAATCTGTCCCTGTCTCTCTTCCTGAGCAGGACCAACTGGATTATTTTAGGTGTCTAGCAGGGGAAAGCATAAGAGCTATCTCCAGTCATTTCTACACCTTAGGTAGCCGACATCAAAATGGTGCCGGACAAAGCCTAGCAGTCATCTAGTGGTACTATTGCTAAGGGGGGGGGAGTGTCAAGCTGTGAGTCTATTACTAGTGATCAACCAGTACCATTGATGCTGGCAATATAGGAGCAGGAGTGACTGGGGATTACACCTACATCCTCCAATTCTGCTATACATCAGGAATAGCCTTGGTAGGTTCTAGAGTGGAGGTGGGGTTGGGTGGTCTATTTCATGGGATATGATAAATGTTTTAGGGGGCCAGATTCAGGGTAGGACTCTTGGACTGATGGAAACATAATCCATCAGGTTCTTCGAGTATTATTGTTTGAATTATAAAGTTCAAAGTGGGGAGAGAGGTAGATTGGAGTCAATCCAAATAAAACTTTATTACAAATACAACCAAATTTAAACAAAACTCTAGCCTCGAATGGCAACCAACGGAGCTTTAGATAATAGGGGCTTACGTGATCATATTTTTTGAGGCCAAAAATCAGACGGACTGCTGTATTCTGTACTATTCTGAGTCTGTTAAGAGTTTTTTTTAATGAGATCCTAAATAAACAATATTACAGTAGTCCAGAGTAGACAAAATTGATGACTGAACCAGTAACCTGAAAGACGTTAAATCAAAATATTTTTTAATAGTGTGAGCTTCCATAGTACTGAAAAGCATTTTTTAATCAGTATGGTCGTTGAAAGATAACGAGCAATCTAGTGTAATGCCTAATATTTTTATCGTAGTAGCTACTGAATAATTTTGACCATTTAAATGGAGTACATTTTCATTGATTTTATCATTGAGACTAGCAAGGAAAGCAACATTACTAAAAGAAAGAATAACAAACTTACAGAGAGGTCGTCCGCCATTTTCCTGAAACAAACAAAAATAATATTATTATTTTATTTAAGAAGCAGCAGAAAAAAATTCCAATTCATGAGTGGTTGATTGGAAATCAGAATCAAAAGGTAAGTAGCAGAGCTGACCATTAAAAGTGCAGGAAAAAAAAAAATCAAAGGAGAATGGCAGATGGAACTTAAAGTATACCAATGGCCTCTTTTACAAAGCCGCGCAGCAACAGCCCTGAAGCCCTTTAAATCTCTATGGGCTTCAGGGCCGTTAGTGCAGCACAGCCGCTAGCGCGGCTTTGTAATTGAGGCCACAAGTTTCATTTCAAGCAGCAGTTCATCTTCCTTCTTGCTTAACGCTGGGTTTTACTAAATGGCGGTATAGGTTTTTAGTGTGGGCCAGCGAGGTATAAGCTCTGACGTTCATTAGACTTCTATGAGTTTTTGCCTCGCTGATCCACGGTAGAACCCTTTACTGCCATTTAGGGCTCCTTTTATGAAGGTCCGCTACTGGTTTTAGCGCACGCAGATTAGCACGTGCCATAGCGTGCGCTAGCTGAAAATCTACCGCCTGCTTAAAAGGAGGCGGTAGCGGCTAGAGTGCGTGGCAATTTAGCGCATACTATTCCGCATGTTAAGGCCCTAACGCACCTTCGTAAAAGGAGCCCTAAGTTAGCTTTAGAATAAGCTATGCTAAATTTTACAAGTGTTCCTTTACAGAAACATTAATATCTTGGACAAATGTGGTAGTCTGATGCTCTATATCTGTAATCTCAAACAGGACTTTTTTGTTCCTTGTTCCTTGAACCGAATGGTGGGTAGAGTTGGATTCATGACCTTCAGAATCCCCCACCCATTTGACAGGAAACTTACGTGTTCTAATTTTCTTCCAGAGAACAATTAGTTAATCCCACTCAGGAGAGAAGAAACAAATACAGTACTCAATTACTCTAATAACACATCCTTCTATTCTTTTAAAACATGCAATAAAGGAGTGATTAAACATAGAACTAATTTTCACTACTTAGAACAATGTTTCTCAACTTCTTCAAGCCAAGTTCCCCCTAAGCCAGTGGTCTCAAACTCGCGGCCCAGGGGCCACATGCGGCCCGCCAGGTACTATTTTGAGGCCCTCGGTATGTTTATCATAATCACAAAAGTAAAATAAAACAGTTTCTTGATCATATCTCTTTAGCTATAAATTACAATATTATTATTAAAATTTAGCCAAAAGGAAAGAATTATAAACTAGAAAGAGTTTTACCTCATGCAAAATTGTCATTTCTTTAATAAGACATTAACTATTTTTTTCTGCAGCCCTCCAAGTACCGCCAAATCCAAAATGTGGCTCTGCAAAGGGTTTGAGTTTGAGACCACTGCCCTAAGCCTAACAAATACCAACCGAGTACCCCCGCCCAAACTCCGCCCCAGACCTGACCAAGCTCCACCCCTGACCCCACCCCTATAATAATAGTACTAATTGTAAATCAATTTCTTCCATCCATTTTTCATATTCACACAGTATAATCTTATTAATGCATAATGGTAACTACAAAATTTCAAAAAACCCACAAAGCACACTACGCAGAGAAAATGTTACATTATCATTTATATTCAGGGTTTTTTTCAAAAAGGTCAAGGCAGATGACTTTAAAATATGCAATCGGTAACAACTATGTCCAACATTCCTCCCTCTTGTGTCTCCATTCAATCTGCCTTCTCCACTACCATATCCAACATTTCTCCCTCTCATCCTTCTATTCCCCATACATCTCTACATCACTCCATGTGCACCATCTCTCACTCACACCCATCAATTCTCCCTTTCTATTCCCTCCCTTTTTGTGTCTCGTGTTCATGCCCCTTCCCTTCCTTCTGTGTCGAGTTCATGCCCCTTCCCCTCCCTGCCTTCCAGCTTTGTCCCAAAATTAAGTTGCACACCAGGGATCCCTGCCTACCCCGCCTGTACACCAATACCCCGAAGCTGACCCGTCCACAGAAGCCACAGGTGCTGCCGAGGATCCCTGCCTGCCCCCTGCTGAAGCCGCTGCTGGGGATTCCTCCATGCCTCCCTCCCTGCGTGCCGTACCCCCTCCCCCCACTCCCGAAGCCGACGCTGACCCTGTTACTTTGTTTGAGCCAGACATGCTCCATCCTCCCCTAGCAGCAACTCTGTGCAGGGACAGCACATGCAGCGATTCACACACTGCACATGGCTGGCCCACAAGTCTTCCTTCTGACGTCAATTCTGATGTCTCGTACATATTATAAAGACAAACAAATTATACATCAAACAAAATTAACATTAACAATCAATCTTTATCAAGCTGGAGTTCGTACTTCATCTTGCGACATCACTACATTAGCTCATAGGAAAAATGCAACGCCAGATTTATTCAGCATTCAGTCTATTCATATTAAATAAATGAATCGACGAACAGTTGAGTTTTCAACTGTTTCCTGAAACATGTACGATCTTTACACAGTCTCATAACTCCGGGAAGTGAGTTCCAGAGCTGTACTCCCACTACTGAAAACATCATATCTCTTATTCTCTTGTGGTAGAGCCTAGTTTCCTTATCATTTACAAACCTCATACAACCCTGAGATTGTAATCTATGATTAGGAAGGTAAACTTTCCAAAGATTTTGGAAACATGCCGGAGCAGAATAATATACCACCCAGTTCATTCAGCAGTCCATCAATTGTTAAGCCCTCCTCCTCCCTAATGACTGCAAATAAGATCAACTGCTGGTGGGTGGGGCCCTGGACATAGTGAATAAAATAAAAGGTCACTCATTCCCTCAATAAATGGGCATTCTAATCCTTCGTCACCTCAATTCACATCGATACTGTACAGTTTCCACATACCACCAGACTAGAAAAAACTGCAAACCAGTTCAGCAACCAGTTACAACAGTCCTTTCATAGCAATTAATAGCAATTAATCTTGTACTTGGATATGTAACCATCTCATAGATCTAAATAACAAGGCCCTTCACAGCCACCATTCCCAACAAAGCTTCCCCATTCCATTCCCCTTCTGATTTCAAAAACTGCAGCCCTCCCTCTTCCCTTACCCAATATCCTACCGGCACTGAAGAGAGAAACCTGGTGGGCAAATTTGGTTCAACAAAATTACATTACATTACATTACAGATTTCTATTCCGCTTGTACCTTGCGGTTCTAAGCGGATTACATTGGAAGATAACTGGGCATTTCCAGGAAGTTACATTACATTGGGAGATAGTTGCACATTTCCAGGAAGTTACATTACATTGGAAGATAGCTGGACATTTCCAGGAAGATACATTGGAAGAAAGTTGGACATTTCCATGAAATTACATTACATTAGAAGGTAGTTGGTTTCAAGTTACATAGTGAGATTTCAGGTTATTTTGTGACATAGAGAAGAAGATTCCAGCAGTGGCATACCTAGCATATGTGACACCCGGGGCCCATCATTTTTTGGCACCCCCCCCTTCTGTACAAAAAACATGATTTTTAGTAACAAGCCACATGTCACACATGAGTACCTAGGAAAAGACAGCATCTTACATACTGCAGTGAGCAGTACAACATCAATACACCCATTGTAAAACTAAACAAGCCAGACTAGTACAGATCAATCCTACAGCGTCAATCCTAACAGAAAACCATGTCTTTCGAACACACAGAACACAGAAAACACCTTCGCCTAGTATGGAATATGTCATCACAAACTAACCCCTCCCCCTTTTACAAAACTGTAGTGTGAATTTTAGCCACGGTGGTAAAAGCTCCAACAGTCATAGAATTCTGAGCATCAGAGCTGCTACCACACGGCTGGCGCTAAAAACGCTCCACAGATTTGTAAAGAGGGTATAAAATAGAATACATAGACAAAGGTTAAATTGAACCAGCAAGAAGCTGGACTCTGCATACAGTGCAACACCACAGAAACAGTGACACAGGTCTCCTAAAGCAATAAATAAATAGAAAATTTTTTGTTCTACCTTTGTCTTCTCTGGTTTCTGCTCTTCCTCATCTTCTTGTTACTCTCTTCCTTCCATCCACTGTCCCTCTTCTCTCTGCATCTTCCATTTGCTCTGTTACTGTGCCTCGCCCTTTCTCCCTCCTTCCAAATTGGTCTGGCACCCATCTTCTTTCCCTCGCTCCTCCCATAGTCTGGCATCTCTGTCTTCTTTCCCTGCCAGCGTCTTCTCCCAACTCTCTCTTCCCCATTTCCCTTCAGCATCTTCTCCCCACTCTCTCTTCCCTATTTTTCCTGCAGCATTTTCTCCCCACTCTTTGTTCCTCCATTTCCCTTAAGCATCTTCTCCCCACTCTCTGTTCCCCATTTCCATTCAGCATCTTCTTCCCACTCTGTCTTCCCCATGTGCTTTCAGCGACCTTCTCCCCCTCTGTTTTACCTCGTTTTCCTCTCCACCCACCTTTTTCTTCCTTTCTCCCTCCCTGTCCCTTACCTTCATGGTGCTTTCCCCCCCCCCCCCGGACTGGACAACAGGCCCGGTCCGACAAACCTCCCTGCCCTGTGGCCGGCGATGTTTAAACTGCCTTCTTACAGCAGCCGGAGCGTTGTAGTTGCATATGGCTGCTGTAAAGGTTGTCTCTGATGCAACTTCCGGTTGCATCAGAGATGACCTTTACGGCAGAAACACACAACTTCAATGCTCTAGCTCAGGGGTGCCCACACTTTTTGGGCATGTGAGCTACATTTAAAATGACCAAATCAAAATGATCTATCAACAATAAAAAAATTTAAAAAAAAACCACAAAGCACACTGTACACTGAGAAAATGTTAATTATCATTCCTATTCTGGGGTTTTTTCAAAGAGGTCAAGGCAGATGGACTCTATGCACTGTCACCTCAGTAAACAACCATACAAAAATAGACAATACCCCCCTCCCTTTTTACTAAAGCACAATAGCAGTTTTTTAGCGCAGGGAGCGGCACTGAATGCCCAGGGCTGCTCTCGATGCTCATAGGCTCCCTGCGCTAAAAACCACTATTGTGGTTTAGTAAAAGGGGGGCCATAGTGCAAAATAAAAAGAGCAGATATAAATTCAGACACATTTTGATCACTAAATTTAAAATAAAATCATTTTTTCTACCTTGTTGTCTGGTGATTTCATGTGTCTCTGGTTGCACTTTCTTCTTCTGACTGTGCATCCAATCTTTCTTCCCCCCTTTCCTTCCTCCCTCCTGTGGTCTGGCATCTCTATTAGCCCCTTCCCTTGCTTCCCTTGGATGTCTGGCATCTTTTCTCCCCATCCCCGCGTTCCGCATCTCTCTTACCCCTCCCCATGCTATATTCCTCCCCCCACCCCCCCCACCCAAGGGCAGGATCTGGTGCTTGCTCATTGTTCTTCCCAGCAGCACTGCTGCAAACTCTTCGGGCCACGGCAGCATGAATGATCGTAAACATGCTGTCTTCAGTGACCAGTTCTGGCCTCCTTTTTTTTTTTCAGTGACACCTTCTAAAGCCGCCACCACCCAAACTCATCTTCCTGCGTCGGGCCGACCAGCCTTCCCTCTCCCCCCTACGTCCATTCTGCCGTCGGAGAGAAGTTCCGCCAGCTAGGCAGCGATCTGGCTGGCCCCAAACTCTCCTCTCCGACGGCAGAATTGACGTCGGGGAGAGGCAGGCTGATCGGCCCTGGTACCAGTTTTCCGGACATGGCCGGCTGTGCACCCCCCTAAGGCTGCACCCTGGGGCGGACCGTTTCCCCCCCTTAGTTACGCCACTGTATTCCAGCATGATGGGATTCATGTTAGGTTAGGTTAACCGAATATGTTTTTTTGAATAGTAGTGTTTTTATTTCTTTTCGGAACTGCTTTATAGTCTGTTGTTGTAGTCAATAGGTTGGATATGGAGGGGTCAAGTTTCGCTGTTTTAGTAGCTATGAGGCTGTCGTATAGTTTTTTGCGTTGGGTACCTTTGAGTACTGGGTAGGAGAATGGTGTCTGGGTTCTCCTAATTCTGGATGAAAGGTTTCGATTTAGGCGATTGTTTATGTAGGTAGGCGCAGTTCCGTTTATTACTTTGTATAATAGAATGAATAATTTGAATTGGATTCTGGCTTGTATGGGTAGCCAGTGTGAGTCTAGGTAGGCATTGGTGATGTGGTCAAATTTTCCGAGTGAATAGATTAGCCTGAGAGCTGTGTTCTGAACGGGACTGTAGTTGTTTAATTAAGTTTATTGGACAAGGTAGGTAGAGGATGTTGCAGTAGTCCAATAGTCCTAGTACAAGGGATTGGACTATGATCCTATATTGTTCTATTGTTGAAGAATTTTCTTATTTTTCGTAATCACAGCCCTTTTTCTTCATTGATCCATGGTTTTCTTTTTTTATCTTAAGTATCAACAATTTCCTTTATGCATGATTCAAATATAAGTGGCAAACTAATGATCAATGAAGACGGAAATGATAACACCAGAGGGCATAATTTGAGATTGAGGGGTGGTAGACTCAAGAAGCAATGTAAGGAAATTCTTCTTCACGGAGAGGGGTTGGGAGATGCCTGGAATGCGCTCCTGAGAGAGGTGGTGGAGAAGAAACTGTGACGGAATTCAAAAAAGCGTGAGATGAACACAGAGGATCTAGAATCAGAAACTAATAATACATATTGAAGAACTAAGGCCAGTACTGGGTGAACTTGCACAGTATATGGCCGTTTGGTGGAGGATGGGCTGGAGAGGGCTTCAATGGCTGGGAGGGTGTGGATGGACTGGAGTGAGCTTTGACGGAGACTTCAGTAGTTGGAACCTAAGAACAGTACTGGGCAGAGCTTTGGATTCTTGCCCAGAAATAGATAAGAAGGAGATGCTATTTTTCTTTTATTTCTTTATATTAGCTTGGAAAGTGGACTAACACGGCCAACACACCATTATCCTCCTAATACACATATTATTAGGATAAAAGGACTCGTTAAAAAAATATCACAAATATAAAAACCATTTATATGTATATCCTAGAGAGGGGAAGAGGCACAGGAGAAACTACATATGACTTCACTTTAAAATGTATTTCACTTTCAGGAGGTTCAGAGGACTCTTTCCACTGTTTATCCTGCACTAAATATGGAACAAGCACACCCAAACTGTTGACAACAGCGGCCTGCAGAAATATACTGCAACCTCTGTACTAGGCTCTTTCTCCCTCCCCGCCCTGTCCTTCCCAGACATAGAGCCCTTTCATAGGCAGCTGAGTTTTACCTCTCTGCTTTGGGACTCACACAACTTAGCCAAGAGTTTTCCTGAATAATCCAGCCTCACAAATTCTCAGATATTTCCCAATGATCTTCCACGCAAACCTGATGGAAGCAGCTATGAGTGCCCTAGACAGACAGATCCTCAGCTCCTAGCGAACTCCAGCTCACCTGAGGTCCTAATTAGAGAATGTGACATGGGAACAAATTTTTCCCTGTCCCGTCCCCAAGAGTTCTTTTTCCTGTCTCTGCCCCCTTCCCTGCAAGTTTCATCCTCATCTGCACAAGCCTCAAACACTTTTTAAAATTATAAGTATCGGAGGCTTGTGCGGTTAAGGGGCAGGGACTACAGCGGCAAAACTCGCTTTGTCCCGTGTCATTCTCTAATAGGAGACCGTATCTGGCGAAGGACGTAAGAAGACCTTGGAAGCGGTCCAGAGGAGGACGGACGAAATGATAGGAGGCTTGCACCAGAAGACGTATGAGGAGAGACTGGAAGCCCTGAATATGTATTACCTATGAGGAAAGGAGAGACAGGGGAGATATGATTCAGACGTTCAAATACTTAAAGGGTATTAACGTAGAACAAAATCTTTTCCAGAGAAAGGAAAATGGTACAACCAGAGGACATAATTTGAGGTTGAGGGGTGGTAGATTCAGGGGCAATGTTAGGAAATTCTACTTTACGGAGAGGGTAGTGGATGCCTGGAATGCGCTCCCGAGAGAGGTGGTGGAGAGTAAAACTGTGGACTGAGTTCAAAGAAGCGTGGGGATGAACACAGAAGATTTAGAATCGGAAAATAATATTAAATATTGACTTGCACGGTCTGTGTCTGTGTATGGCCGTTTGGTAGAGGATGGGCAGGGGAGGGCTTCAATGGCTGGGAGGGTGTAGATGGGCTGGAATAGGTTTTAACGGAGATTTCGGCAGTAGGAACCCAAGCACAGTACCGGGAAGAGCTTTGGATTCTTGCCCAGAAATAGCTAAGAAGAAAAAAAAAAAAAATTTAAATTAAATCAGGTTGGGCAGACTGGATGGACCATTCAGGTCTTTATCTGCCGTCATCTACTATGTTACTATGTCAGTCCTGATAACACTCTGCACTGCCCTACAAGATCAGCAGAAGGTGATGCCGCTTCCGTGAACCCCCAGGATTTAGCAAACTCCCTCCCTGTATCCAATGTGAGGCAATTTCTTTTTGAATTTAACACCTCCAAAAATCGGTGAAAACTTGGCTCCAATCCCTCCAGTTTCCTTTCTCCCGAGGACGGCTCAGCACAGCCTTTTTAACTCACAAAAGCAATGGAAACCTGGAGTGGAGCTGGCACTCCGCGACCCCCAAACATAAGATACCTTTAAACTACCACTACTACTTTTTATTATTTCTATAGCAGCCCTGTACATTTCAACATACAATAGACAGTCCCTGCTCAGAAGAGCTTACAATCTATTTAGACAGGACATTACAGGGTTGGGGAGATTATGGTAGAGAAATGTGGGTAGAGGTATCTGACAGTCGGCGTCCAATACTCACCTCCGCTGGGTTCACCAGTAAGGAAAGAGATGGAGAGATCTGTGAGCAGCCCGAGTCGGAACAGCTGCCTCCAACCTGTCCACCCACGCCCTGCTGCACCCAGTCAGCCTCTCCCCTCCTTCTCCCGCCCAGAACCGGCTCGGAAGCTCTTCCTCTGATCTCTCTTCTCCCGATCACATTCTAAGAAAGAGAGAGAGAGGGAAAAAAAAGATATATTTCTGCCCCTCAACTGAATTCTTTGCGTTCCTGTGCGAGGAGGAGAGACAGTAAAGTCTTATCTGTGGTTGATGCCGTGGAAATCCCCTCCGGGTCTTGCGTTGTGCTCCGATAACCTGATATTAAAGCGGGATCATGCTTTAGTCTAGACTGAGAGAATTTTCAGCCTTGGCCCGGCCTATCCCAAGCAAGGCCTAGGCTCCGTTCCCCCCGGCCCCCTAGATTTGGGCAATTAAAAGCTTGGGAGGAAATAGTTTTAGCTGTTGTAGGTACTTTTGTAAGAAGTTTTGGGAAAATATGAGGTTGTGTGCAGGATGGAGGGGAAGAATGTTGGTTATGTGGTTAAATCACTTGTGATTACGTTTCATGCCAGAGAAGAGGGGTTGCTTGGAGTCAACTTTTAGATCTGTGAAAGGCTGATCTCGGCCACAGATGACGCTGTCTGGATCCTTAGAAGTTTGTGTGGCAGACCATAGAGAAAGTAAAAATGATTCAAGTTGGTCCCCCTACTTAGAGGTAGGTGGTTTGGATCTTTGCCAGGCAAGACTGGAACTGACAACAGTTTCAGAATATATTTTTGAACATTTGGATAAAGAGGAGCCACTTTGCCTAATTTGGTTAGACATGGCTATTGTCTTTGACCAGGATCATAATGAAATCTTGATTAGGGGTTTATTGAGAATGATGTTGAAATGGGTGAGTTCCTTTTGGCAGAGAGGAACTGAGGGGTATTTTATCCAGATGTTTTGGGTATTTCTTTCCGTGCCCCTTTCTGCCTTAAATAACTTCACCGCAAATGTAGCGTCGCCGAAAATGTAAATGTAGCTATGCCAAAAAAAAAAAAAAAGGGTAACTTCGCTGTAATGTACAGTCTCTTCTTCTGTTAACCGCATAGAACTTCCATGGTAATGCGGTATACAAAAATAAAGTTATTATTATTATTTATTTTATGTGTATAGACTGCTAATAGCCTAAGCAGTTTACATTCAGGTACTTAGGTATTTCTCCCTATCTGTCTGGTGAGCTCACAATCTGACTATTGTAGCTGGGGCAATAGATTGACTCGCCCAGGGTCACCAGGAGCAGTGCTAGGCTTGAACCTGTAACCTCAGGGTGCTGAGGCTGCAGCCCTAACCACTAGGTCACGCCTCCAATGTAACTTGTAATTAATTCTAATTAGTGGCAATGTTTGTTGAAACATCAATTATTGGCACTAATTTGCTTGTTATTTAATAAAATTGCATGCAATTTTCAGCACTTTTTCTAGAATTAGGGGGTAAGTGTAAATTCTTTAACTGCAGTTATGTGCATAACTTCCATCAACAGAATGCTAGTGTAAGTCCAAAGTTATGCATTTTATTTGAGGCATAAGCTCAAAGGCTGGTTTAAATGCACTTAATTGACTATGCACCTCTGTTTTCCTCCCTTCCACCCCCAGGCCCGGCATCTTACCCCTCCCTCAACCCTCCTGCCTGGGGTCTAGTGTCTGCCCCTCTCTGGGCTCCTCCTTTCACATGGTCTGGCATCTTTCCCTCTTTCTCTCCCCCCTATATATTGTACCTTTAAATGGTGTCTCTTCCTGAATCTATAGCTTGCTGGCAGCAGCAATTCACCTACACTGCTGGAGGCTGGTTCTGGAACTTTTCCCCTACACATCCCACCCCTCTGATGTAACTTCCTGTTTCTACAAGGGAGAGATGCTGTAAAGCAGTGGTCTCAAACTCATGGCCCGGGAGCCACATGCGGCCCACCAGGTACTATTTTGCAGCCCGCTGTCTGTACTAGTGCTGCCCGCTCTTTGCAGCGTCCTCCAGCTTCCCGCTCTTACCTTTAGATAATTACCACAACCTGCAGAGAGGATTGCCGGTGCTGTAGCAATCCTTGCAGGCTGCCATCATCCTCAGCAGCATGTTCGCTCTGCAGCGATCCTGCCCCTGACGTCAGAGGAGGGGCAGGACCACGACAGAGGGAACGTGCTGCGGAGGCCGATGGCAGCCTGCAAAGAACGCTACAGAACCGGAGATCCTCTCTGCATGCTGCGGTAATTAGCTGAAATTAAGACTGGGAGGCCAGGAGGGAAGCTGTGAGGACGTTGCAAAGAAGTGGGGGAACATGCAGGTTTTCGGGGTGGGGTGGGGGATGATTTATAAACTATAAAGAGTTTTACCTCATGCAAAATTGTCTTTCTTTAATAAAACATTAACTATTTTTTCTGCGGCCCTCCAAGTACCTCCAAATCCAAAATGTGGCCCCTGCAAAAAGGTTTGAGTTTGAGACCACTGCTGTAAAGGGATACTTCTAGGACTGGCCCCCAGTGGCACAGGTAAATCATTGCAGCTGCTGGTGAGCTTAGTCTCAAAGAGAGATAATGTTTAAGTAAAATGTGTGAGTGTGTGTGTGGGGGGGGGGAAATGTAGTTAGAAAGAAGGGGAGATGCTGGAATGTGGGGGGGGGAAGGATGGTTCTGACAGAGGGGCAGACAACAGAACATAGGTGGTGGTTCATTTCGAATCTTGAGGGTGGGGCCACCAAACTTGTTCGCACAGGGCCCCACAATTGCTAAGACTAGCCCTATAGATGTGTAACTGCTAGTATTCTATAACCTATGCGCAAAAGTGCTGGGCATGCCCCCTGCCCTTCCCTTGCCCCCTCCAGGTCCACACCCCTTTGCGTTGCATGCTATGGTTTTGTGCACTAGCTTTCCGAACATGTCTTATCTTGACTATGCTGTATAGGTTCTCCTGTACCCATTCTGGGCTCTTTGGGAAGACGGGCTGAATAAATGAATGAATCAATAAATATGCAGAATCCTGAAAGCCAGTATCATGCTTAGCAATAGCAGCTAATTAATGCAATTAGCATCAATTAATATCAATTTAGCCAATAATTGGTGGTTAATGTCGATTAGCAGATCATTATTAAATTAAGTTATATGTGCAACTCTCATTATTCTATAATTTGCACGCATCAGCTCCACAGTCTGCCAACCTTCTCCAGTATAAATATCAATGGGGAAAAAAATGAATCACTGTTTGTGACTGAGGGTGCACCAAACTGGTTGAATATCAAGAATAAAGATTAACAACCTTGTGCGTATAAGCATTAGACTTCCCATATATGTACCTTTGACAAAGCTAAGGGCTCCTTTTACTAAGCTGCGTTAGTGTTTTCAGCGCACGCAGTATTTTAGCACACGCTAAACCCACGCTACGCGGCTAGAACGAACGCCAGCTCAATGCTGGCATTAGCGTCTAGCGCGCGCTATTCCGCACGTTAATGCCCTAACATGGCTTAGTGAAAGGAGCCATAAGTGTCTTGTCATTCTAACTCAGGGGTAGGGAACTCCAGTCCTCGAGAGCCGTATTCCAGTCGGGTTTTCAGGATATCCCCAATGAATATGCATTGAAAGCAGTGCATGCAAATAGATCTCATGCATGTTCATTGGGGAAATCCTGAAAACCCGACTGGAATACGGCTCTCGAGGACAGGAGTTCCCTACCCCTGCAGTCTAACTGAACATTTAAAAAAAATAATTACATTGTGATATACAGCACTCAAAGGTGTTTGAAAGGCACTTTAAGCATATGCGATGATTGGGTGGTAAGTCAATATTCTTGGGGTAAATACCCCTTGTTTTTTCCTCTGTCTCTGAGCATATTCAGCCTTTGAATTATATATATATATGAGAAGTCTAATGCTTATGTCAGGGGTAGGGAACTCCGGTCCTCGAGAGCCGTATTCCAGTCAGGTTTTCAGGATTTCCCCAATGAATATGCATGAGATCTATTTGCATGCACTGCTTTCAATGCATATTCATTGGGGCAATCCTGAAAACCCGACTGGAATACGGCTCTCGAGGACCGGAGTTCCCTACCCCTGGCTTATGTGTACAAGGTTGTTAATCTTTTTAGAGGAGTGCCTTTATTCTTAACTTTTTCCAGTATGGCTGGAATGCTACAAACTGTTTTACAGTTTTACCAGGATCACAGGATTTTAACCGATAGTGATATGATGCAGCCCAAGAAATCACAGTGCCTGATGTTGTGTTTGCACAAATATTCTTCAAAACATGCTCACCATGATAATTGCTTTCTAGATGTGTAGTTTAATCCACCGTATGTGGCTGGAATAACAAATGTTGGATAACAGCAAATTGATGGTTTTCCTGATACTGATTAACTATGTTTTTGTATGAGTAATGCTCGCCCCACCTTTCAGTCAAAGGATCATGTCTGCTCATGTAACTACATGCAAGATCTATAAAAAGTGACTGTGCTTTGCTTCCTTGGAGTGCAAAGTAAAGGGATTTACTGCATAGAAACACAGAGAGGTGTCATTTCTATAAACCACTTTTTACTAAAGGAAAATACCATAACAAGTTTAAAGTTTATTAACATTTTGATTAGACGCAAATCAAGATTTCTAAGCGGTTTACAAGTTATATTAAAAGGAGGGAGGCATAATTTGACAGATTTCCACTGAACAAACATTTGATTAACAGAAACAGGTAGGAAAGGTGGGAGAACTACAAATTTAAAGAAAAGAATACAAAAAAAGGGAGACCACAATAGGAAGGGGAGGCAGTTAGACTTATCAAAGAAATCTGACCATATTTAAGATCTATTTAGGAGTCATATGCATCCTGGAAAAGGTAAGTCTTTAAATTTCCCTTAAATTTGGCTAAATTTTCTCCTCCCTAATATACATGCGAAGGAAGTAGCCCGACGAGAGCCAATAATTTTCAATGATGGTATATGGAGAAGGTACTGCAAGGAGGCTCTTAGGACTCGTGTAGGTTCATGCGGGATAAGGAGTTTATGAATAAAGGCCAGTTCTTTAGTGTCTAAAGATTTAAAGAGAGAAGTGCTATCTTATAAATGATACGGTGTGGGATTGGTAGCCAATGAGCGGATTTTAGCAGTGGAGTGACATGATCAAATTTTTTCTTCTTTTGCAATAATTTTTATGGCTGTATTTTGTGTCAATTGTAACCGGACTCAATACAGCTCTAGCAAGAGCATCTGACTCATTCAGTATCGTCCTTCAGCTTCTGTATGTTGGAGTTTGTACTGTAAGTTTCAATTTTCAAGTTTATTATAACTTGATATGCCGCTTTAAGTACCAAGGCGGTTTACATCTTAAAGAATTATAAAAATTCATTAAAAGTCAGGGGAATGGACAAACTAAAAGCAACTATTAAACGGAACGTTGAAACAAAAGGAAAAAGGGTAAGGATACAATATTAAAATCTTGAGGGGAGGGGGTGGTGCTGCTCCAGACTACAGGCCTAAAAGTTAATGTGGGCAAGGGGATAAGGCTGAGAGTTTGTCTAGGATACTTACCACCCTTGCCCTGGCTCTGTATACACACGAAGCAATTCACTCAGTTTTTAGATTGTTCCAAGCTGGCGGGTTTATAGTCCAGAGCCCTGAGGCATTAGAAATGTTCCTAAGGCAGTGGTCTCAAAACTCGCAGCCCGGAGGCCACATGTGGCCCACCAGGTACTATTTTGAAGCCCTCGGTATGTTACTATTGTTCTGGAACGTTGCCCGCTTCACTGCTGTAACCTCATACAAGTGTTTTCCTGTGTCTGTACGCGATTGTGAGGTGGAGTGGAGAGGACAATCACGTACAGACGCAGGAAAGCGCTTGCGTGAGTTTACAGCAGTGAGGCGGACAACGTTCCAGAACGTAGGGTAACCATTGAAGGCAGTGCAGCTTGTGTATATGTCCGGTGTTGGAGGAGGTGAGAGCTGAAGGCGGTTGTGGATGTGACCACTGGACACTTAAGGCACAAGTTTTCCAGGCACAAGTTGGATTTTGATTCTCCCCTCTACAAAAAAAGACTAGAGGACTACACCAAAATCTTGTCTCTTGCAGTTGATACTTTAGATTAGAATCTAAATCAGAATTTTGCATGAGGTAAAAACTATAGTTTAGAAATCTTTCCTTAATTGCTTCTGATAATTTCAGCTATACACAGCTGAAAGCAGTGCAACATGCAGAAAGTGAAAAAACTAACTAAACTTCACTTTCTGCATGTTGCACTGCTTTCAGCTGTGTATAACTGAAATTATCAGAAGCAATTAAGGAAAGATTTATAAACTATAACGAATTTTACCTCATGCAAAGTTGTAATTTCTTTAATAAGACATTAACTATTTTTTCTGCAGCCATCCAAGTATCTACAAATCAAAAATGTGGCCCTACAAAGGGTTTGAGTTTGAGACTGCTGTCCTAGGGTGACTACTGAATGGGATTATAGCACTCTGGGGCTGATGCACAAAGCTACTGGTCTCAGCCTCGTACAAAATGTGGGGTAATGAGGTTGAGTGTGGGTTTAATTTGCATGCCATACATGGCTGCATGTTGCATTCAAATGATTACACATGAGGCTGTTACACATGCTGCAGCAATATGCAAAAGGAAAAAAGTGGCCTTGACACTCACTCTTTTTATTTTATTTATTTTTTACTAAGTCTGGGGTGATGTAACCTGACCTGATGCTATTGCCCCTTTAGCTTTCTGGGGAAGAAGATGCTGCTACAGGATCAAAAGCCGACAGTCGCCCGGGAGCGGATGGTTCAGAGTGAGGTATCCTTGGAGGATACTATTGAAAACAGGATATTTAGGGAGTCCCGGTAGAGAGGTTCCATATAATAGTGAAAGATAGCCAGGCGGGTTTGAAAGGCAGAGTAAAAGACTCAAATTTTTCCTTGTCTTCTCATAAGCCTGTAGTTGCAAGGAAAAAACACAATTTAAAGTGTTTGTATGCAAATGCTGGAAGCCTAAAAAATAAAATAGGAGAGTTAGAGTATATAGCACTGAATGATGAGATATATATAATAGGCATCTCGGAGACCTGGTGGAAGGAGGACAGTCAATAGGACGCTGTGTTACCTAGGTACAAATTATATCGCATGGATAGAGTGGATCAAATTGGAGGGGGGGTTGCGCTATATGTTAAAGACGGAATTTGAATCAAATAAAATAAACATTCTGCATGACATAGATAGCTGTGTGGAATCCTTATGGATAGAAAATTCCATGTGTGAAGGGAAGGAATATAAAGGTTGGGTTATACTACTGTCCAAAACAAATCTCAGGAAGGACATACAAAACTCCTAAAACTAATGAATTATGCCCTATTGGAAACCATAGGAGGGACTCTACCCAGACACTACCAGGTCTACCCACTGTATCTCATACAAAGACCCGCTCATTCACTTAACACACAAACAACAAGAAAGAAAAGTTGAGAAAATGCCTAGTTCATCTTCATATGGCAAAAACTCCACTTATAAACAACCATTAAGCAAGGTCCAAAATGTATCAGTTCACTCAGCAGTGAGAAACACTATAGTAGCCCTCGTAGGAACCACCCTCAAAAAAATCTAGCACGCCAAATAACAAAACTTCAAAAAATGTGAGTAAAGCAAGCAGTACATATGAGTCTGAAACACATTCAATGGTAAGCAGTCAATGGTAAGTCTCTACAGTTGCTGGTGGAGTAGGCTGGAATCATTCCCCTGACGCAGCTCAGCGAAACAGAGGTTTCCCCGTCAGGAGAGTGGCTGCGGGGCCAGGCAGGCTTGCACTTTTTGGATGCATGGAAGACAGCCTGGACACCGTCTGCAGCTAAGTGTTTGTTTTTTCCTGCTTACCATTGACTGTGTTTGAGACTCATATATGTGCTGCTTGCTTTACTCACATTTTTTGAAGTTTTGTTATTTGACGTGCTAGATTTTTTTGAGGTGGTTCCTACGAGGGCTTCTATAGTGTTTCTCACTGCTGAGTGAACTGATACATTTTGAACCTTGCTTAATGGTTGTTTATAAGAGGAGTTTTTTTGCCATATGAAGATGAACTGAGGTTTTTTCTCCACTTTTTTTCTTGTTGTTTGTGTGTTAAGTGAATGAGCGGGTCTTTGTATGAGTACAGTGGGTAGACCTGGTAGTGTCTAGGTAGGTCCCTCCTATGGTTTCCAATAGGGCATTATACTACCGTCCCCCTTGACCAAATGAGCAGACAGATGAAGAAATGTTTTCAGAGATTAGGAAAGCTGGAGAAATGGGCAACACTATAATAATGGGTGATTTCAATAGAGCATAATTCAATTATCAAAGAAAAAGCAAAAATTATGCTTAACACAATAAAGATCACTCCACTGACCACTATGTAGTACAATATAGGGTGAAAGAGAAATGCAGTATTTTGCACTAAGCTAAACACAGCATATAAATATGTTTAGCTTAGTGCAAAATACTGCGTTTCTCTCTCACCCTATATTGTACTACATAGTGGTCAGTGGAGTGATCGTTATTGTGTTAAGCATAATTTTTGCTTTTTCTTTGATTTCAATTACCCCAACATTGACTGGTTAAATGTTACATCGGGGAGTGCTAGGGAGGTAAAATTCCTAGATGTCATAAATGACTGCTTCTTGGGGCAACTGGTCTGGGAACTGACAAGAGGGGGTGCTATTTTAGATTTGGTCCTTAGTGGAATGCAAGACTTGGTATGGGAGTTAACTGTGTTGGGTCCGCTGGGAAACAGTGATCATAACATGATAGAATTTGAGCTGATACCAGAAGTAACGTCGCAAAAGAAATCTACTGTAGGGGCGTTTCATTTTCGAAAGGGCGACTATGATAAAATGAGGAAAATGGTTAAAAAGAAGCTAAAAGGATCAGTTGCAAAGGTTAGGACTGTAAACCATTCATGGATGTAATTTAAAAATACCTTTGTGGAAGTCCAGACATCCACATATCAGCAAAGGTGGAAAGAAGAGGAAACGAGAGCCGGCATGGTTAAAAGGTGAAGTGAAAGAGGTTATTAGAGCCAAAAAAATATCCTTTAAAGAATGGAAAAAGGATCCGAATAAAGAAAATAAGAAGAAACACAAGCACTGGCAAGTTAGATGCAAAGCATTGATAAAGACAGCTAGAAAGAATATGAAGAGAAACTTACAAAAGAGGCAAAAAACTCATAGCAATTTTTTTTAGGTACATCAGAAGTAGAAAACCTGTGGAAGGAATCTATGGGGACCGTTGGATGACCAAGGAATGAAAGGGATCTTCAGGGAGGATAAGGTCATAGTGGAAAGACTGAATGAATTCTTTGCTTCGGTCTTTATGGAAGAATATGTAAGATATCTACCTGAACCGGAAATGGTTTTCAAGGGTGATGATGTGGAGGAACTGAAAATCTCGGTGAATCTGGAAGATGTCCTGAGCCAAATCGACAAGTTAAAAAGTGAGAACGGGCTACTGGGCTTGATGGACCATTGGTCTGACCCAGTAAGGCTATTCTTATGTTCTTATCTAAACCAGACTGTATGGTTTATACAGATGGCAGTATTGTTGGTAAAGAAGTTATTGAAGCTTTGGGAGAATGATGTAGAACCTCCAGCCTAATATTTGTGGGCTTTGATGACAGAAATAGCAACATCTGAATTGCAGAATCATACATTTTGCTGGAAGTTAGAATAGATGCTATATAAGCAATTGTGGTGTGGATTCTTATAACGTAGGAGAAATAGGATGCTTCAAGAGCTAAGGGAGGGGAAGGGGGGAAGAGCCAGAGAGCATAGGCACCCCATTCAAGAGGGGAGAGGAAAAAGATAGGAGAATACAGGGCAATAATACTGGATAAGGGAGAGAGATAATATTGGATGGGCTGGAGAGACTGAGAAACAGCAGAGAGGAGAAATACTGCATGGGGAAGGGAGAAAGAGGAGTAATGCTGGATGGGGGAAAGAAAGATAGGCAGAGACAATGTTGAATAGTTGGGGGGGGGGTAGAGAGGTTGGCTTTAGTGCTGCATGCCGGGGGAGAGATAGGCAAAGCTGGATGATGAAGGGGGACAGAGGAAATGTTAGAGGGGCAAGAAAGACAATATTGTATGGGGTGAACTGACAGAGCAATGCTAGTTGTAAGGAGAGAGAAAGAGATAAGGACAATGCTGAATGCTGCAGGGGGCGATGGGAGGAAAGAGAGAGAGGGGCAATGTTGTATGCTCAGTGCAGAGACACACAGGCAGGAGCAATGCGGCAGGGCAGGGGAGAGAAACAGTAGATAATGGTTGGTGGAGTATGGAGAGAGAAAAGAGGGGATGATGGATGGCAGGGGGAGAGAGTAAGACAAGAAAGGATATGCTGGGTGGCAGGAGAGATAAGAGGGGAAATAATGGATTGTGGTGGAGGAGGGTGGGAAAGACAGAGATGCTGGATGCCAGGTGGTAGAGAGAGACAGAGAAGGAGGAAATGATAGATGGCAGGTAGTAGAAAGAAACAGAGAAGGTGGAGATGCTTTTGGAGGACATGATAGGGGAAGCCACTGCTTGCCCTGGATTGGTAGCATGGAATTTTTGCTACACTTTGGGTTTTGGCCAGGTACTAGTGACCCGGATTGGCCACCGTGAGAATGGGCTCATAAAAGTGAGCCGTGCAATGTTTATTTATTATTTCAATTTTTTTTCCCATCCTCCCGGAAACTCAGAACGGGTTACAAAAAAAGACATTTACAGTATATTAAGGACATGACTGGTCATAAAATATGGAGTACATGAGGAATGAATTAAAGAGAAGTCGGTCTGCTGGTGTCCGCTTAGCTGAAGAGGAGGGTCTTTACTGCTCTTAGGAATGTCATCAGTGAGTTCTGTGATCTTATCTGTTCAGGCAGCTAGTTTCAAAGCTGAAGGATAAAGTGGCTATAGGAGCGCTTATGAGGCATTTCCATCTGGAGAGATCTTACCTGGAGGATGCATAATCGTCTCTCTGCTGCAGAGCAGAGGGGGCAGTTGGGGGTGTACTGGTGTAGTTTGGATGTTATATTGTGGAATCTTTTGTGAGGTATTATCAGAGCCTTGAATATGCAGCATGTTTTGACAGGTAGCCAATGTTCCACATGGAGAGCCAGTGAGGTGGGGTCACAGTAGTTGAGGCCATATAGGAGGTGGATCGCTGCATTTTGGACTTGCTGGAAGTATTTGAGTTCTTTCTTGGTGATGCCATTAATAGAGAGTTGCAGTAGTCCATTCTAGAGAGTACATAGGCATAGATGAGCTGGGCTAAGTCAGGTCTGGAGAGGTAAGGCTTGATCCTTCATAGTTGGCGCAGGTAGTACAAGGAGGTGGAGACTACCTGCGAGATGTGGGTGGAGAAGGACAAGTGGCCATTCAGTATCACCCCAATGTGTATTCTATAAGTTAACTGCATCGCTTGGTGACACGTCCATGCCCTGCCCACATGTATATCCCCTGACAGTTGTGATTTAGGCACACTGGGCCTGATATTCAAAGGGGTTTACCAGGCAGGAGAAAGGACCTGCCCAATTAACCCGCTGAGTTGGCTAGCCACCAGTATTCAGTGGCATTTAATGAGGTATGCTACTGAATATCTCTATTAACTAGCCATTCCCTAAGTGACTAGGATCTGGTAGTGAAGTTTGGGCAGAGCCATAATTTAGCTCGTTAGTAGCGATAGTTGGTCTGCTAACCACCTAAGTAATTGCAAATAGGATGGCAAAACGCATTCTAACATTATGTGCCAAGTTAACCAGGCTCCAGTGCCTGGTTAACTTCTAGGTCAACACACATACCCAGATGTTTATTTATTTATTTATTTATTTTTTTAATTATATCCTGCTACATCTACAGTTCTGAGTGGGTTACATAAAAACATACATAATAAAATGATAACAAACAATAAATAATAATTTTAAAAAGAGCCCTTATATACTTATATAACCTACTGTTATACTGTTATATTGTTCTACTCTTTTGGTGGAAATGCAGTAAGTTAAAAGAAGCTGCCTGCAATACATGAACCAACTTACTTATCTACTCTCCCAAACAGTATAGTTCTCACTCCTTTTCTAAAAGGCAATGCTGATGGCTGCACAAGCCCCAGTATTGATTTGGGGTTAGTCCAACCTTGTGGCTGATGCCACTTACCACCATGGGCTGAATATTACCAAACTGTTTATTGAATAGTTCCTAGCACTTGGTGCCAATTACATGTGTAAGTGTTATTCTATAAACTAGATACCAGCTTATAGAATTACCTTTCTTGTGTCCTTAGGTTCAGCTAGTTTTCAGACTTCCTCTTTTCTCCTGGGAGCTGACTCCACTTTTGGCCTTTCCCTTCTTTCTCACCTCTTCCCTTTAGCCTCTTGAATGAAAGGCTCTTTAAATTTCTCTCAAAAAAGTTTTGATTGACCATCCCCCTACTATAGTGGTCTAAGAAAGGAAATTTATTTATTTTTATAAGTATGAATCTGTAATACTTCTGTATTGTTTTTCTTTCCTGTGTTTATTGTAACAAGATGTATTCTTATAAAATTTTGTTGAATAATAGAAATAAAATAATTAAAAAAAAAAAATGAATGAAAGGCTAAGGTCCTGATGTGTCCCAGGGTAAGAAACATTCCAATTTTTTCCACTACCTTTTTACATGGAGGGGCATTTTTGATATGACATCCAAATTTGAGTTTGAAATTATGCGGAACACACACAAAAACCAAGTTGTGAACGATCATTTTCAAAACAGAAAGTCTGTCTTTTTGTTTTGAAAATCACCCATTTCTTAGTTGTGCTTGTCCTTGGTCTGTCTATCTCTTTGAACCATAAAAAAAACCACACAGAACTTCTGGTGAAGTCATGCAGCTGTGAAGACGCTGAGAGGCTCTGCTCCCGTCCTCGACCCCCTAATTGTCTGCTACAAACCACAATACTGCCGCAGTGTTGGTGGTGCCAGTGAAGAGATTGTTTCTTGCTGGTGCTGCCTGTTTTTTTTTAGCTCCCCAGGCTATTTATGGCGTCTAAACCGATCCGCAGGGAGTGGGAGCGCGGTAAGCCCCTTGAGCCTAAGATGGCATCTGTTCCCAGTCCTTCGGGCCCTGCAGCTAACCCCCTGTGGACAACCGACCTCATGGCGGAAATAGCGGTGGTGGTGGAGACTGCTATCGACAAAAAGCTGCAACAGTTCTTTGACAAGATCAACACGGCTCATGAAAGGCTGGACAGCATGGGACTGGAGCTTGATAAGACTCAGGCCCGGGTGACTGCTATGGAAGATCAGCTTTCTCCCTTGGACTCCAGCACTGCCAGTATGGAGAAGCAGATTGCCCAGCTGACGCAAAAGGTGGATGATTTGGACAACAGAGCCCGCCTAAATAATTTGAGGTTGGGAGGGCTGCCTGAATATATTGCTGACGCAGAGTTGATTGGGTTTTTAGACGTGTGGCTCCCCCAGTCCATTTCTCTGGATCCCCGCTTGGGGAAGCTTCGAGTGGAATGCGCTCATTGGCTGGGGCCTAAGGGCCCCAAGGGATCCTGACCCCATGTGGTAATCTTTAAAATCTTAAACTTTGCCCATAAAACTGCGATTCTACAGGCGATCCGGGCAGGCACAGGATTGCGCCACGAAAATCAAAAAATTCTGTGTTTCCAAGACTACTCACCTTTGGTGGCGGCGTGGAGGAAGGAATTCACCCCCATCTGTTCCACGCTTTTTGACAATAAAGTGAAGTTTGCTCTCCTCTACCTTGCTCGCCTTCGGATCCAACAGGAGGGCAAAGCACAAACCTTTGAATCTCCCAGTGAGGCCCTTGCTTTTGTCTCCACGCTGGGTATTGTGGTGGCCCCCCCTCCCAGGTGGACTGTCGCAGGCGGCCGGAGACAGTAGCTTTCTCTACTGGGGACCCTTGACTTTTGGTTGGCTCCCATTATGGTGGACTGGCAGTGGTTGGTATGGTATGGTATGGATGGTGAGCCACTGATGTTCTTGCTTGTATGCTAATTGGTTTGTATACATGAGTGGCTGGTTGGTGCTGGTGAGCAGTTTTGAATGAATAGAGCATGTGATGGTTGGGGTGATGGGGTGCTCTTGTAGCTTTGGGCAATTGGCTGAGTTTTCTATGTGTGGGGGTGAGGTTGGGACGTTTGCTATGAAGTTAGGTTTTTTGGGGTAACTGTTGGGAAGGGTGTGTGTTAGGGGACCCCTTGTGGTTGGGCCCTGGAGGTTTGTGGGGTTTGGGGGAGGGGGGTTTGCACTCCAGTGTCCGGGTTTGGTTGTCTTGGGAGGAACTGCAGGGGTTTATTGTGGGTCTGCTGGTCAGGGGGGGTCTGGTGAGAGCTGGGTATTGGACCCCTTTGTACCTGTCTTGGTATCTGCTTTTTGTCCTTTGGTGGTTTGATACTGGCTGATTCCGCATTACAAGACTGTTCGTGGAATGTAGTGGGTATCAACTTGCCAGTGAAGCGCTCCAAAATATTACAACTTTTTAAAAAACAACATATGCATATTGCTTGTCTTCAGGAAACTCACTTATCTGATGGGGAACATGACAAATTGGTTCGGGGTTGGATTAAAGAGGTCTACTATTTCACGGGCACTACCCATAGCGCGGGAGGGCAATCCTATTAAGTTAATATCTTCCTTATACTGTTCATAGGGTTGTTACTGACTCTGGGGGGAGGGTACCTGTTTCTTCACCTGGAGGTCCAGGGACAAGAATTGGTGATTGCTAATGTTTATGCTCCAAATGTCTTTAATATGGACTTTTTCCAACAGATTATTGGTTTATGTGCTACCTTTCCAAATCTTCCTCTTCTGATGTTTGGTGATTTTAATGTGGTTTTGACCCTGATATGGATTGTTTTGGAGGGGCTTCTCACTCTGATTTCGACCGGCGCAGGGCTTTGCCCAGTTTTATCAGGTGTTGGATTTGGTAGATGTTTGGCGGCTTTACCATCCAGTGGATAAAGATTTCACCCTTGTGGCTCGGGCTCATCCCACTATGTCTCACATAGACTATGTCTTGATGTCTTCTTCTTTTCTTCCTCAGGTGACTCGAGCAGAGCTTGGGACCCCTACTGTATCTGATCATGTTCCTGTGTGGGTGGAAGTTAAGGGTGCTCAATTTGGGGCCTCGCGGGTAAGTGGAGATTTCCTCGTTATCTCTATTGGGATACCGAATTTACAGGGAGCATATTCTTAAATGTTGGGAACAATTACTTGTTGGACAATGCTCCATTGACATCAGATCCCTTGCTTTTATGGGAAGCTGCAAAGGCGGTTCTCCAGGGGGAGAACCATTGCCTATGTGGCCTGGAAGTGGAAAGCCTATTCGCGGGAATTGTTATATTTACATCGCAACATTGCAGTTTGTAAGCGTAAATGGGCTGCTTCTAGAAGTTTAGTGGATATGGACTCTCTTCAGGTTCTAAAATCCCGCCAATTTTTTAAACACCGATATTATAGATATGGGAATTGTTCAGGCAAATTGTTGGCAAGGATGGTCCACCCCTGGCAGGGCCCTCATTTTTGTAAGGGGCTTTGGCATAATCAGTCCTTTATTACAGACCAGGACCGGCTTACTGAGATTTTTTTATCGTCACTTTTAGGACTTCTATTCTGGGAGGTCATCGTCGTCAGGTGTCCACAGCCTTCTATTTGGACTCTTTGCACTTGCCTCGGGTTTTGGGGGACACGGGTGAGGCGTTGCATGCTCCTGTCACGGCTTTGGAAATTCAGCAGGTTATTTGGGACTTTCCGCTTGTGAAGGCCTCTGGACCTAATGGTTTCTCTTCGGAATTTTATAAAATTTTGCTGGATCATATTGAGGGCCCCTTGGAGGCCTATTTCTCTAGGGTGATGTCTCAGGGGGCTTTTCCTATCCATGCTAATCGCGCACATGTTGTGTTGATTCCTAAACCTGGTAAGAACCCGGCCTTCGTGGATTCTTATCGTCCCATTTAATTGATTAACTATGAATTGAAACTTTGGGCTAAAATCTTGGCCAATCGTCTTTCTGTTTTACTGCCTGAGTTAATTGACCCTGATCAGGTTGGTTTTGTCCGAGGGAGGCAGACGGTCTGGAATGTTCGAAAGGTGTTGGTGGCTTTGGGCCATAGTGCTACTCATTCTCTTCCAGCTTTTATGATCAGTCTTGACGCCTGTAAAACATTTTGATTGTGTGGATTGGGACTATTTATTTGCGGTATTTGGGTTGGGGGTCCTTTCCTGGATATGGTCCTCCTCTTGTACACATATCCTAGCTCGGTGGTGGTGTTAATGGTCTGGTTTCAGCTTATTTTTTCTGTGGAGCATGGTACCCACCAGGCCTGTCCCCTCTCCCTTTATTGTTTATTATTTCTTTGGAGCCTTTGTTGCGACGGATTCGAGAGGATGGGTTGGTCTCGGGATTGTCTGTGGGGCAGGAGGAGGTGCGTTGTCTGGCATTTGCGGATGATATCTTACTATTGCTGACTCGGCCAGGCTGGTCTCTCCTGCAGGTCTTGCAGTTGATTGGGATTCATGGGGAGGTGTCTGGTTTCGAATTTAATCTGGATAAGTCGGAGGCTCTGGCCATTGGTGGGTATGCTTACGCGGATTGGTCTCACCCCTTCCCTTTGCTAAAGGTAGCACATAAACTAAAATATTTGGGGGTTTATATTACTTGTCATTTAGCTCAGGCTTACCGAGAAAATTTCACTGTTAATGGGGAGAACCAGAGACCTTTTCGGTCTGTGGAACCGTTTTCCACTGTCATTGAGGGGGCATATAGCGCTCTTTAAAATGGTTCTGTTTCCCCAGTGGGTGTATGTAATGCAGACTTTTCCTATGTATATTACTAATAAGGACATTGGTACATATCACTCTGTATTGTGCAAATTTCTCTGGAATAATAGAAAGCCCCGCATGATGCTTACTCAACTGTCTCTGCCTGTAGGGGGGGGGGGGGGGACTAGTACTGCCGGACCTGAGGCAATACAATATAGCCTGCCTTCTTAGACACCTGATTGACTGGATAAAAAATACCCAACATTACACTCCTGTCACTCTTGAACGATAATTGATGGCACCTACTCATCTGCTCTATTATCTTCATGCGATGCGCCCACACACCGAATTTTTCCTACTAGAAGTCATCCTTTGTTGCGATCCATGCGACAAATGTTGGCAATGGTTGTACAAGCATATGCATTCGCCATTTACATCCACGTTTTGCTGCCCCTCTGGGGTAATTGAGAATCTAGACTCTGATGCTTCAAAGAGGTACTTACAGTGTTGGAGTACTCGGGGACTTTGTTATGGTGCATGATGTGGTGACGCATGGAGGGAGTGCCTCATTCTTTTCAGGACTTGCAAGTGGCGGAAATCCTGGAGGCCACTGATTGGCTTTACTATCGTCAAGTCTCTCACTACATTCTCTCTCTAGATGTTCCACTTTGAATGACGACATGGGCGGATATAGTGAGTGAGACTCTGACTCTATCTCGCATGGACCAGGACTAGTTTGTCTTTCCATCAAACCAGTTTGGGGAGTTTTAGTGCTCCCTGGGACTATGAGGGGGTGGCAGGCCAGTGTTCCCTCTAAGCGGGCGGGTGTTGTGAGCAAACTTTTTTCACTGTGAGCTAAAAATATCGGGCGCCAGCAAGTTATGAGCCAAATAAATATGTTGCTTTCTACCACAGAACTTCCTTACGTTTGTATGGAATCTATCCCCTTTCAACTTTAGAGAGTGCCCTCTCGTTCTCCCTGCCTTAGCTACTAAGTCTATTCCCTTCAGTACCTTGAATGTTTCTATCATGTCCCCTCTCAATCTCCTCTGCTCAAGGGAGAAGAGGCCCAGTTTCTCTAATCTTTCGCTGTACGGCAACTCCTCCAGCCCCCTTAACCATACGTGACAAAAAATCAATTCATGTAGCAAATGCTACATTTATCTTTTGGCATGGCCCATCATGTAGCAAATGCTATAACTGATGGGCCATGCCAAAAGATAAATATATATATACTAAAAAATAAAAAATAAAAATAAATATATACTAGGAGTAAAGGGGCATGCAATAAAGCTTTTAAGTAGTAGATTTAAAACAAACCTGGGAAAATATTTTTCATTCAACATGTAATTAAAAAAGATTTGGATAATTTCCTTAAAAAATCTGCATTGACATTATTAAGATGGACTTAGGAAAGCCACTGCTTATTCCTAGAATAAACAGCATAAAATCTGTTTTACTCTTTTGCACTGTTGTGCTTTCAGCAAAATGTTTTAAACACAAAAACAGAAAATCACATGCACAGGCATTAGGTCACCCAGGCATCTAGAATTAGCAATCTTGCACAGCCAGCCTATGATTGACAGGAGCTGCCAAATCACATTGAAAAGGATGATAAGGAAGGCAGATAAGAGATGGTGGAAGGAAGACAAAACGAAAAGGCAAGAACAAAAATGAAGTAGAAACGAGCCAAACATACAGTATAGCATACAAAAAATGTATGTTTTCCTTTGGCTTCCAAAAACTGAATTGGCATCCAAGTTCCCTAAAGTTTCACACAGTCATCTTCTAATAATGTCACCATATACAGTTGGCTTGCCAGAAATATGTTTAGGATGCCACTGCAACTCTACCAACAGCATATTAACTTAACAGTGTAGCTTCAAAATAACTGCATCTCTATCCTTCCCTCCCCCCTGTGGTTTTTAGCATATCTCTCTTCTCATTTCCTCCACTCAGATCTGATCATTCTCTGCCTCTCTCTTCCCTTTTCTTCTCTGGTCTTCCTTCTCTATTTTCTGCCTCCATCTAAATTAAATTCTTTCTTACTATTTAGTCCCGTTTCCCTCTTTTCACTGTGTCTACACACAGCTTGTCACCCCTTTCCCTCACCCCTCCATTATCTTACTATTTTCTTCCCCCTTTATTTATCTCCTCCTTCCATCCAGTATGTGTTCTTTCCCCACTTCCATTCAGCATCTGCTCTCCCTTCTCAACTGACATCCATCTGCCTTCTGCTCTCTCTCCCTTCTTCTCACTTCCATCATCTGTCCCCTTCTCTCTCTCTCTCATCTCCTCCATTCCATCATCTGCCCCTTCTCTCTCTCTCTCTCTCTCTCCCCCCCCCCAACTTCCATCATCTGCCCCCCTTCCCCTCACCTTTGTGGGTCACTTTCTTCCCCTGAGGGTGGCTCATGTCACAGGGGAAGCTTTGGCCAAGCAGAACCGCTTGATTGACAGTGGAACTTACTTGATTGATGTCGATGCTGGGGCCCGTTGCCGTTTGAAGGAAAAAAAAAAAGGTGGAAAAAAGGAACCTGTAAAGGCGAGAGGAAGGGAAACCTCCAGGACAGCTGCTTTTTGCCCTCCTTCAGCGGCCCAAGAGTTCAGACCAGCAGCGGCAGCTCTGTATGCTTTTAACTTCGGCACAGAGCTGCCCCTAATCAATAGTTTAGCGCGGTTTCATGAGGCAGCCTCGGGGCCTTTGATAGCCGGCCCGCTTCGATGATGCGATGTGGACCGGCCTAGCAAAGGCCCCGAGGCTGCCTTATGAAACCGCGCTAAACTATTGATTAGGGGCAGCTCTGTGCCGAAGTTAAAAGCATACACAGCTGCCGCTGCTGGTCTGGAGGTGCGGAGACAAGGCAGGAGGCAAACGCGGTGGAAGGCAGGAGTCCCGGCGAAGGCAGGAGTCCTGGCACAGCGACTACAACAGGAAGTTGCAAGTCAGCTGACGCCGGCCTTTCGTTGCGGCGGGGACCGAATCCTTCGCGGACCGGCAAGATTTTGTTTGCGGACCGGCGGTTGAAGAACTGTGCTCTACACTGTGTGCGCTGTGACGAGAAACTTGTGCGCTGCGAGGTAATATTTTGTGCGCCAGCGCACCCCAGCGCAGCTTAGCGGGAACACTGGCAGCTGTGTGGAACCAGGATTTGTCTCCCTCTGAGCAAGTCACAGGGGAGGGCCTCCGCCTTCTTATGAAACATCTGCCTCGACTGACTCATTCTATAGTTTTGCAGGAACAGCAATACAAGTTTTTTCTGTGGCTGTATATGTCTCCATATCGGGCCTATGGGTTTGCATCCCATGCCTGGTGTCCTAAGTGCCAGTCCACCCCGGCAGGCCTGCTTCATATGTTTTGGTCCTTGACCGACTTCAGACCTTTTGGTCTTTTGTTGCTTTGTACTTACAAACTATATTGAGTAAGCGGATTCCTCTGCGGGCGGATATTTTAGTTTTTTCCCCAAGTTATTACATTGGGCTTGTCCAGAGGGGGTAATTTGCTGTTACACAAAGAATCCTTATTGGCCAGAAAATGTATTCTTGTGTTGTGGCGTCAACATGAGGCACCTATGGTAATGATGTGGAGAAATGAAATGTTACCTTATTGAAATTTGAATACTTGGATGTACAAGGGTGGCCCTGGTCCCTGGAGGAAATTTCAGAGAATTTGGGCCCCTGTGTGGGAAGGCCTGTCCCACAGAGCCAGAAGTTCTCTCCTGAACTTTTGACATTGGAGTGCTGGGGGGAGGGGTTTGGGCTGGGTGGGTTTTTCTGGCAGGGGGGGGTGTTTTGGGTCTTTTAGGCCTCCGTGAAAGATCAACACAGAGGTCCTTGCATTGTCTGCTGTTGACTTTGTACTGTTGTTCTGTTTGGAGTGTATGTTTGTAATATTAAAAATTTGTTCAATAAAAATATTTTTAAAAAAACAAAGAAACAAACATACATCCAAAAGAAAATGCGCACAAAAAAAGCTATTAGGATGTAAGACGGGCCTATAATTTTAGTAGATTGGCCCCACAGACATCCCAGCAGAATAGTGGGGCACCCTAGGGGGAACTTCATATAAAAAGGCCCAGGTATGCATATCACCATAATCCCCTTATAGTGTATGGTGAATGCTCCAAAACCTGATGGACCCAACTGAACACCACACCAATAGCACTTATGCCTGCTGGTATCACTTAGATGTAGGTAGTCAGATTTGGTGGAATTTGGAAGGCTCACATCTTCCACCATAAGTGTAGTAGTTAGAATGGGCTTTGGGCCTGGAACCATCTTGCTTCTCTACTAGGACTGGCCATAACATCTGACGCTTTTATACAGGCACACGTATTATTTCATTCACATATTTGGGGGAGTGGGAGAGAGTCATTGACCATGGGAGAAGTGTATGTATGTGTGTGTGGGGGGGGAGGGCATGCTTTTCTCTCTCCATTACTCATCTGGTCAGTTTGGGCAACTTTTTGGCACTTATTCACTGTAAAAAAAAGTCTAGCCCCAAACAGCCAAATTGTGCCCTGGATGTTTTCTAAAAATGTTAAATTATTACAGAGAAACATCCAATTCATAAGCCCGCCCTTGTCTCACCTAACATTCCCCCTTCTGATTCAGATACACTGCGGCCAACCACCATAAAAGTCCATCTGGAAAATGGGTTTTGAAAATAGTGAATTGGAAGGGTTTGGTGAGAAAACCCTCCATCTGCCCCTTTATGTTGCTTTGTGGATGTTTTTCTTTTTCCAAAATGAGCTCCATAGTGACTTCTCCCTACAGGAAGGAAAGAAAGAAGACCTGAGCAACACTCTGAATACAGCTTTTATACATCCCTCCAAATCCTGAGGATCTGCTGTTATTGGGCTGCTTCCCTAGAATAGACCACCCCTTCATTAGTTTGACTGGCACTACTCTGGAGCAAGAACCCAGATGTTTCACATTGCAAAGCTTTAGCTGAATAGAGAACTATTAATAATGTTCTGAATGCTAGTTCCTGTAAAGTACATTTATTTTTGCCTTGAAATATATGGCTTCTATGTACAATCTGTGACTCCTTACTTTGAGAATAAACTTTCCACAGATTATGGTACTTTGACTTCATACAGTTAAGGATAGTTCTTCACACTCTTTATTTGTTTCTCCTGGCAAAGTCTCAACACGCATTTCGGAAACAAGGACATCCCCCTCCACAATCAATTTGTTGATCTCTACTGGTGTTGGATCACGAATATCAAACTCTAGCAATAATTGATCATTTACTGTAACGTTGAAATACTTCTCTTCATATTGAATTTCCATCTAAAATTATACAAAGTGGGCTCATTTTAACATTCAGCAGTAAAAAGACAGGTACACAGACACCACAATACAGTATGATTCAGACCAACTGTTCCAAATTCTAAGATGAAGACATCCATAGCCAGATATTATGACTATTCAAAGTACACAATTTTTGCACAAATAATTTTTGAAACTTTGCTACTTTTCACAAACATTTTTAACAAGATTTAGGGAACTGATTACACTATTACATTAGTGTCTTTTATTCCACCAATACCTTGCGGTTCTAGGTGGGTTACAAAAGGAAGAAATTCTGGTCATTTCCAGAAGATTACAGAGAAGTTATTGGTTGGAACATTTGGAGTCTGGTGTTGGAGTGAGGATATTGGTTGTATCAGGAGTTTGGCTTGACATATTTCTTGAACAGCCTGGTTTTTATTTCCCTCCTGAAGGTTCTGTAGTTTGGTGCTGAAATCAGTAAATTGGAGATATGGCTGTCTATGTAACACAATTTTTGTTCCTGGGCAATAAGTATAATTTCCTAATTGCTCATGCCTAAAAAGTATAGAAAATGTCTGTTATTTTCATAAAACTTTGTTTTTATGACTAGGATAGTCAAATTTTACAATTTAGCTATTTAAAATGTGCAAATTCAGAATTTTCATGTTTTCATTCTTATAAAGTCATAAAAAGCAACGTCAATCACAATTAGCATATATTGAAGTTATATAAAAATGACCACAAAAGATTTAGAAGTGAGTTTTTCAAGGTTTATGATTATATTGTAAGTCACTTTCATAAATCAGCCCCCAGCCGTAGTCTCCCATCATGTTCTCATTATCCCCCCCCTTTCACAAAACCATAACACAGTTTTTAGCGCCAGCCACGGTGGTAATAGCTCCAATGCTCATAGGAATTCTGTGAGCGTAGGAGCTGTTACTGCCGCGGCTGGTACTAAAAACCACACTATGGATTTGTAAGAGGGGAGTATATTGTCCTTAGTAGCGGAAATGCTCACCTTGCCCCTCTGAGTATGCTCCCATACTCTCCTTGAATTTCTCAAGATGAGCATCAAGGACATGGATTTTGAGAGACCTCCTACAGCAAATTTTACTATAATTCTTCATCAGATTCTCAACCAGCTCCATGTAGTTTTCGGCCTCGTGATTGCCCAGGAAGTCCTAAACCACTACAACAAAGCTGTTTCCAAGTTGCATTCTCCTTCCTAGTTAGCTTCTTGGGAGATTCCATATACTCCAAGATCTTCTTTATCTATGATCCATTGAAGATACCAGCTTTGACCTTTGCCTCAGACAGATTAGAGAAGATGTCTTGAAGGTATTTTAAGGTTGCCAACTCCTTATCTAGAGCTCTGACAAATTGTTTCATTAGGCCCAATTTGATGTGCAGTGGTGGCATCAATACCTTCTGAGGGTCCATCAGTGGCTTCCATCTGACATTGTTTCTCCCCACAGACTGCTGTGGCCAGTCCTGCCTATGGTAGTGCGCCTTTGTGTTCCTGCTGTCCCAAAGGCAAAGATAACAGGGAAACTTGGGTAAAACTGCCTTGGAGACCCATTAGGAATGCCACCATTTTGAAGTCTCCCAACTGTATTCATCATACTTTAAGGCATCTAGTAAGGTTTGATGCTGTTGTAATCTTCTTTGAGGTGTACTGACTGGGCCAATGGAAGAGATGGGTACTTGTTCCTGTTATGGAGCAACATGACTTTGATGCTCCAGGATGAACTGTCAATGAAGAGATGCCACTCTTTTGAGTTGCAGGTGATTTCAATTGCCTCAAACAGACTGGTCTCATTGTGGCAGAAGCAGAATCCATCTTGATGGGTGAAGAAGGTAGAAAAAGCTTGGTGACACTCTCTCTATCTGTGACTTGCACACTTTCATCCAATAAGTTCCACTTCTTGAGCCTAGACGTCAACAGCTCGATATTGGACTTGGTGATCAAGTCGTTGAGGCCTTTCTGATTTGGATAGATTGGGTTTCTCTCATCAGCTGCACCACTGATATTATAATGTTCCTGGCATGACCAGAAACCCTCAACCCAACCTGCCGCTCATGTCAGCGTCGGCTCTTTCTCTGATGTCACTTCCTGGACCCGTACCTAAGACGCACACACACATGGCAGGAACAGGTGGGAAAGAAGCAGATGGGGGCAGGAGGAGAAGAGGGCAGGGGAGGGGCACCACTGCCCTGGGCACCTCTCACCCTCACTGTCACTGGGTTAGAGGAAGAGGTGAGTTTTTATTGCCTTCCTGAAGTTCAACAGTCCTTCTAGTAATCTGATGTGCGGTGGTAATTGGTTCCAGAGGTGTGGCAGTGTTAGTAGAATCTTTTCCAGGTTTTCTCAAGGCAAAGGAAGCATCCAGAAAATGTGCATGGTCTTTTTTCTTCTTGTGGGTAAAGTTGCTGGCTTGTGGTGTAAGGTGGTATTTTGGAGGCCATATAGGAATTTTGGAATTTGTAAATTTTTATAATTATTATATTTGACCTTCCCCTCTGTGTTGTGGTTAAACAGAGTTTTGGAAATTTATTGTTGTGCAACTCATTCCCCTTCCTTTTTTTTGGTTTTATTTTCTTAGTCATTTAGTCTAGTTCTAGTTTCATGTTAATGTTTAGTTTTGTTGCATTAAACCGAACTTTGTATTGTAAATCACCTTCATTTGGAAGGTGGTATATAAAATAAACAAATACATAAATATGCATTTATACAGTGTCAATATTCCTTATGCTCATATATGTCTGGTTAAGCAAGTATTTTATGAAGGAAGATAGGCACCTACTTTCCTTAAGAGAATAGGCTCTTACCAAGCACCCTATTACAGAATTACCTTTCATATGACTAAGGGGCTCAATTTGAAAACATAGAGACATCCAAAAAATGACAAAGTAGCATTTTTAAAATAGCCAAATCGCCATTTTTGAAACACCATTTGTGTCTAAATCTCAAGGGGGCGTTTTAGATGGAATTAAAGCAAGATTAGGGCTTGGAAGTTTTGCAATGATAATTGAACATTTCACAAAATGTCTAGGGCACCATTTAGATGTTTGGAACTAGACCTGTTTTAAAAATGAATAAGGGCCAAAAAGGTACCTAAACTGATCAGATGACCACTGGAGGAATAAGGGCATAACCTCCTCCCATCCCCCCCAATATCAGAATGAAATAGTATATATCTGTCTGTCTGACAGCAACAGATGTAATGGCCAGTCCTATTAGAGCATCAAACAAGTGTCTGGAGTAGCCTGGTGGTCAGTACAGTGAACTCCATAGAAGGGAACCCAGGCCCATATGCTGCCCTAACTTGTACACTTGTGGTGAAAAGTGTGAGCCCACCAAAATCTACTTTACTGAGATATAGGTGATACCTGCAGGTATAAGGGCTGTCGGTGAGTTAGACAGTTGGGTACAGTTGGTTTGGGGTGAGTTTTGGAGGGCTCCTCATACAATGTAAGGGTGTTCTGTTAGATTTGTACCCTGAGAGCCTTTATGTGAAGTTCACTGTAGTGCCCACTTGGGTGGCCCACTGTTCTTCTGACATGTCTGTTTGGCCAGTGTACTAACAATGCTGGCCACTCCTACATGCAAACAGCTTGCTTTGTATGTCTTTCATTTGGACATTTTGTTTTTTGAAAATGGCCAAAAAAGATAGATGCAATAAGGGCAAACATATCTGGAAAGGTCATTTTTGAGAAAAAAAAAAAAAAAAGATGGGTGTCTTGCATTTCAAAAATAGATATTTCCTCTACCCTATTTTGGGATGTGCTTCACAAAACATTCAAAGTTGGACATAGATGTCATAACGAAAATGTCCCTCCACGTCTACTATCTATCAATTTTCAGTTTTGGTATCCATATAATGCTGCTAAAAATTATCTCTGATTGTCAAGAAAGCCTGGGATAGACACATAGGATCTCTTAAAAAAAGGAAGAGATAATGGTTACTGTGGATAGGCCATTTGGCCTTTATCTGATATCATGTTTCTATGTTCTGCTACTATTTATGTGTAAAATTATTTGACTAACCTCTGGGATTGATTATATAGTTGGAGCAGTGTCCAAATTATGGAGCAACAGTGATATCTGAGAAGCTTATGCTGTGGGATGCCTATTATAACGTAAGTAGTAAGGTTCACTTGTATTTGTCATTTGGCGAGAGACAAAGAAAATACAGCATGGGGAACAGAGCCCAATGCCGGATTGATTTGTATGGTCTGTGTCCCACAAGTAGCAAGAGACAGGTCAAGATTTGACAACTCCAGTATATTGATCATTTTATTGTTATATATTGAGATTTGGGGAACTGTGCAGCTTTGGAGGGAAGGGAAGGCATCTTGACTAATAACCTGAATACTTTCAGCAATACACCACATATCATCCCCATCATGATTGATGACTTCACAACCAGCATTGAAACATGGATGACCTGGCCACCTTTTTGGGCAGACTGGATGGACCGTGAAGGTCTTTTTCTGCTATCTTGTTACTGTGTTACATTTCAGTTCTACAATTCCATTGCTATAATCATCAATCAGAGCTTAATTCAAAATTCTGTTTTAAATTTAATTTACCTCAAAACCTTGGGAAGGCGCAAATGGAAAGTAAGACAACACCCTCTCTTCTTCTCCCCAGGTACCATTTGTTTGCGAATTAATAACAACTACATTCTTTTTTTCGTCAAATCGAATGCTCATGTGGAAGATAAAATTTTCATTATCTTTCTCGAAAGTTATATGAATTCTAGAAGAGATATGAAAACCAGTTATTTGTAAAAAGAAGAAGGCATAAAACAATGAAAAGCAAAACATATTAGTTTAGATCTCGAAGGTCTGACATGGCTATTACTGGCTGGTGAGGTAAAAAACAGACTTTCTAGGTGCATGTCCACCTACTCCTCATATGGAAACAGATGACCAGGGAGTGATTTGAAAGAGAACATGGAAGTGCACATGATCCATTGAAGGGATGCAGTTATGAACCAGGGCAAGGTCAGCACACTGATCTAAGGCCCTGTGAAAAAAGTACTGTATTAATCCTTTCTCATTCCCTCTCCTTTCTTGCCACGCAGCCATTCTAAGCAAAGGAAAATGTTAGCACCTTGTGACAGAATGCTGAGGCATTCCCCCCTCCCCTCTTGTCACAAGACCCCTGTCACATGTTAACCCTTATCTTATTTAAGCTGTCCTTATTTGGAAAGGACATCAGCTGACAGGCATTGCATTGCATATGTGCAAAGACTCAGGTTCTGTCCACGTGTTAATCAGGCCCTTGTCTAAGTGCTGAGTTGGAGGGTGATCACGAGGTAAAAGCACAAGGTAAAGGGAGGGTGATCACGATGTAAAAGCATGTACCTTTGTATCAACCAATCATTAGTTGTGTAAATGAGGGAGTTACTATAATGTCATTAGCTTAGAAGCATAATAAAAGGAACTTGGAGCTAGCCACTGGCAGCGCCTCCTTCCCAACTCGCATCCTGTGTGTGTGTTTGCTGTGTTACATTCCTATAATCCATAGATAGGGTTACCAGATGTCCAGATTTCCACGGACACGAGTTTTGAAAAGCATCCTCACATTGCGTCGGGTAGGGAGGAAGTCCGCGCATATGTGGATGCTGCGTCATGATATCACACGCATGCGCAGACTTCCTCCCTGCCTGACAAGAGCAGTCAGTGGGGGAGGGGCTAGGGCAAGACTAGGGGCAGGGATGGGTGGGCCTAGGCGCAGGTTTAGGGGGGTCTGGATTTTCCGATTGGAAAATCTGGCAACTCTATCCAGGGCCGCCATCAGGGCAGTACTACCAGTCCTGCATTCAGGGGCCCGGAGCTGACAGGGGGCCCGGGCTCCCCCAGGGTCGCAAGCATAGTCTCCTCTCCTTCTTCTTACTGCCTTGCCGCAGCACACAGCCAAATGGAAGTCTTCCCGATGTCAGCGCTGATGTCGGAGGGAGGGCTTAAGCAAAGCCCTCCCTTCCTCCGACGTTAGCGCTGACATCGGGAAGACTTCCGGTCGGCTGCTTGCGGCAAGGCAGTTAGGGAAAAGGCAGTCGTGTACCGAAGGGGGGGGGGGGCAGTCCGCCCTGGGTGCAGCCGTGGGGGGGAGTGTGCACAGCCGGTCAGGTCCCCTTAGCCTTGTGGCACTTCCCCCGACCGACCGACAACAGGCCCGGCCGACAAACTTCCCTGCCCTGTAGCAGCGAATCTAAATTACCTTCTTACAGCAGCTTCAATACTCCAGCTGCTGTAAGAAAGTAATTTAGATTCGCAGTTACAGGGCAGGGAGGTTTGTCCGACCGGGCCTGTTCTGTTGTTGGTCGGGTGGGGAAGCGCCACAAAGGTAAGGGGCAGGGAGGGAGAAAGGGAGAAAAGGTGGAGTGGAGAAGAAAAGACGCTTAAGGGAAATGGGTAAAACTGAGGGGGGAGAAGGCCGCTGAAAGCACTGGGGAAGACAAAGGGGTGGAGAAGGACACTGAAAGGACATGGGGAAGACAAAGGGGTGAAGAAGGATGCTGAAAGGACATGGGGAAGACGGGAGGGGAGACAAGGATGCTGAAAGCACATGGGGAAGACAAAGGGGTGGAGAAGGACGCTGAAAGGACATGGGGAAGACAAAGGGGTGAAGAAGGATGCTGAAAGGACATTGGGAAGACGGGAGGGGGGGGAGAAGGACGCTGAAAGCACATGGGGAAGACAGAGGGGGGAGAAGGACCCTGAAAGGACATGGGGAAGACAGGGGGGAGAAGGACACTGAAAGCACATGGGGAAGACAGAGGGGGGAGAAGGACCATGAAAGGACATGGGGAAGACAAATGGGTGGAGAAGGACGCTGAAAGGACATGGGAAGATGTGGGGAGAAGGACGCTGAAAGGGCATGGGGAAGACAGGGGAGGGAGAAGGACGCTGAAAGCACATGGGGAAGACAGAGGGGGGAGAAGGACGCTGAAAGGAAATGGGGAAGAGAGAGTGGGGAGAAGACACTGGCAGGGAAGAAGACAGAAATGCCAGACTATGGGGGGAGCGGAGGGAAGAAGATGGATGCCAGACCAATTTTGGAGGGGGGAGAAAGGGAGAGGCACAGTAACAGAGCAAATGGAAGACGCAGAAAGAAGAGAGACAGTGGATGGAAGGAATTAAATGAGAACATGAGGAAAGCAGAAACCAGGCAACAAAGGTAGGAAAAAAATTCTTTTTTTTGCTTCAGGATAAAGTAGTATATTAGTTGTGTTGATAAAAATTTATAAACATTAGAGGCTCTGGTAGAAACCCGTTTACAAAGTATGTGTTCTTCCCAATTAATATTTCCAAATTAATAAAGTCTTTTTGCTTATTTTTAAATGGGTTTCTACCAGAGCTTTTAATTCAGTAACATAATTAAATGAAATAACTATTTCTGTAGTTTATAGGGATGGGTGGGGACGGAGGGGATTCCTCACGGGGACGGGCGGGGATGGAGGGGATTCCTCGTGGGAACAGGTGGGGACGGAGGGATTCCTCGCGGGGACGGGGAGGACGGGTGGGACTTTGGCGGGGACGGGAGGGATTTCTGTCCCCGCGCAACTCTCTACCCCAGGGTCCTAGGCCACCATAGCACAAATTCCTGTATTATGCTTCTGCTGTGCACAACAATAAACACTGCTGTCATACTTTTTTTTGTCCCCTGCCGATTTCCTGATAGCACCCCCCCGGACAAAAGTGGATCCATCTACCTGGCCCGCGGCCGCAGCCGGCGATATACTAGGTGCGTGCCTCTCGTCTCCTGACTCCTTCACCAAGGCCCGCCCTGTCTCCACTCCGATTGGCTTGGGCTTAGGGTGCCTGCCACTTGCCTGCCACTGAATCTGCGAGAGCGGGTCGGCCGGATGACGTCACCACGTCTCTAGGAGGACAGGACGAGAGGAGCAGCACGAGGAGCTGCAGAACCAGTAAGGCAGTGATCAATTTAAACATGCACCTTTCTTCCTCCATCCCATGCACCTTTCTTCCTCCATCCCATAACACACACAGCCTGGTGGTGATGATTATCAGATTGATTCATGAATATATAATGATGTTATGAGTGTGCACCTCTTCCTTCCCATCCTCCTTAGCATGTCACATACAGCATGTTACATTACACAATGTGTAATGTAACATGCTGTATGTGATATGCTGAGGAGGATGGGAAGGAAGAGGTGCACACTCATAATATTATATATTCATCCATAGCTGCATGTTAATGATGTGCTCATATGCACTTATTTATCATCATAACATATACATCATCATTAACATGCAGCTGTGGATGTGTAAGGACAGCCTGAGGAGGATGGATGGGAAGGAAGGAAGGAAGGTGCACATATCAACATATCGTACATTTTTAACATGCATGATGCAGCTATAGGCAAGCTGAGGAGGATGGGATCATACAGATGTGTATGTTCAGATGTGTATGTTTAGATATGCGCTCAGATGTGTAGTTTTTTCTGATATATTTATTAAGCTTACAGTATTTATAAAAACACATTTAATACTTGTTACAAAAAATATTGTGCAATTGTGATCTACTTCTGGCCTACAAAGGTCAAAAGAAATCCTTAACTGAGATTTTACATTCAAAAGTGAATTATAGCTACTAGCACTATTATTTATTAGTTATTTATTATGCAGATGTTTGTTAGTTTGTTATTAGTTCAGTATAAGACATATGTTAGTTTAGAATAGATAGGTATAGATTAGTTTAGGTTAGGTTAGGGCCCTTCTGAAAGAGTCTAACTTGACGTGGTTGCAGGCTTACAAATCTTTTGGTCAAAGAGTGCAGCGACAGAGAAAAGTATGTGTATATTCGGCCCATGGAAGAGGGTGTGTAGGGGGCCCAATAGGATTGCTCAGTAAGGGGCCCAGAAATTTCTGATGGCGGCCCTGACTCTATCCACAGAGGTGTTCTAGAAGGCAATGCCTCTTAAGAGAGACAGTCTATGGCAATTCCATTTCATTCTCCATCCCTGCTCATTGACTCTCCTCTCTATCCCAGGAAGTACGATGTCTGCTTTTGGACAAATTCTGTGGATACTTATTATTTGCAGATTTGCAAGTAGTTTTCCAAGGAAAGTAAGCGTGTACTTTCACTTGAAACTTGCCGTGGGTACAAAGTACCTGCAGACTTTGCACCTACATTTATAAATAGATTTTATAAGCGTAATTGTATAACAGGGTGCCTGGGCAGGAAAAAGACATATGTTCCACCTGTTTTTTAGAGGTACCATATGAACCTACACATGTGCCTTTTTATAAAACAGCCTACCTGAAAGCACCAACAACAAAGTTTTATATAGGTGTAATTTTGTGCATATATGTGCCGGTATGAATAAGTGTATGTTTTATTTAAAAAAAAAAAAAAAAATATGTGCAGGAGTGCAGATCTTGTCCTTGCTCCATAGAATGTTCGCATTATAATTTCTGAGTGCTTACTCTCTTACATCATATACTCTGGAGTGGGAGCCTTTGGAGATGGGGAATCTGAGTGGGACCACAAATCAGAATCTTTCAAATACTTAAACACGTTATCTATTTTGCCCAAAATGAAATATAAATCAGATCATAAAATGGTGATCTCGGTTATTTTGTTTCAACAGTCAGCTGAACTAATTTAAAACAAGAAAAAACAAACCCCCCCAAAATTCTGTATATGGCGCCTAAGATGTGCGCATAAATCTGGTGCGCACACCCAAATTGTGCGTACAATTTAATTGAATTGGCCTAATTGGCGCTGATAATTGTCCATTAACACATCACAATTAACAGAAATTGGTATTCGTTAAAAGTTATATACACATTTTCCTGTGCAATAGTATAAAAAGTACACGCTAGTTTCAGTGCACACAGCTGAAACAGGGGCATGGCTGGGGCAGATTATGGGCAGACCGTGGATGTTGCTCAAACTCAGGTACATTGTTATAGAATTCACTCGATGCACGCACAACTTAAGCACAGGCTGATTTTTTAAGCACCATAAATAGAATTTACCCCAAACCAGCTAATAACTATTAATAAAGAAAATCATTTACCTCCTTGCAAATGGATTAACTACACCCTGAATTTTCACTAATGCAGGAGGAACAAATTCTGGACCGAGTATTTTCACAAATCGCCTACTCTGCAAGCAACCAAAAAGAAACAGGAAAGTTGTATCCCACGCAGTAGATGCACAAGCAGAAAATTGTGAGAATGAAATGATAGTCTTTCCTTAGGAACACACGAACTTTATTGGAGAATCACATGGCCAGCATTTTGACACATAAATAATGTGTCTTCATCAGGAGTCAATAAATTTAAAATTTAATGCATCAATTTATTTTTTAAAAATCCATATATTATCAACATATGTAAAATTATCTTAAAAAGATAAGTAAAATTCTATATATGTTGATAATATATGGATTTTTAAAAATAAATAGATGTATTAAATTTTAAATTTATAGACTCCTGATGAAGACACATTATTTATGTATCAAAAAACTGGACATGTCGAGCTGAGCTGTAATCCGTCTTATGTGATTCTCTAAAAAAGTTTATGTTTTCCTAAGAAAAGACTATCCTTTCATCCTCACTTTTTACTGTGCAAGCAAAACACAAGATTGCAAAAAAAAAATAAACATAAATTCATAAGAATTGTTATGTCTGGGACTCCGAAATATAAATGTCACAAGGAAAAAAAAAATTATTAAACTAAACTAAACCTTACGTTTATATACCGCATCCTCTCCACGGAAGTGGAGCTCGGCACGGTTTACAAGAACTTAAAATATAAGAAGAGAAAGGAAAAGGTTTACATGAGCTTATATATAGAATGGTAGAGTAAGGGGGAAAATAGAATTACATGTTAGAGAAGAGCCAAGTTTTCAGTTGCTTGTGGAATAGTTGGAGAGAGCCCAGGTTCCGCAACGGGATAGTAAGGTCGTTCCAGAGACCTGTGATTTTGAAGAGAAGAGATTTTCCTAGTTTACCTGCATAGAGAATACCGCGTAGAGAGGGGAAGGATAGTCACAGGGAGCAAGCCACTCCTCCCCCTCCTATGGAGCACTGTGTGCACTATTAAAGCCTTATTCTATATGTAAATTGCTTATTTTAGTATTAGGCAGCAGGACAGCTAACACCTGAAGGTTCAGTAAAAACTTCCTGAAAGAAAGTACTTTGATCCAGTAGGAGGAAAAGTTCCTTCTGGCATGCCATCAAATGGCATGGTCTGGGTTAGGGAAAGTTCAATGGTTGGGACTGTCTCAACTTAGGGCTTCTATTAAACTGCACTAGCAATTTCTCGTGCAAGGAGCCACGCTGAATGGCACGCACTGCTCCCGACGCTCATAGAGTTCCTATGAGTGTTGGAAGCAGCGCAGGCCATTCAGCACGGCTCCCTGCGCTAAAAACTGCTAGCGCAGTTTAATAGAAGAAGGGGTTAATGACCTGTCAAAACGGTGAGGCTGAGCCAGTCTTGGCCATACTATTGAATGAATGGAGATGTCATGTTGAGTTCTCAAATAAAAAGCAGGATACTTCCATGAATGCAAGTGTAATACCAAAAGAGGTTCAGCTTGTCCCGTTTAGGGGGCTGTTTTTGAACAGATCACATAGGTACAAAGCATGAGGGCTTTGCATTCATTTTCAAAGCAAACGTAGGTGCATTCTTTCATTTTGAAATGTATGCTGCAGTTATAAACTATCCCTGTTAGTACCTGCTTTCTGTGCAGGCACTTTTTTCATGGAAACTCGATAAAGTGGATTTGAACATGTAATTTGTGTGTCATTTCATCCCTTAAGCTAATGACATCACTTGGAATGCCTCCTCTAACTATACCTAAAAATATATGTGCACTATTTATTTATTTATTGGGATTTATTAATGTAATGTAATGTAATGTAATTTATTTCTTATATACCGCTACATCCGTTAGGTTCTAAGCGGTTTACAGAAAATATACATTAAGATTAGAAATAAGAAAGGTACTTGAAAAATTCCCTTACTGTCCCGAAGGCTCACAATCTAACTAAAGTACCTGGAGGGTAATAGAGAAGTGAAAAGTAGAGTTAGAGGAAAAATAAAAATAAAATAAACATTTTAACAAGACATTTAAGAAGATTCACCCACAGCAGTTTACAATACAGTTTACCCCCCACAAAGTCGCGGTTCAGAGTTTGCGGCCTCAGTGATTCACGTTTTTTCCCTCCGCAATTTTAATGACTTTTTTTTCTTGGCAACATATAATTTTAACACTAATCATTCATTATTGGTGAGTACATGTACATTTTACCTTAAATTATTTGGGGGGCATATTTAGGGTTTAAACTGTAAAAATAGGCATTTTTTTGACCACACCAAATATTTGTGGGTTTTCACAATTCATGGGTACTCTAAGAGCCTGTTTTACAAAGCCTGGGCTTCGGGGCCATTACCGCGCAACAGCCGCTAGCGTGGCTTTGTAAAACAGGTCCTAAGAACATAACCCCTGTGAATTTGGAGGGTCGACTGTACATTGAATAGTAATCAGGTACTCTTAGGTATTTAATTGTGGTGCTTGGGATAATGAAGGGTTAGATGAATTGCCCAGAGGAAAAGTATGTACATACCGGTACTTTCCCTTTTAAAGCTATCCCATGGAAAATACATGTGCATATTCACATTTGCTCTGAGGGAGATTTGCAATTTTATTTTACTCATGTATGCATATATTTGATAAAATCCTGTACCTATGATGAAGTCAGATGCACTTATGTGCATATGGGGGACAAATCACAATTGAAAACCAGCAATACCTGAATTAGCTCAAGAACAGTAGAAAGGAAACAGATAAGAAAGGAATGAGAAGTTCTTGGATTTGCTCAAGTCCCTAATGGTACGTTCTGAAAAAACTAGAGGAGAAATGAGATTTAATTTGATTGGAAACTTGCCCCCTCTTGTACTAAGGTGCGCTAGCTGATTTAGCGTGCACTAACGATTAGTGTGCGCTAAATGCTAATGCCCCCATTATATTCTATGGACACGTTGTCCCGCGACCATGATGAAGCAATTGCAGACAATACAGAATACAGCCCTGAGACTTGTATATTTCCTAAAAAAATATGATCATATCACAGAGGCATACCATGACTCGCACTGGCTTCCAATAGAAGCGAGAGTACACTTCAAATTCTACTGCTTAATTTACAAGGCTCTCAATGGAGAGGGCCCAACCTACTGGAACAGCCGACTAAATCAATCCTCCTCAATCAGACACAGAAGATCCCACTCACTTTTCTCTCACCCATCATCCAAAGATGTCAAACGAAAAAAACTTTATGACAACCTAATAGCCTCCAAAGCAGCTAAACTGGACAGACAAATCACTACTCTGTTATCTATGACTTCAGACTACAAAGCCTTCAGGAGAGATATTAAAACCATACTCTTCAAAAAACACATAAAATCTATCCAGCACAACCAATCCCAACCCAATATCCAACACTCTATTTACTCTTAGATCTCTCTAATACTCTTTTATCTATCAAACGTTATCTATAACCCTTAATTTCACTCTATTCTTATCTCCTAAAGACCTCCACTTCCCTTTGGTAACTCTTTACCCAATGTTTATTACCTTAAAAAATTATATGTCATCGCTTATTCTATTCCTTTTAATTTGAATGTAATTCTTGTTTTTAGTTTGAATGTAATCCGCCTTGAACCGCAAGGTAATGGCGGAATAGAAATCACTAATGTAATGTTAGCATGTAGCGTGTGCTAATTGTTAGCACACATTAAATCAATTAGCATGCGCTAAATCAATTAGCGTACGCTAAATCTGTTAGCGCACCTTAGTAAAAAGACCCCTTATGTGAAAGCTAAAGCATGTATCACACCCTGATCCTAAAAGAAAGAGGCAAAGAATATTCATTAGTGCAGGGTTTCCCAAACCTGTCCTAGGGACGCAAGAGCCAGTTGGTTATTCATTATATCCACTATGAATATGCAAGAGAGATCTGAATGCGCAGATTCCACTCATAAATATATCTCATTCATATTCATTTTAAATATTCTGAAAACCATACTGGTCATGGGATTCTCAGGACAGATTTGAGAAACTATGAACTATGGTGACCAGATATCTCAGTTTTCTTGTAACAGTCCCAGATGCAAACTTCTAATATCTCAAAATATTTTATTGGAATATCTTAGGGGCTCTTTCACTAAGCCACATTAGGTTCTAATATGTGCCTAACGTAGTAAAAACTTTTTACTGCGATTTTTAAAAAGGGTTCCAGGGAAGATCTGAGGAATTACAGACCCGTAAGCCTGACCTAAGTGCTGGGCAAAATAGTGGAAACAATTATCCACTATAATAAAACCCTTAGTAGTGCATGTACAGTGCACACTAGGTTGACACTCCATGCCTCCGCATGCGCAATACAATAGAAAAGCCCAGGAGGGATCTCGAGACCAGAATTTAAAGAGAGTTTGTGAAGTTATTGGAGAGGAGGAGAGAGTTTCTGAACATGAAGTTTTTGAGGTGGCATTTTGCGAGAGATTTTTTTTCCACTTTCAGTGATGTGACAGTGGCTTAACAGGAGGGAATGAGAAGAAAACAGGCACAAAGAAGTAGAAAGCGGTAAAAAAAAAAAAAAAATCCCCAAAATTCCAATGTGTCGCAAATCAGTCCGCACTTCTCAAAAGAAGTGGCATTGGGAGAGGGGTGAAATTTTTCTGCTGCTGCGTTTCTGATAACCGTCTTGGGCTTTTTTGGTATGTTAGGGTTACTTATTTTTAGTGTGTGTGTGTGGGGGGGGTGATGATGAGGGCACAGGGAAGATTTTGTCAACTGGGACTTTGCTGAGCATTGGTGAAATGGGGAAGGGTTTGAGTGCGACTTTGAATGGGGGGGGTGAAAAAAATGTACAACGGTCTTCTGGTGGGTTGAACTCATTTCATTGGACCAGGGTCCAAGCCACACTTCAGAGGCAAAAGGGGTCAAATAGGAGAAGCGAACTAGGTGCTGAAAAAAAGGAGTAGGTGGGAGAAGGGGGCTGGAGCTGGGGTCGGTATTGTAAAAAGGGAACATGTTAGAGAAAGGAACTGGGAGCTGACAATGGGAATGTGTAAGAGAAGGGGGCTGGGGGCAGAAAAGGGGATATGTGTGAGAAGGAGGCTGCTAAAGGGACATGTGAGAAAAGGGGGCTATGGCTGAAGGCTGAAAGGGAAAGATGGGAGAAGGGGGCTGGAGAACTAAAAAGGGGTTCGGAGCTGGGGCTGAAAAAACACATGGGGCTGTAAAAAGGGGACATGTGAGGGAAGGAGGCTTTAAAGGGGGGTTCTAAGGAAAAGAGAGGCTGTAGGAGGCTATGAAAAGAAGACAGTTCGGAAAAGAAGGCTGGCGTTTGGAACTGCAAAAGGTGAGTTGTGAGAGAAGGGGTCTTGGTCTGGATTTGGAGGCTGAAAAGGAAGACAAGAGCAGGTATGAGAAGGAGGTTAGGGTTGGGGGCTATAAAAAGGGAATGTGTGAAAGTAGGGAGCTGGGGATGAAAAAAGGGGGAGGTGGGAGAAGGGGGCTACAAAAGGGGATGTGAGAGAAAAAGGACTGGGACTAAAGCTGGGGGCTAAAAAGGGGGCATGTGAGAGAAAGGGCCTGAAAATAGGAACTAGAAGATTAAGTGAAGATGCAGAAGCAAAGGTTGATGGGGAAAGGGAGTTCTATGGAGATGAAGGACAGAGAGAGGGGAGGGACAGATTTTTAAGCTGGTGAAAAAAGGTAGAAATAGGGAAGGTAAAAGGGGAAATGGAAGCCTGAATATGGGGATAAGACATAAGAAGAATAGCCATACTGGATCAGACTAATCTATTCTAGCACCCATTAATGTAACAGGCTTAAACACTAGTTAAAAAAAATAAATTATGGAACATGCAAACAAACATGATTTAATGAGACAGAGTCAGCATGGGTTCAGCTGAGGGAGATCTTGCCTCACCAATTTGTTTGACTTCTTTGAAGATGTGAATAAATATATGGATAAAGGTAGTGGCATAGTGAGGGTAGGGGTTGCCTGGGATGGAGGTGCACTTCTGCACCCCTCCCCCTCCGCTGCCTTTGTGCCCCTCTCCCGCTGCCAAAACCAGGCTCCCCTGACATCAAGCGCCCCTGACTTCTGATCACCCCTCACCCTCTCCCAAAATCCTGGTTGTCTAGTGGGCTGGAGGGATTTTATATCAGATCCCCCCCAACTCGAGAATCCACCACCCTCGACATCCACCCTATACCTTTCATCAAAAATCAGGCAGGAGGGATGCCACTCCCTCCTGCATTGAAGGACTGCCTATTCAAAATGGTTACCCTCCCCTTCCCGGTGCATCCTAAGGGAGGGGCTTTAGGAGCATGAGCCAATTGAGGCCTTAGGCTCCTCCTAGTGCATCACCAGCATGCACTTGGGGGGGGCTATGGTCCTGATCCTGTGGATGAGCAGACTGAAAGGACAATTTGGACTTATTTACCATCATGTTTCTAGGTTTCTATCTGGAACTGGAATGACGAGTAAGGTAATTAAATTTGCAGATAACACTAAACTGTTCAAAGTTGTTAAAACGCATGTGGACTGTGAAAAATTGCAATTAGCCCTTAGGAAATTGGAAGACCAGGCAGATGAAATTTAATGTGGACAAATGCAAAGTGATGAAAAATAATCCAAATTATAGATACCAGATGCTAGGGTCCACCTTAGGGGTCATCACCCAAGAAAAATATCTAGGTGTCATTGTAGACAATACACTAAAACCTTCCACTCAAACTGTGGCAGCATCCAAAAAAGCAAACAAGATGCTAGGAATTATTAGAAAAGGTATGGTAAATAAGACTGAAAATATTATAATGTCTCTGTATCGCTTTTTAGGTGTGAACACACCTTAAGTACTGCATTCAAGTTTGATCACAATATCTCAAAAAATATATAGTGGAATTAGTGGATAGCCCTAATGAATTTGCATGGAGCAGATTTGCATGCCTTTCACCTCATTATATGCAAATCTCTCTCATGCATATTCATTAGGGTTATCCCGAAAATCCGACTGGCTGGTTGGGAAACACTGATCTAATGCACTCGGCAGTACAATATCTTTATAGGTACTCTGTTTGTAGATGTTTATTTTCATTCACTTTTGTTTGGATTTGTTCTGGTTCATCTGTTCTATTTTGTTTTTGGATGATTTTTTTTTTTAATTTTACTTTTACAAATTAACAAATCAATTAATACTTGAAAGGAAATATAACAATCAAAATACAGAAAACAAATACCAATTATAAAATAAGCACACAGTAACTATGACTAAAGTCCACAATTTAAAGAGAGAAGGAATCGATCACTTTCAAGGGTGGTTGGATTCCAGGAAACAAACATACATAATAAAAAAACATGAATCGTACAGTTGACAGATACACAGCATCCTAAAGCAGTAACTCTATATACTAAAAACAAAACATTACAAACTAAAAAACTTCAATATCATCCAAAAACCCGTATTTTATAATTAGTTTTTGGATGATATTGAAGTTTTTTAGGTTGTAATGTTTTGTTTTTAGTATATAGAGTTACTGCTTTAGGATGCTGTGTATCTGTCAACTGTACGATTCATATTTTTTATTATGTATGTTTGTTACATGGAAACCGCTGATACTCCAGGCGGTGTATACATTTTTAAAATAAATAAAACCTTATTTTAAGCATTGAGATTAAGAAGAACCTTTGAAGACAAAAGAAGAAGCATTGGCATGAGATGTTGAATTGTTGCAGCCCTGAAAAATCCAGTGTAGTTATATGAAATGGATCCTGTTGGGTTTAAGTGCTGCTCGTTTTTTACATTAGGCATTCTGAAGTTTTTGAGTTACTTAAATTTGGTGACAATGAATTGAAAATCACCTTATCACATATTGAAATTTCAGGCAACATATTTTTTTTGCTACGTAGCAAGTTCACACAGAGACTTTGGATCAGCATTTATCTTCAATTTATACAGGCTTTTGTTTATTTTTGTTTGCAGTTTGATTTGATACCTTGTCAACCTAGGACCCCTGATGAAGGCGTGTTAATCAAAACACGGACTGTGTCGGGTCCCTTGGTTTGTTAAAAGGTGGTAACATTAACCACAATCAATAACTGATATAATAAACATAGCCTGCATCTTGTATGTTTGTCTGCAGTTTTTCTTTATTTTTCCTTTGTGGTGTTTCTACCTCACTACAGATTGTGTTGGATTTCTTTTTAGCTTAACATATTTAAAGCAACACAATAAAAATGAGAGGCTTTTAAGAGTACCGATAAAGATAACTGTATCATAGAGGGCATTAGATAACATTCAGGTGTAGTGACTGAGGTCTCTTTTTCATAAGAAACAGAGAAAACTGAAGGCAGATATGACCTCTCTAGTCTGCCTAACCATGCCATCTACCATCCTCTCCTTTCTCTTAGAGTTAAATTGTGCTGCTATTTATGCAACCAGTACTTGATTGGTGGGGGTCACACACAGGAGTGGTATGTGGTATTCACTGCAATCAGGATTCTATGATTAGAATACTCCTCTACTCTTAAAAAGGCCCAATAAATATGGTCAAATAAAGAATACTTACAGCATTAGTTTCAATTTCTATGAGCCTGAAACTATAAATAAAAATCTCAGGTTAAAAGAGTTACATTTTCTATGAACTGTACAATTCAAAGCAGCAAAAAAAGAAGGATAAACTGTTTTTTTGTGTGAGGAAACAGTAGAAACACAGCAAGGCAATGGCCACTGGAGTATCACAACAAGAGTTTATTCAATCCAGCAACCAGTAGCAAAAATAAAAATATCCGACACAGCCAGGTTTCGGCATACAATTGCCTGCATCATGGGTCACAATACAACCACAACTGAAAAATACAAAAGCAAATTATTAGGCAGAAGAATTATAACAAGGTACATTTGATAAAAGAAAGGAGGATTAAAACCTATTAATGTGAACCAAAAAGTGTCAAATGCATAACATTAAATCAATCAATCAATCAAATATATAAAAAATAGATGAATACATATAAATCAATCCATGTATATTAATAACAACATTACACATTAATTAAAATTTAAAATATAAATAATACATATATATCAAACACTGCAACACTCTCTATTTAGGGTTTCCCAAATATGTGCTGCAGGTATTGGCGTTTATCTGTCCCCGGTATTAGGTAATGTTTAAACCAGGGTTTTAAAGATAAGTCTCATTCAAATTATTTAAGCCTATAAGCTGGATTTGAGAATTTAAATTTCTAATACTTATATTCTAATCTATAGTGTATGAGCCAATGAGGAAACATTAGCGGCAGAAAGCTCCATGAACTTGATATTTTGTATATCTGGAGTGCCGCTTCTGATGGCTCTAAAACACTAATGGATGAAGTTTGAGTGTCACTAAGAACATTTCAATGCAATTTGTGGTTATTATAAAATACATTATGAACTCATGGGGTCTGTAGATTTTATATAGAATTGTGATATAACAAACCCTGAAAATTTACTCAGCTAGTCTAATTGAGAGTGGGTTTTGAAAAACATATTTTATATATTTGCAACCTAAAGAAACTTAAAGGGAGCCTGGGAGGCAACATCTGGGGTTTTCTGAGTCTGTGTGTTAGTGAAATTTGCAACTGTCAGTTTTTGTAAAGCTCAGAGAAGGGGGGGGGAATATCCCTCCTCCTTTCTATGGTACTGACAGGGAGAGACAAGAACTTCTCAGCACTTTTTAACAAATGCAGGTTCTCTTGAAACAGATAAGCAGGTTTAGATTTAAAGGTTTAGATTTCTTTGGCTATGTTATAATAAAATGTTTTGCATATTCAGAAATGAATGTAAACAAAAATATGATTTCTGAAACTTTTATTTTCATGTTAAAAGGAAGTTCTTTGTCCAAATTTAAGGACAACCTCTGTTAATGGATTGGCTGACAAGTAATGCAGGACAAAAGGTACATATTGGGGAGCAACGAATTATCGAGTTGAGATCTTTGTCAGGAAGGCCAGCGTTTTGGCATCTGTAAAGATCTCCCGGTGACGTTATAACCTTTTGAGAATTAATATGAATAATTAATAAAAAATAATATTTTGGAACCTTTTACGTCATGTGCCATTTGTCATATTCATTTTACCCACCCATGAGCAAACCTGGCTGCTCAGAACACACCTGAGGGTCAACATATGGTTGCAGTATCATACCTGGTAAAGATAGTAGTCTATATACAAGTATAGAAGGAACACAACTGAGGGTCAACATATGGATTTTCTATACCAAATATGAAACACAAGAAAAAATACAAAAGGAAAGAGTGAAAAAAAGGTGAAAAAAGGAATAGAAAAGAAGGGTAAAAGGAAGGGGGAGAGAGGGAAAAGGGAAAACACTAAGGCCCCCTGTTATCAAGCTGCGTTAGGGTTTTTTATTGCTGGTTGCTGCAGTAAAAGTTTTGATGCTCATAGAAAGGGGAGAAGGAAAGAAAACGAGAGAGAAGAGAAAGGGGAAAGAGGAAAAAGGAATATAAAGGGAAGTAAAAGGAAAAAATTAATAAGGGAGCAGAAATAAAGGTATGTACATTTTTGCCAACTAAAATCTAAAATAAAAATAAACCAAGGAAGACCGTGAACCACTAATATTTAGAAAAGAAAAAAATAATCATCTTTGGCATAGGTTCATAGTCAAATATGCTTGCACAAAACTGTAAAACACCCTCTGCCTTAGCTGAAGAACAATACAAAAACCATTTAAAATTGCTTCTGTTGTTTAAATAAAAAAACACCTAATGGTTGCTAGATTGAATAAACTCTTGTTGTGATACTCAAGTGGCCATTACCTTGATTTGTACAGTCCAAATACATTTTATATTGAAGAATTCTCAAAATCAGAACTAGAAAGCTCTAGCGCCATTTGAGAAAAAGTGCCTGTGATATGGTTCTTTTAATTGTAGAATATGTAAATGACATAAAATGAACTGAAAAGATACATTGGTTGTGGGAAGTATTTTACTTGTGTGATACCCCCTTCCCCTCCACATCATTTGGGTATATGTACATATGCTACCAAAACAGAGGAGTGTCATCACAAAATAAAAAATACCCAGGGTGGTTTAAGGGTTGAGCCAGTGTAATCATGGCTCAGGGTGCTCACGATTAGCAGCACCAAAAGTCAGCTTCATTGGATTGTCCCTTCCTGAAGTCCAGCTATACTTCTACTTTGAGCTATCTTATAGATTTGAAATAGGAGATGAGGTACTTCCTGTTTCTTGAGAGTAACAGGAAATGCCTTGTTTCATGTTTCAAACCTGCTGGATAGCCTAAGGAAGAGCAGTAGCACAGCTGAAAGAGGAAGAACGTGCTCCCACCACTATGCCCACAATGTGTAGGAGTTGAAGCTGAGGATCAGAGGCTGGAGATAAAGCAGGGGACTAGAGGTTGGAGACTGATGTTGATGCTGGGGCTGAGGGGAAGGGACTGGAGGTTGATGCTAGAGCTAGAAGGAGGCTGGAGGTTGATCCTGGGCATTGCTCTGGGTGCATGAGTATGACTTTACATTTCTCTGTTTGAATTGCAGTTTGTAACTTTTCTTTTTCTTTACTCCTGTTTTGTATTTTGATATTTTAGGTTAACATACACCACTCAGAAAGCATACTAATTAGTGTTATATCAAATTTTAATAAACTTATACTTGAAGGAGATGAAGGCCAGTGCTGGGCTAAGGCTGAGGCAAGAGTCTGATGTTGGGGCTAGGGATTGGGAGTAGGAAAGGACTTGGAGCTGATGCTGGGGAGAGAGGAGGATAGATTCTCTGAGACGGAGAAGTAATGGCGTATGTAGGTGTAAGTGTTGGGGAGGAAACAGATATATATGGTCAAAGTATACCTAGGAAATAGGGAAAAGAAACAGAAGGTAGATCTGAGGACATAGGGGTGCAAGGGAACAGGAACTCAGACAGAGATTCTAGTATTGAATGGGAAAGTAGGAAAAGACTATGATTGGTTGAATATTGGGAATCTATGTAGGGACTCTCGGTTTAGGTGGGATTATGCATAAGGGTCTAGGAAGGATAGAAGAATGGGGCTTTGAGGATTAGGCAGAGGAAAAGCAGTGTTAAAGAATTTGAGCAGGAATTAGGACAATGTGGTTTGGGTTATTAAATAAAGGGTATGAGTAGGGCTGTGAGACTGAGTAAACACAAATGGGAAAGGAAGATGGTTTGAAGGACCTGGATGGTTTCGGAGGCAATTGAAAGAAACAGAAGGTTACAGAAAAGGTGAGAGACAAAGGATGTGGATTTAAACGAGTTGAGAGAGGGTAGAAATGGGGGAAGCAAAAAGTGGAAAGGGGTTGAGTGATAGGGTAGCAGCTGAAGTTGGTAAAGAGAAGAAAGGCAGAAGAAGCTGCATGAAGCTAGAGAGAGAATAAGTACATAGGGTAGAAATGGGGTACTAGAAAGATGGGGGAACAATAAAGAATGAAAACTAGCTATAAGGTAAAAATGCAGTTGAGAGAAACAGAGAAAAAGTTGAAACAAGAGATCGATGTCAGATATAAGAGAAGAAAGGAAGAAGACAGGGGGCAGGCAGAAAACAAAAATGGAACAGGATGGTGAGTTCATTTATCTGAAGCGGATATATAGTTGAGTCAATATTTAGACCAGGCAGCAAATATATTTTTTTAAATACCGGCCACAAGGTTTATAAAAATATATACTGTATTCTCTCTATCACCTTGGATCTCAAAAGAAACCAGAAAAGTAGCAGAAGAAAGAAGACAAGGGGGGGGGGGTCACGTGATGCACTCGACCTAGTAAGATGTGTTAGAACACCTCTCCCGCCCCCGGTGCTGCTTTATCAGCGTTTTCTTCTTGCAATACCTCTTTGAGTGCCTACCCCTAACATCGGCAACTGGGGTGCTGCATGGGCTACCAGCCTATATCTTTTTTGCTCAGTTCTGAGGCATGCCGGCTCGAGCCTCGAAGCCTACTAAGCTTTCAAAGGGCCTTTCTACTGCTGCCAAGATGGCGGCACAGACACCTCCTGCGCGAACGCTGCTCAGCCCGAAGATTGCCCTGGATGATGGGGACAGAAAGGGAGTGGTAAAAGAAGAAAAGGAGATAGCTGACAGGCTAAATAAGTTCTTCACGTCAGTCTTCACGAGGGAGGACACAACCAACATTCCGGAACCTGAGGAGATCGTAAAGGGGGAGCAGGATGAAAATCTGGTTCAACTAGAGGTAAGCAAGGTGGATGTCCTCCGGCAGATAGACAGGCTAAAGAGCGACAAATCACCAGGTCCAGATGGCATTCACCCAAGGGTACTCAAGGAACTAAGGAACGAAATAGCTGAACCACTTCGACAAATATGCAACCTATCCTTAAAAACTGGAGAGATTCCGGAAGACTGGAAAATAGCAAATGTTACGCCCATCTTCAAGAAAGGCTCAAGGGGAGACCCAGGAAACTATAGGCCAGTGAGCTTGACCTCGGTCCCGGGAAAGATGATGGAAGCACTGATTAAAGACAGCATCTGGGAACACATCGACAACTATGGGCAGCTAAAGTCGAGCCAGCATGGCTTCTGCAAGGGCAGGTCATGCCTCACGAACTTATTATACTTCTTTGAGGGGGTAACCAGCCAAGTGGATAAAGGGGAATCCATAGATATCATTTACCTTGACTTCCAAAAAGCCTTCGACAAGGTGCCACATGAAAGACTTCTAAGGAAGCTATGGAACCACGGGGTGCAAGGGGAGGTCCACCGATGGATCAAAAACTGGTTGGCGGACAGGAAACAGAGGGTTGGAGTAAAGGGCCATTACTCAGACTGGCAATGGGTCACGAGCGGAGTTCCACAGGGGTCGGTGCTGGGACCACTACTTTTCAACATATTCATTAACGACCTGGAGGCAGGAACAAAATGTGAGGTTATTAAATTTGCGGATGACACCAAACTATATCACAAGGTAAATAACATGGAGGACTGCGAAGATCTCCAAAAAGATCTGACAACACTGGAAGAATGGGCCAAAAAATGGCAAATGAGTTTCAACATAGGGAAGTGCAAAGTTGTACATATAGGGAAAAAAAACCCAATGTTCACTTACAAAATGGGGGGATCAGCGCTAGAGGTGAGCAACCTTGAAAGAGACCTGGGAGTGATGGTAGACACAACATTGAAGGCGTCGGCGCAGTGTGCAACAGCCTCAAGGAAAGCAAACAAAATGTTGGGTATCATTAAGAAGGGTATCACGACCAGAAAGAAGGAAGTCATCCTGCCACTGTATCGTGCTATGGTGCGCCCGCACCTGGAGTACTGTGTTCAATTCTGGTCGCCGTACCTCAAGAAGGACATGGAGGTACTTGAGAGAGTTCAAAGAAGAGCAACTAAGCTAATAAAGGGTATGGAGGACCTCTCATATACTGACAGACTGAAAAGGCTAGGGCTTTTCTCCCTGGAAAAGTGGAGACTTAGAGGAGACATGATAGAAACCTTCAAGATCATGAAGGGCATAGAAAAAATAGACAGGGACAGATTTTTCAAATTAAGGGGATCAACAAGTACAAGGGGGCACTCAGAGAAATTGAAAGGGGAGAAGTTTAGAACAAACGCTAGGAAGTTCTTTTTCACACAGAGGGTGGTGGATACATGGAACGCACTACCGGAGGATGTGATAAACAGGAGCACGCTACAGGGGTTCAAAGAAGCTTTGGATAGGTAATGTAATGTAATGTAATGTAATTTATTTCTTATATACCGCTACATCCGTTAGGTTCTAAGCGGTTTACAGAAAATATACATTAAGATTAGAAATAAGAAAGGTACTTGAAAAATTCCCTTACTGTCCCGAAGGCTCACAATCTAACTAAAGCACCTGGAGGGTAATAGAGAAGTGAAAAGTAGAGTTAGAGGAAAAATAAAAATAAAATAAACATTTTAACAAGACAGCATTGATCTAAATACTTTGGAAGGTAGAAGAGAGGAGAGAAAGGAATAGAAGCATGATGAAGTGATGAAGTGGAGCAAGTAAGTTTAGTAGGTACTTGGAAGACAAAGGGATTGAGGGGTACAGATAAGAGTAGAGGTAGATTATAGGGATGGGATTAGAGGTAAGTTATAAAATTAATCAGGGATCACTGTTCAAGCACTAGGCCTGATGGGCCGCCGCGGGAGCGGACCGCTGAGCAAGATGGACCTCTGGTCTGACTCAGCGGGGGCAACTTCTTATGTTCTTATGTTCTCAGCTGACTGCTGGGATCCCGGTGGACTTCTTGCAAACCTGGTACGGCCCTATCGGAAAAAACTAATTATTTGAATGGTAAAGAATACTCGGAGAGAGAGTTTCACTCAGGAGGCCCAAATTCGGGAGCAATTTGTAGAATTCTATAGCACTCTTTAGGCATGGAGGGACTTCACTGAGGGGGAACGGGATCAATTTTTCCAGGATCATCGTCTTCCGCGACTCTCCAGGTAAGAGGTGGAGCAGTTGCATGTTCCCGTATCCCTGGAGGAGGTCCGTCTGGGGTTAAGAAGCTGAATCTTACCAAGTCTCCGGGCTCTGATGGGTTTGGCCTTGCCTGATCTTCTTGCCCAGCCCTTGGGGAACTATTTCATTTTCCTCTCCAATACTACTTCGGGCCTCCAGTATAATTTAGCTCATATTACTTTGCTCCCAAAACCTGGGAAGGATCCCACTCAGGTTGGTTCCTATCGCCCGATCTCGTTAGTAAACCATGATGTCAAGTTGTTGGCTTCTATTTTGGTGGCTAGGCTGAATTTGTTCCTGCCCCGGCTCATTGGGTATGATCAGTTAGGGTTTGTTCCTCAGCGTTATGCCTCCATGAATCTCCTTAAGGCGTTAACGGCGCTTCATGAGCATAGGGTGGGGGTGGCACTTACGCGATCATTGGGCTTGATATGAAAAAGGCTTTTGATAGCATCTCCTAGCAGTACCTTTTCTGGGTGTTGCAAGAGTATGGCCTGGCTGGGAATTTTATCACTTGGATTAGGGGCCTCTACACTGAGCCGCAGGCACACTTTATAATTAATGGTGGCTTATCGAATCCCTTTCAGCTTTGCCGGGGGATGCGCCAGGGATGTCCCCTCTTTCCACTGTTGTTTGTCTTGACCATCGAACTGCTAGCCATTAAGATCCGCTCTAGTCCTGAGTTACTTGGTATCCAAATAGGGAGTGCAGAGTGTCATATCACCTTGTTCGTGGATGATATTTTGCTCTTTTTGGACCAGGCCCCCCTTTACTTGCTGGTGGTGTTACGTTTGGTGGCAGAGTTTGGCACCCTCTCAGGTCTTAAAGTGAACTGTGAGAAATCTGAACTGCTACCTCTGATGGGGCTTGACTGGGAGCCATGGAATGTTGCGTTGCAGATTCCCCCAGTGCACAAACCGATGCGATATCTTGGAATTTACATGCACACGAATCCTCAGGTTATGTATAAGTGCAACGTGTTGGCTGCTATTGACAAAATTCGAGCACTCTGTTCAGCTTGGCAAGACTTCCCGTTGTCCTTGCTGGGGAGGGCGGCCTTGGTTAAAATGATACTATTGCCCAAACTGTTATACCCCCTACAGACAGTACCCTTTTGGGTGTTACAGCGAGATATCAGCAAACTTCGTTCTCTTTTCACCATTTTTCTTTGGTGTCATTGCTCGGCGTGTATTGCCTATGTGAAGTTGACCCTTTCTAAGATGGAGGGGGGCCTGGGTCTCCCAGATATTCGAGCATACAATGTGGGAGCTCTTTTGTGTTTCGTTCACGAGGGGGTGACAGGGACTGCTCGTTTTTTTCCTCCGGGGGGATGGCGGGCTGGTGTGCGCCCTTTACCTCTAAATTGCAGTTTTTGCAACCTTTTTGCATGGCCTGGTGGCGTAGGGCATAGGCCTGGTCACCCCTCGCCTCTCCCTTTTTGCAACTGCATGATAACCCCAGTTTCCTGCCAGGCCTCGGCAATTCTCCTTTTGCTGCTTGGGCTTCTCGGGGGGCTTTGACTCTCTCCCACATGATTGATGGGAACACAGGTGTTTTTTCTACGTTTGCCCAATTCCAGGATCAGTGGGAAATCCCCCCATCACCAATTTTTTGCCTACTTGCAAGCCCGCACCATTTTCAGAGTCTTCACCAGCAGTATGGCCTGGAGTGGACGTGCGGTCCCCTTGATGAGTATTTACTTTGTGTGCCAGGCTCCCAGAGTTCTCTTTTGGTATGGTATCGGGTGGTTCGTTCCTCCGCTTCTCAGGGGCATTTAACCCATCTTCGGGACATGTGGAACCAGGACCTCGCTGCACATTATACCCCTGATGCATTCCTGGAGCTTTTTTACAACTTGCATGCTTTTGTGAAATCCGCAGCTTGGCAGGCGACCCAATTTAAAATCCTCCATAGGGCTTAAATTACTAAAGAGAGGTGTGCTCGCATGGGTTTGTGGGGGAAGGCTCTTTGTACCAAATGCAGGCAGGCTCCTGGGACATTACTGCACTCCTTCTTGGAGTGTCCTGAACTCTCCTTATGGAACTCTTCCTTTGCGCAGCTTCAATTGGTCTTACAGCGCGACTTGGAGTGGGATTATAAAACACTGCTTCTCGGTGATCAGACCCTGCTGGAAGCTCAGCAGTGATTTATCTGACCTTGTTGACAGTTAAATGAACGATCTTACAATATTGGACTCAGGTTGGGTCTATTCCTTTGGAAAGTTGGCTAAGTTCGGGACAGTAAGGGAATTTTTCAAGTACCTTTCTTATTTCTAATCTTAATGTATATTTTCTGTATACCGCTTAGAACCTAACGGATGTAGCGGTATATAAGAAATAAATTACATTACATTACATTACATTACATTAAGTCAGATGTCTGAACTGGCACGTTTTGAGCTTTGCTATCATAAACGCTCCACTAACCCAGAGGTGCTGGCATACTTTTCTCTGTGGAGGGTGTTCCTGTGGCTACCTCTAGTCTCCTGACATGGGGGGATAGGGGGGGAGATTTAATGGGGAGTGTGCGTGGAGTATACATGTTTGTTTGTCTGGTTTGCGTTACCTGGTGTGTGTGTGTCGCCTCTTGAGTAGGGGGTTATTGGGGATAGGTATTACACATTCAAAATTTTATGGGGCCGACAAGGGAAACAGGATGTTCTTGTAGTTGGATCGTCCTGAGAGGGAGGTTTTGAGCTTTGTGCCTCTATTTTCTTTTCTGCATGGGGAGCTTGCTATGTTCAGTGAGCCCATACTCTTTTGCTTCTGCACATGATTTATTTTTGGTGGAGGGTGTTGGGCTCCTTCTCCTCCTCTCTTTTGTTCTATGTTCTCTGTATTGCTGGTACATTATATGCTGTTGCTGACGACTATTGTATTTTCAACTGATGCTTCTGTTTGCATATATCTTTATTGTCCCAGCTGAGGATAAAACTATTTAGCTACACTGACGACTTCACGATAATTATCCCATTCACTAACTCTGTCTCAGAAGTCACCCCCAAAGCAACAGAAGTCGGATGGAGCAATGGATGACTGAATTCAGACTAAAACTAAACTCAGAGAAAACAAATTTTTTCATAGCATCACCACACCCACTTGATTCTAAAGCATCAATGTGCATCAATAACCTTGTTTATCCCATTCAACCCACTATGAAGATATTGGGAGTAACACTTGACCAGAGCCTGACCATGAAAGACCAGGTAGACTCCTTGATTAGAAAAATCTTTCTCACCCTCTGGAAGCTTCGGTCCATCAGAGCTTATTTCGATGTCTCATCATTCCGAATTCTGGTACAATCCCTAATACTGAGTCAACTCAATTATTGTAACATTGCCTACTTGGCACTCCCCCAGAAGAATTTGCGGCGATTGCAACTGGTACAAAATGCAGCGGTTAGACTACTTTGTGGACTGAAGAAGTTTGATCACATAACACTTTCCTATCAACTTCTACACTGGCTGCCGATGGAGGCACGTGTGAAATTCAAGTTTGGTTGTTTTTGCTTCAAGGTACTTTATGGCTTAGCCCCTAAATATATAACAGAGCATTTCTCTTTCACAACCAACAGACACAAGCGAAGCTCACACCCGAACTTTGTTTCTCCACCGGTTAGAGGTTGTAAATTTAAAAGTGACATCACCAACATCTTTTCTCACATCAAGCAGCACTATGGGGTAAAGACCTAGAACAATTACTCATGCCTACTACCTATAGGGAATTCAGGAAACGCCTACAAAACACATTTGTTCCTGAAATACTTAGGAAACCAACCTATACAGTCTTAGTCCTCAACAAACTATCTTGAGAACTGTCAATCACTAAGTCTGTACTTTGTTTATTCCACTCAATCTGTAGCATCTTTAATCATTGTAAACCGCATAGAACTTCACGGTCCTGCGGTATATAAATTGTTATTATTATTATTATTATGTCATGCTTGTTTCTCTTGTTGACTAATAAAATGATATATAAAAAAAAAAGAAGACAAGCAAAACTATCTGGTGATAGAGAAAAGTATCACAAATGAACCAAGTGTTTCAATGTCAAGTTCGGCAAGACAAAGAACGATATCTCAAGGATATTTGTCAGAAAATTGAATCAGAACATGTAAATAGAAAAACCAGATTCGCTTTTCAGGAGATTAAGAGATTACAGCAGAAATTCCAACCTCGATTAAAGATGCCAAAGGAATGATATTGAATGATCCAGAAAGCTTTAAAAAGAGATGGAAAGAATATGCAGAAAATTTATATAAACAAAACAATGAGGATAACATTAGGGAAATTGAATTGGAAAATGAAGCCAAAGAAGAACCAGATATTTTAAAAGAAGAGGTCATAGCAGCAATTAAAGTTTATCAAGTCATATGGTATCAACGGTATTCCAATTGAATAAAAAGCTCAGAAGGTGCTATCATGGCCCTCACTCGACTGTGTCAACAGATTTGGAAGGAAAATACATGGTCAACCAATTGAAAAAGATTACTGTTCATACCTATATTAAAGAAAGGTGATGCCAAGGATTGTAACAACTACAGAACAATTGCATTAATTCCACATGCCAGCAAAATATTGGTGAAAATAATATAACAAAGGCTCCAATCACATACATTGAGCAAGAACTACCCGAAGTTCAGGCTGGTTTTAGAAAAGGTCAAGGAACAACAGACATTACTGCCAACATTAGATGGATATTGGAGAAGAACAAAGAATTCCAAAACCCCTTATACTTTTGCTTCATCAACTACAGCAAAGCTTTTGATTGTGTGGATCACAATAAACTATATCAAACTAATGCAAATGGGAATACCCAAACATATAACTCAGCTGATAGAGAGCGTATATGAAAATCAAGAAACTGCAGTCAGAACTGAATATGGCAACTTTGATTGGTTTTCAATAAAATGTTAATTTTCTCAGTGGTTAGCTATGGATGCAAAAGCTGGACGCTACGGAAACAAGAAAGAAAGAAGATTGACTCATTTGAGCTAAGGTGCTGGAGAAGGATTTTAGGTGTGCCGTGGACTGCCAGGAGAACTAACAAATCAATTCTGGAAGAGATCAAACCGGCTGTGTTACTTGAAGCCCAAATGATGAAGTTACGACTGTCTTATTTTGGTCACACCTTCAGAAGAGAGAGATCACTGGAGAAAGACATTATGTTTGGGAAGATCGAAGGAACCAGGCGAAGAGGGCGACCTGTAATCAGATGGCTGGACACGTTGAAAACCACCATAGGGATGACGCTGGATGTCCTTTCTGGACTAGCACAAAACTGATTTCTTTTAGATCCGTAATTCATCAAGTCGCTAGGACTCAAGCATAAGTCGATGACACTAACAACAATCTCTCTAATACTAGTCCACCTCTAATAATGGTCCACCCCTCTGTTTTAGAATAGAAAAGTCCTGTAAATTTCTTCTTAAAAGCCAAATTTAGATTCCTCCAATAATAGCTCATCTCCCCCAGAATTCATAGTAACTAGCCCTGCTCTCCTTCACTCTCTATCCCCACACCACGATGACTGGATCCCTTTTCTTATCTTTTCTCATAGTTCTAGCACTGGGTCAGTGCAGGGATTTGAAGGCTTGGAACATGTACAAGTGCTCAAGGCCTCATACTGGCCAAGTACCATAACCATGAGGAGAGGTAAGAAGAGAGATCCGGTCATCATGGGGGATGGGGGGTGGTGGAAAGTGGAGATCTGGGTAGGGGAACAGGGTGGAGGAGAGAAATGATGCTTTCATTAATGGCCCACCTAGACTTCAAAAACCCATTGTTTCAAATAATAGCCCAGTCGATTATTAGAGAGAATACGGTATATTCAGCATCTTTATATGATTAGGTAGTGGCACTGAATGTACATAGAAAGTTCTTATTGCCAGTGACTTTAGGGAGATAATTGGGTAGAAGAGGCTTCAACCTGCTTATCTCTCACTGACTATGTCATAACTGGATTTTCAGTGGCACATAACCAGATAGCACCTTTGAAAATCTGAGCAGACTGCCATGGCACTAGGTTGGTTAATGTTGGGTTGGTTCAGGGTAGAGCTGGAATCTACCTGGTTATCAGCAATTTTTAGTCCACTAACTGGATAAGTCCCTAAACTCCATCATTGATAGAAAAGGAATCCAATCCAAAAGCCACCACCCAGAAAATATTCAGATTACAGAGAAAAGAATCTCTTCTCATACCCACTTCTTATATTCAAATTACAAAAAAAAATCTCATCTCAATCGCATATGCATTCTCTGAAATGTAGAGTCCCCTAAATTCCACCATCTCATTCTTCTAACAGTGATACCACAAAAGCATTTCCGAAACCGAGTACGATGATTCTTTAAACTTGATTCTTTCTTTACTTACCCCATCATCACAGAGAGGAACAGTAGAGGCAGCAGCATGATTTCAGAAGCTATAAACAAACAATCATATTGTTTCAAACATCTGTTCACCACAGTTTATTTTCATAAGATAGAAACATGCTTGGTTCATGGGGTGAGGGGAGTAACAGGGGCCACTAATGCTTCTTCTCTAATGCAGTGTGTATTGTTCGGAGCAAAAGAGAGGTTCTATGCTAGCTAAACAGGCTGTTAGACAAGAGTAATTCTACGCAGACATAAGCAAAACGACACCTTTGTGGACTGGAAGTACGCTTTGCCAGACCAATCTATCTCGTAAATTTAGAATAATCCAGGAACATGAAAATATTTAAAGTTAAAATGATCCGGTTTTTTTAGAACTGAAATACCAATTGTTCGATGGATCTATCCAGCTTTTCCCTTCACAAATTAACAATGGTACTTGGTTCATCTCTATTTCTGCTCAAGTATGGAATCTTGGAACTATGCTTGATTCTACTACTACTACTAATCATTTCTATAGCACTGAAAGGCATACGAGGCACTATATATTTTAACATTAAATAGATAGCCCCTTCTCAGAAGAGTTTACAATCTAATTTGGACAGACAGGACATCTTGGGGTTGAGGATTCTGTCTTGCCCATGTAGTTTCAGATTTAGCCACAATTCACAATTTAGCTCAAATCCTTTGGAAGAACTAGATTATTGCAGACATTCGGTCTCTAAATGATGTTATTTCAGAAGGTAAACTGCTGGAATTTTCACAATTGCAACATAGATTTGGTCTTAGTAAAACACAAAGTTTTAAATGGTTGCAATTGAAGCAGGCCATTCAGGTTGGGTTCCCTGAATGGAAAACATTGAATAATCAATATAGTTTAGAGTTCTTATGTTTTCAAGCAGACTTCCTAGGGCATCAAGCCGCATTGTGGTATAAATTAATATCTGGATATTTGAATAAAAAACCAAAAAATGGTCTGAGACATTTGGAGCATTGAGATTAAGCATCAAATTACTGCATCTCAATGGCCACTAATTTGGTCTTGGAGAATGAGATGTACAGTGTCAGCATCTATGAGACAAACTTGGTTCTTTTTATTACATAGAGCTTTTTGGACCCCTACACGTTTGCAGAAATTAGATAGGTCTAAGTCCAATAAATGCTGGCACTGTAATCTGGAACCTGGGACGTTGGATCATTTACTGTATCATTGTCCCTACATTAAAAGTTTTTGGAATGCAATTTGGCCACAAATTAACAAATTGATGGAAAATCATGTAGCAATATCATATTATACAGTGTTATTTGGAATGATGATGAGAAAAAAAGTCAAATTTCACCAGAAAATAATAAGCTTTTACTAGTCATGACAGGGGTTGCCATTCAGCATATAACTAATAACTGGAAGAATCATAGTAACCTTAATTATACATTTTGGTGGAATACAATTTGTCATATATTCAAAATGGAAAGAGCAATAGCAATACAAAGAGGGATATATCCTGAATTTATAAAAATATGGGGGCCATTGACAAAATATTGTAGTGAATGAATAGTAGGATTTCTCTTCTTCTTTTCAATGTCTTTGTGGCACACATGGAGGGGGGTAGTGAAAATAATTTTTACACAACATGTTATAATATGGTATACAATATGTATGGGGTGATTGGAAAGTACTTGAAGGGTGGGGGGAGGGAGAGGGGATAAAAATATGTTTAGAATATTATGTATTAGATATAAAAGTGATATTGTGTATTCATTAGTTGTAATTCAATATTTTGTACACTTCATGTAAAATTTGAAAATGAATAAAGAATTATAAAAAAAAGAAAATGTTTTTCAACATTTCATGTACTGAAAAGACAAACTACGGTATTATGATGTCTCAATTAATTTCTTATCGTTTTGCAAATGTCATTGTTGACAGATCCCAGTTGTAATTCAGTATATTTAGGCATGCCTAACAGTCTTTATTCCATTTGCAGATTGTTCAAAATACTGCCACCAGATTTTTAAATTTTTTTTGTAATTCTTTATTTAAACACTGCAAATACAACTTCAAGAACTTACACAGGATAATGTACAGTCCATAAACAGTGCACGGAAACAAGAATCGCCCGAGTACCATCAGTACTGAAACCCCCAAGGAAATATCTCCCCTGACCCCCCCACCACAAAACCAGAAAAGACCTCCCCCTATCCCTTCCCCTCCCCCGAGAGACAGTTGATAGAACCTCCCACCTGTAATACTATTAGCCCTATACCACAACATAATAAAGTAAAGCAATACTAAAACCAGGAGGACCCCCATAATCAACATGGTTTATTACCCTCCACCAATAGGAATCTACCCCAGATATCCTGAAATTGCTGCCAATGACAGGTCAGTAGAGCAGAAAGTCTATATTTCTCATAAACCCACCCCAATTTTTCCCTCATCAGTGGAAGGTAGGCACCTGGGGACTCTTCCAAAAGGAAGCCAGCACCAACCGGGCTGCCATGAATGCCAGCCGGGCCAGCTTGTCTTGATTATCATCCACTCCTCCGGGAATCACCCCCAGTAATGCACTTTCAGCCCTCACTACCACCAGACATTGTAATAGTTGCCCCATATAACCAAAAACTTGAGTCCAGTACCCAAAAAGTCTGGGGCACTCCCACCACATATGGAAAAAAGGTGCCCCGCTGGCTGCACCCTCTCCAACATTCATCTGTACAGGAAGTATGTTTAAATGATTTTTATTATTCCAGCAGTAAGAAGCAAATACAAACAGTAGTACCATTCAGGAAATAACATTTTCAACAATATAATCAGTTCCCCTCCCATCCCCCCCCTCCCCAAGATTCCATGGCCAGTCCAACAGCTGAGAGTGGGAATAAAATCTTAAAGATTCAAAAGTCTACTGCGAGCACATGGTGTGAGGTCCTGCCAGAAGTGCTCCCACACCTGACAAAATTTGCGACCCGGGCCAAGAGTCAAGTCTCCCACTATGTGTCTCTCCAGTGTTGCGTGCACTATCATTAGGGATCTCCATTGTGCATATGACGGGGGATCACGGGAGAGCCAGGCAGTGGCGTACCTAGGGTATGTGGCACCCGGGGCCCATCATTTTTTGACACCCCTCCCCCCCATGTAAAAAAATATTTTTTGTAATTACCATGAAACGGAATAAATGGTCAGAATAGAAACAGGCAGTGAAAATTTTCTTATATTCCAAACATAACATAACATAAATTATGTCTGAATTGTCATGACATCAGAAGTACATATGGAGTAGTTGCAGGTGATGCTTGGGACAGTTCTGATTGTGTTAGTTCGGTTTTATGTGTTTTTTGAATAGAAGGGTTTTTATTTCTTTTTTGAAGGTTTTGCAGTATGTGATCGATGTCAATTGGTTGTAGGGTTGGGGGTCAAGTGTTGCAGCTCGAATGGCTAGGAGGTTGTCGAACAGTTTTTTTCTTTTGACGTTTTTGGTTGGAGGGTGTGTGAATGGTGCGTGAGTTCTCCTATGTCTGTTTGAAGTGGATTGAATTATTTAGCTGAAGAAATTAGTTACCCCCTCATCCCACACACATTAATTCTCTTCCATTTTTGTTCCCATTATAAAAAACACTAAGTTCCCAGAAAAAAAATACATTAAAATAAGAAGTGAAAACAAAGGCCCCTACAGATGAGAACATAACATAAGAATAGCCTAACTGGGTCAGACCAATGGTCCATCATGCCCAGTAGCCCATTCTCATGGTAGCCAATCCAGGATACTAATACCTGGTCAAAACCCAAAGAGTAGCAACATTCCATGCTACCGATCCAGGGCAAACAGACACTTCCCCCATGTCTTAATAACAGATTATGGACTTTTCCTCCAGGAATTTGTCCAAATCTTTCTTAAAACCAGCTACACTATCTGCTTTTACCATAACTTCTGGCCACTTCATTTTTAAGTTTAGATCTTTCCTTTCAAACAGAGACCTTGCTAGATGTCAAATACAGCACAAGGTAACTTCACATGGACTTAGCTGTGCAGGAAATGTGAATCTCCTCATACTCCCACCATATAGTGCAAAAATGTGCAAAGGTCTGTTTTTTTCTTTCGATCACTACATAGCCTAATGCCACACAAGCAGCGCTGTTACAAACATATTCTGTAGGTCAATGCTAAGGATTACAAAGTTTCCTTCCTTGGACCAGAAGGAGATACTGATAAACCACTGGAAGAGATCCCAAAACAACACCCAAAGACCCACTCAGTGTGTGAACCAGTTGAGTGGAGTGGACTAACTGGGGGGTGGAAATGGGCCCGGAGTTTGCTCAGCAGAATTTCCCAGACCACCTCTTCCTCTCAACACATTGACACGCTGCCACCACCACCACTAGGAACACCTCACTGGGTAGGCCAGCTATGCTATAAACTTTATAAAACACATTATTATATTTTCTTATAAAGCACATATTTTAACTGAACTCTCTGACATCCTCAGCCTTTCCATTCACAAAAATAGAAGGAAGAAAAGTTCCCATTTCCTGCTGTTTCATGTCCCCGGCCTATACAATATTTTTTTTCTGCAGACCCTTCAAAAGTCTGACCAAATCCTCGTTTCACTTGCATTATAAAGTACTGAGGATGCCATCTCTCCCCAATCCCAGGTCCTAAAGTCTAAGACAGTAGCGCAAACTAATGCTGCCAGATTCAGGAAAAAAAATTTCGATTCGATTCAGCCTATTGAATTGGTTTTTCAATTCGATTTTCCTGCCCAGTTGGGTGATTTTTTTCAAAACTCCTGGTGGGTTTTATAGCTTTTTCACCCCCTTTGGCTTCTCCTAACCACACTGGCGCTGTGGTGTAAATAAAATAAAGAAACAAAAAGGACTTTTCCTCTCTCTGTTAAATCCTAGCTCACGTTTGCAGTCCAACACCAGCTCTGTCAGGATACACATTTCAAATCTGACATATTATAATCACAAAACAGAAAATAAAATTAATTTTTCTACCTTTTGTTGTCTGGTTATATTTCAAATCTTGTTGGTCCAAGGCTCTGGTTTTCTTCTGATAACTTGCTTGCCAGGGTCTCCTTCTTTCTTCTTTCTGCGTGCTAACCATCCATCTGCCAACTCTGTCCTCCCTTTCCATTTCCCTTCCCTCCCCAGGAAGTCTGGTATCTTTCCTTTTTTTCATCTCCCTCCACAGATCCACCTTTTCTTAACTACCCTTTCATCCGGCATCTCTCCCTCCTTCCCCACCACCCCAGAGTCCACCATCTCTCCCTTTCTTTTCCCAATTACCCTCCTATCCAGTATCTCTATCCCTCCTCCACACCATCCCTTGTGTCCAATTTCTCTCCCTTTCAGTTCCTTCCCTCCCTAAATCCCATGGTCCATCATTTCTCTCCCTCTCCTCTATTTTCAGACCCATTATTTCTTCATCCCCCCCCCCAAAGTTTGGCATATGCACGTCTCTTTGAACACCCCCTTCCCTCCGTGTACTTCTAAACCAGGGTCCCCCCCAAAGGCCTGTCCCCCCTTAAAGGTCTGCCTGCCCCCCTTGAAGGCCTGCACCCCCCTTGAAGGCCTGTCCCACCCCCTTGTAGGCCTGTCCCCCCCTTGAAGGCCTGTCCCTCCCCCTTGTAGGCCTGTCCCCCCACCTTGAAGACCTGCCTGCCTGCCTGTCCCCCCCTTGAAGGCCTGTCCCCCCCTTGAAGGTCTGCACCCCCCCGAAGGCCTGCACCCCCCTGAAGGCCTGTCCCCCCCCTTGAAGGCCTGTCCCCCCCCCTTGAAGGCCTGTCCCCCCCCTTGAAGGCCTGTCCCCACCCTTGAAGGCCTGCACCCCCCCTGAAGGCCTGCACCCCCCTGAAGGCCTGTCCCACCCCCTTGTAGGCCTGCCCACCCCCTTGTAGACCTGTCCCCCCTTGAAGGCCTGTCCCTCCCCCTTGAAGGTCTGCACCCCCCCCGAAGGCCTGTCTCCCCCCCCCTTGAAGGCCTGCCTGCCTGTCACCCCCCCTCCCCCTTGAATGCCTGCCTGCCTGCCTGCCCACCCGCCCCACCCCGAAGGACCGCTCGCCCCCCTGGCCTCCCCGCACCACCTATGAAGCAGCACTACCTATGCTCCCGGCCTTGCCGTTCAGTCCCCACCACCACCACCACCACCACCACCCCCGAAGGACCGCTCGCTCCACTGACCTTCCTGCACCACCTATGAAGCAGCCGCAGCAGGATCGCGACGTCAGCTATCCCTGCGCTGCTTAGGCGCTGCTTCCTGCGCCGCGTTCCCGCCCCTCCTCTGATGTCAGAGGAGGGGCGGGACCGCGGCGCAGGAAGCAGCGCCCAAGCAGCTCAGGGATAGCTGACCTCGCGATCCTGCTGCTTGCTGCTTCACAGGTGGTGCAGGAAGGTCAGTGGGGCGAGTGGTCCTTCGGGGGTGTGGGGGGACTGAACGGCAAGGCCGGGAGCACCCCTTCAGGGCTGGCACCCGGGGAGGACCGCCTCTCCCGCCCCCCCCTTGGTACGCCACTGGAGCCAGGTAGTGAGGATGGCTTTTTTTCCCATCAAAAGGGCTCTGGAGATAAGTGCTGACATTCCCCTGGGTTTGGGCGAGGCTATATTATAAAATCCAAATAACGCCTCTGTACAGGAAGTATACATCTTACTAAGCACCACAGGTGTAATATACTACCGCACTAATAACTTAATAGCATTCTCCACCAACTGTGGCACCACCGCTACATGGTGAATCTGCAGAGCTATCTGTTCCCATTCCTCCCCAGTATCCCCCTCCCAGGTCTTCATATAGGATGTTTTCTGAGCGCTAACATTATGTAACCATTTATACCAGGGGTCTCAAAGTCCCTCCTTGAGGGCCGCAATCGTCAGGTTTTCAGGATTTCCCCAATGAATATGCATGAGATCTTTGTGCATGCACTGCTTTCAATGGATATTCATTGGAGAAATCCTGAAAACCCGGCTGGATTGCGACCCTCAAGGAGGGACTTTGAGATCCCTGATTTATACAGACCCTAAATACAGCCCTGGCGAACCAGGGCCCCAAGCAACAATTCAAATGGGGAACTCCATAGAACCTGCCACCTGAATTTTAACTAGTGCCTGGTAATTTTGATCTACCTTCTATCCTATACTCTCATTCTGGCTTCCTATCTTCTAGAAAATAACATTTTAAATTCTTATTTTAGCTCAATGAGTGTTAAAACAGTGAGGTATTTCTTTTTTGCATTAATTCTATTTTGAAGCTTAAAAGGAGTGCTGAAAAGTTCTCCGGCCAACCAAAAAGAGAATGACTTGGATATGGTTTAATCAATGATCTGAAACAATGTCAAAAAACATAGAATTTAATTTCTGCAAATTGGCACTTAATGAAATAAGATAACAACACTTTTCAGCTGCAGTGGCAAAATAACACTCAGAATTTAGGAAGTTGGTTAGTTGGGCTTAGAGCTCATATATAAATTTCCTTGTATTCACTTGCTAGTCCCTTCTTAAGCCGCTGTGATTGATGGAAACACGTTTTCATATGTTTGCTGTAGCAGGTCCTACCCTATGGAATTCTCTTCCTGGATAATTCATTAAGGCTTTAGGGAAATCTCATGAGTTTCCTGAAGAAATTCAAGGCCTTCTTTATTGCCTAAGCTTGTTAGTATATTCAGATTACAAGGGGCCACTGAAAAGTTCTCAGCCCAACTGAGAAGAGAATGATGTGGAACCGTGAAACTTACAAGTTATTCCACAATTTTCTTGACACTTTTTGTTTCAATGATATTAACCCCCTCTTCTATTAAACTGTAGTGCAGAGAGCCGCGTTGAATGGCCTGCGCTGCTCCCGACGCTCATAGAACTCTATGAGCATTGGGAGCAGCATGGGCCATTCAGCACAGTTCACTGCGCTAAAAACTGCTATCACAGTTTTGTAGAAGGGGGGGGGGGGGTAAATGAAAAGTGTCAAGAAGTGTGGAATAACTTTTTAAGTTTCATGGCTCCACATCATTTTCTTTTTGGTTGGGCTGAGAACTTTTCAGCAGCCCCTTCTATAGTTGACCTTGACTATTTTTGCCAGTTTGCCAGATGTTGTTTTTTATGCTTTTTAAAATTTAAATATTTTTATTTATTCATAATTTGGATTTTTTTCAAATTTTAAAGCTTTAGTTGTTTAAGGGCTCCTTTTACGAAGGTGCGCTAGGGCCTTAACGTGCGGAATAGTGCGAGCTAAATTGCCGCGCGTGCTAGCCGCTACCGCCTCCTTTTGAGCAGGTGGCAGATTTTCAGCTAGCACGTGCTAATCCGGTGCGTGCGATAAAACCGCTAGTGCACCTTCGTAAAAGGAGCCCTAAGTTTATGGTCAGATTTATTTTATTTTTATTGAAAGGTTTTTATTTGCATTACAGTCCATAAAACAAAAAAAGAAACATACACAATTAGGCTCAACATTCATAGAGCTCAGTGTTCTCTCTATGTGCTATTATTCTCTCTGCTCCAGCAGTAAATTCTCCTTGGGATAGGAGATATTTAATTCAGGGCCCAGACAATGTGAGTCTGACTACAAAGTGTCTATGAAAAACTACAGCAGGCTGGACTGGTGTTTCAGAATATGTGTTTTACAGAAACTATGTTTAGCATAAGGGTAAACAGATATATAGCAAGCAGTTTAGTCTCAGGGCTAATTTCGTAAGCAGAAATTTAAGAAACAACAGTTCTGTCTGTGAGCGCTTGGAACATAAACCGGCTCCCACACTCGATGTCCCTTCCTGGTTCTTGGGGTCACCTTAGGATGAGTGGTTAGGGATATTCTCAACTAAAAATATATAAAGAAAGGTAAGAGTAGAAACTCGATCAATACAAAAAACATCTATTCTCTTCTGATATTCAGGAAGGTAACTAAGGCACTTCAACAAGAAAAAATACAAGCAAGTGGAGAAAAAAGACCTCATCAAAGCTAAAAAAGCCTAGGACACCACTGCTAAAGCAAGCACATAAACATGTACAAGCACACACAGAGGTCCCTTTCCAGTCATAGGTCTGAAAAGGACTGGGAAGAGACCTCTGTGTGTTCTTGTACATGTTTATGTGCTTGCTTTAGCAGTGGTGTCCTAGCCATTATTGGCTTTGAGGTCTTTTTTTTCTCCTCTTGCTTATTATTTGTTCTTGTTAAAGTGCCTTAGTTACCTTCGTGAACATCAGAAGGGAGTAGATATCATTTTGTATTCTCACCTCCCATGTGAATTCCTTCTCATCCACTGATAGCTCCATCTGATTCTTCTTCCTTTTCTCTTGGTATCTGGGTGACACCTTTGTACAAACTCCTTCTAGGGATGCTCTAGAGCTCCTTCTTTCTCCTGGGTACCATTTAGGCAGCCAAATATATCTCCTCCCTCTTACCTTTCCAGCCATTAAGCAAAATAAGCATGTATTTAGGCCAATGTTTCTTAACTTGGTCCTGGAGTACCCCCCTTGCCAGTCAGATTTTCAGGATATCCACAATGAATATACATGAAATAAATCTGCTTATAATGGATATTGTGGATATCCTGAAAACCTGACTGGCAAGGGGGGGGGGGAGGGTACTCCAGGACTGAGTTGAGAAACACTGGTTTAGGCCACCGAGGGAAGGGGTACCACAGAGTTTATTTCCCTAGCCACCATGCGCTTAATTCTTTTATTGCCCATATGCTACACCCATTATCCAACATGAATTTCAGTGTTTTTCTAATCATTATATGATGCTTTGTTTTGTACAATAATGATATTCCTCAGCATTTATTGAATCTTACTGTATTTTCAATTAAGCAATGAAAGTGTTAAGGGGTACCATTGCTGGATTGTGTCTAGGGCATCAGTAGCACTTAATCTGGCCCTCTATCCAGTATACAGGCATCTCTGAGACTTCTCAGAAGTTTTCTCAAATACCTCTCTACCTCTAGGAATGGAAGGTTAGATTAAAATCGTACTTTTGATCATAAAGAAAGGGAAAACCAGATACTCACAGTCATGGGGAGTGGTTTCTCCTTCCACTGCAAGTTCACTCTGGGCTTCTAAAAATTAAAGGTCAAATTATATAAGAGGGTCAGTAGAGCTTCTACATTTCTCCCTCTGTATCCGCAGTTTCTGTATCTGCGGATTCGCTTATTTGCGATTTGGCTGCTGACTCCGCCCCCCAAATTATATCATCATTAAAGTTCTTTTTCCTTTTACTGTACCGATAAAAAAAGTTTATCGCTTACCATTCACTCTGAATATCACTGCTACTATGCTTTCTCCCACAAATTCGCTGCTTCCATGCTTTCTCCCACAAAATCGCTGCTTCCCAGCAGCCATAGAGAGAAAGGCTTCTTCCCAGCATGCATGGAGAAAATTGCTGGGAATCACTGCTTGCCTGCTATTTGCCCTAAATTCTCTTTGAATTGCTGGGAATCACTGCTTGCCTGTTCCAAGCCCTTAATTCTCTGTGAATCGCTGGGAATCACTACTTGCCTGTTCTAAGCCCTTAATTCTTTGTGAATCAATCGCTGGGAATTGTTGGGAATCGCTGCTTGCCTGCTGTTTGCCCTAAATTCTCTTTGAATTGCTACTTGCCTGTTCTAAGCCCTTAATTCTTTGTGAATCACTGGGAATCGCTGCTTGCCTGCTCCAAGCCCTGAAATCGCTGCTTGTACAGGTATTGTTGTTGCACAGTATAATAAAAATTTGCAAATTTCAATAGTAGTAATAGTGGCTTATTTCAAAAACTGTGAATAACAGTAGAAAAGTTATTTGCGGTTTCAATAATAAAAATGACGATATTTTCTAAAAACCGCAAATGACATCACGGTTTTTCCATATTCGTGTGCCTATGGTCCGCCTACATCCCCCGTGAATATGGAGGGAGAAGTGTATACTCTAATTCTTCTTACTCACTGAACAATTAGTATTCAATGCTGTTAAAGTTTAGTAGAATACTGTGGTAGGGAAGCCCTTGTCACATCCACAAACCTTGCTGCTAACTCTAGTTCAACCAAACCAGTGCCTATGCCTAGAGAGAGAAATAGAGTAGTAAAGCCTAGCAAACAGGTTTCTGGTCCTTCAGAAGGACAACTGATAGGGACCAGTGCAGCAGCAAAGCCATACTCTACAAAGGGACCCTATTATTCCTTCCCTAAGGCTACTAGTAAAACTGTCTATAATTCCTCAGCAGTAGAAGAGAGTAACCAAAGGGTTAATGAAAGAGGAGATGCCAGTAGAGCTGTGTGCAGCAAGATCTGCAGCAGGGAAAATAAATCCCTTCCAACTAATAATTGCTCACGGAGGGTAAGTTGAAACATCTTGTCCCCTCTAAAATCCCTTGGTAATTGCTCCAGGACGAACCAGGATAAATCAGCAAAAGTATGACTACTTTCAATACAATGAGGCACAAGGGGAGCAGATCTAATAGACATACGAATCCTGCTTTTGTGCTCAACCAACCTTGTCCTGACTTGTCTGCTGGTTCGGCCCACGTAAATAAGGTCACAGGGGCAAATGATAACATATACCACCCAACCCAATTTTGGATCTTCCAATTGCAAGCTGTACAACCAGCCGGTCTGAACGAGAGTATGGAGTGGCATATGATAGTTTGACATTTGTTCTGCCTTTCTGGGTTGCTGATTGGTTGTTCTGTTGGATGGCGTTTCCTGTCTTGTCCTTTTAGTGCACAGTTGCGCTCTTCTTAGTTATCTCCGCTTTCCCCCAGCCAGCTCGATGGTCTTCAGAGTTAGTTATTCTGGTTCCTGAGGAAGGGAGTTTTTCCCGAAACCATGCCTGGTTGACCTACTTTTCTGGTGGACTTTCTTGCTTTTGGGAGTCCGTTTCACCACTCATTTCCAGCTAAGTCGGCATTTTTGATTCTTGTGGGAGTTGTTTTTTGGGGGAGGTTCTCTAAGAGACTGTTGTCTGTCTTCACTCATGTGTGTTGCTTTGTGCTTTATTTTTGGCACTTTTGGCACTTATTGATTTATTTCACACACCTTGGAAGTACCCTATGATGGTGTGGGGGCAGGGACTGGTTGTCCTTGTCTCATGATTTGAGCGCAGGAGCATTGCTCCTTTCGCTGTTTTATCACACTGAGGGCACTCCTTTACTAAATTAAATTATATTATTATCTTAATTACTCTTTGAAGTTCACTGTTGTGTGCTCACGAGTATTTAGGTAGTCAACAGTCTCTTTGAGAACCAATTGATCAGGACTAACAAAGCAGCAGCAACCCATAAACTGGAGCTGTTGGCACAGTTTTTCTATTTTATTTTTCTAAGCTGGAAAAGACTGAACTGTTTGAATAGTAAATTAGTGCCTTGGATTGTCTGGTATTGTTGGCCATGAGATGGTTGAAGAAAGACCTGTTTTTGATATGTGAAAAGAAATAAACCTTTTTTATGTTTGGACAATGATTATGGCTCAGAAGCTATTTGCATAAGAGAATTTCTACATTTCAAGTATATTTCCTTATTGGCACTCTATGGAGCTGGACTTTGTGCAGGTGATGAAGGGATGGCCTTTGCCAGGCTGGCGGGCTCAGACCCCGTCAAAATAAATAGGAGAAAGTCCTGCAATAACTAAATCAACTCAAGTTGTTCACAAGGAAAAGGTCTTGCTTATTTCATACACAAGTAAAATTTCACAACTACACTATTATAGCAAAAGGGAACCATGGTAGCTACCCTCGATGTTGTGGTGGAGTCCTCCAATTGCATTATTGCCAGTGGGAGATGGTGTTTCAATATTTTCAATTGCTAGACACAGGCAGATTACCTGAAGTCCAGCAGAGCTTGCCTGTCCCCCCCCAGATTAGAGCAGTGGCTCCATTATATGCAAATCTCTCTCATGCATATTCAGTGGATATCCTGAAAATCTTGATTGGCTTAGGTGAACGGGAACAGTAATAACTACGCTCTCAATGAGGATATTGTAACATGATGATATATGACTATATTCTTTCTACGTGTGTAATAGTTGTTGCAAGGAACATACTTTCTAATTGCACGTCACAAGGGGTTACTATATTAAATTCCAGTACACCCAGAGACATTAGCACTACCAGCCTTATTGTACCAGAAGAGTAGTTGTAACTTTTCAGAGATTTACCTTGAGCCAATGCCTGTTCCTGCAGCAGCCTGCATTGTCCTTCCTAATCACCTGACTTAACAACAAGAAGTTGCTAAGAGACAAGTAAGCCAATAGGGTCACTTGTTTTACAGAGACTGAGTGAATGAGCCAACTGGATGGTTTTTCCATGGAATAATGGCAGGAACAAAAGGTTTAGCTGAACAGATCTACTGGTTGATAGGATTGCTAATTCTTCAGTGCTTTTCCTTAAATAGTAGCCAATAACAAAATGGCTCTTGCTCATCACCTTCAGTGTTCTTTATGCTTTCCAACAAATGGAATATTATAAAAAATAAAATTTAAAAACTCACTAAAAAAAAGAATGAAAATTGACCAAATTTGGCATGCAGGAAGAAAATGTAATTATCTTAGATGAGTCAGAAAACCAGAATCATCAGCTGGGGGAAGAGTGTGGCACAGCCTCAACACCCTGGGGTTGTGAGTTCAAACCCATGCTATGCCTTGTGACCCTGGGCAAGTCAGTTAATCCCCTCATTGCCCCAGGTACATTAGATAGATTGTGAGCCCATCAGGACAGATAGGGAAAAATGCTTTAGTACCTGAATAAATTCATGTAAACCATTCTGAGCTCTCCTGGGAGAACGGTATAGAAAAATGAACAAACAAATAAATAAATACTTTCAGAGAACGAGGCCTCCTAAAAGACAAATCACTGCTTTCTCAAAAATTTTATGGGTGATCCATCCTAATGAGGGTGAGTGATATTTTTCAAGTAGTGTGTTCAACTTGTAAATCTGGAAAGTTGTATTGCTTTGCAAAGAACAAAAAGGGGGCATTTTCATAAAAACATCTAAGTGCCCAAAAAAAGTCCAGTTCATAACATCCCCCCCAAGTCCATCTTACAGCCATAATTAGGGTTACCAAATGTCTGGATTTCCCCAGACATGTCCTCCTTTTGGAAGTCTATCAGGGCCTCCAGGCAGCTCTCCTATTTGCCCGGGTTTCAACCTTTAGGCAGGGGGTGGCGGCAGGGTACAGCTGTGTGGCAGGCCGCAACCTGCCAATTGACCCCCCCCCCCCGCATGAGATCTTAATTGTTGGGCCTCATAAAAGCAGTGGTGAATAGGCTGCTCCTGGCCTGCGCACTGGGGCATTCCCTCTTCTACATCACTGATGACACGGCAGAGGGAAGCCCTAGCAGGCAGGCCAGAAGCAATCTGATCTTACGATGTAGTAGTATCAGCAGCAATTCCCACACTTTGCCTGCCACTGACCCAGGAAGTCTTTCCGCGGCAGAGGGGAGACTTCTGGGTTAGCGGTAGGCAGCAAGTGAGAGTCACTGCCGATACCACAACCTGTAGAAGCAAACCTGGAGGAGAGAAAGGAAAGTTTGTGGCACGGGAGAGGGAAGGAGTAAGAGGAAGGAAAGTTGGTGGCAAGAGGGATGGAAGGAATGAAAAGAACTTCAGGAAGGAAAGCTGGTGGCACAGGGGGAGGGAAGGGGTAAGAGGAAGGAAAGTTGGTGGCAAGAGGGATGAAAAGAACTTCAGGAAGGAAAGCTGGTGGCACAGGGAGAGACAAGACAAAGGACATTTGATGGCACAGGAGAGAGGGAAGGGGTGAAAGGAACTTCAGGGTGGTTGGGAAGGGAAGAGGGAAGAGGTAAGAGGAAGGAAAGTTGGCAGCACGGGGGAGGGGAGGGCGAGAGGCAGGAAAGATGGTGGCACAGGGGGAGGAGAGGGAGACATGCATGGTGAGGGGAGAGGATGAAATTGCACATAACGGAGGGGAAGAAGGGAGAGATGGTGCATGGAGGGGAATAGAGAGATTTTGGACAGGTGAGTAGATGAGGGCGAGAGAGATACTAAAATTTTAAGTTTATTGATTTTTAATATACTGACCATCAACAGGTATCTAGCCGGTTTACAATGATATGATAAAATAAGAAGAGTAATACTTATAAAAAGGAGGGGAAGTGAACATTGAAGACATTATACAATAAACAAACATGAAAGTGGGGTTAGAGAAGAGGGGAGGGGGGTAAAGTTACATTGTTAGTGGTGAAAAGAAGAAGAGAAAAAAAACTAAACTAAAGCCTAAGTTTGTATACCAAGTCTTTCTGAGAAGGCTCAACTTGGTTTACAGCAATTAAATAAACAGGGAATGATTTACAAATGATAAGTAGAAGATAATAGCAAAATTTCAAAAGAATTAATTTTCAAAATGTTTGGCAAATAGAGTAATTTTTAAAGATTTATGAAAAAATTTAAATGAACTGGAACTCCTAAAAAAAAAAAAAAGGGAATCATTTGAGTTGAGAGAATTTAAAGACCAAAGATTGACTGAAGATGTTGACTCCTTTAATCCCTTTTTTAGAAGGAAGGGAGAATTTAAATTGTTGGATACCTCTTGCAAAGGAGAATCAGTAAACATTCCAAAATAAAGGAATAAGAAGATTTTAAAAGAAATAAGCACAATTAAATTGAATTCTAAAATAAACTGGGAGCCAATGAAGACTCTGAAGCAAAGGGGTCACATGGTTAAATTTACATTTTTTAAAGATCAGCTTTGCAGCAGTATTCTGAATTAATTGTAATCTATGAAGGTGGAAGAGAAGGAGGGAGATGGATCTAGGAGCAAAATGGAGAGATGTCTAGAAATGGGAATGAGGGAAGAGAGTGGAAGAATGCAGCAAGGAAGAGATAGAGAGTTGTCAGGCTATGAGGGCGAGGAGGAGAGGATGTTTGGTTATAAGGATAGAGGAAGGAAGATGCTGAGAATGGTAGAACCTCAAGGAGAGGGTGGCAAGGAAATGGATAAGAGGATAGATATAACAAAGGGTAGAAATATGGTAATGGAAGTACATTGAAGATGAAAGGGAATGGAGGGCTGAGGAAGGAATGAGATGGGCAACGGGAGAGATGAAAATTTGATAGGTAGCTGAAAAGTGTCTGATTGGGTAGGAAAAGCGAATCAAAAAAATCAATTCAATAGGCCAAATCGAATCAATTTGAAAATTTTTCCCTGAATCGGGCAGAACTAGCCTGGAATGGGACCCATGGAGGAGAGGACAGCAGGTAAGATCAATCCATGCTAAATTGCTAATACAATGTTAAAATTCATGCTTTCTGGTTGCTGAGATACTCTAAAAGTAGTTTTGTTTTGTCTCCCTTCCCTTCTTTCCCCCTCACTTATAGGTCCAGCATCCAACCAACTCCCCTCCCCCTGCTCTTTACCCTGCTGGACCCTCACCCCACACACTTCTGGTGTACCTCCCTCCATGCGTATCTGGCCTCCTGGACCCCCCCCCCCCTCCTTCACCCAAAGCAGCAGTGGCAGCCGGACAGCAGAGGCAGCGTTGTAAATAGGCTGCTCGCGGCCAGCCCCGGCAGGGTCTTTCCTCTGCGTGTCAGAAGTGATGCAACAGAGGAAAGGCCCTGCTGGGGCTGGCCACGAGCAGCCTGTTTACAGTACTGCCTCTGCTGCTTCAGGGACTGTATAGAGCAGGGGTAGGAACTCCGGTCCTCGAGAGCTGTATTTGTCGGGTTTTCAGGATTTCCCCAATGAATATGCATGAGATCTATTCGCATGCACTGCTTTCAATGCATATTCATTGGGGAAATCCTGAAAACCCGACTGGAATATGGCTCTCGAGGACCGGAGTTCCCTACCCCTGGTATAGAGGGACAGAGGGGGGTTGTCTGTTCAGGACTGCTACCGTTGCTGCTTTGGGGGATGGAATGGGGTATTGTGGATATAGAACCCAAGTTGAGACGAGTTAGGAGCTGAAGATGTGGGCTTTTAACTTAAACACTGTCAGCGAAGGAGCACGCCTTAGGGATTCAGGCAGTTTGTTCCAGATATATAGACAGAAAGATAGAAGGGACGGAGTCTGGGGTTAGTAGAGAAGGGCACAGATAGGAAGGCCTTATCAGCTGAGTGGAGCTCACCTTGGGGGGGAGATAAGTGAAGAGAGATAGAGAGGGGCAGCTGAGTGAATACATTTTATAAGTCAGTATGAAGAGTTTGAATTGTATTTAGAACAAAATCTTCTCCAGAGAAAGGAAAATGGTAAAACCAGAGGACATAATTTGAGGTTGAGGGGTGGTAGATTCAGGGGCAATGTTAGGAAATTCTACTTTACGGAGAGGGTGGTGGATGCCTGGAATGCGCTCCCGAGAGAGGTGGTGGAGAGTAAAACTGTGACTGAGTTCAAAGAAGCGTGGGATGAACACAGAAGATTTAGAATCAGAAAATAACATTAAAGATTGAACTAGGCCAGTTACTGGGCAGACTTGTACGGTCTGTGTCTGTGTATGGCCGTTTGGAGGAGGATGGGCAGGGGAGGGCTTCAATGGCTGGGAGGGTGTAGATGGGCTGGAGTAAGTCTTAACAGAGATTTCGGCAGTTGGAACCCAAGCACAGTACCGGGTAAAGCTTTGGATTCTCGCCCATAAAATAGCTAAGAAGAAAAAAAAAAAAAAAAAATTTAAATTGAATCAGGTTGGGCAGACTGGATGGACCATTCGGGTCTTTATCTGCCGTCATCTACTATGTTACTATGTTACTATGTAAATGGGAAGCCAATTAAACAATTTTAGGAGAGGGGCAATGCAAGTATAGCGGCTCTCAAGGAATATGAGTCATACAGCTGAATTCTGGACAGACTGAAGGGGAGAAAGATGGTAGAGCAGATCTGAGAGTAGCGAGTTGCAGTAATCTAAGCGCAAGGTGATGAGGGCGAGAAAAGGATATGCTGGATGGAAGGGGATAGAGGGTAGAGTTAGTGAAAGACTGGGGAATAAGAGGAAGGGAAATGAGAAGTGTGGTGTGAGACAAGAGATAGAAAGCTGTAGGTAGACAGTAAAAAGAGGGAAATTGAAGACTACAGAGTAAGAATTAATGGAGAGGGAGAAAAATAAACTGAAGAACACAGAGGAAAAAAAACAATGTTAGAGATGTAGTAGAGGGGATGAAAAAGACAGGAGAAAAATGACAAAATGAACACAAAACCCTGGTATAAAGGTTAAGAAAAGACAGAGGAAAGCAGAAAGCAGACAGAGACCAACACGATTAGAAAAGTAGAAAAAAGGATTGTATTTTTAATTTTGAATAAAGTACAAAACTCACAACTGATAGTCTGATATATCATAGGGAAGAGGGTGCAAGAAGGGATGGGGTGCAATTATAGCTTGAAATGGCCCTAGCTGCACACAGCAGGCAATCGCCTAGGGGAGGGGCAAAGATAGGGGTGGGCTGGGGGCATGGCCATGTATCCTCTTTGTCTTCACAAATATGGTAACCCTAGCCATAATCAAACAGGACAAATGTCTAGATTTCCTGTTTGATTATTGTTGATGGATGGACATTTTTACACATTTTTCAAAAGTGAAATATCCAACTTTTGAATGACTAAAAACCAGAAACTTGAATGTCTGGCATCATTTTCAAAAATATGTCCATTCAGCTTTCTCTGCGGAACAGAGGAGCAGCCTAGTGATTAGTGCAGTGAAGTGTAAACCAACGGACACAGGTTCAAGTTTCCTCAGTATAACTCACTGCTTGACCTGAGGTTGGTAGCATGGAATTTTGCCACTATTTGGGTTTCTGCCAGGTACTTGCAACCTGGATTGGCCACTGTGGAAACAGGATAGTGAGCTAGATGGACCATTGTTCTGACACAGTATGGCTGTTCCTATGTAATGATTAGTGCAGTGGCCTGAAAACCAGGGGAGCTGGGTTCAATTTTCATTGCAACTCATTGTGACTGAACAAGTCACTCAACCCTCCATTACCCCAGGTACAAAATAAGTATGCTTTGTGAAGTTAATCAGGTTTTCTATTCCACCTTTACCCATTCAGTTCAAGGTTGGATTACATTATAAGAGATTGGGTCAGTTACCCGGAAAGTTACAATGGGCAGTTTGACATGGACATTCAATAGAGCTGCTAGTACAGTTATATCAGTACAACTATTAATACAGTTAGGTCATAGTTACAAATACATATTTACAAGTTTAAGTAGGTCATCTGTGGCTCATCATTATGTCCCAGGAGATACATTATAGACAGTTTAGAAAGGAGAAATTAGGTTCTTCTCTGCTAATTTACTTTCTTTTAGCATCTCCAGACCAGCATAGGTTAATCTTACAAGCGGGTATATATCTCATCATGACCAGCATAGGACCCCTCCCTGTCTATTGTCGTGTTCATGTGTACAGATTTTCATTTTTCGGTCAGTTTCTAGTATTTTTCTAGGGCCAGGGAGATTAAGAATAGCGGCTGTGGCTTGGCTAGCGTAGCTGTGGGGATGTTTGCTATTTGCCTTTGTTCCTTTGCATTTTCCAACAGTGTTCCTGTTTTTATTTGTTGATACGCCTGTTTGGAGTCCTGTTTGTTTTCTGTATATAGTAGTTAGTTCTGCTTGGCTATTCGGCAGATTGAGGTAATTAGGGAGGAGTCACATGATATGTACAGTTCCAAAGTTTTGTCTCTGTCTCCACCTGCTGGTCATGATGAGATATATACCCCACTTGTAAGATTAACCTATGCTGGTCTGGAGAGTTGCTATAGAATGGGCTTTCACAATTACCATTTCAGTTATGTTTATTTAAGATTTAATATACTGCTCCTACATTTTACTGACCTAAGCGGTTTACAACGTATCAAACTAAAATGAAATTAGGTACTTGAGAAAAACTACCCTATCTGTCCCGAAGGCTCACAATCTAGCTAAAGTACCTGATAAACTAAAAATATAACATATAAAACATTTCCAAGATCAAAAATCAGAACAGAAAATAGAAATAATGAAAGAAAGAAAATAAAAAATAAAATAAATTTAAGAGATAGAAAAGTCTCTGAAGTGGCCTGATAACAAAACATCAGTTTAATAGAAATAAGAACTTCTTCCTTATTTCAACTAGCGACCTTTATAAGAAACTTCTTAGGCCCTCAGCCTAGTTGAAATAAAGGTTGCTAGTTGAAATAAGGAAGAAGTTCTTATTTCTATTAAACTGATGTTTATGAAATAGCCATCTGAAGTTCTATATGCTATAAAAATATATGATTTACTGATAACAAAACAGTCATATTTTACTGCAGGTCTTAATACAATTCCCAGCATAGCACACTTCACAGATCCGTCACTGGCAGAGCTTGAGAGCATCAAAGAAATTAACATTTCCAGAATATATCCACTAAAACTGTTATATGAAATAAATAAACCCAAATCAACACAAATTAAGGCAGTTTTACTCAGTTACTTCAGGGTTCACTCCTTGTCTTGGTATATAGCTTATATCGTTAGAATTTCACTGTTACTTTATCCTCCTTGTATCCATTTTTGTTTGTATGTTGGTTGTATTTTTGTTGTTTATTGCCTCCCTTGTTATGTCTTTTTAAAAATTGTTTTGTTTTAATATATTATTATTGCAAACCGCTTAGACTAACTGTGGTTGTATTTGTGGTGGGATTGGCCTGTCAGCTAGACAAGAGTCTGTGAAAGTTCAAGCAGAGCACTGAAATACCTGAAAAGGGGATGAAGTTACATCGAATTAAAAACAGGAAAATTGGGAGAGCAGAACACAAAGCACTGCAATCATGCATGCAGAAGGAAAGAACTGTAGAGGGAGCTAAACAGCCAGTGAAGTACTACAGAGGAAGAGTAAAAAATTCAGAGTATATTCCTTCTAATCTGCACCATGCAGCTAAAAGGAAATAACCCTACTGTCTAGAATGTCATTGTCTAGAATGACACTGGAAATGGCAAAATAGTACAAATTAGTGGTATAAACAAACATGTTAATAACTAGTCATCCCTGTTGGTTGGGATTTATGTGGGTCCTGCTTGCTTCAACTGCAAGACAGTTTTTCCTTGGACAGGTTACTATAAATCTTTTCATTCCAAAGAAAACTACAATCCACTCTTTAGTTTTGCAATCGCATTACATTACCGTATTTTCACGCATATAACGCACGCGTTATACGCGTTTTTACCTACCGCGCATACCCCTCGCGCGTTATATGCGTGAGCGCGGTATACAAAAGTTTTAAAACATAGTTCCCACCCCGCCCGACGCCCGATTCACCCCCCCCCCCAGCAGGACCGCTCGCACCCCCACCCCGAACGACCGCTCGCACGCGCTCCCACCCGCAACCGCATCCACGATCGGAGCAAGAGGGAGCCCAAGCCCTCTTGCCCGGCCGACTCCCCGACGTCCGATACATCCCCCCCCCCCCGGCAGGACCACTCGCACCCCCACCCCGAAGAACCGCCGACTTCCCGACAATATCGGGCCAGAAGGGAGCCCAAACCCTCCTGGCCACGGCGACTCCCTAACCCCACCCTACATTACGGGCAGGAGGGATCCCAGGCCCTCCTGCCCTCGACGCAAACCCCCCTCCCCCCCAACGACCGCCCCCCCCAAGAACCTCCGACCGCCCCCCAGCCGACCCGCGATCCCCCTGGCGACCCCCACGACCCCCCCACCCCGTACCTTTGGTAGTTGGCCGGACAGACGGGAGCCAAACCCGCCTGTCCGGCAGGCAGCCAACGAAGGAATGAGGCCGGATTGGCCCATCCATCCTAAAGCTCCGCCTACTGGTGGGGCCTAAGGCGCGTGGGCCAATCAGAATAGGCCCTGGAGCCTTAGGTCCCACCTGGGGGCGCGGCCTGAGGCACATGGGCCCAACCCGACCATGTGCCTCAGGCCGCGCCCCCAGGTGGGACCTAAGGCTCCAGGGCCTATTCTGATTGGCCCACGCGCCTTAGGCCCCACCAGTAGGCGGAGCTTTAGGATGGATGGGCCAATCCGGCCTCATTCCTTCGTTGGCTGCCTGCCGGACAGGCGGGTTTGGCTCCCGTCTGTCCGGCCAACTACCAAAGGTACGGGGAAGGGGGGTGGGGGTCGCCAGGGGGGGTCGCGGGTCGGCTGGGGGGGCGGTCGGAGGTTCTTGGGGGGGGGAGGTCGTTGGGGGGAGGGGGGTTTGCGTCGAGGACAGGAGGGCCTGGGATCCCTCCTGCCCGTAATGTAGTGCGTGGTGGGGTTAGGGGGTCGCCGTGGCCAGGAGGGTTTGGGCTCCCTTCTGGCCCAACTACCAAAGGTACGGGGAAGGGGGGTGGGGGTCGCCAGGGGGGGTCGCGGGTCGGCTGGGGGGGCGGTCGGAGGTTCTTGGGGGGGGCGGTCGTTGGGGGGAGGGGGGTTTGCGTCGAGGGCAGGAGGGCCTGGGATCCCTCCTGCCCGTAATGTAGTGCGTGGTGGGGTTAGGGGGTCACCGTGGCCAGGAGGATTTGGGCTCCCTCCTGGCCCGATATTGTTGGGGAGTCGGCGGTCCTTCGGGGGGAGGGATGTATTGGACGTCGGGGGGGGGGCATCAGGCTTTCAGGATGGGGACAGACCTTCAAGGGGGGACAGTGCACGGAAGTCAGGGGGGGTGAACGGAGAGTCGGAAAGTCAGGGCGGGCGAAAGGAGCGTCGGGCAGCATGCGCGGTATACCCGTGAGCGCGGTATACCAAAGTTTTTGTACATATCATCGTGATTTCTGCGCGCTATACCCGTGTGCGCGTTTTATACGGGTGCGCGTTATTTGCGTGAAAATACGGTATGCTGGTTCCAGGAATTACACTTGGCCCACTCCTTGGATTATCCGGGCCAGCTTGCTCTACATTATTTCAAGTTAAGTTTTTGTGGTGGTCTCTAATCCAGACTAAGGCCCAGATGCTCAAAAAGTTTTCCTTGTAAGTAAGTGGTTAATACCAGTTTTACAGTACTTGCCAGGAAGCTCCACTTCCTATGTTCCAAAGGGTTCTCCAGGATTTCTACCAATAGCGGTGGTAGCTACCATGAACCCTATGCAAAAGCATTAGTATTTAAATGAGCATTCCTTGTAATGCTCAAAAAGGAAAAGGAGGGAACACCCATCTCAGCAGGTCTGGCATTGCCATAGCTCTTGTGAGTGTGTTATACGAGTATGTAATGCTCCTAACAGAGGCTCAGGACACATACTAGCACAACACATGCATAACAGCAGTTAAAAACAAACAAACAAGGCTGAAGCAAGTGGACATCCCTGCTCAGTATAAGCTAGGATTTGTTTTATTTCACACCGAGATTAAAGGAAGCAGCTCTGCTCTCCCTGCCTGTTCATCTGATCAGGGCTCTGAGAGGGGAGGAGCTGTATCTGCTTCTTTGTTTTTCTGATCTTCTGAGCAGGCACAGTTCATCTCCTATCTTACTGGACTACTCAGCACAATTAGCATGCATGTGATTTGCATGCTATTGTGCCAAGCACAGCCCGACAAAAGGAAATTGCTCCCAAACCCAGCTATTGTCGTCAGGTTGCCTGGAGCTTTGTGCATTCTGCTCCGAGACAGAATTAGGATGCATAGTTCTTAGCCATTTCTCTATGGTGGAAGCATATAAGCATCAGGCATTCAAACAAGTACCTAGTAAGACTTTTGAGCACAGTCTCATTCTTCACATGCAAAACATGCATAGGAGCTAAGCTACTTCAAGCTCACCAGCTCCACAGCAAAATGACAGCACACTGATAATTATAACAGCAACGTTCTTTTTTGCTATGTCAGTCTATGCATACTCTTCCCCATGGTGCCACTAGCTTTTCCTGGAGATTCAGCTGTGTGCCTGAAGGTATGCTATTTTTCCCTCTCCTTCTGGTCTTCACCTGAGGACAAGCACCCTCCCATTACACCACCTCCTTGGAAAACAAAGCTTTAAACGAAAAACTCTGAAGTTTGTGAATTTCTCAGGTAAACTTTGTCTACAGTCTGCTCCTAGTAGACTCTTCTCCCTGCTTAATGCTGGAGGGGGGGGGGGTTCCCCTTACAGCTGCAACACTTGTCACATTCCAGAGAGTTCCCTCTTGGCTCCTAGCTGTAGTTTAATCAGGTAGGGGTGTTACACAGGCAGCTTCTACATTAATCCTAGGGACTTGGATGCCTGGCTGAATGTGTCTGTACCACTCTTCCCTGGGTTAAGCTTGCCATCCTCAGTATATCCTTTCTACTCAGCTCCTATAATCCTACAAGTTACTTTGTTACTTCCACCTTGATCCTAGGTTGGCTACCTAGGATTCTTCCTGGTGAATCCCTCACTCCACCTCCCCCTCCAAACAGTCTCCTGCACCACACCCAGCAGGTCACACTATACCCCTATGTAATAATGATACAAATTCCATCCCCTACCCCCATTTAGGAGGCAGAAACCAGCTTTTTTGAAAAATAAATCTATGCATACCTCTAGCTGGTGCCAACCCAATGGTGAAAAAAAAAATAAAATATATATATAATTAGTTTTCTCTGTGGTGTGAAATCTCCACTTGAAGACAGTGGATTTCAGAAATTGCTATTTAAATGAGCAAGCAATATTGTATTTGTAACTAACTATTTACACACATTGATTCTTCTAAAATAAAAGTTTTAGCAAGTTGTTAAAATAATGAAGACAAAAAACTTCTAGGAAAATAGTATATTTACATATCCACTCTTTAATCTTAGGTTATATTATACAAAAGTACAAATCCTCATTTTTCTGAACTGTAATAAACCTCATACCAGCAGCTTGACCAAGAATAATCAAATACTTCTAATGATACTACACATACACAGCATTCTGTTATATGACTGCCTGGACTGTAGATTATATCAATCTCAAATGGGGAGTTTAAAAATATGTTATCATCGAATATAATATACATGCATAAAAAGGTTACAGTATAAAAGAAAGCAAGGGGTCAAAATTCAGTAACTCAGATTTGAAACAAGCAATTTCTGCAAAATAGGTGGACTGATGAACGTTTGTTGTTTTAAGACAGTCACGGAATTCATTTACAGAAACCGAGATCATCCAAAAATAAAGCTGAAAATAAAAATGAAAAAGTATTAAGAATGAAGTACATGCATGACAGAAATGAAGACTGCACTACAACTGGCTGTTTCTAAGTGGAACATGACACCCAAAGTCTTCTATTCTAATTCTGAAATCAGGTGGCTCTCTAATTTATCATGAGAGGTTTTACAGCAAGGTGTGTAATAATTTAAGAAAGGATACTAAAGCAACATGTTGTGGATTTGATACTACACTTAGAGAACAAGGTGCATGTTAAAACCCAACCAAAACCAGGATCTTTAGTTTCTGCTAAAACCAATCTGCGATCGAAATTAGCTACTTGGTTTCAGCAGAAACCAAAGCATTCCCCACAGTGCTCCCCATACCACCTGACACTGTTAGGCCCTACCTGGTAGACTAGTGGCCTCTTCAGGGGCAGGAACAAACTCCACTGCCCTGCCCTGAGTTGATGATCCAGCGCAGTGGTTGCCAAGACCGACGCATCCTTTGCATTGGAGTAGCAGCACAAGGTAGAATGAGTGGTGTTTGTTCCTGCTCCTAAAGCCACTAGACCACCATGGTGGGATGGCAAGGGAGTTTCAGGTTTCAGCTGAAATGCACAGGCTTTTTTTCAGCCAAAACCCAAACTGAATTTCAGTCTGGTATCAGTGTCATATCTGAAACCAAAATTTGATCGGCCTCTAGTGCATGTTAAGAGCCTATTCTATAAAGACATGTAGGCACCTATGTTCTTTTATAAAATATTAGCATAACCAGGTATTAACATGCCTAACATTAAGATGTGGTTGTTCTGACCTGGCAGCTTCATGCTAGTTTATAGCTCTACGATGTGTTTTATGTTATTCTCATTTTAAAGACCTGTAATGCTGCTGCTATTTCCTGCCATAGTGTGTGAGCAAAGCATTCTGTGAAATGTAGACTCATACATACTGTAGCCACTCCTGCTTATCTGTATAAACGTCGTTTCTAGTGGTCTCTCTCCTAAGATCACCTCCCTTTTCCTCTCATCTAAGCTTGAGTCCTTTATTTTGCTGCAATTTCCTGATCACCTCTACCTTTGCTCTGATGGGTCTGCAAAGGTATAACCTCTCTGCTACCTGATGCCAAGCTCTGTCCCTATTGATCTCTTCTCTTCCCTAGCCTTATGGGTACTCCCTGAGAATCCTTTGTCTTAGTCAGTCATACTTCTGCTTCCATCTGAAACACCTGCGACTCCCCTGAATAAAGACCAGTCATTTTACCTGAAGCTGTCTCAGCACACGCATAACCCAACCCCCCGGAGCGCTTTAAAAATAAGTTTTTTGGCAGCGCGCTTCTTTCTTGCGCTGAATTGTCGGCGTGCTGGTGTCTGGCGTGCGATTATCCTGTCACCCTAAAAAAAATCTACTTGTGTGTTGGGTGTGCTAAGGTTTAGTTTTCTGTAGCACTTGACTGCTTAAGAGAGCTCTGGACTGAGGCACCAAGCTATATGAGAACAGAATAGTTGTCACTTATATGAGTCATTGAGCTGGTGTAAATGTTAGGTGCTGCAGGAACATGCACAACGTAGTATTATATATGTAGGAGCCCTGCCTAGGTCCCACCTATGCTCTGCCCCTGTGAATGCTCCACCCCTTTTGCAAACACACACCAAGTTAGTCAAGCAGGTATTTGCAAAATATTGCTTAGGTGGCATGAAAACATTTACATATGTTAAGTGTGCACATATGTAACATTTGTGCATATAAAATGTTGGCACCTAGTTTATAGAGTTGCCCTGACAAGAGGGATATGCAAACAAAAATATTTCATTTGTTTCTATATTGACTTTGCTGTCTCATGTAGTAATCTAAATAAATTCATTGATGTTTTTGTATTGTTTCAAACAGTACATCATTTATTAAAATTTGCTAGATCTGCCTTTATCACAATAGTGAATCAAGGCAAAATACAGTAAAATCAAATTATAGGAAAAGGAACACTTATCAAAAGAGAAAAGGACTAACATTCAACAAGAGCGCGCAAACTTTCAAAACTGTTGGGGTTTTTTAAAAATGTGTATTATGTATGTCTGGTCCCCTGAACAGGAAGACCCTGTGAGGCTGAATCCCTATCAAATACGCTTACAACCATGTATTTTTTTTCTGATGGCCCCTCAATTTACCACAAAAAATTACAGTAGTTTAGGCACATGACCATTGGAGCAGCGCTTTTGTGGTTTTGTAAAGGGAGGGGGGGGGGGGCAAAAGTCCCTCATTAGTATGGACGCAGTACTTCAACTAACAAGATAGGGACAGAGAACTGGATCTAAAGGAAAGCATTGGAAAAAAAAAGTATTAACACACTCATGTAACTCTCAATTTAAGATGACAGCTTTCTTACCTTGAATATATATTCATATTATACAAGAGGGATATTGTGATCTTCTTGCTGGTGCCAAAAGGTATAAAAATAAAGACAAAAACATTCTCTGCAAACAGTGGATTAAAGTGGAAAGTACAGCATACAGTCGTGTGCATTCAGTGGTATGGCTGTAAAAGCAAAAGAATTTAAATTTGCAAAACAGTAGCTTTTAAGAAATAATTAAAACACAAAACTATAATCGTTATGCTTGGGAGACTGCTTGGATGAAAATCACTTTTTAAAGAAGAAAATATTAGAGCTGTAACAAATAGCATTATTATACTATTCAGCCGAATAATGAAAAGGATTATTTGGCTGTATACAAATAATGGGCATTGATAATAAAGCACAGTTACTTACTGTAACGGCAGATACTCTCACATGTGGGTGACGTCATCCACGGAGCCCGGTAAGGATAATGTAAAGGTATATCGTCACTTTAACTTCTTAAGAAGCCTGAGTCAGCTCACGGTTCCTCAGTTCCATAAGAAAGCCAAGAAATCAACCAGGGGAGGGATGTGAGAATATCTGCCTGCTATCCCGTTACCGTAAGTAATCATTCTCAAATAGACCTCTAACAGTATGTAAAGATCTCAAGGTATTTCCACATGGTTACCTGCATTTCCTTTTACTATGCTCAGGCTGAGCTGCAGCTCGAGGGTCCTTTGCAAATATCTTCAATGGGAGTGGAGAGCAAAAACACCACTCATGCTGCCATAGCTTGTGTGCGTAACATGACCCTCCAGTTGCAGCTCACCCTGAGCATAGCAAAAGGAAATGCAGATCGCTAACCATGTGGAAATACCTTGAGATCTTTACAGACTGTTAGAGGTCTATTTGAGAACAATGATTTTCACACCGATACACACATTTTTTAATATCAAAATTAGATTGTAATATCTACGCTGGCCTGTCAAAATTTAATATTAGACTACAAACGTTACAGAATGCAGCGCTAAAGTTAAGACATAAAAGTATGATCAAGTTACCCCCCTTTTTTTTTACATTATGACTGGTTGCCGGTCATTTACCCCCCCTTTTACTAAACCGCGATAGTGGTTATTAGCACAGGGAGCCGCACCGAATGCTCTGTGCTGCTACTGACGCTCATAGGAACTCAGTGTCGGGAGCAGCGTGGAGCATTCAGAGTGGCTCCCTGCGCTAATAACCACTATCGCAGTTTAGTAAAGGGGGGGGGTAAATGACCAGTAGACCCAACCTGTTAGGATCAAAAGAGATGAACAGTTGAGGCCAAGACCTATGTGGCTTAGTTTTCTATTTAGAGAGCCAAGGCACACTTACAGTGCAATGTATGAAGAACAGTTTCTCCAGGGTTGCCAACTTAGGAATCAAGGAAACTCATATCTTGGCATCCCAAGTCCTCTAAATTTTCTTCACCCTTCTACCTCTAACCCTCTGTTGTAGTTCCTTCCTATTTCTCCTACTGTAAACCGCGTTGAGCTCTACGAACGTGGAGATGATGCGGTATACAAACCTAAGGATTAGATTAGATTGGACCAAGTTGCAGCTCTACAAATCTCCTCTGGAAAGATTGCCCTAGCCTCTGCCCATGACGAAGTCACACTTTCTGGTTGAATGTGCCTTAACAGAAAAAGGGAGAAACAGGGGACTGTTTCCCCCAGACAATGTAGGCTGACAAAATGGCCTTAAGGATTCATCCAGAAATCGTGGCCTTGGAAGCGGGTGTGCCTCGCTTAGCCAAATGAGTCAGCACAAACAGATGGTCAGAGTCTAAACTCAGTGACTTCCAGATATCAAAGCAGTATTCTTTTCATGTCCAACTTCAAAATATGGTCTTGTTTCTTAGAACTTGTAGTCTGGCAAATGGGCAAACCCATTTCTTGATTGACATGAAACGCTGAAACCACCTTCAGCAGAAAATAAGGAACAATGTGAAGAGAGACTCCAGTCTCCGATATCCTAAGGAAAAGCTCCCTAAAAGAAAGAGCCTGGAACTCCAAGACTCGTCTCACTGAGGTCACAGGTACTAAAAAAGTCACCTTTAGTGTTAAATCTAAGAGGGACACTTCTAACGACTCAAAGGGCGCTTTGGTGAGGCCTACGTTAAGGTCCCAAGAAGGGAACAGCGGTTTGATCAGTGGTCTAATCTGGCAATGTCTGATTGAGATGCTAGCCAAGGCCTGCAGTCCCAAGCTCAAAAAGAGCCCTGGGACCTGGACCCGATGCCACACCAAGTCCCACGTCAAGGCCTGCTTGGAGGAAAGCTACCAGCACCGAAACTGGAGCTGAAAATGGCTCCACCCATTCCTGGGCACACAAATGTTGAAATGTCTTCCACGCTTTAGCCTAGGCAGACACTGTAGTTGACTTCTTTGACTTGAAAAGGGTGCCAATGACCACTTCTGAATACGTTTTCTGCTCTAATGCTTCAAGTTCAAGAGCCATGCCGTAAAAGTGAACCAGATTCTCCATGCATACTGGACCCTGTGAAAGCAGGCCCAGATGTACCTGCAACTGGAGACTGTGGCATGTTCGCAGACGCATCAGATCTGTGTACCACAGCCTGCAAGGCCAATCTGGAATCCAGATGAGCTGCAATCTGTTGAAGGATTCGGCCTATCATGGACCAGGGAGGAAAGACATACAGCAAGATGCCCGGAGGCCACAGCTGGACTAGAGCATCTAGACCTTTGCTTCCAGGTTTGAATCTTCAACTGAAGAACCTGACTGCCTTCTTGTTCTTTGCTGTCACCATGAGATCGAAGCTTGGATGTCCCAGCGCTGAACAATGGCCTGAAACGTTATTGTGGACAGCATCCACTCGCTTGGGTCCAAGGTCTGTCTGCTGAAGAAGTCAGCTTGAAAATTGTCTACAACCACGACATGTGCTAATCATAGCGCCTGAAGATGACACTCCGCTCAATGGAAGAACATGCAGGCTTCCAGGCATAGAAACACACTCTTGGTGCCTCCCTGGCGATTCATGTATGCCACCGCTGTAACATTGTTGGAGAAGACTGACCGCTTGACCTTCAAAAGTCTTCTGCAATATCACCAGAACCAACTGAATAGCACACAGTTCCAGCCTGTTGATTGACTACTTCCTCTGAAAGAAAGTTCAACGTCCCTGAATTGGTTGACTGTGCCAATGGGCTCCCCAGCCCTGGATACTGGCATCTGTCGTTACGACCACGCAAGAAGCAATCCGTAGAGGCATGCCCTTGGAGAGAGACAGAGTACAGAGCCACCAATTCATGCTGGCTCGAGCCTCCAGGGAATACACTTCTGTAACTCATCTTGTCTGTGGGAGACCAACAGGAGAGCAGCGCATTCTGACGAGGTCTCATGCAAGCTCTGGCCCAAGGTACATTTATTGTGGCTGCCATGAAACCCAGGACTTGAAGGGGGGCAACTTGCCCAAGAGAAGAAATCTGAGAGTACAGCTTATGTCTGCATGCCTCTAGTAGACATTAACTGCAGCCATGTTGAATAAGACTCCCAGGTACTCCAGGGATCGAGTTGGTGTCAAATTATTCTTTCAGTAATTCACAATCCAGTTCCTCCAGGACGAGGGAGGGGGCTATGATCAGCCAGTCATCCAGATAGGGATGTACTTGTAAGTCCATCTTGTGCAAGTGAGCTATGCTACCACAACCATCACTTTGGTGAAGGTGTGAGGAACCATCACCAGGCCCAAAGGGTAGAGCTGAAAATTGACGATTCTCAGATGTCATGTTCTGGACAAACTTCCTGTGTTCTGGGAAGATAGGAATATGTAAGTAGGCCTCTGTTGGATCCAGAGAGGCTAGGAACTCTCCTGGGGATACCGCCATTATGACACAGTGAACCATTTCCATGAGGAAGCACAGAACTCTTAGTGCTGCATTCACATGAGTAAGATCTAGAATTGGTCTCCACTTTTTGGAGCCTTTCTTTGGCACGATAAAGTATATGGAGTATCTCCCCGAGTCCAAGTGTTCAGGCAGCATAGGCTCTATGGCCTGAATATCAAGTCACCTTCAAACAGTGGCTTACACCTTGATCGCTTTGTCTGGATGCCCTGTATGAGTCCACAAACTAGTACATTAGGGACTAGGCAAATTCCAGCTTGTAACTGGACTGAATGAAATCCAGAACCCAGCTGTCAGACAAAATCTGAACCCAAACCTGTAGAAACCCCTGAGTCCGCTCCCAATATGGAGAGGGACTTCCCTTGGCCTGGCGTCATTGTAATTTCTTGGAAGAGGAAGCCTTGGTATGCCTAGATCCAGAAAACCTCTGCCTGTAGCCCTGGGAGAATCTCTGCAATGTGGAACTGGAATATTGTTGAGAGCGCCTTGAGCCACGAAAATTAGAGTGCCCTGAGCCTCTAGAGGTTCTGGGTCTATCGGTCAGGGTCTTGGGGCGATGGTTCACCACACAATTCATAAGATCATCCAGACCTTTACCGAATAATAGTTGCCCCTTAAAAGGGAGTCTGGCAAGAGTAGCTTTAGAGGTGAAATCACTGGCTCATTGTCTGATCAAGAGCATTCTACGAGCAGAAATTGAATAAGCCGACACTTTCCCCAGGAAAACGAATGTCATACAGAGCATCAACTGCATACTCAACCCCAGATAAAAGAAGCTGAGGAGAGAGAGACCCCCCCACAGGCGACTTTGGATGAATTCTTAAGGCGTTTCTGCCAGGAGCCGACACTGTCAGGGAATCGCTCGCTGGAGCCACGGGCTAGGAGTGAGGCTGCCGCGAGTCTCCTTGGGCTGGAATAGACACTGAGCCCTGATGCCAAAATTCCAGCCCTGATGCCAGAATTCCATCCCCTCAAGCACAGAGTGTAAGCTCGCTGCGAGATAGTAGTCAGTCCGAAGAGGCATACTCTATATCCCAGGAGGCTGAATCGAGTGAAGCACTGGAAAACACTCCTGTGGTTAGGACGAGGGATCATGAAAGACAAGACCCACATGGGGAAAAGACGCCGGGAACAGTACAAGCTGGATTAATGACTGCAAGTATATTTTCATTGCCTAAACCTACCAATGTTACCCTAGACTCTTTATGGGATTTAGTAACCGCGCTTGGACAGACTGTCACCGCAAATAAAAGATTTAGAAAATAAACTGTGTGAACAAAGAGAGGAATTAAATAGATTTAAACAGGATATAACGCTTAGAAAGATTAATGTAGAAAAAGTTGAGATATTGGAAGCAAAGAAAGTGCAAACGACCCTAATTAGAGATAATCTCAACTTAAGAAGATGGAAATATTAGAAAATAATAATCGAATAAATAATCTTAGAATATTGAACTTTCCAAAGGTACCTTTATTCTCTGCTAAAGAAGCCTTACAGAAATATTTCATGGAAGTACTCAATGTTCCAGAAGATAATTTTTCTCCCTTTTCAAAAATCTATTATCTTCCTATATAAACCTTAGAGGAACTACGTCAGGTAGAGGGCGAACAAATGGATTTAACCACGATCCTGGAGACTTCAATGAAGGAGGTAGCTAGGCCAGCTACCTTATTAGTTACAGTTGCCCTGCTACCTGACAAGAATTGGATTTTAAAGTTATATTTTAAAAATAGACAAAGAATTTTTGGGACAGAAAGTTCAAATATTTCCTGATGTGACAAAAGAAACCCACAAGCGCAGAAAACAGTTCTTGCTTCTTAAACCTGGGGTTATTGTGATAGGTGATTCATTCTTATTACGATATCCATGTAAATGTATAGTAAAGTATAAATTTTCTAATTTTGTATTCTTTGAACTTTTACAGTTAACGGATTTTCTCTCCATGAAACGTCTTGAAGGAGAGATAGTAACAACTTAAGTTAAGTAAATTGCTCCTGTGAACCACTTTCAGCTATCCGCCTAATTGATTACCATCTTGGATCCTCAATATAGGACTTTAAAATTGATTAAGCAGAAGAATTATTTTCATATTATTATTATTTTAGTTTCTTCTTTATGTATTTGCTGGTTGTCTTGATCATACACTGTACAAGAAGCTATTCTTGATAATTTGTTTAATAAAATGATAAATAAATAAATAAAAAGAAGCTGAGGAGGAGATTCATCACCCTCAATCTCCCAAGTGCGCAGTCTGGACAGCCAAGCACATGTGACAAAGGATGTCACCAAGGTCACTGACTCCCAAAGCCAGCACCTCAAAGTCTCCACAAAACTACATCCACATGGCGGTCCTGCATGTCCTTTACTCGGAAGAGAGGTGCACTTAGTAACCTATGCAACCAAGGAATCCACTTTAGGCTATAAAATATTGGGAGTGACTTTAGATAAATATCTTACACTGGAAATGTTTCTCCATGCTTTGGAAGCTTCACACCATTAAGAAATATTTCGAGGAAGTATCTTTTTGTTTGTTAGTGCAGTCTTCTGTCTTAAACATCCTTGACTACTGTAATATTATTTATTTAGGTGCCTATAAGAAAATTTTTAAAAAACTGAGTGGTTCAAACAGGGACGAAGTGCGAGATAATAAAATTTGCGGACGACACCAAACTATTTAATGGAGCTCGGACTACAGAGGAATGCGAAGAATTACAAAGGGACTTGAACAAACTAGAAGAATGGGTGACGAGATGGCAGATGAAGTTCAACGTTGAGAAATGTAAGGTATTACATGTGGGGAGCAGAAACTCGAGGTACAACTATACAATGGGAGGGATATTATTGAATAAGAGTACCCAGGAAAGGGACTTGGGGGTATTGGTGGACATGACAATGAAGCCGACGGCACAGTGTGCAGCGGCCGCTAAGAGAGCAAATAGAATGCTTGGTATAATCAAAAAGGGTATTACAGCCAGAACGAAAGAGGTTATCCTGCCGTTGTATCAGGCAATGGTGCGCCCGCATTTGGAGTACTGCGTCCAATATTGGTTGCCGTACCATAAGAAGGATTTGACGTTAATCGAGAGGGTTCAGAGGAGAGCGACACGTCTGATAAAAGGTATGGAAAACCTGTCATATGCTGAGAGATTGGAGAAGCTGGGTCTCTTTTCCCTGGAGAACAGGAAACTTAAGAGGGGATATGATAGAGACTTATAAGATCATGAAGGGCATAGAGAGAGTAGAGGGACAGATTCTTCAAACTTTCGAATAATAAAAGAACAAGAGGGCACTCGGAAAAGTTGATAGGAAACAGATTAAAAACAAATACTAGGAAGTTCTTTTTTACCCAACGTGTGGTGGACACCTGGAATGCACTTCCAGAGGACGTAATTGGGCAGAGTACGGTACTGGGGTTCAAGAAAGGATTAGACAAATTCCTACTGGAAAAGGGGATAGAGGGGTATAGATAGAAGATTACTGCACAGGTCCTAGACCTGTTGGGCCACCGCGTGAGCGGACTGCTGGGCACGATGGACCTCGGGTCTGACCGAGCAGAGGCATTTCTTATGTTCTTATGTAGTTCGACTCATTTTTGATTTAAAATAATGGAGGCATATTACTCCTTTTTATCAGAAACTTCATTGGTTGCTGATTGAGTCTAGAATTTGTTTAAATTTTCATGTATTTGTTATAAATCAATCTTTGGTATGTCTCCAGGCTATCTTGTTCCTCACTTTTCTTTGAGCCACTCAAATAAGACTACACGCAGAGCCCATCTGCTTACATATCTTTCTACTAATTCTAGTCGTTATAAGAAGTTCCTTGAGAGAACTCTCTCTTTTCAGGCCGCTAAATTGAATGATTGGTTTGGAAAAATTATGCTAGAGGTTTATTTTTATTTTAGAAAATTGTTAAAGAAAAAACTATTTGATAAGTTTGTATCTTAAAGCATCGTGTTTTTTAATTCTCTCAGAGTTTTATATTTATAATTTGATGTATTTCCTTTGTATTGTAGTTATCGCTGTAGCTCCACTTGTTGTGACCCGCCAAGAATCATCCCGGTCTAGTGGCATATAAGAATAAAATTATTATTAAAAAGCTGCTAACACTCCTGTGCCATAGAATACAGGCAGGTCTTGGCTCCAAAAATCGAGACTGGTATCAGGATACCACGGAAATGCCGAGGAGCCAGCTGAGTGACTAAATCCAACTCATGCAGAGACTCCGAAATAAGGTCTGGCAAGGCAGCAGACAAACACAGAACCATGGGATTGTCCCCTGGTTCTAAAGTCAAAGAATGATCAAACGAACCAGAGTATGTGCCCAGGTCCCCTGTCATGAGAGGAGTATCCCCAGCAAACAAGGTATCAGCAAAATGATCGTTATCTGTATTTCCTGGAGAGAAGTCTCCCAAGTCCTGAACAGCAGCAGACTGTGAAAACGTGCTTTGTGAGACCATCCTGCTAGGAGACAAGTGAGGTGAATTAAGACTGTGCAGGAGAAGCACGACTCTCATGAAAAGCTTTCCACAAAAATGTCAAAAAAGTCAGAGAAGACATCTGAAACTAGGACGAGCTGAGTCACCCTCTTAAGACTGTACTGTGTTTGTTTCTTTGGCCCCGAAAACAGAAATGGCTCTATTAACAGGCTAGCTGCCCTTGTCACCTTAGTATGCAGAGAGGTTAAGCTGGCTACTCTCATCTCTTTGGTCCGCACTGTGTAGCATGTGGTGCAAGGATGCTCCTGAGGAACAAATTCTGTACAATCCTGGCATGAATTTAGGGTAAAACCCCAAGGACTGCACCCCAACCAGTTTTGAAGCAAAAACACAGTTTTGAAAGTGCAGGGAACTTTTGAAAAAAAAAAAAAATAAAGACTGCTAAAAATCCAAGATGGCCACCAACCACTAAGATTTTCAAGTCTAAAACCACCCAAAAAAGAAATTTAAGTCCAAAAACAGTGAATTTAGGAATTTCCAAATGAGAAAAAAGAAAAAATGCATAAAGTTCCTCAAAACCTGTTTTTCAGATACCCCCCAATTTACCTCATAGGCTATAACAGCCTTATTCACTGTGACCTATGCTTCAATGTGCTGTAGCCTGCCTCAGCTCTCTTACAGTAGCTGGAAATGAGAAGAATCACTGCCTCTTGTTGGAAATGCCTTTCAAATGCTGATCTTTGGGCTGCCAGTCAGACATGGCATCTGATCGCTCCCCTACCCCTGTGGACTGACAGATAAGCTACAAGAAGAGAGGGGGTACAAAAAAAGCAGCCAGAACCTTGCGAGACACTACCGACAGATGCCTAACACCCTGTGCTCAAACCCCTGCTAAGCAGTAGGTGAGGACTTAAGTGGGGATGGCTCAAAAAAACCCATGTGCAGGCTGGCTTACAGGTACCATCACGGTTTGGCCAGTCAGTTGCAGACTGTAGTCTACTTCCTCTCTATCCAGGCAGAGCTGAACCAAGGAAGAAAGCTACAAGCACTGAAAACTCTAATAAAATAAGAAAACACCGAATAAAATAAGAAAAAAAAAGGGGGGAGAGCAGAACAGAAACGCCTCCAGCTCGTGTGCAGAAAGGAAAAACTGCAGGTGGCACTAGAGCTCCTGGTGAAGGAGGACCACAGAAAAAAATCCAGAGTGGATTCTTTCTGCATATGGCTTGCGGCAATAGGGAAATAACTCGCTTGTCTAGAATAACTCATCTATTGCACTGGAAACAGAATTATACAGTTTTCTCATACTGTTCCTTAGAAAAGGACACTGAGAAAATATGGCTTAAAGTCAGCAGAGAAACAAACTTCCCAGTACAATTAAGAACAGATGGGGGTTTTTCCCCCCCCTTAGCAAAGTCAATTAAAAAAGTACGCCCAATACTAATACAAATGCTGTTAATACCCTACTATCAATGCTCTTTGTCAAGAGGAGATAAGCGTCCCTTGAGAAAGCTTTGTCTGTAGAAAATGCAATTAGGCTGTTACAAGTTGTCCCTCACTCTAGTCATCTGCTGTTCTTTGGTTTATTCCACCTTAATGTACCTGCTCTTAAGGGAATACCACTGTTTACTTCAATGAAGATTTCCAGTTGACTCCTAGCACCTGAATATTCCTGTAGCAGCAACTTTGGTATGATTTCTAAACACACACAAACAAAATTTAACCCCCCCAACCCCCCTATTAAATTATATTAAGAATGGGCAGCCTAGACCAAGACCTATAATATTAAAACTTCTCAGATTTCAGCATGCAATTGAAATTTTGCGGCTTGCCAAAGAAAAAAAGAAAATAGAATATAAAAATTCAGCTCTTATGTTTCTTCCTGATTTTGCCCCAAAAACAGCTGAAAAAATAAAACAGTTTTTATTATTGAGACCGCAATTACAGCAATTAGGGGTAAGATATGGTCTCTTTTATCCTGCTTACATGAGGGTAACTCATGATAATCATACTATAAAATGATGATCATCCTGTTAAACTTCAACAATATATTGAAGGCTGTGAAAATCGTACGGAATAGGATACTATCCAAGATTTAAACAAAAACTGCTATGATTTGTTACTAACTTCTTCAATTTGTTTGAATCCAAACTAGTTCAATCCAAACTAGTTTGTAGCAGAAATGTTTTAACTGCTATTACAACTTCATCATATAATACGAGACTTTTAATTTGCCTGAATTGTAATTTCATTGAAGCATTTTAACATTCAAAGGAAGAGTCCTGAAGAAAGACTTTTTACAAAGTTCTATTAATTTTTTGAGCATTTTTTCTGTTGTCTTTCCTGTAGTTTTAACAAGACTGACTTTCCTGGGGATATAACAAGTCTTTGAGGTCGACTGGTTCTGTGGTTTTGCAACTTCTTATGAAACCTAATATTGATTTGACAAGCTTGTCCTGGAAATTTTGTTCTGGTCATCAATTTTTTGAAATCTAATTCTATTTTTTCTGATGTTATGGATTAACAGATGATAGATGTTTATTTGATTTATTAATTATAATTTATATATCTTTTTTAATATTATGGCAGATACTTCCGTAATAACATAAATAATAGAGATATGAGTTTTATTTTTATTATCCTCTAGCTGTAACATTAGTGTTTAGTAAAGATGATTTGAATCTTTTATAAGTTGAGAAATGGATTACTTTTATCTTTAGATATGATTTTCTTCTAGTGTGACAAGTATTTAGTATTTATATATATTTATTCTTATATGTTCTTTGTTTGCTGATTTTAGGTTTTTATTTTATTATAAAATTTATAATGAGGGAATGAATGGATATGAATTTTAAAGGTTGGGAAGATTTGGAATTTTTATTATTTTAATGTTCATTTATATTCTGGATATCTAGTAATAATCATTTTATTTAATCATTTAGTCTTCATTTTTAATATTTATTAATTTTTCTAAATTTGTTACATGTTTTGGTTGAATAGGATGATAATTTTATATAATAATTTCTACTGTCTCTAATTTTAGATAATATAAATTATATAATTTAATATATTAATTTTAACATTTCATATTTCAATATTTATTATTTTAATATTTTATTGGGTATCTACTAATCATAAACATTAATTTATTTATTCATTTAGTTTTTTATATTTGGTATTTATTAATTTTTGTGATTTTTGTTTTGTTTGGATAAGTTGGAAATTTTATATAATAAGTTTTAATGTCTATAATGAAAAATGATATTAGTTATATAATATAATTTATTATTTTCAATATTTCATTTTATGGTAATTTTAAGTAATGATTTTAATTTAATTCATTATTTTAAGATTTTATTATAGTATGAATTGATAGTTTGCTGTTTGGGGATTTCTTTCGATTTCCTGGTCTTTATGTGTGCTGTCATTCACTTATATTTGTTATGGGGGATGGGTGTGGGAGGGTATATAGGGGTTTTAAGGGAGGGTAATTGGATGTGTAATTGGGATAATTTATATATAAGAATTAAAATCTTTTCAGGTCATTTTCTTTGGTTCCTTAAAATAAATATAAATATAAATGTATTTTAAAATGTATTCGTTGAATGTTAATAGACTCAATCACCCTATAAAGAAAAAGAAAGCCTTATCTTTTCTTAAAAGACAGGGGGCAGATATTTATTTCCTGCAAGAAACTCATTTATCTGCATTAGAATCAAGTAAGCTGGAAGGGGGTTGGGTTAAACAGTGTTTTTTTGCCCCTGCTGTAGGCAAAAAAGCTGGTGTGGCTATCTTGATACATAAAAAATGTATGGCTACTTTTACTATGTTATCTATTGATCCTTTCGGAAGTAAAAATGAGCTCAGGGAAAGATACCTTGATACTGTTCAATATCTATGCACCTAATTTGAATCAATCTGAGTTTTTTAAAAACCTTCAACAAATAATTTTACCATCATCTTCCTCCAATTTAATTTTGGCAGGGGACTTTAATGCAGTAATGGACCCTATTTTTGATAAAAAGCCTAGTAAAATTTTAAAATCTTTAGGATTAGATAATTTGATAAATTCTTGTGGTTTAAAAGATATTTGGAAGATTTTTCATTTCAATGATCAGGAATTTTCATTTTATTCCCATGTTCACAAATCATTTTCTAGAATTGATTATTTTTTCGTTTCAGATAATTTAGTACAGAAGGTTAAGAAGGCGAATATAGATTCAATTATACTTTCAGATCATGGGGGTATTTGGATTGATTTTGAGATAGATGAACAAGAAAATAATAGACCTGTTTGGAGGTTTAATAATACATTGCTAGCAGATTCCAATTTTATAGAAAAATTTAAGTTAAAAATAAGTGAATTTTTTCAGTTTAATGAATCAGAAGAAATGTCTCAGGAAATTTTATGGGATGCCTTTAAAGCTACCTTGAGAGGACACATAATTTCGTACTCAGCATATGTTAGAAAACAACTAAATAAAGATTTTTTAATTTTAGAACAAAATATTAGAGAATTGGAAATTAAATTAAAGGAAAAATGGGAACAAAGTATTTATCAGAATTTGCTAAAAGTAAAATTTAGATACAATGAGATATCATCACAATTGGCTAGAGAGGAGTTTGTGTCCTATAAGGCATTGTATTATGGAACCTCAAATAAGGCGGGAAGATTACTAGCTAACTATTTAAAAGCAAAAAAAAGGAAAGCTAATATAAAGGCTATTTCAGATGATAATGGAATAATTCATTCTCAAATTAAAAATATTTTACAATTTTTGAAATTTTATGAAAGCTTGTATTCTTCTGAGCATTATTTTAATAAAGAGAAAGATGGTTTTGAATTTTTAAAGTTGATTAATGGGCCTAAAGTTCCTGATCATAAGAAAGAAAATCTTGAAGCACCTATAACACAAAAAGAAATTCAGAGGGCTTTAAAGTCCCTTAGAGTTGGATCCGCTCCAGGAAGTGATGGATATACGGTAGAATTTTTTAACTCTTTTCAAACTATTTTGTTACCCCATCTTTTCAAATTATATCAGTTTCAACTAAATAAAGGTTGTATTTCAGGTACTATGGCAGAAGCTTTAACAATAGTTTTGCCTAAGCCAAACAGAGATCCCATGTTGGTTTCAAACTATAGGCCTATTTCTTTGATTAATGTTGATGGGAAATTGTTAGCTAAAATATTGGCTTTGCGTTTGAATAAGGCTCTCCCTTATATTATTGGTATGCATCAAACAGGTTTTGTTGCTCAAAGACATTCTTCAAATAACACCAGATTAGCTTTTCATATTTTACATTTAATAAAAGGATATGAAAGATCCGGCTTTCTCTGTTTCTTTAGATGCAGAGAAAGCATTTGATCGGGTAGAATGGACTTTTATGTATCAAGCAATGGATTGGTTTGGTATTGGTTCTCGATTTATACAAATGATTCAATCCCTGTATAGCTCCCCATCTGCTAGATTATATATAAATAATACTTTTTCAGAAAGGTTCTTTTTAGAAAGGGGAGTTAGACAGGGTTGTCCATTATCTCCTTTGTTATTTGATATTGTTTTGGAACCTCTACTTTTAGCTATTCAACAATCAAAGGAGATAGAAGGTATTCCTTATGCAGGTCGGGAATATAAAATTTCTGCTTATGCAGATGATATTTTGATTCATTTGAGAAATCCGGAGTCAACCATTCCACATTTATTGGATTTGATTGATAAATTTGGAAAATTTTCAGGTTATAAAATAAATTGGAATAAATCAGAAATTCTTCCACTAAATGTACATTGTATAAAAGGCTTATTTGATTCGTTTCAGTTTAGTTGGAAGAAAGATGGAATAAAATATTTAGGAATTTGGATAAAAAGTACATTGGAAGAAACAATGAAGGTAAATGAAAAATCCTTATTACTAAAAGTTACAGAATTGTGTGAGCAATGGAATCCTTTGCATATTTCTTGGTGGGGGAGAGTGCAAACAGTAAAGATGATGATTTTGCCTATAGTTTGTTACCAAATGAGTATGTTACCAGTTTATTTTCAAGAGTCCTTTTACAAAAAATTAAATAATATTTTGACAAAATTTGTTTGGCTTGGGAAAAAACCAAGAATTGCTTTAGTATCGTTGCAAAAATCAATTGTGGAGGGTGGGGTAAATTTTCCAAACTTTTATAGGTACCATCAAGCCTATATATTGCGTCAAGGTATGTATTGGATCCTCCCTGAGCTTATTGATCATCAACCAGATTGGTTATTTGGAACGGAATTTGGTGTTCCCTATGAGACTTCCACATGTATTAAGTATCAGATTTCATAAATATGCTAAGGACAATATAATTTTATTGGATACTTGGAAAACTATTAAATTTATTGATAAATTAACAGAGGTACCAATAATGAAATCTACTTTACAGTCCTTATGGTTAAACTCCAAGATTCAAATAGGCGGTGCTGGAATCGCTTGGAAGAATTGGATGCAGGCAAATATTAGGACATTAGATGATCTTATTTCTAATGGTAATCTGCTTGAGTTTTCACAACTGCAGCATTCATTTGGTATTTCAAACACTCAACAATATAGGTGCTTGCAGTTGAAGCAGGCTATTCAGATGGGGTTCCCTGAATGGAAAAATTTGAAAACTTATTTTAGCTTGCAAATCCTTTGCTACCAAACAGATTTAATAGGACATCAGGCTGCCCAGTGGTATAAACTGATTTCTGGATTTTTAAATAAAAAAACAAAAAATAGTCTTAGAGATATTTGGAGTATCGAGTTAAAACAGCATATTTCTGTTTCTCGTTGGCCACAAATCTGGACTTGGAGATTAAGATGTACAATGTCAGCATCTATGAGACAAACATGGTTGTTTTTATTACATAGAATTTTTTGGACTCCAGTTCGGTTGAATAAAGTAGATGGTTCTAAATCTAATAGATGTTGGCATTGTCATATTGATATTGGGACTTTGGATCATCCTTTATTTTTTTGTCCATTGATACTTGGCTTTTGGAAGTCGATTTGGGGGCAAATTAATAATATTCTTCAATCCTTTATTCCTTTGACATATGAAGCAATAATTTTTGGAACGATTCTGCATGATAAACCCACTTTGGATAGAAATAATAGTCGCCTTTTCATGATCTTATCAGGAATAGGGGTTCAAATGATCACATCTAATTGGAAAAATCATGATAGGATTAATTTTAGTTTTTAGTGGGCAACTGTATGTGCAACATATAAATATGAAAAGATTATGGCAGAGCGTTTAGGGTTTGTTAAATCCTTTAAGGGGATTTGGGGTCCATTAACTAATTTTGTCACATTATAATTAAAGTGATTCCTTTTTCTTTATGTTAGATTTCTTTGCACATCCAGGGTGGGTGGGGGGGTGTATTATTTATTTAGAGGTATAAATTTCATAATATTCTATAATATTGATGAGTATAATATAATATCATTACTGTTATAGGTTAAGAAGGGATTTAAAATTTTTATTGTAATATTTCTGATGTTAATAGTGTATTTTCATATAGTTTTTTTTTTTTTTCGATTTTTCAAATGCATACATTGTCAAGTTCAAAATATCAATAAAGAAATTAAAAAAAAAAAAAAAAAAGAATTGTTTTTTCTAATCAATACTTAAAAAAAAATCATAGGAGGAAAAAAAAAAAAGAAGTATATGTAAATAGTATAATTTTTACTTATCTTAAACTGCTCAAACCCTAGTACCATACTAAACACTATACAATAAGATGTCTAATGGAGGCCTACATTTCACCAATATGGCCGTTTCAGAGGTTCGCCCCTAATGAAGTTACCAGCGTAGGTGAAACAAAGGCCTCTGTTGGCCATCTTACTGCATAGTGTTTAGTACAGTACTGGATTTCAAACAGTCCACTGAGGAATTCCGAGGTGTAGTCTGCCAAAAGGCGTCACGTGTACTGTGGAGGCCATGTGACCTAGTAGTACCATCATGTGTCTCGCTGAGATAGATGAGCGGGAAGACACTGCATGACAGAGTTGAAGGAGAGCTTCCAGACGTTGTTGCGGAAGGAATGCTCCGAGTTGGATAGTGTCCAGAACAGCTCCGATGAATTGTAGATTCTAAGAGGGCTGAAGCTGTGATTTGGAAAAGTTGATTTCGAATCCCAAACTTTGTAGGAACCACGTAGTCCGTTGGGTCGCTACAATAACCCCCTGAGATGTTGAATCTGATGAGCCAGTCGTCTAGGTAGGGAAATATCTGAAGACCATGGTTCCTTAGAGCTGCCGCTACTACTAACAAGGCACTTTGTGAGCACTCTGGGAGATGAAGCCAGGCCAAAGGGCAGCACTCTGTATTGATAATGCAGATTCCCCACCTGAAATCTGAGATATTGACGGGAGGCTGGATGAATGGGAATATGAGTATAGGCCTCCTTGAGATCCAGAGAGCATAACCAGTCGTTCTGATCCAGAAGGGGATAAAGGGACGCCAGGGACAACATTCAAAATTTTTCTTTTGACTAAAAATTTGATGAGAGCCCTGAGATCCAGAATGGGTCGCAGATCGCCCATCTTCTTTGGTACAAGGAAGTAACAGGAGTAAAACCCCCTGTGCTACTGTTCCAAAGGAACTGGTTCGATGGCAAGGAGACGAAGTAGAGCTTGAGCTTACTGAAGAAGAAGGGCGGTCTGGGATGGACTGGAAGGATACTCTCTTGGAGGAAGCTCTGGTGGAACCTGAGTGAAATGAAGAGAGTATCCTTCCTTGATGATTGACAGCACCCAGAGGTCGGATGTGATTGTCTCCCATCGGTGGTAAAAATGATGGAGACGACCTCCAATGGGGAGAAGATAGGGCAGAGACAGAACAGTGAAGGTTATGCTCTGTTTTAAACAGTCAAAAAGGCTGCGTAGCCTTAGGTGCAGCAGAAAGTTGAGATTTCTGTTGCTTCTGATTCTGCTGTTTTTTGAGAGGAGGACGAGTGTAAGGAGCCGCTCGGAGCAAAACGCCTCTGGAAAATTGGAGGAGAGCGTGTAGGCTTGGTAGGAGCTGGCTTAGGCTTTGGTCTGACAATAGAAGCAAAATATTTTTCATGTTCAGACAATTTCTTGGTGGCTGCCTCGATAGATATCGAAGAGGTCACTGCCTGCATAAGGAATATTAGCCAAGTAGTCCTGAAGATTAGGGTCTATGTCAATGGTGCGAAGCCAGGCTAGGCGGCGCATTGCTACAGAACAAGAAGTCACCCTGGCCTCGAAGGCATCATAAGAAGACTGAAGTAGATGTAATCTGAGTTGTGACAGAGTAGCTATGACTTCTTGAAATTCGAAGTGCTTTTGAGTATCTAAATAGCTGAGAAATTTAGGAAGGAGATCAATGAGGAACTTGAAATAAGTGACAAAATGAAAATTTTAATTGAGGACTTTGGAGCACATCATGGCATTTTGGTAGAGGCGACAATCAAACCTGTCCATGGTTTTCCCTTCCCTTCTAGAAGGAACGGTAGGATAAACCTTGGAAGGATGGGATCTTTTCAAGGAGGACTCCACAAGTAGGGACTAGTGAGAAAACTGCGAATTCTCAAATCCTTTGCAATGTAGAGTTTTATACCTGGAGTCCAACTTGCCTGGGTCAGCAGGAATTGCAAAAGGAGTCTCCAAGCATCGTGTAAAAGTCTGAGCCAAACGCTTGTGAAGAGGAAGCTTAATTGACTCTGCAGGAGGTTGAGGGAGATGCATGACTTCGAGATACTCCTTAGAAATTTAGAACTAGCATCCAATTGAAGGTCCAGGTCAGCAGCCATCTGACGAAGAAAAGAAGAGAAAGATGGCCAAGGGGGAGGACCTGGATATAATAGGAATTACAGAAACCTGGTGGACAGAGGAAAATCAATGGGATGTGGCGCTGCCAGGGTACAAGCTCTACAGGAGGGACAGGACCCACAAGAAGGGGGGAGGCATAGCGCTGTATATAAAGGACTATATCTACTCGATTGGGATCGATACGGCAACAAAGGCAGAGGAGCTAGAATCGCTATGGGTCAAATTGCCGGGAAAGAAGAGTGCAGACATAAAGCTGGGGCTGTATTATCGTCCGCCTGGTGCGTCAGAAACAATAGGACAAGACTTGGAAGCAGAACTGAGACAGGAATGCAGGACTGGAAGTGTAACAGTGATGGGGGACTTCAACTACCCGGGGATAGACTGGAGTACGGGACACTCCAACTCCACGAGGGAAGCAGGATTCGTAGAAGCTGTGAGGGACTGCTTCATGGAGCAACTAGTCAAGGAACCGACGCGAGGGGATGCTACTCTTGACCTCATCCTTAACGGATTAGGGGGGCCTGCAAGAAGGGTAGAAGTGGGAGGAACACTAGGCAACAGTGATCACAACGTGATCAGATTCACATTAGAAAGGGGGTCACCCATAGTGGGGAGGACCGCAACGACTGCGCTCAACTTCAGGAAAGGGAACTATGTTGCTATGAGGAAAATGGTGGGGAGGAAGCTCAGGAACGGCTTTAGGATGGAGACTGTAGGGAGCGCCTGGACCCTTCTCAGGGACACACTGCAGGAAGCGCAAAAACTGTACATCCCCAGTTTCAGGAAAGGCCGCAAGAACAAGCTGTCAAAAGACCCGGTTTGGATGACACATGAAGTAAAGAAAGTAATCAGTGACAAGAAAGTGTCCTTCCGGAAATGGAAAAGGGATCCAACGGAGGAAAATCACCAGGAGCACAGGAAATGCCAAAAGGAATGCCACCGAGAGATTAGAAAAGCAAAAGGGAAATACGAGGAGGGGCTGGCCAGGGAGGCGAAAAACTTCAAGGCATTCTTCAGTTACGTAAAGGGGAAGCAACCAGTGAGAGAGGAGGTGGGGCCATTGGACGATGGGGATAGGAAGGGAGTGATTAAGGAGAATAAAGAGGTAGCTGAGAGGTTGAACACATTCTTCTCGTCGGTCTTCACGAGCGAGGACACGTCCAATATACCGGACTCAGAGGAGCTCATGAGTGGGGAGCAGGCCAAAAGATTGGGGCATATAGAGGTAAGTCGGGAGGATGTCCTCAAGCAGATTGACAGACTGAAAAGCGGCAAATCACCGGGACCGGACGGGATCTACCCAAGGGTTCTAAAGGAACTAAGTCAGGAAATAGCGGGCGCAATCCAGCATGTTTGCAACCTATCCTTGAAAACTGGAGAGGTACCAGAGGACTGGAAACTGGCGAATGTCACACCTATCTTTAAGAAGGGATCGAGAGGTGACCCCGGGAACTACAGGCCGGTGAGCCTGACTTCAGTTATAGGGAAGATGGTGGAAGCAATGATCAAGGACAGCATTTGCGAGCACATCGAGAAAAATGGCCTACTGCGGACAAGCCAGCACGGATTCTGTAAGGGAAGGTCGTGCCTGACAAACCTTCTGTACTTCTTTGAGGGAATAAGCAGTCAGGTGGACAAAGGGGAACCCATAGACATCATTTACCTCAATTTTCAAAAGGCCTTTGACAAGGTGCCACATGAAAGGCTGCTTAGGAAGCTGTGGAACCACGGGGTGGGCGGGGATGTACACAGATGGATCAAGCACTGGCTGTCAGGTAGACTACAGAGGGTCGGAGTAAAGGGCCAATATTCTGACTGGCGGGGAGTCACGAGCGGTGTGCCGCAGGGATCGGTGCTGGGGCCGCTACTCTTCAACATATTTATCAATGACCTGGAAACGGAGGCAAAGTGTGAGGTTATAAAATTTGCAGACGATACCAAGCTCTGCGCCAGAGTTAGGACCAGGGAGGAGTGTGAGGAACTGCAAAGGGACCTCGATAAGCTGGAGGACTGGGCAAACAAATGGCAAATGCGCTTTAACGTAGATAAATGCAAGGTCATGCACATAGGGAAAAAGAACCCGTTGTTCGAGTATAAAATGGGGGAGATTGCTGGAAGACACCGGACTTGAGAGAGACTTGGGTGTGCTAGTGGATCCATCCATGAAACCATCTGCACAGTGTGCAGCAGCCTCGAAGAAAGCCAACAGGATGCTGGGCATCATCAAGAGGGGCATATCAACCAGGACGCGGGAAGTCATCATGCCGCTGTATCGAGCGATGGTGCGCCCACATCTGGAATACTGCGTTCAATATTGGTCGCCGCACCTCAAGAAGGACATGGCAGTTCTTGAGAGAGTCCAAAGGAGGGCAACGAAACTGGTAAGAGGGCTGGAAAACTGCCCATATGCTGAGAGGCTGGATAAACTGGGGCTCTTCTCTCTGGAAAAGAGGAGGCTCAGGGGTGATATGATAGAGACCTTCAAAATACTTAGGGGCATAGAGAGGGTGGACAGGGACAGGTTCTTCAGACTAAAAGGGACGACAGGTACGAGGGGGCACTCAGAGAAACTGAAGGGAGATAGGTTCAAATCAAATGCAAGGAAGTTTTTCTTCACCCAAAGGGTCGTGGACAAATGGAATGCGCTCCCGGAGGAAGTGATCCGGCAGAGTACAGTACAGGGATTCAAACAGGGATTGGACAGATTCCTGAGGGAAAAGGGGATCGTGGGGTACTGAGGGAGGTGCTGGGGTGTTGCATAAGTATAGACAGCTCACCAGGTCGTGCAGGTGCAAGGCCGGAGGGTTAGGACATTGATGGGAAGATAGGACTTCGATGAGAAACCTAGGGGGCAAGGGGGCCCCTTCTGGTGATTAAGGCAGGTCATGACCTGTTGGGCCGCCGCGGGGGCGGACTGCTGGGCGGGATGGACCTCTGGTCTGACCCAGCAGAGGCACTGCTTATGTTCTTATAGCTGATCTGCTAATGCCTTGCCTCGAGAAGAGGACATCGAGGCAGCCTGGGTCAAAGATGAAGCTTCGGCAGGAAAATAGGCATCAAAAGAATAAGGAGACTTGGATGAAGCAGCTGAGTCCTCGAGGTCTGGAAGCGGGGACCTCAATCGAGGAGTCGGTGATCTAGTAGAGCTGGAAAGTGTAGAGCGAGGCTTAGTTGAAGGATGCTCTTTGGAAGAAGAGCTATGCCTGGAAGTATGCCTCCAGGAAGGTCTCGATCGCCGGTGAGAGTGGTGGTTGGAAGATCTCCTAATATCGAGGAGAATTCGCCCTGGAGATGGAAGCAAATGTTGCTACCAAGGAATGGATAGGGCTAGAAGCTGTGGATCAAAGCTTAGGAGGCTTGGTGGAGGAATCTCGAGGCACTCTCAAAGACTCTGCTCCTTGTATGGAGTGTGAGAATTCCTGTTGAGGCACTTGCAAAGAATCTGCTCCTTGCTTCGAGTGCATAGATGCCAGACCAGACACTCGCAGAGAATGCCCAGGCTGGATTAGAGTAGCTAGCTTCGGTCCCATATTAGTTAGGAACTGAATAAATTGCTTCTCTAACATGGTCTGGAAAGAAGCTGGCAAGGATGGATTTGCGTCAAACCGGACCACCTGCTTTGGCTAGAGGTTCCAAAGTGGCAGTGGAAATGTGCTTCGACTTGGAAGTCTTAGCAACCTTGATTACCACCGCTGGAACTTTCTGCTGAGCTATCTGACCTAAGGACGCAGGAAAAGATACAGCAGGTGTAGTCGAGGAAAGAGCCGCTGCAAACAAGGAAGGTCTGATGAGGCTCGAGGTCGCAGTCATGGAGGCAGGAGAACCCTCGTTCGAAGGTGGAACTGAAGCCGCTTTCGAAGTCGAGTGAGTGGTTGAAGAATCCATCCCGAAAAGCTTCTCCACTAAAATCTGATGACATTTAAGGGCTCGAGGTTGAAGAGTAGCACAGCGCTCGCACGACTTCAGTTGATGGTCCAGCCCAAAACACTTGAGGCACCAATGGTGTGGGTCCGTGAGGGAAATAGCACGCTGGCACTGGCTACACTTCTTGAAGCTCGTTGCTGGCTGGGACATAGGAGGAAATATAGTCGCCGCAAAGTCGAAGCCCATGGGCTGCGGACAAGCGGCCTGTCCCAGCAGTCGATCAGAAGAAACTAAATTAAATTTTTTTTTTTTTTTAACTAGAAAGAAATAAAAGAACACAGCAATTTGTGAAGAAAATAAACACAAACTGCGGTGAGAGAAGGCATGAAGTAACAAAGTTAAACGCAGAGAGTCAAAGACGGACTTATCGGCTCTGTGGAAAACTGAGAACTGAGGAGATGCACCCTGCGCTGGGCGGGAAGGCACTTGCGCATGCACGGTGCGGCTGACTCTAAACTTCTAGTTTCTACAAGCAAGTCTGCTTGCGAGGCTGGTCCGTATCCGGGCTCCGTGGATGATGTCACCCATATGTGAGAATAGGCTGCCTGCTTGTCCTGGGATAATACTATTTACATATACCAGTATTGATTTTTTTTTTGAAAGGTGATTAATAAGACTTTTTTCCACTTATGCATTTAAAACCTTAGAACTTGCGAGTGATGGGTTGCTACTGAGGTCTTATTTCTTCTATGATTTCTTGTTTTAAGTGTTGATGATGCAATTCTTAAGAGCAATTTTAATTGACGGTGGTGATGGTTGCTTGTGTTTGTTTATCCACTATTTCCTGATTTTTCATACATATAATTTCTAAAGTGACAACTTTATTGTAGTTACTCTGTATACTGGAAGTGTTATTGTGTGTTTACTGCCCTACACTTGGTGCTCCAGGAGTTGGCAGCTACCCTTGAAAAATGTGGCAAAATAAGAGTTTGACTCCGAGGTTGTAGACCTTTACTGGTAGTCTGAGTAGTAATTTTAAAATTTGTTAGCACAGTATTGATAATACTTTGACTTTTTGTCCAGTGCATTTCATCAATGGGAATAGTGGCTCTTTTGGGGTGCACAGTGTTCCAAATTCTCTTGCTAAGACGCAGTATTTGTACTTCATACTAGACAGATTATCTAACTTCTATTGACTGATGTTTTCACATTTTCTTTGAAAATAACACTAAGGGGAAAATTCTTGAAGACGCGCCGAAGGTTAGCCGGCAGTAGGACACCATACTGCCAGCTACCCAAACAATCCAGAAGCACATTTTCTTAAAAAAAAAGGCGCAAAATACACCTTCATTTACTGTGCCAGAGTCGTGCTAACAGAAATGCTTAAGGGCACCTAAGGACCCCCTAGGGCCAGCATGGGTGTTGCTTGCACCGAAAGTGGCCTTAGGTGTCCCTAGGCACTTCCGTAAGTGCAACACTGGTGCCTTAAATGTAGGCTTCTAAAATGCCTATATTTAAGGTGCCAGTGTAAAAAAATAAAAAAAACCACCAAATTCTATAAAATCAGCACCAATTCATGTTTGACATGCTATTGGTGGCTGCTTCTTAAGACAGCTGCAGATACTGGTGCTGATTATAGAATTCCTCCCTAAATAATGCCCTCTATAGAACAGTGGGTTAGAAAATTAAATTGTATCAATCCTAAGGCTTTTATTTTATAGATGTAATCCAACAAGTTACATTTTGGAAAATATAGTAATTTATATATACATATCCATATTTACAGAAAACATTTACTCACATGGTAACCACTAGGCATTTGTGGAGCAGCAGATTGTCCAGAAGGCACTGGATAAGGACTGTTTGCAGGATATGCCCCTGGTGACGGGTATGGTCCTGATGGTGCTTGAAAAGGAACAGATGGTGCAGGACCCCATGTTCCAGTTGGAACAGGTCCCCATGTTGCTGTAGGTGGAACCCCAGGTGTCTGGTTAGGTTGGGAATATGGCCCAGTGGAAGGATATGGCATAGGATACTGCCCTCCCATTGTCGGCCCCCATGATCCAGATGACATTGACCCCCATGGTCCAACAGGACCAGGTACAGCAGGCTCTGTTGGGCCAGGTCTGGGAGGTGCTGGAAATGGCATATTTGGGGTGGGAAGTGGCCCACTAGGAGGGGGACATGGTACAGATGGAGCTGGAAAGGGACCTGTCTGAGGAGGGGAGGAAGGTCCAGAAGGAGCAGGATACAGTCCTGGCAGTCCAGCAGGTGCTGAAGGATATGGCCCTGTAGGTGCTGAAGGATATGGCCCTGTAGGTGCTGAAGGATATGGCCCTGTAGGTGCTGAAGGATATGGAACATTAGAAGCTGGAGCACCTGGTACAGTGGGTGCTGATGGTGGTGGCCCAGTAGATGGAAGAGCACCTGGATTGTTTCCCCAAGGATTTGGATTGGACCACCCTTGTGGCTGTTGATCGGGTCTTGTGTTGCTTATTTTTGTGTTTTTCGCAGGAGAAGCATCAGGTAAAGCATCCGACAACTGGGAAATAAAATGTAATTAATGCTAAACAAATATCCATTTGTAAACATAAAAGAGATCACTTCTAAAAATGTGCAGTGCATGAGATCCCAGGCAGACCTTAAGAAACCCCATGCCGCGCATATTAATCCATATCCATCATCCAGGAGATTCAAACACTACCTGGGGTCTCATGCACTGCACATTTTTGGAAGTTGCTGGAAACCCAAAGGCTGGGTTTCCACCCGCCTTCATGTAAGATGTTTACTGTTCAGTACATTGCAGGTTTCATCAACCTGTACTAACAGGCAGCAACTCTATCCAGTTCACTTTGTTCTAACCACCTTTAATACATAAGCAACCCTAAAATAGAGACTGCTAATGTTCTTTGCCTAGGCTGGAGAGATTCATGCATCCAATCTCACATCCCCTCGTGCATGAATTTAGCCCCAGACTATACATGTAAATCAGAATCCAGCTGTTTACTTCAATAATTAACGGTGTATATTTTTCTAATGAATTAAACTAGGTTCCAATTAAATGTCAAGAAATGCCCTTATGTCCTAATACCCTTTCCAGTGAGACTATAGCATGCTTATATTAACAGTGTTGAGCATGACTTACTCGGGTCAGAACTGCCATCCAAATATTCCAATCCCTTACCATATTCTAAAAATATGCTTTACAGTTTCCAAAAATCCAGAAGACTAATGGAACCAAATGAAAATATACTTCTCTGGAGACAGCAGGGGAAATGCAAGCACACTTTTTGAAGTCCTCAGACTGATCCTGTGTTGGTGCTCTTACCTAGCAATAGTAAGCTTTTGGCTTACTGGACATGTACAGGGATTGGCGCCTTCAGTGGCTCCTCCCCTCAGTCTCTCATATACGTAATAGAAAAGTTAGCCAAATTCTACTATAGGTTTATTAAAAAGCAGGGAACAATTCCACTATAAAATAGTTAAACACCACCTCTGCGAAGAAACCCATGCTGTCAGCGAAACCCCCCTCTACAACCATAGAACACCTCTCCCTTACTGCCAAACAGATGCATGGAGGGATGCAGACTCCCTCCTTCCAGCTGGCTTGTGTTGTCAAAAATGGGCCTTCCCCTCCCCGGTGCATCTTGGGATGCACCAGGGAGGGGTTAGCCTATTTTTGATGACACAGGCCAGCTGGGAGGAGGGAGTCCATGTTCCTCCATTCTTCTGTTTGGCAGTAAGGAGGAGGGGTGAGGGGTTGCTGCCGTTCCGAGGGGGGGGGAGGAGGGTGTTCACTGGCAGCATGGGTTTCTTCGCAGCGGGAGAAAATCAGCATCTCTCCCGCTGCAGTTGGGGGCGTTGGTAAACAGTTCAGCAACAGCATTAAAATTTTGAGAATCTGGGTCTAAGTTCCTTTAAGAGTTTCTCTTAAATCTTGCAATGTGCACAACTTCACTAAATTCTCCAAGATCTACAGCTTTCTGTATGGAACACTACGTTCTCTAAATGATCATCTCCAGGCATATGGAACTAAGATATTAAGTCCTATCCCTGCCTGTCCCCAATGGAATCTTTCCCATTCCCACAGGTTCTTCCAGCACTAAGGATACAAAAAAATAATAATAATAATAATAATGGGGAAACCATTTCAAATCACTTTTTAAGTATTGACAAATGTGCTTGCAGAATGGAAAATGCTTGATTTCTAAGCAGCAGTGAAGCTAGTGCTCCAGGATCCTTTTTCAGTGTATTCTAAGCCTCATTTAGGTGCTGTAAGTCCTATAAGAGTTACTCACCAACAAGTGTGCCTGCATCTCCCCTGCTCGTCTCCAGAAAAAGCGAGCTGCTTACATGTAATAGAAGTTCTTTGTAGACAGCAGAGGAATACAGCCACACTTACCCTCCTGCCATCCCATCTAGGATATATCTTTTTCGGTGAGATACAAAATTGAGCTGAAGAGGAGCCACTGCCAATAGGAATCCCTGCACATGCCCAGTAAGCCAAAAGCTTACTACTGCTAGGGGAGAGCACCGACACACAGGATCAGTCTGAGGACTTCACCAACAAGTGTGGCTGCATTCCTCTGCTTCTAAGGAGAACCCCCTAATGAACATGCATGAGGCAGATTGCATATAATAGAGATGACAGGCATGTAAATCTGCCTCATGCATGTTCATTAGGAATATCTTGCAAACCCGATTATAGCAATGGTTCTTAAACCACAGCCAGAGAATCCAAGGGACCATAAGCAAAATGTCTGTGTGAACCGTGGAGAGCATTTCCAGCACTTTGGGGAAACAGAGTAATCACCACCACCATGAATTATGGTATGGTATGGCAGATGAGTGGAAATGTAGCTAATTGCATTCCAAGTTAACTACTAATACAGCAGACATTGACTTCTGTGTTAACTGCAAGGTGCAATCCCGTCAATTCTTCTCCCATTAATGAATTCCCACTTTAAGTGTTAATTTTTAGCACGTTAAACACTGAATGCAGCATAGTAAATATACCCCCAAACTAGCTTAGGGGATTGACACTCTTTAGGAACACTTACTTTCTAATGATTCAGTCACTGAAAAATAGTATTTTGCTAATAACTTACCGAAAACTCATCAGCTCCAGACATTTTACTGGAAAACAGAACAAATAAATATATTTTACAAATGTTTCTGAAACATGATTTAAAATCAATGGTACAATCTCTACAAAAGCGAAGGGGAATATTTCCTTTTACACAAAAGGGAAAATTGTAAAGTCTAGTCTGTAACTCATTGGTGTTTTTTTTAATCATGTGGAGAAGTTCTGCCTCATTTAGTTGTTGAGAAAAAGTTCAGATTCAGAAAGCACACACTACATTTAACACAATACTCTGGACAAATTGCTCAAATTAAAATAAATAAAATGAACTTAAAAATTGTAAATTTATATAGTAGTTTTTGTAATGCAGCCCTGAAAACAGACATCATGGTTGTGAGATCTGCTGCTAAAAAAAGGGCATTACAGAATCTCTAACAAATGTCAGTATGAAGAAAAATTAATCAAAGATCTAGTAATAGAAAAAATTTCCTTATAGTTTCTGACCAGATAAATCTAAACCATTTGTGGGTTTTAGTGTAAATTAGTAATTAATAATAAAAAAAAAGTTAACCATTGGCTCAGCCCTTTGGCCCAATGACCAGCAGAGCTGGAGTGCTACACAAAAGTAATGTTTCCTGCTTGCTTGGGCCTTACATTGAAAGGAAACAGAGCAAGGAGGCCTACCCTGCTCATTTCAATCACAAAATATAGGCCAAGCAAATCATATGGGGCAATGTAATTCAGTTACTACATTCCTCCATGAACAGGCATATTTCAAGTACTGCCACTGTTCGTATTAATATCTTTTGGGGAAAGGCTCAGGAAATACTTTTATTCAAACTATAAAGCACCCCTAAGAACTTTGTTTTACTAATCACTATGAATCTGGAGTAGGACTAAGTCTTCCGATTTTAGGTTTTAACCAAAACACCAATGAAACATTTGAAATGTAAAATAAAATACTGTACGTGTTTATTGGAAAACACCAGTTCCCCTAATACTCTCATACTCCTCCCTTGGCTGGTCTTACATCCTCCATATAAAGTTGTTCCTTTTCTCAGCTAATGACTTGTAAGTGCAACAAATATACAACCCATCCCCACACACACTTTTTTTTTTAACACAAAGCCGTGCAGACCATAGGGGTTTAAAGGGCTTTTGCCATACAGCTCTGTAAAGAGGGAGTAACATACATTTGATTTTTTGTACCCTCCAAAAAACTCCCTAACTGAAAATAAACACAGTTTACAATTTACAAATGCCTAAGAAATATGCCCCTAAGCATGACAATCCCATTGTATAAAATGGTAAAACATCAGAATAAAATGGAAGGTGGCTGGGCTCACAAACATTAGAATCTGAGCAAGGAGGTATGAATTCTGCTCCTATTTATGACTGATTAGTAAATATGTATCACATAGGGGCCTATTTACTTACCTGTTAAAACAAGTTAGCAGATCCTAACAGTTAACGTAGCCCTTTAACCATGTTTGCTTATTTCCACATTAACCATACAACTCCAGATTCTATCTATAATAATAAAACCCTAAGCGCGCATGCGCACTCCTACTTGCGTGTTCCCTGATCTGTAGGTCTGTGGCCGCAGGAGTGCGCATGCGCACTTAGGGTTCCCCCCCCCCACCTGTAAGACAGTTCGTCTTTGTCGTCTTCGCCCACCCCCACCCCCCTCCCCGGCACACCTGAACCCCCATTCAGCCTCCCATCTGACCCTCCAACCGCAGTCTGACCCTCCCATCTGACCCTCCCTTCCCGCGGTCTGGCCGGCTCCCTTAGTCCCTTGCCGCCCCCCCTTCCCTAAGTTCCGACAAACCTCCTGACTCCAGCAGCGGCTGCAGTACTCTAAACATGCTGCTTCGCGGCCTTCTACTACCCTGATTTGCTCTGCTGCGGCCGCTGCTGGAGTCAGGAGGTTTGTCGGGACTGCAGGAAGGGAAGGGGCGACAAGGGACTAAAGGAGCTGGCCAGACCGCGGGGACGGTGCGCGGTAGCTTCAACAGCATGTAGGCGGGCGGTGCGTGAAGGAGTTTGAATGGTGGTGGCAGTTTCACTCAGAGGAACGCCTGGAGGGTATCGTGCCGGTGCTGCAGGTGTCCCATACAGGTAAAAATTCTCAAAGGAGGGGGAGAGGGAAAGGGGTCTGCTTTGGGGGAGGGTTATGCTGGGAGGCAGACAGCTTTGCTTGAGGGGGGAAGACAGAAGGGGGGCCTTGGAGAGACAGTCAGGGAGGAACTGGAGGGGTAGAGGGAAAGGGGACTGCTTTGGGGAAGGGGTGTGCTGGGAGGCAGACAGCTTTGCTTGGGGGAGGGGAGATAGAAGGGGGTCACGGAGAGACAGTCAGGGAGGAACTGGAGGGGGGAGAGGGAAAGGGGGCTGCTTTCTAGCACCCGTTAATGTAACGGGCTTAAACACTGTGTTTAAATGGGTGCACATCTTGGGTTGGTACAAAAATATAGGTGCTCGATTTTGGATGATATATATATATATATATATATATATATATATAGATATAGATAGCACCCAAAATTGAGCACCTATATTTTTGTACCAACCCAAGATGTGCACCCATTTAAACTGGCCAAGCCAATTAGTGCCAATTGGGTGCTAACTGGTACAAATCAGCACCAATTTGGAACTGGATGCACATTTTCCTGTGTACTATTCTGTAATATAAGCCCAAATCACATGTCATGTATCCAAAAAGGGGTGTGGCCATGGGAGGTGCATGGGCATTTCCTAGACTTTGCAGTGTTACAGAATACCAGGGATGTGTGCCCAAATTACATCTGGTTTTAGCAAGCATAAGTCCTGGCACCTAAATCAATGCTCAGTGCTATTCTATAATGGGTGTTTATCTTTGAGCATTGATTTCAGTGCCAAATTTGAGCGTCACGTACTGAATCTAGCCCATAATTGGAAGGGGTCGTGGATAGGTGGAAACTGAACCTTACAGTTATCCTGGAAGTAGTTCCAAGCATTAACAATGTAGCAGGTAATATGAATTGTTTATTAAAATTTTTAACTGCACTTCAATTTGCCAACAGCACGGTGTATAAAATATAAAAAACAAAAAATAAATCAGTTAACGACACCTGTTAAGATGGCATTAATTGTAATGTGAAAATGAGGTTAAAGAATATTAATTTCTCATTTGTTACTGGAACATCTTCAGTAGCGATTACAGAGGTTTTGTGGTTATACTGTGCATTGATTTTTACAATTACCATGTTTTAACTGCAAAACCTCAACACCCCCCCCCCCCACACACACACTTTTTACAAAACCACGATAGCGTTGGGAGTAGCGCAGAACGTTCAGCGTGCCAGCCTGCGCTATAAACCGCTATTGTGGTTTTGTAGTGGGGGAGGGGGGGAGTTAGTAAAGCCTCCAAAAGTTATACTGGCCTGGAAAGAAGTTTATGCTAAGGTTTTGAGATGCAAAAGTTTATCTTTACTCTTACAATTGGCTACTAAGGTTTTAAGTAAGGAATTGTGACTGTTTTCTCTATCCCAAAGAGAGACACATTCTACTGCGACATGCCCTATGGATATGCACTTTGGAATAATTCCTTACGTCTTACCCCACTACGCAACTCCAGTGCCAGATAACAGGAGCTCGCTCACTTCCAACAGAAAAGCCCTTCACAGTAACCCTCAAAAATCCTGAACATTTTAATTTTTTTAAGTAAAGTATTTTCTCTAGCCAATACTAGGTTAGGCTAATTTAAGTCTACATTTAAGTTATAACCCTCACATTACAGGCAAGGCCCTAAGCGACGTCCACTTAGGTTAAACGGGGGACGGAACTGACACACCGGCCAGCGGCATGTGAAGATAAGCGAGAGCGCGCGCGCGCGGAACAGTGCGGCTTCGAAATCAAAATGAGGGGGCTCGGGCCTAGGAGCTCTTTTATCCGAACAGGGGCCCCGCGCAGCGTCTCCCGCGACCGTCGTAAGTCCTCTGCTAAGAAAACCAAAAGGAATTAAAAAAAGAGCTACATAGAAGCGATTGTGGCTTCTGACGAGGCGCGACGTGGGCGCCGAGAGGAAATAGAAGGGCTAGTTGCGGCGGCTGCTCGAAGGCGCCAAGAAGGACTTCAAGAAAGGCGGTAACAACCGCTGCCAGGAGCGAAGGGCGCACTGCGCAGTAAGGAACTAGATTGGCACCGATACCCTCGCCTCCAGTGATCCCGACCCTTCCCGTACCTGACACGAAGCGCACCCGAGCCGAGTACAAGCGCTGGAACGGAAGATGAAAAGGAGATGGAAGGGCGTTCCTGCCCTTTACCTCAAAATAATGGCCCGCCTTTTCCTCTCTCCGCCTTTGCCAGATAAAGGGAGACGGAGAGCTTTGAATCTGCTGTTGCCCTTGTCAAGGTCAAGTAGCAATAAGATTCAGGCGCTGAAAAGTTAACAGTGGGGCTCTCATTTACACACAAGCATCTGAAGAGGTTTTGTGCAGCTCTGCTTTTGGAAACTGTTTATCCCTCCTCCCCCTTCGCAATAGCGAAGGGCATGAAAGGGTAAATTGTTTTCGATGTGTCCCTGAACAAGAGGGGCGATAACACATCAAGAACAATAAACCATGGTTCCACTTAAGGTTGTTCCTAGTCACAGAATCAAAAACAGTGGTTAGTTATGTCGGGAATTACTGCCGTTTGGTTGGTTTGAGAGCTGCAGAAAAAGCACAGTTACTCTAACAGGTGTTATCCAGGGACAGCAGGCAGCTATTCTCACATATGGGTGACGTCATCAGCGGAGCCCAGATGCGGAAGCTCGAAGTTTCGAGTTGACTGCACCGCGCATGCGCGAGTGCCTTCCCGCCCAGCGTAGGGCGCGTCTCCTCAGTTCAGATAGCTAGCAGAGAAGCCAACCAGGGGAGGTGGGTGGGTTGTGAGAATAGCTGCCTGCTGTCCCTGGATAACACCTGTTACGGTAAGTAACTGTGCTTTATCCCAGGACAAGCAGGCAGCTTATTCTCACATATGGGTGACCTCCAAGCTAACCAAAATGGGATGATGGGAGTGTTGGCAATTTAAGGGAATAAATTTTGTAATACTGTTTGGCCAAACTGTCCATCCCGTCTGGAGAAAGTATCCAGACAATAGTGAGAAGTGAAAGTATGAACCGAGGACCAAGTAGCAGCCTTGCAAATTTCCTCAATAGTTGTAGATCTGAAGAAAGCTACAGAAGTTGCCATTGCTCTAACTTTATGGAGATGGTACGCTTAGAGATAGGATGTCCCAACTTATCAGGATCAAAGGAGACAAAAAGTTGAGGAGCAGTTCTGTGTGGTTTGGTGCGTTTCAAATAGAAGGCCAAAACACTTTTACAGTCCAGAGTGTGAAGAGCTACTTCTCCAGGATGAGAATGAGGCTTCGGGAAGAACACTGGAAGAACAATAGATTGATTGAGATGAAATTCCAATACCACTTTAGGGAGGAATTTTGGATGAGTACGTAGGACCACCTTATCATGATGGAACACAGTGAAAGGTGGATCAGCAACTAAAGCTTGCAGCTCACTGACTCTTCGAGCAGAAGTGAGGGCAATGAGAAACACCACTTTCCAAGTGAGATACTTCAAATGAGCCTTGTCATTTGGTTCAAACGGAGGTTTCATCAGTTGAGCAAGGGCAACATTGAGATCCCAAACCACAGGAGGCAGTTTGAGAGGAGGTTTGACATTGAAAAGTCCTTTCATGAATCTGGAAACCACTGGATGAGCAGAGAGGGGTTTCCCTTCAATAGGCTGATGGAATGCCGCAATTGCACTGAGATGGACTCGGATCGATGTAGACTTGAGGCCAGAAGTGGATAAGTGCAAAAGGTAATCTAAAACAGAAGATAAGGAGGAATGCTGAGGCTCCTTATCATGAGAAAAACACCATGCAGAAAATCTAGTCCATTTTTGGTGATAGCATTGTCTAGTGGTAGGTTTCCTAGAAGCCTCTAAAACGTCTTACAGATTGAGAAAACTGGAGAGGAGTTATGTTGAGAGGTACCAAGCTGTCAGGTGTAGAGACTGCAGGTTGGGATGAAGCATAGATCCCTGACTCTGTGTAAGCAGAGAAGGAAAAACTGGTAGTATGTATGGCTCCCTGCTGCTGAGTTGAAGTAGAAGGGAGTACCAAGGTCGTCTCGGCCACCGAGGAGCAATCAGAACCTTACCACCCACCCTCGAGGCCACCGACACTGCTCCACCCCCTCCCCGAGAACCAGTATCGCCCCCTCGCCAGCGAACGCCCCCCCAAACTGGCATTGTCCTCCCAGTCATGTTGTGCCCCTCCCCCTGCGATCCTGCATCCCACACCCACACAAACACCATCCCTTACCCCGATTTGGCACTGGCACCAGCACCAATGTACAGGACATGCCGGTGCCGGAAGATCCTCCCTCTTGGCTGGGCTGGGCCTTGAGCATCTGCGCATGCTCAAGGCCTTATGGTATTATCTCTGAGAATCTCAAAGAGAGTGAAACCAGAAGGCCTTGAGCATGCGCAGATGCTCAAGGCCCAGCCCAGCCAAGAGGGAGGCTCTTCAGGCACCGGCATGTCCTGTGCGTTGGTGCTGGTGCCAAATCGGGGTAAGGGATGGTGTTTGGGCACTTGGCGGGGGATGCCGGATCGTGGGGGGAGTGGGGCACTCGCAAATTGAGTCAATGTTCAGTTTGCAAGGCATGATTTGCAGGAATGTTTTGCTCTTCTTGCAAAACACTTGCAAACCACATTACTCGCAAACTGAGGTTTGACTGTATAATACATCTAGCACGCTCCCTCTTTTCAATTCTTGGCAAAAATTGATCAGACTTGTCAGACAAGTGAATCCATGTTGCCTCAGGTCCTGTAGTCCAATGGATTCCATTAATTTACTTACAACAGAAGTCAGACTTAGGCCAGGATTCACTAACCTGCCAGATCGAGCCCGATCCTGGCAGATCCGATCAATTCAGAAACCAAAAATATGCAGATGGGGGCGATTGGAGGAACGCCCCCATCTGCCTGCATGGATCGCACATGCGCAGACTATAGGAGCAGCAATCTTTTTTTTTTTTTTTTATAATTTTTTTGTACTTGCGGCAGAACTTCAGGGAGAATGAACTAAATGCCACACCGCCACTGACCCCAACCCGCGTGGCTCCCAGAAAGCTGGTCCCGTTCTTGCCAGCTGCCTCATTAATAATAAAAAGATAAATGGAGCTCTTAGTTTTAACCCGCTTAGAGCCCGCGGGTTAAAACCACGGGCTTGCACTGCGGGGAAGGGTGGGAGAGTCCAGGCAGGCAGGAAATCATGGCAGTTCGGGGCAGGCAGCAGTTTGGGAAGGCAGGAGAAGAGCATTGGAAAGAAGAGCAGCAGGAGATAAGAAGCAGGGCAGCATTCGGGGCGAGCAGGCAGGAGAGATTGCAGGGCTTCCAGTCGGAAAGATGTTTTTAACTGGTCCCCAGCAGTCGCTTCTTCAGGTGATCGCCCAGCCCAGTCGTATCAGAAATTTGGTGTAGTGAATCCGGTCGCTGTCCAATTTGCATGCATTCCACCTCATTTGCATGCATGGATTTGAAGTGGATTGCAGGAGAGGTAAGTGAATCAGGTCTGATGGAAATTTGATAGTAAAGGGGTCGCAAACCTATCGGTACACGATCGGTTTGCTTTGTGAATCTAGCCCTTACTCTTCTGTAGTTACCTACCTCTTCCTTATTTCTATTTTTGTGTTATGAATTATGCTAATATGTAGTTTCTATCTAGAGATCAATAGCAAACCATCTTATTCTTGTCAAATGTAAAAGACATCATGAAATAGGTGGTAATGCCAGAGTGAGGCTTGGTACTCAATGAAAGCGCCTATTGAGCACCAGACTGAAGCTTGGAAAACACTGAAGAGAAGCCATTGGAGCACCAGCCTTTGCCAGCATCAAAACACACAAAAAGAAATAGGTGGCAAATGCCAAACTGAGGCTTGGAACACAATGAAAGAGCACCAGACTGAGGCTTGAAAAACACTGAGGAGAAGGTATTGGTGCACCAGCCTGAGGCTTACAAACCCCAGAGATACGGCCTAAAACCATAGTGAATAACGCCCAAAAAACGTTTACACACTAAAGACCAAAATTCTCAACCCGCAACTGCTGCTGCAGTCAATCTTCAAAAGTATCCTAATTTGGCGAGAAATCCGCCCAACTGGTTGTGGCACTTTCACTTGACGTAGTGCGTAGAACGTTTGTTTTGGTGCGCATGCGCAGAGGAAATACATTCCTTTTCACGTTCTTTTTCAGAGCGGTCTTATGAGCCGAAGGCGGAAGCTAGGAAGAAAGAGGCGGGGATTTGTGCTTCGTTAGCGGGAAAATTCAAGAAAAATCTGATTGCTTGGCAACGCTGCTACATTCTCGGGCTGAATTGACGGATTCACTCTCACAAGATCAGCACCAGGCTGCAGGTATCTTTCCGCTGCAATAGTTATTTATCTTTAGCTTTCTGGGATAGTGCAGCGAAGAGTCGTAGAAAAGTTGGTCGGAGCCAGGTCCCGAGTGCTCATTTCTTTCCCGTTAAAAAGTAGAGTAACTTCTGCTAGTTTGGATTTAAATCGCTTTATATTTAAAAGATATGTTTATTAGAGAGTGCAATAAAAATTTGTGTAGTAAAGCAGTGTAACTTGAATGTGTATTATAGGGTTGCTAAATTTTTGATAAAAACCTGTTCCCTTATTCTTTTACATATGAACAGGATGGGCGAAAGTCAAAGCTACAATTTCTGCAAATGGAGGGCTTTTGTTAATTCCCAATAAATGTTTGTGTGATCAAAATGAAATGACCTACTTATATATATTAACTTCATCCTCAGCATTCTTCTGTTTTGATTATTCAAGGTTTTTAGCTTGCTGGCTCATCCACCCAAATTACATTAGCTTGCATAGAGAAATCGCTGATTCCCAGCACTTTCTTCACCATGTTTTGTCTCTCCTTCAGGAACAGACTAGGTCTCCCACCATGTTATTCGTGGTTTCACTATATTCACGATGGTTTTTAATAGAAAACAGCGAATAACATATGAAAAAGTTATTCACGGTCGGTAGCGTACCTAGCATATGTGACACCCGGGGCCCATCATTTTTTGACACCCCCCCAACTGTATGAAAACATGATTTTTAGTAACAATCCACACGTCACACATGAGTGAGTACCTAGGAAAAGGCAGCATCTTACTGTAAGGTTTGTTAGTGGCCCCCACAATGTATGGTTGGTGGGGTCACTTGAGCGGCGCCCTTACGCCAGGTTCAGTTCCCTCACAGATGATTCACCAGGAGTAGAATCAAATATGAAACACAGCCAGAGGTGATTGCATAAAGAATATATTATAGAAATAGGCTTACAGAAAAGTAATATTTATAAGCATTACAATTAAGCATTACAATTAATGAGAGAGCAACGCAGTTTCCCTGCCTTACAGAGTTCAGAGGAAAAGAGAGACATAGAAGCCTGAAGTTCCAGGGAAAGGCAGAGAGAGAGAAAAGGGGGATGGGGTGATGGTCCAAGCTTTGTGTTCCATAGATAAAGAGAAGGATAGACAGAGAGAGAGAGCTCAAGAGAAACAAGAGAGGACCAGAGTGCCAAGAGCCAAGAGGGGGGTGATGCTGCGAGGGGGCTTTTATAGCTTGGAATCCTATTCTGAATATAGAAAACTATTGAGCTTCAATAGAAGTTAAATCTCCCCCTCCTTAGTAAACTTGTGCTAGTCAGCCGAAGAATAGGCTATGGTCAAATGTAATTTCCAGTATGCCTCTGACAATAGTTTCTAATTAACTTTAGTTATCTGTGCACCTGGACCCATTGTCCTAAGCACCCTCTTAATCAGACATTAACACATTTTAGCTAATCATGATTCAATCAGGGCTACTTAAAACAGTCTCCCTGCCCTCAGGGTCTATCTGCATTCACAAGCCAGAATTGGATTGATATAATTTCCCATAGGCCTTCGCTGACATTAGTAATGCCAACTGAAAATGCTGAATGCTAGCGATAGCTATGCTGACACTTACATACTGCCATGAGCAGTACAACATCAATACACCCACTGTAAAACTAAACAAGCCAGACTAGTACAGATCAATCCTGCAGTCAATCGTAACAAAAAACCATGTCTTTCGAACACACAGAACACAGAAAACACCTTCGCCTAGTATGGAATATGTAATCACAAACTAACCCCTCTGTCTTTTATAAAACTGTAGTGTGGATTTTAGCTACGGAGGTAACAGCTCTGATGCTCATAGAATTCTGAGCATCAGAGCTGCTACCACCACGGCTGGTGCTAAAAAACGCTCCACAGTTTTGTAAAAGGGGGGATAAAATAGAAATACATAGACAAAGGTTAAATTGAACTAGCAAGAAGCTGGACTCTTCATACAATGCTCCACAGAAACAGTGACGCATGTCTCCTAAAGCAATAAATAAATAGAAAATTTTTTCTACCTTTGTTTTCTGTGGTTTCTGCTTTCCTCATCTTCTTGTAACTCTCTTCCTTCCATCCACTGTCTGCCGTCTCACTTCCCCTATATGGCATCTTCTCTCCTTCTATGCCCCTTCCAGAAACTGTATGCCTCCCCCTTCCATCTTTCCTTTAACCCCCATTGGTCTGGTATTTCTCTCCTCTCCTTCCCTCTCCCACACCTCTCCTCTGCAATCCCTTTCCCTTTTTCCCTCATTTTCCTTTTCAATTTATTTTCTGCATCTATCTAGATTATGTTCTTACTACCCTCTCATCAATGTCCTTTTTTACTGTCTACCTAAAGCTTGCCACCTCTTTCCCTCACCCCTCCAGTGTTTCCCTAACTCAATTCTTTTCTCCCCATCATGTGCCCTCCTTTTATTTATCCCCTCCTTCCATCATGAACCCTCTTTCTCCAACCCTTTCATCTAGTACCTTCTCCTCTCTCTCTGTCCACTTCCATCCAGCATCTGCTACCCTCTTTCTCTCCTCCCATTTCCTTCATGCATTTGCTTCCCTATCTCTCCCATCTGCACTTCCATTCAGCATAGGCTCCCCACTACCATCCAATGTCTGCCCTTTCTCTCTCCATCCACCTCTCTTCAATCAGCATCTGCCCACTTTCTTTCCCTCCAATGTCCTTCCCCCTTATGTCTCTCCACTTTCTCTGTACATCAATTCCATCAGCACCACCCTTCCCCCTTTCTTTCCCTCCACCACTCATCCTTTCCAGCATTCCTGCTCCCTTCTCTCCCTTCATGCAGCAAGGTCCCGCGATGACTGTAGCTGCCGGCTGCCAGTCCACCCCACTCAGACGTACTTGCTCTGGAGTGGACTCGGCAGCCGCATGCTGGAAGGTCCCGTGATGACTCATCTGCTGGCTCTGCTCCAGAAGAAGTAAGTTACGTCGGAGGGGGTGGACCCAGCAGACGCAGGGAGTTGCGGCAATGTCCCGCAATGACTGCGTCTGCCGGGTCCACCCCCTCCAACGTAACTTACTTCTTCCGGAGCAGAGCCAGCAGACGAGTCGTTGCGGGACCTTCCTGCACCTCAGCGCGGCTGCCCACTCTGCTGCAGAGAAAGTAAGTCAGAGGTAACGTGACCATTTATTTTTTTCATCAAAAGGGGACATCTATTAATTGACTGTGTATCCTTTCTTTCTGCACTCAGGCCCAACAATTGTCCCTTTCTATTCCCTTCCTCCCTCCTCGTGTCCTTAGTGCCCCCAGTGCCTCCTTCCCGTGTCCTTAGAGCCCCCAGTGCATCCGTCCTGTGTCTTTAGTGCCCTCAGTGCCTCCTTCCCATGTCCTTAGTGCTCAAGGATATGCAGGACCACAGGGTAGATGTGGTTCTCAGGAGACTTTTTGAGGCAGTAGCTTTGGGAGTCAAAGCTGCCTTGGTGGCGTTCTTTGTAACTAGTACCTATCTGTCCAGACTGCGCAAGTTGGAGAGCGAGGGAAATGATCCCTCCTCTTTCAAGGATCAAATTAACTCTTGTGATTAAGAAATGCTTTTTCAACTTACGCATGCTTAGGAAGGTCAGACACCTTTTTCATCAACACCATTTTTCCTTCTTGGTTCAGTTGATTATTTTATCTCACCTTGACTATTGTAATGCCCTTTACCTCACCATTACAAAAAACTGTCTTTCTAGACTACAATTGGTCCAGAATACAGCTGCTAGATTAATTTTCGGGAAATGCAAGTTTGATCATGTGACCCCCCACTGCTTTATAATCTCCACTGGCTCCTTGTATATTTTAGAATACAGTTTAAATGTGCCTGTCTCACTTTTAAAATCCTCTGTGGTATTTTTACTCCCTTAGTTCCTTTATCTTGGAACTCTTATAGATTATCTTTTGCAAGGGGTGATCAACAATTCAAGCTGTCCTGTCCATGTAGTAAAGATATTAAAAAAATCAAGACTCGTAGTCAATCTCTGCCTTTTAAGCTTACTCGACTTTGGAATGACCTTCCACTTTGCTTAAGAAGTTCTGGTTCCCTTCCCTTTTTTTCGTAAGTCTCTGAAAACCATTCTGTTTACTAAACATTTTGGAAACTAATCTTTCTTGATAATTCTCTATATGTCCTTATTGGCCTAACTAATCATTGTAAACCGAGTCGAGCTTTCCTGGATTGAAGTCTCGGTATACAAAACTAAGCATTAGATTAGATTAGATCAGGGGTGTCCAACTTATGCGGCCCTGCAAAGTATTTTGTGCGGCCCCGGTCGAGGGCAATGCAGTGTTTTCCTCTGCTGCCCCTGGGTGTTTACCGTCTTGCCGGCTCCCTCCTCTGTTTTACTGCAGCGTTTGCACATTTGTGTGGCCCCAGAAACATTTTTTTCAGTCAATGCGGTCCAGGGAAGCCAAAAAGTTGGACACCCCTGGATTAGATCATTTCTATAGTGCTGAAAAGTGTCCGCAGCCTGTACATTTTAATATTCAATAGACAGTCCCTGCTCAGAATACAATACAATTTTTATTTGTATACTGCTATACCTCTTCAAAGATCACAGCGGTTCACAAACAATAAAGCTTCCGATTAACCCACATTCAAGGCCCTGGTAATAGCGCATAAAAGAATCTACGCCACCACCCCAGCCTACATAGAATCCAAGCTAACCTTGTACACCCCCACCCACCTCCTCCGCTCGGAAATGGAGAAATGCCTATGCATTCCCCCAGAAAGGTCTCTCCTGTCAGAAACTGCCTGTAAATGCTCCTACAGCCACTTCATCCACCAACTCTGAAACCAACTCCACCCGCAAATCAGATTATAGAACTCATTGATGACCTTCCTGAAAGCGGTAAAGACCCTCCTCTTCAACTAAAATTACAACTGCAATCTACCCCTTCGCCCCCCTTAAATTCCCCCTTCCTTCTACCCTCTCTTCTCCATTCTTAACCTGTACTTAAATTGCTGTATAGTCCTTCTACTTAAACTACTGTATAGTCTTTGAACTGTCCAAATGTATTCCACTGTGAATGTTTGCTTGTAGGCTACTGGGAGGATGGGATAGAAATCAAATTAATTAAATAAATAAATACAATCTAATTTGGACAGACAGGACATCTCAGGATTGGGGAGTTTCTGGAAGAAGGAATGATACAATGGGTACAGGTATCTGACAATGAGTGGGAGTTGAATTGAAAGGAACTTCAAAGAAGTAGACTTTTAGCTTGGATTTGAAACTGCTTAAGATGGAGCATGATGTATTGACTCTGGCAGCCTGTTCCAGGCATACGGCGTGGCAAGAAAGAAGGGACGGAGTCTGGGGTTGGTGGTAGAGGTAAAGGATACAGATAAGAGGCACTTATCCAATGAATGAAGTTCGGGGGGGAGAGCTAAGGGGGAGATATATTCAGGGGCTGCAGGGTAAATGCACTTATAAGTCAGTAAGAGGAGTTTGAACTGTATTCGGAAATGGATGGGGAGCCAATGGAGTGACTTAAGGAGGGGGTAATGTGAACTTGGTGGTTCTCATGGAATATGAGTCATGCAGCAGCATTTTGAATGGATTGAAGGGGTGAAAAATGGATGAGCGGAAGATCTGAGAGATATACTTTGCAGTAGTCTAAGCGAGAGGTGATGAAAGCGTGGCTGGGGGTTTGGTATGGATCTCGGAGAGGAGAGGTCAGATTTTGGTAATATTATAGAGGAGGTAGTGACAGGTTTTAATGGTTTGTTGGATTTGAGCAGGAAAGGAGAGAGAGAAGTCAAAGATGACCTAGAGGTTGCGAGCTGATGAGACGAGGAGGAGAGTGTTATCCACAAAAATAGAGAATTGCAGGAGAGGGGAGGTGAGTTTAGGCAGATAGATAAGGAGTTAAGTTTTATCCATATTCAGTTTTAGATGGCGGTGAGACATCCAAGCGGCAATGTTGGACATGCAGGCTGAGATACGGGGCTGAATTCCCGTAGAGATATTGGGTGTGGAGAGGTACTGTAGATCTGTGAGTCATCATCGTAGAGGTGATGTTGAAAACCTTGGGAGGAGATCAGTGCACTGAGAGCTTGGATTTATATGGAGAAGAGGTAAACCGATAGACAGTGGAATGACAGTGGAGGAGGATCCACCATAATATACATTGAAAGTGTGATGGGAGAGATATGAAGAGAACCAGGAGAGAGCAGAACCCTGGAATCCTAGCAAGGAAAGCATGTTGAGGACATGGCTGTAGAGTCGGAGGAAATTTTGGGTATCTGGAGTCAGAGTCAGAAGTACAAAAAACTGAGGAGTCGGAGTCGGAACATTTATCTACCGACTCCATTTTTGAACTTGGCATACCAATCACAAGCGATTCTTTCAGCTATAGCACCCACTATATACACAGCACAAATGTTGCGAGCAGCTTCTGCGGCCTTAGAACCTTGATTAAAAGCAAAAAGAAGGTGGTGTCGATAATGCTCATTTCTCTCAACTTGACATTCCATTTTAACGATCTGAAAATTAACCAGTGCTGTGGAGTCGGAGTCGAGGAGTCGGAAGAAATTTCGGGTACCTGGAGTCGGAGTCTGAAGTACAAAAAACTGAGGAGTCGGAACATTTATTTACCAACTCCACAGCCCTGGTTGAGGAGCAGATGATGATCAACAGTATCAAAGGCAACAGACAGATCGAGAAGGATGAGGATAAAGTAGAGGCCTATGGATTTGGCCAGGAACAGGTCATTAGAGACTTTAGCAAAGGCAGTTTCCATAGAATGGAGAGGGTGATAGCCCGATTGAAGTAGGTCAAGAATATCATGAGAACAAACGAAGTTGAGGCAGCGGCGGTGAACAGCATATATGAGTAAGTTTGGATAGGAATGGGAAGAGGGAGATGGGGCGATAGTTGGAGGGAAATGTGTGGGTCTAGTGAGGATTTTTTGAGGAGAGATGTAACTACGGCATGTTTGAAGACATCAGGAACTGTTGCAGTGGAGAGTGATAGGTTGAGAATGTGACGGATTGGAGGGATGACAGTGGGAGTGATAGCTCTGAGTAGGTGGGTGGGAATTGGATCAGAGGAATGGGTGGTAGATTTGGAGGATGAGAGAAGACAGGCAGTTTCCTCTTCCGAGACTTCAGAAAAGAAGGAAAAGGTGGCAGGAGTTGTTTGAAGGGAAATTGGCAGAGTGGACAGCTGAAGAGGGTGGTTGGGAAGTGACTTTTATCTGGTGTGGATTATGTAGCGGACGCTCTGTGTGACATTTTTACAGGTCCTGGGTAAAGCATCAGCTTATTCCATTTCTGCTCATAGAATGCTCTGGATCAGACAATGGGCAGACGATTCCACCTCTAAAGCTACTTTGGCCAGACTCCCTTTTAAGAGGCAGCTTTTATTTGGTAAGGACCTGGGTGATCTCATGAATAACATGGTGAAATGTCGCCCTAAGACCCTGCCTGATAGTAGACTCAGAACCTCTAGAGGCTCAGGGCGCTCTAATTTTCACGGCTCCAGGCGCTCTTGACAATATTCCAGTTCTGTGATGCAGAGATTCTCACAGGGCTAAAGGCAGAGGGTTCTCCAGTCCATATTCTCCAGTGTGTTTCAAGGTCCATTTTGTTTTTTTGGAGTTCCACCTGATTCTATCCTGAGCCATAGAATCCATAAGAAAACGATGATAGAATAAAACTGGGAGCACTAAGAAGTTTATCACCACAACTCTAGACACCTCCCATTGAATCAGTCGAACATGAAATATATTTTATACCTTTAAAACTGTGCATCCTTTGTGTTGAAGTTCATGAAGAAATTAAAAATCTTATTTTCATAATCTTTAGGGAGAAGATGCCCTCAACAAAGCATTCCATGAGATACGGACACACAGAAGGTCACACAGATGTCTGTTTTGATGATAAAGGAAGGTAAATTGGTGAGAATGGAGGAGTGAGGTTATTATCTTTTTAATGTTTAGGATCAGGGTCTGTCTTGTAGTTATTACTAATGATAAAATGTTAGAATATTTAGATCTGAGGAGGCAGTGGGGATTTTACTGGTGAATTTTATAATGTGAGTATTGTGTTAGAGGCATATATAATATTTTTTAGAGAAAAGAAAAAGCTCAGATGTTTGCACCATTATTTTTTTTTTCTACTTAAATTTTTATTGTTGTTTTCCAGAATAAACATGACAAGAACACAAATTATAGAAAATATGTAAATATAACAAAATGGATCTTGATTTTGTGTTAACTATGTTATAAGAAATATAATGTTTATTCTTTTGGTGTTTTTTCTATGAAAATGGTAGAGATGCCTTTGCTTAGCAGATTGAACATGATATTTGTCAATGGTTTCCAAGTTATTTAAAAATGTGTGTTCTGTCTCATTTCTTAAGGCTGTAAACCTTAAACTGTGGTTAACCATAGAAGTATGTGCAGTTATAAAATGGAAAACTTTTTCTCATAATAGAAGAACCAAAGAACATCCGATGAAGTTATTAGATGGTAAGCTTAAAAAATGCTAATGTGGGGGGCGGAGCCTGGCAAGAACTCTGAGCAGACGCATGGAGTAGAAGCTCCTCCAGAACTACAATACTATTACAGAAAATTGCATACCTTCTGCTGTTAAATCTTGTAGAATTACTCTAAACAGGCTGCAATACTCTTTACTGATGTCCCCGCCAAAAAATACCAAGGGCGAGCAACCTTCCACACCTCAACCTAGTGGGAAAAGGCCTAAACCAGACCCCAGCACGCCTTAAAAGATGGTGCTGTCTAATACAAATTCTCAGCTCGATCTGCTCATATCGGAGGTGAGATCTTTTAAAGAAATTATGTCTGCTCAAGTTGAAGAAATTAAACTAGTGCGGATTGAAATTGAAGCTATAAATGCCCAGTTCTTCGATGCTAGACACCGTATAGATGCGCTGGAAGAGCAAGCTGCATCGACTAAAGAGAAACTTTCCATACTAGATAAACATGAAAAATCGATCTTCAACTTGCAAAGGGAAATCGAGGATCTCTCAAATCGGAGTCGTCGTAATAATATAAGAAGTATCGGCTTACCAGAACAAGCGGAGGGCTCTAGCATTATTGATTTTCTAACTGAATTCTTACCTGGCACTCTGGGCCTGCAAATCAAGGAATCTATTGAGTTTGAACATGCGCATCATGTTCCCTCTCATCCTTCTCCCTCCCAGAAATCTCCGAGGCCGATAGTAGCAAAACTTCTGTGATTTCAACATGTTATAAGGATCGTGGAAGCCGTGAAATCACATCCTCACCTGCTTTATCAAGGGAAAATATTATACATCGTCCCGGATCTAACGAAGTCGACTGCTGCCAAGTGCAAAGAGTTCCTTTCGCTGAGACAAGAGCTGAAATACATTGGAGCAAAATTTGGTCTCATCTATCCTGCTGGGATGTAAGTAACTTATAATAATCGCACCTCCACGTATGTAGATCTAGTGGAACTCAGAAATTTTCTGGACTCAGTTAAAATGCAATGACTTTGTTTATTGGTTGCTGTGTATAATGTTGCAATAGCCTGTTAGATGCCATTTCCATTGCTCTAGGTTTTTCAGCAAGGCAGGGCGCTGACTCTTATGTTTGTTCTGTATGGTAGTGGATGTTCTGTGTTTTCTCTATTGTACGGCTACACCCACAAATTGTATGCTTTGTGTGCTCAACATGCTTCTCCTAGGTGAGAGCTGGCTGGGCACTACTAATCTTTGTTTTTCTCTCTACAGGTTACTTTTCCTCTATTCTTTTGTTTCTCTTCTCAGTAGTTTTCTTATCTTTCCTATTCTATGCTTTTGATGAGACTGAGGCTTTCCTATCTTGGTATCTATATATGATGGCAGGTCAAATGCGCGCAGACAAGTGAGCGCAAGATAACTGCGCCAAGACACATGAGCACAGACAAGTGAGCGCGAAGACAAGTGAGCGCAAAATAACTGCGCCAAGACACATGAGCACAGACAAGTGAGCGCAAAGACAAGTGAGCAAGATAACTGCGCCAAGAACGTGCTCAGAACAGCCCGCCTTCATTTCGCTAGCCTCTTTAATTCGTTATGTACGCTCCTTTTTTACATGCTTGGAACAGCCCTCCCTCCCTTCGCTAGCATCTTTGTGATTGGTTACGTTTGCTCCTTTTATACTTGTTCAGAACAGTCCACCTTCCTTTCGCTGCCTGATTGTGTCTGTTATAGGTCTGATCTAGAACTTGCTCTATAACGTATTTCTCTTGCGCGGATTTCACTCGCCATTGGTGAGAGCATCGCCTTTGGTGAGAGCGACACAACTTCCAAATTTCTTCATTTGCAAGGTATGTATATATTTTCATTTGCTAACTTTTTATATAAGATGTGCGCAAAAGAATCGCTAGATAAGTGAGGGTATAGTGTAGCTCAAATTTCGCTCAAAGTTTCGGTAGGCTGCTGTAGAAAAGCGCTAATGAAACCCTGAACACACGCTTATTTATATGTAATAATGGAACTTTTTTAACGTTGAAAGCTATATAAGATGTGTAGCAACGATAGGTCGCAGATCAAATTTTCGACGTTAGTGCATAATTTCATTTCCCTTGGGGTGCTTGTAAGATGCGCACTACTGAATTGAGCTGTAGAAAAGTGCAGATCTAGGAGGGGCAAGGGGGAAGAGAGGAGGAAATGTGGAAGGGGAAGGGAGGAGTTTTTTTTTTTTCTTTTTTTGTATTTTTTCTAGGAGGGAAAAGAAAAGGGGGAAGAGGGGAGGGAATTGCAATAAACAATAATATAATAATAATAAATTGTATGGTTTCATGAGTGAACTGCCATAGTGATGGAAGTAATAACTTCACAACGTGGGCTAGAGCACTGGGTTCATGAATGACATCGTTATCGTCGTGATCGAGTTATGGCAGACGGTTCCACATCCTGGAGGTGTGTGCATCGTGACTGTAGGCAGAAGAAAAAGGCACATGGATAGATCTTCTGTCGAGATAATGGCGCATGTGCATGCACCAACAATGCCAGAATAGCTGCTGAAAGAATGATGGGAGAAGTATGTGAAAGGGCTGTGACCACAGTTGAAAAGCCCCGACAGATCATTCTGGAGACAACAGCAGGTTCCACGTTAGAAGCATCTACTTTTTTGCCTGCATACTCATCCATGCAGAGAACAATCAATCGAAAAAGAAAAGCAGAGGACATCTAGCAATGGGTAATCCCAGGTCACTAAGAGAGATCCAAGTTCCTGAGCAGCTGTAAAAATGATGAAAGACGCATTTTCATTTTCACAACCCAAGCCAATCTTGAGGTGTTGGAGCAATATGGCCATTGGTTCATGGATGGGACATTTAAAGTTGCCCCCCATTTGTTTGTACAAGTGTTTACCATCCATGCATTTGTAGACAATCGTGCACTTCCCATGGTGTATGTGTTGTTGAATAGTAAAACGGAGGAGAACTATGAATGTGTGCTAAGAAAACTGGTAGAAACCAAAAACACGTTGGCACCACTGATTATTCTGATGGACTTCGAGAGAGTAAGTCTGCAAGGCTCACTTGCCTTGCGCTCACTAGTCTGCGCACGTTTGTCCGCGGGCTTATGTCTTGCGCGCATTTGACTATGAACCTATATATATATATATACCTTCTATCCCATGGCTGAGCTACATATCATTTCTTATAATGTAAATGGTTTAAATCACCCAATCAAACGCACTAACATAGCTACTTATCTCAAAGTCAAAAGCCCAGATATTATCTTTTTGCAAGAGACTCACTTGCTCTTTACTGCAGCTCAAAAATTATTTATATCTGGCTATTCCAATCACATTTTCTCTCCAGAAACTATTAAGAAAAAGAATGGAGTATCTGTTCTCTTTAAAAACAACTTACCAATTTCTACTCTCTCCCATAGAACAGATTCAGAAGGCAGATGGTGTCTAGCACATGCTGTGTTGAATTCCACTGAATTTATACTCTTAAATATATATGGCCCAATACATGATCATCTGGAATTTTTCAGAAATCTACAGAATGTCCTACTTGAATATGCCAATCACTCTATAATTGCTGGAGGAGATTTCAATCAGACTCTTGACCTTCTTTTAGATAGATCCTCCTCCTGTAAACCTTCCAAATCCCATATAGAGGTACACAATCTTATACAACATAATTTTTCCCTGATTGACCCATGGAGGCTATTAAATCCGAAAGGGAAGGATTTCACTCATTTTTCCCCACCTCACTCCACATACTCACAAATTGATTTTTTTCCCAATTTCCTCTAAACTACCTCAATCCTTAATGAATGTTGTTATTCATCCTATCACTCTCACGGATCACTCCTCTATTTCCCTACTTCTCAGGAACCTAATGTTACAAAATCATATTTCTGGAGATTGAATAATCGATTGATAGCGAATGCAGATAATGTGGCTAAACTTAAGGATTTTACAGATGAATTCTTTCTGATAAATTCAAAAGATCATAAAGTTGCTCTGTCTGCTATCTGGGAGGCATATAAAGCTATACTGAGGGGATAGCTGATTAAGCTTTCGGCCTGGAAAACTAAATTATACCTTCAAAAAGAAAAATCTCTAGAACAAACTATTAAACAATTAGAGACACAACACATGATTAATCCTACCCAACATTCGGATACTTATCATCAACTCTTAAAACTCAAATATGAATAATTCCCTTCTTTCTGTTAAGGCTCGACAAGATTTATTTATCCATGCATTTGGTCACTACATGGGAGACAATGTCATGGGGAAATCCCTTGCAAACTATCTTAGAGCTAAACGGAAAAAGTTCAATATCTCCTCTATTCAGAGTGATGCTGGTCAAATGGTAACAAATCAATCCCTGATCTCATCTCAATTTGAACAGTTCTGTTCTAAGCTCTACCAGTCTGAATCTCATTCATTGAATTCTGATATTGATGCTTATCTAAGTCATATCACAAATCCTCAATTACATGACAACCTTAAGCAAGAGTTAGAATCTCCGATTTTGATTCCAGAAATATTATCTGCTATATCCATTCTTAACACATAATAAAGCTCCTGGTCTGTATGGACTTACCCCTGAGTTTTTCAAAACTTTCAATACACAGCTGGCTCCCCATTTCTTAACATACTATAACTACCTACATCAGAACCCAGGTAAACAATATAATTTTGCCAAAGCAACAATCATTTTCCCAAACCTGACAAAGATCCCACTCTCATTAAAAATTATAGGCCAATTTCCTTACTCAATTTGGATTACAAAAATTATTTCCCTAAGATTGAACAAAGTTATTAGCTTATTGATTCACAAAGATCAAGTGGGCTTTATTAAGAATAGATACATAGGAGATAATTTAAGACTATTTCATCACAATACTCTTGCCAAGACCTCCGTGGAACCCGTAGTGGGATTGGCAATTGACGTAGAAAAAGCTTTCGGTAGAGTTGAATGGCCCTGCTACGGGTTCTGAGATGGTTTAATTTCAGGGAGAATTTTATAAAATGGATTGAAACATTATACTGTAAACTGATGTCTAAAATGTTGATTAACAATTCTCTATCAAATTCTTTTCCCCTAATTAGAGGTACCCGTTAAGGATGTCCTCTCACCCTTATTATTCAATGTAGCCCTCGAACCCTTTATATCCTCCATATGACAGTGCTCCCAACTCCAAGGTATTCCTGTAGAATCCAGACAAATTAAATTGGCCGCTTACGCAGATGATGTCCTCTTGTTTGTAGGCAATCTTCAACACTCCTTATCGGCCCTCATTGACTTGGTCGAGACATATTCTTCCCACTCGGGATGCTCAGTTAATTGGGAAAAATCTGAAATATTCCCTTTAAACTATCTCGTTTTTTTCTCTGATGTTGCTCAATTTAAATTTAAATGGTCCTCCACGGCTATTAGATATGTAGGTATTCTAATTCAAAAAGACTCTTCGCATATTATGGAACTTGACATCTCTAGAATCAAAGGCCAGCAGCGTGTTAGATTTCAAGAGGAAATGGGATATTCATGTGGGATCTCTAGGAGAGTAAGAATCAGGGGGTGGGTCACTGGTGTGGGCAGACTCGATGGGCTGTGGCCCTTTTCTGCCGTCAATTTCTATGTTTCTATGTTTCTAAAGTGCTTGTCACACAGGTCACAACTAGATGCCCCCCCCCCCCCCTACTTATCATGGTGGGGCAGAGTCTCATCAGTTAAAATATATGTACTCTCTATGCTACCCTCCATCTGCAGTGCCTCTGTATATACTTGGCTTGGACAAACTATTTCGAAGTTTATTTGGAGCAATAAAAAACCTAGAATTTCTATGTCCATATTACAAGCTGCTAAGGGGAATGGAGGAGTGAACCTATCTGATTTTTATTTTTATCATTTGGCTTCCCTAATTAAATATGGAGCTCACTGGACACTAACTCAATTTCCACAAAACTCACCTACTTGGTTGGAGGTTGAGAGATTTATTAGCTTTCCTCTCCCTTTACAATCCCTCGTCACTAGATACATCCCCCAAAGCTTACTCCCTTTTGAATGCAACACAGCAAGCACTTCGCTTTTTGAATAAATCAGCTGACATCTCTATATACAATTTACCTACTATGTCTATATGTGCAACCTGATACTTAGGAAGGGTAAGCCCTTTATGTGGAAAAAATGGCAAACTGCAGGGCTTTGGCATGTACAACAATTATTTCTCAATGATAACTTGATACCTTTTGAATCATTATGTATTACTTATCCAGACATTTGTCACTCCCTTTCTCAGTAGCGAACTTTAACTTTAACATCTGCCATCGCTGACATTAAATTATGTTTTTTCCCTCCTGCATCTCTTTCAACCCTTGATACTTGGTGTGATTTAACCATTGTTCAAGGGAAGGCTATCTCCTTTATTTACCGTATCCTAAGAGATACTCATTATAACTTGGCATCTGATTTTCCACAACAATGGATGAAAATTTTCTGATACTACTTATGATGTTGATTGGAACAGATTTTGGACCAAAACTTCGACCGACTGCGATGTGTTGGCACTGCAATTCAGAGGATAGCACATTAGCTAATATTCTTTTTCACTGCTCCTGCAAGAAACCCTTCTGGATCCAAATCTGGAAAACTATATAAGGGCTATTGTCAACTGCCCTACGGATGTCTCATATGAGCTGATTATTCTCCGGTCCCAACACCCATCTCTTGTGGAATCAAACTGCCCACTCAAACTGATTGACTTCCTGCTTGCTATTGGGATTCTACAAATTCTAAAGAATTGAAAATCTGCTCAATAATTGAATTACACATTCTGGTGGAATTCGGTTTGCCTTTACAAAAGCTATGAACAAACTGCCAATCTAAAAGGAGATTCCTTTTCTTCTATACCCCACTCTCGCTCACCCTGGGCTTATTTAGATCAATATGTACAGGAAAATCTCACCCACGCTTCATAACTGATTATTGTACATTTTCTCTTCTTCTTATTCCTGACATTATCTTTTGATTTTCCGCTGAGTTTTATTGTTTTGATATTATTCTGTTAGAGAGTACTTGTTGCTGCTCGTCTTATTTTACTGAATTGTCGATGTGTTTTTTTGTTTGTTGTATTTTTTCAAAATTCAATAAAAATAATTGGAAAAAAAAAAGCTAATATAGCATTTAGCCTCAGAATTCATTGCCATAGAATGTTGTGAAGGTAAAATAAAGGTAAAATGATTTAACTGGGTTCAGAAAAGGGTTAAACAAATTTATGGTGTATCAATCACAGGTTCTTAAAATAATTCAGAGATGTTATCTCAAGTGGATCCTTAAACATGACTGCTAGACCTGGCAGGGTTTGTCAGCAAATAAGACATAGGCTATTCTACACATATTTATGTAGATTTATATCCCGTCCTCCCATAAGAGCTCAGAACGGGTTACATTCACAGAGCTAAATCTACTTTACATGAATTGTAGCTACCCTCACTGTCCCAAACAGGCTCACAACTAAAATGCCTAAGAGAAAAACATCAATTAGATAAAGATAAGAGGAAAGAAGGAAGAAGACCCCCCCCGAGAAACTTAAAACATTGTTAACAAGGAACCCAGAAGAGGAATGAAGTAATATAGGTAGAGTAATAAATGCAACAAAATAAATATTAATACAATATCAAGCAGAAATTAAAATAAATAAAAATAAAAGAAGTAAAACGGAGAGCAGAAATTAAACAAGCTGGAGAAAATAAAACAAAATAAATTAAGAATTCTAGACTGTTGGGGTCACTTGATGGCCGGCACCTGATCGGACGCCTGAACACGGAGCTCCGTCCTCCCTGCACCATTCGGCTCCTCTAACGCCTGCTGCCGCCAATATTTTTTTGATCGTTTCGGCTCCCGCACTTCCGGGTTCGCTCCCGCTGGGCTGGGGAGCGTCTGGTGCGTGCATCACGGTGGCGGCGCGGGGGATGCCGACACGAGCCCCGAAGGCCCCAAGAAACAGCGTGGCACCGGCTCTCAAAATGGCGGGGAAGCAAACGGAGGCTCCAGTGGACCACACCTCGGATGAGGTGCTACAAGTATCCATGCGGAACCTCTCTCAGCTTTTAGATGACAAACTGGCCAAGCTGCACGCTGCCTTGGATGAAATTAAAGATGTGCTGGCTGGCCATGCGGCGCAGATCCATCAGGTGGAGGAACGGGTCTCGGCCCAGGAGGACAGAGCGGTGGTCGCCGATGGCAGGCTTGACTCCTTGGAGACTCGAGTGTGCCAACTGCTCGAGAGAGTGGAGGACCAGGAGAATAGGGCCCGCAGAAAGAACCTCCGTCTGATAGGGCTCCCAGAGTCAGTTAAAGATTCTGAGCTTCTCCACGTGATGGAAGGATGGCTGCCGAAGGAGCTGGGCCTGGCGGAGCAGGCTGGCCCGGTGGTGGTAGAGCGGGTCCATCGTGTTGGTCAGCGTCACGATGGAGACGGACCGGGCTGTCCGACGCCGGTGCTGGCCAGATTCCATAATTATGCCATCAAAGCACGCCTGTTGGACCTATTCAAGAAAAATAGATCTCTGTCCTATGAAGGGGCTAAGATTATGCTATTTCAAGATTTCTCCACCAAAGTTGCGGAGCAGCGTAGGGCTCTTACGCCGTATTGTTCGCAGTTGGTCACAAGGGGAATAAGATTTGCATTTCTTTACCCCGCTAAGGTGAGACTAACTCATGAAAATCGGACTTTCACCATGAGCACGGCGGATGAGCTGAAAAAGTTCCTCGAGAAGCTGCCGGTGCCTCAGGAGCGCTGATGGGCGTCTGTCGTGTGATTTCTGGTGGTGTTTCTTCTGTCGAGCCGTTTTGGTCATCCGACAGTGTGGTGCTGACTCTGCCTTGATCACTGCTGATGGGTGGCCTATGTTTTGCTGCCGCCTGTGAGACCTGCTTGCGTGGCACGACTCCAGTCTACCCAGTCTCCTTGAGCTATTGGAAGCCACATCGCCTTGTCATCCATCGGAGGAGGGGGACCTGCGCTACAGGGACTTCTGGCCTCTGGACACTTGGTTTGAGATTATGTTGAGTGCCGGTTTGAGAGATTGCCAGTTTATTGTTGTTTATGCAGCTCTCTTTGCACTGTTTTGATATGTTTTCACATACCTGGGTGTTTTAGCCCTCTAGAGTTTGTGTGGGGGTTCTCACTTTAGTTTTATGTCGGGGAGCTGGGTGGTGGATGGGGGGACGAGAGTATTCGTGTGAGAAGGGAGTGGGGAATGGAGGTAGTGCTGGGGTTTTGGATGTGTGTGTGGGGATTGTTTGGTGTACGAATGGTTGCGATGAGTGGGGGGACTTGGGGTAGGGTTGAGGGGATAAGAGCCGTTGGGATTAGGGTGGGAGGGGGGTTTTGGTGGGGCAGGGGTGGGGGGGATGCACCTGGGGTCTCTGATCGGTACTGTAATGATAATTCAGTGGGTGGCGTGCCGGTTTGGCTGGGAGGCCGGCGCTGCTGCTCCACAGACTTGTTGTCTCTGGGGGGAATTACTTCTTACCAACTGCTATTGTGGGTTCTGTTAAGATTGCCAGCTTCAATATAGATGGCTTGCACTCCCCAGTGAAGCGCAGCAAATTACTTCAATACTGTAAGAAATTAAAAGTAGATGTTTTAATGCTTCAGGAGACTCACCTCAGCGTGACAGAACATGTTAAACTGAAGAGGGATTGGGTAGGGGAAGTAGTTTTTGCTTCATATAACTCCAGACAGCGAGGTGTTGCTCTCCTCTTTCATAAAAAGCATCCTTGTACTATGCACAAAGTAATACAGGACCCTGAGGGACGATATGTGATCTGGGCAGGAGTTTTCTTGGGGAAGAAATGTGTTTTGCTCTCTTTATGCACCTAATGTATACTCTCATAGATTTTTTTCTGTATTAGTAGCGGTTTTGACGCCTTTTTCTGAATACCAATTGGTACTAGGTGGGGACTTTAACATCACTGCAGACCCACTTGTTGATTGCAAGCCGCCTAAGCCTCGATTGAAAGGAGGTGATCACAAGGGGGTGAACTTTGTGCTACACCAACTGGGTCTGATTGATGTCTGGCGCACACTGCATCCTACTGAATCTGACTTCACTTTTCACTCAAGTGCATGATGTTCATAGTCGCTTGGACTACCTGCTGGTGGCTCCTTCTCTGCTGGCGGGTATTCCACAGGTGGTGATTGAAGATGGTGTTTTGTCAGATCACCACTTGGTCTGGCTGGAGCTTATTGATAGGCCGGGGTCCCAGGGGTCGACTACTAGTTGGCGTATGAATCCCACGTTATATGAAGATGATGAGTTTAAGGATTTCCTGGAACAACAATGGGATTTCTTTGTGAACGAAAACCCTGCTTCTGATGTATCAGAGGTGGTGTTTTGGGAGGCGAGCAAGACGGTCTTGCGTGGTAAAATTATTGAGTATACTACCCGCAAGCGCAGAGCCCAAGATAAGACTCTGTTGGACTTAACACAGCGTCTGGCCGCGCTGCGTGGGAGTTTACATGCTCCGGGTGCTACGACAGCTCGATCTCAATATTTTGACCTACGTAGGCAAATTAATGATTTGTTGGCAGAAAGAGCCTTTAGAGATATCAGATTGTATAAATATCGCCTCCATCGCTGGGGTAACAAAGCGGGGAAACTGCTTGCATCTTTGGTTACCTCAAGGGCTCCGAAGCGCATTATTTCAAGGATTCAGGCGCCTGATGGTAGTGAGGTAACTGCCCAAACTGGAATACAGCAGAGCTTTATTAACTACTATAGGGCGCTATATGACAGGGGGACCTGTGTCACAGGACAGAGGACGACTTTCTTTCAAGACCTACAGCTCCCGTCCCTGGGACATGAGCAGCGAGAGGTGTTAAATGCCCCGGTGCGAGGGTTGGAAATTCAACAAGCTATTCGGGCCTTAAAATTGGCTAAAGCCCCTGGACCTGAAGGACTGGGTTCTGAATATTACAAGTTGTTGGGGGTACGAGTGGTGGGCCCATTTCAAGCCCTATGTGGGGCTCTTAGCAGAGGTGAATTGCCTCCGCATAGACTGACCCACGCCAATATTGTGGTTCTACCGAAACCGGGTTGAGCGGAAGATCAGCTGGGATCCTATAGACCTATTTCTCTGCTCAATCAAGATATCAAGTTGTTTGCTGCTATTATGGCGGCTCGCCTGGGTCGGGTTTTGCCCAATTTAATTCATTCGGACCAGGCAGGTTTTGTGCCGGGCCGCTATTCGTCTGCTAATGTGCTGAGGGCGCTTTCGGGGCTTCAGAATCCTGGACTTGTTGGGCAACACCCGGGACAGCAGAACGCTCTTATAGTTAGTTTAGACGCGGAAAAAGCGTTCGATAAAGTGTTGTGGGATTATCTTTTTTGGGTTCTTCCTCAGTTCGGGATTATGGGGAGCTTTTTGACTGGGATTCGATCATTATACGCTCATCCTACGGCCCAAATCCTGATTAATGGGGAGCTTACCTCTTCTTTTGAACTCGAGAGGGGGACGCGCCAGGGCTGTCCCCTCTCCCCGATGCTTTTTGTCTTGGCTCTAGAGCCTCTTGCGGCTAAGCTCCGTCAGAGCACCGACTTGCGTGGTATTTGGTTGGGTTCCCAGGAATTTAAAATTAATTTGTTTGCGGATGACATGCTCATCTTTCTGGGAGATGCTGCAGAGGGGGTTCCTCGATTAATAGACCTTATACAGAGATTTGGAGCCTTTTCTGGGTTGCGAATTAACTTTGATAAGTCAGAGGCTCTGGCGGTCCGCCCACCGTGTACTCTATGGCATGATCCTTCCTTTCCATTGCAATGGTCTAAGAATGTACCAGAACGGAGCACCAAACAATAACTACGCATCTGCAGGTACGCAAACATAGACCCTGCGGTCCAATCCCAGCGGTCCCGACATGCCAGAAAAGAGGGAACCGATCCCGACCCCACTTCAGCAACCTGCCCCACAAAACGACACCCAGACGTCCGAACAGAGGCAAAAAATGTATGTAACGAACCAGCAGGAAACTTAGGGTTACCCACCAATTCCGTAAAAGGCGAAGGACCCACCGCGCCCCCCAGGGAAGACCGCCACCAGCACCAGGCCATTCGTAAGGGTCGAAGCATAGGAGGGCAGGGTCCCGCCCCATGCCACAGGAGGTTAAAAACTGACACCGGAGCTGACAAAATGTACCAGAATCCAACCGGGGCAAACCTGGCAACTCCCGTATATAATTCATGCACCCATCACAACAAAGCAGCAACATTACAAAGACGCAAATCGGGCAAGTTCACACCTCTGTGCTCGCGCCCCCTAATCAGTTTGTTGTAGCCAAATATCTGAGAATATATCTGCATGCAGATCCGGGGGTGGTCTATCGGAAGAACGTACTTGATAAATTTGATGCAGTCCGAGCTCTGTGTAAGAAATGGATGGAGTTTCCCCTTTCGTTCCTGGGACATGTTGCCCTTATTAAAATGGTCCTCTTGCCGAAGCTCCTGTATCCACTACAAATGGTGCCCATTTGGATCAAACAGAAAGATGTTCAGGCCTATAGGGGGATCGTTTCGTCCTTTATATGGCGCTCCCACCGGGTGAAAATTGGCTACAACAAACTGATTAGGGGGCGCGAGCACGGAGGTGTGAACTTGCCCGATTTGCGTCTTTATAATGTTGCTGCTTTGTTGCGATGGGTGCATGAATTATATACGGGAGTTGCCAGGTTTGCCCCGGTTGGATTCTGGTACATTTTGTCAGCTCCGGTGTCAGTTTTTAACCTCCTGTGGCATGGGGCGGGACCCTGCCCTCCTATGCTTCGACCCTTACGAATGGCCTGGTGCTGGTGGCGGTCTTCCCTGGGGGGCGCGGTGGGTCCTTCGCCTTTTACGGAATTGGTGGGTAACCCTAAGTTTCCTGCTGGTTCGTTACATGCATTTTTTGCCTCTGTTCGGACGTCTGGGTGTCGTTTTGTGGGGCAGGTTGCTGAAGTGGGGTCGGGATCAGTTCCCTCTTTTCTGGCATGTCGGGACCGCTGGGATTGGACCGCAGGGTCTATGTTTGCTTACCTGCAGATGCGTAGTTATTGTTTGGTGCTCCGTTCGCCGGAGGGCAGCTTGCCCACCTTCACTTCCTTGGATCAACAGTTTTTGTCAGCCCCATCTGAATTTAACACGCTCTCGGAGTGGTATAAAGTGGGGAGGGAATGACGGTCTGATAGGTTTCTTGATGCTATGGCAACGGATTGGACCTCAGCTTTGGGAGAGCAGGTCACTGCTGATGAATTAGTTCTGTGCTTTCGGGAATGTGCTTCTGCCTCCCCTAATGTGAGTTTGCGGGAAGTACATCTGCAGATTCTGCACCAATCTTATTTAACGAGATGTAAGGGACGAACGATGGGGCTCTGGCCTGATGACTGCTGCCCCCGTTGTCCGGCTCGTCGGGACACCTTGGTACATCACTTTTTGGAGTGTTCACATGTAGGGCCCCTGTGGATTTTTGTGCTTCGGGAGCTGGAGAAAGTTATAGGATTATCTATAGACTGGTCTTATAAGACGTTGCTGTTGGGTGTCACAGGTCCCCTGGTGGAAGCGGGTGTTAGCGATTCTGGAAGGCGCTTTCTTTTAGTGGCCTTAGGAATCACAAAGAAACTAATTCTTCGCCATTGGATTGGTATCACGCGGCCAACAGTGCAACAGTGGCGGGCTAATATGTCTCTGGTGGCTGGGTGGGAGTGGCAGCACCGCCGGGGGGCTGCGAGCTGGAAATCTAGGACCTATTTGGATTATTGGAGTTCCTTTTAGGGCTGGTTAGAGATCATGGGTGCACAGGGTGGGGGGGAGGGGCTGGAGGGGAGGGTTTCATTCAAAAATTGGATCTGCATGGGAGATGATATGTTGTGGATTTATCTACATTTGCTTATTCTTTACCTGCATCCTTGATTATTGTATTTGATGACTTTCTTGTATGGTCATAATTTGTATTTTCTCGTATGCATTGATCCTTTAATAAACATATTTTAAAAAAAAAGAATTCTAGACTGTTTATAGATCCAGGTTTCATTCTGGTACAATAGAGCATCGCATCCGCCTCATCTTTGCCATCTTCAACCATGGAAGGCCGGCAGAGCAAGGAAGGATCCAAGGTAGAAAAGCAGGAAGGATAAACCCTCTGGAACTCCAACGCAAGCCATCAATATGTGTAACCATCAAGCCAAACTCCCTGCAGCCATTGAAGGAGGAAACACCAGGCAAGGCCATTGATGAGCCCGCAGACCCAATACAGCAGTTATATTCAAAATGAGGGTTTGTTTGAGAATTAGCGATCCCTCTGTTGATAACAATCAATCTCTCTGACTCCAGACCAATGAGCCCACCACAGGAGCAAGAAGATCACAAGTTCTACCTCAGCTGGAAGGGCAGGGCCTGATGCTGCACCGCCAAATAAAACTGCCACCAGCAACAGAAGAGGGGTACCAGCAGAGGCATCTCTATTCTTTTGGTATTTTTCCTATGAAAATGGTAAACATATTTCTTATAACATAGTTACACAAAATCAACATCCATTTTGTTATATTTACATATTTTCTATAATATGGATTCTGGAAAGCAACAACAAAAATGTATCTGTTCTTTAAGAACCCACTGCCCTGTTATTATAAACAAAGTGCTGTCCTAGATGAATTTCTGGCCTCACTGCTGGATCAAACCCAATTCTGTTGCATCTACTCTAGATTCCATAAGAATGGTGTTCAATCCCAACCTGTGAACTGGATCATGTAGAAGTGGCACTCGCAACTTTCAGCACCTCCCATGTTACAGTGTAGTATAATACACTCTTCAGTTTTTTTCCTTCTACAAGTAAGCCGTGTAGAAGTGTTTCTGATCTGCTCTGCTTTCTTTTTCTTTTTTCTTTTTGTTGAAAGTTCATTCTTTTTGATGGCTTCGGTGCCTTGAGACTTTTGCTGCCCAATTTGACGATTCAAATCGATGCACTGATTCTCTTCGGTGAATCGATTCAAACCGAATTTGTTCCCCCAAAAAATCAGACTCACCAATTCAGTGAACAGTCCTCTCCCCCAGTGAGACCTGACATACCTCCAGGGCCTCCTAAAGCAGCTGTGGCAGTGGTGGACGGTTAGCAGATGCAGGCTCTGAACAGACTGGTTTGCGGCCTGCCCCACTGGGACTTTCCTTCTGTCATGTCACTGATACACAGAGGGATGGGAGGGATGAAAAGCTGTCTCATGGAGATAGGAGGGAGGGATGGAAAGCTGCTGCATAGGGGGGAAAAGAGGAGGAATTGTTGGACATAGGGTGGAGGAGAGGAAGGGAGTGCATCAAAAAGGTAGAAAGGGGTGAGGGAGAAATCCTGCATATGGTGGAGGGGAGGGAGACATGCATGGAGAAGAGAAAGGGAAAAATGTTGGACATAGGGTGGAGGACAGGGAGAGATGGTGCATGGGAGAGAGAAATATTTCACATGATAATGGAGGGGTGGAAGGGAGAGATGCTGCATGGAGAGTAATAAAGAGGTTTGACCTAGGGCACAAGGCAGGGAGAGCAAGAGAGTTGGTGGACAGTGGGAAAGAAATGTTGGGTATGGTAGTGGAAGGAAAGGAAGATGGATGGTGAGCACAGAGAAGAAAATGTCAAACGGGCAGGAGACCCTGGTGAGCGAGTTAACAGAAGACAAACAGAAACTAGAGCCTGGGATCAACTTGATTTGAATAATAAAATGACCAGACAACAAAAGGTAGAAAAAATTAATTTTATTTTCTATTCTGGGATTACAATATGTCAAATTTGAAATGTATATCCTGCCAGAGCTGGTGTTAGAAAGCGAGCGTGAGCTAGGACCTAACAGAGAGAGGAAAAGTCTTTTTTGTTTACACCACGGTGCCGGTGTGAAATTGGAGAGGGCAAAGGGTGGGTGAAGAGGTTACAAAATAAACCTGCCAGGATGTTTGAAAAAAAATAAATAAATAAATAAAATAAAATCACAATCACCCAATTGGGCAGGAAAAGCAAATTGAGTCTCAAAATCGATTCAATAGGCTGAATCAAGTCAAATTGAATTTTTTTTTTCCTGAATCTAGCAGCACTACTTGAGACCCCTTATTCAGGGGAATCTCTGCCTGGGAAAGGATGCAGATTCTGCAGAGCTGGACTACAGCTTCATAGGACAAGTCTTTGGGTAGACCTGTGGGGCCAACCTGTTATGTGCCATTTCAGAGCATGGGGGTCAATTCCCCTAGGAGCCAGCTTGCCTTCTGAATTTTTCAGAGGCTTAAGCACAAGCTGAGGGTGCCCTGAGTAAGAACCTTCAGGGTATTGGGGTGCCGGCTGTGTGTTCCTGCTCCTGTCGCGCTGCGAGGTTCCATGGGGGTGGAGGTCTTGGTTGGGGTCCATCTGATTGGCAGCCTGAAGAGTTAAATGATTGGAGTCACTTGGTGAAGTTTCTGAGGCAGAAAGTCCTTTTCCTTCTCTTCAGCTGCAGGAAAATGCTGATAAGCAGGCACTGCATAGAACTATCGGTACAATGCTATTATTTCCTATGAGAAAATCGGGGGGGGGGGGGGTCCTGAAAAAGTAATTTTGAGGGTTTTGAAGGGTAGGGTTCAGGTCTCTCACCTCTAAAACCCATATCTTTGAACTTTTTTTATTTTTTAATTTGGTCTTTACAGACCGTTTGTAGCGTATTATTGTTTAAAATCCAAGATGGCCACCACCAGACAATCTTTTTTTTCTAAAGCTTTTTTCTGCCTCAGTACCTTTTCATTTTTGCAAAAATCGATAGGGATGGCTTCTGCAGCATGTGCTAGTATGAATCCATGTGTTAATTGCTCCCGATTGCCAGCGGAGGAGCATCCATTTACCATGTGCTGTTGTGTGTGCAAGGAGGGGGTGGGAGCTTCGAGCTTATCTTGAGTCCAGAGGATAGGAAGAAAATCCCACCCGCTACTCGAATCTGGCGAGGGCTTGAAGTACCGGCACTTGGAGCCCAGGGATTCCACGAAAGCCTCACCAGTGGTTCATCAAGGGTTGTTTTTTGCCCCTGTGCAAGGCTTCTCCCTGGAATTTGTTCATCCCATTTGGAGATCATTCTTAAAAGACCCAAGCCACGCTTTGCAGTCTCAGGGCGCGTTGCAGTTTTTCCAGGGAGAGTCTTCTTTTCCTCAGCTTAGTGATCTGGATTAGAGAATGACATAGTGGTTGTTACCCGCGGCTAGCTGCAGGTAACCCGCCGAAACGGTGACCAAAAAAAAAAAAAAGGTCACTGTGAGATCAGGGACAAGGCCATTCACCACCCCATGAAGTGATGAATGGTGAGCACGCGCGGTGAACGAGCGTGCGGTCCAGCAGCCCTCTCACTCCTGCCGGCCGGCCGTGCATCTCCCTCCCTTTTCCTTACCTTCTCTTGTGGCGAAACTGGCAATTTCTATAAGGCTATGTGCTGTATTAAGCCGGAGCCTTGAGGTCACATCGTGTTGCCTGCTGGAAAGGTCTCCTCTGACGCAACTTCCTGTTTCTGGTTGCATCGGAGGAGACTTTTCCAGCAGGCAATGTGACACGAATTCAAGGCTCCGGCTGTAATACAGCGCATAGTCTTCTAGAAATTGCCAGTTTTTCCACAAGAGAAGGTAAAGGAAAGGGAGGGAGAAGCATGCCTCTTTGCTTCATCATGCCCAAAGAATGGCACAGAGGACTGGAGGCCCATCTTGGATTTCAAGGCAGTCAGTGCATTTCTGAAGATTCCTCGTTTCCATATGGAAACAGCCCGATCGTTCTTGCAGCGGGAACTCCAGGATAATTTCTGGGGTGTCTGGATTTAACAGAGACCTATCTTCCAAGTTTATTTAATCTTTGATATACTGTTTATCAAAAGCATACCTAAACGCTTTATAATTATCAAAATATTGTTAAGATAAAACAAAAACTTAAAAGTAAAAAGTGGAGGGGTCGACAGAACAAATAGACTTACTGGAACAAAAAGGAAAAGGTAAGAGCTTAAATACAATGAAAAAATAAAATCTTAAAAGGGAGGGAAGAGACGGAGGGGCTTTAGCACACTAGGGTAGGTGTCGCTTCAAAAGAAGCATTTCAGTTCGGTACTGCCAACTGCGTAGAAGGTGTTAGGGCTCTAAATGAATGAAATCAGAGTGAGTAGGCATCTTTAAAAAGGAATGTTTTTAGTTTACATTTGAATTTTTCAAGAGATGTTTCTTGTGTAAGATCTGATGGAAGGGTGTTCCATAACATGGGGGCAGTAACTGAGAAAATGGTTTTGCGAGTAGAATTGAGAAATAGTTCATGAATAGAGGGGACAGAAAATAGATTTTGAGTAGTGGAACGCAGATTCCGGGAAGGGGCATATGGAATGAGAAGTTTGTCGATAAATGTGGGTGAATTGGACTGCTTGGTTTTAAATGTTAACAGAAGTGTTTTATAAGTGATGCGATGGGTAGCCAGTGAGCTTTGAGCAAGAGGGGGGTCACATGGTCAATTTTTTTAGCTTTGTAGATGAGTTTGACTGCGGTGTTTTGTAATAGTTGAAGCTGGTGAATTTCCTTTTGTGTAATACCTTAATACAAGGTATTGCAGTAGTCAGTGTTGGAGATAACAAGGGAGTGAATCAGGATTTTGATGGAGGAGGGATCTAGTAAGGAAAGGATAGAGCAGATGAGTCTTAGTTTGTAAAAGCATTTCTGAGTGACATTGCTGATTTGGTGATGAAAGTTAAGATCTTCGTCAAGTTGGATGTGCATGAATCGATGCTGATTGGATGGTTCAGAGTTATTTTTGGTAAAGTAGAGAAAAATGCGCCCTTGGATTTGGAGATGTTTAGAGAAAGCTTGTTTTGCTGAAGCCAAGAGCTGATCTTGTTAAGTTTATTAGTGATATCTTCTATTTCTTCTGATGTAGTAGAGTTCAAGGAGTTAAGTAATTGGATATCATCAGATTGTGCCAGGGTAAGAAGAGGACTCATAAAGATATTGAAAAGGAGGGGAGAGAGAATAGAGCCTTGTGGAATGCCATAGGTTTGCGTTATTGTTGAAGATGTGGTATTATTAACTTAAACTTTGTAATTACGATTCTGAAAATAAGATGTGAACCATTGCAGTGAGGTCCCTGTGATACCTATGGATTGTAATCTGTTAAGCAGTAATGGTATCAAATGGTATCAAAAGCAGATGTCAGGTCAAGTGATCTCAGGAGGACTGACTTACGGTGGTCTTGGAAGTAGCAGATGTTTGTAACTAGACTGACTATTGAAAGTTTGGTGGAATGATGAGCTTGAAAATCTGTCTGGCATGGGTGGAGAGTGTTGTTTTTTTTCTACAAAGTTGGAAAGTTGGTAAAAATCAGCTTTTCAGTTAATTTGGCCAGAGACGATAGATTAGCAATGGGTCGGTAGTTGCTGATTTCTTCTTTGGAGATGTTAGATTGTTTGATCCTAGGGAATACTACTGCTGATTTCCATCGATTGGGCATAAAGCCTGTAGAGAGACTTTTGATCATTTCATGGAGAAAGGGACCAAATATCGAGAAGTGTTTTTCAGGATGTTAGGTGAATCAGAAGGGGGGCACCAGAAGTGCTCCATTGCATCTGAAAGCACAGATATTCTTCCAGTGGGTGGAGATACACCTTCAAGCTCTCTCTTCTGTACATGTGGCCAGAGTAGAAAATGTTCAAGCAGACTTTCTCAGTCAACAAGTCCTGGACCCTGGGGAATGGTCTCTCAAAAGGCATTCTGGCTCATTATGCATCATTGGGGCAGATCAGCAATGGACTTGATAGCTTCTGCCAAGAACTCAAAAGTCAAGCGCTTCTTTAGGCAAAGAGCCAAGCCCAGAAGCTTAGGACTGGATGCGTTAGTTCAGCCCTGGCCAAACCAGGATCTCCTTTACATCTTTCCACCTTGGTCCATGGTGGGCTGGTTCATCTGCAGCAGGATCATGACTCATTCAGGTCTCATGATTTTAGTGGCCCCAGACTGGCTTCGCCGACCATAGTATGTGGATCTCGTCTGTATTCAGAGGGGCAAGAGCCTTAATCTCCCTTTTTATTGCAGACTTCTCAGTCAGGGCCTAGTTCCCATGGAGAATCCCCAGTGGTTTGGTCTTATGGTAAGGCTCTTGAGCACAAAGCCTTCATTCAAAGAGTCTACTCGGACATATTCATTGCTACTCTCTTGCAGGTGAGAAAGCCCTCTACTATGGTAGCCTATGCCAAGGCTTGGAAGGCTTTTCAACTGTGGTGTGAAAGGGACCAGGTGGAGCATTTATAGGTTCCCATCTCAGTGGTCCTGGCTTTTCTGCAGTCCGGTCTGGAGAAAGGCCTGGCAATGGCTTCCCTCAAGGTGCAAGTGGCAGGTCTCTCTTGCTTCAGGGCGCAAAGTGGCTCAGTTTCTCTTATAGCTGATCTCTACATGACAAAATTTCACAGAGAAGATCTGTTTGTGGCCGCCACTGCGTCATCCTTTTCTCATGTGGAACTTTAACATTGTTTTGAAGGGCCTTACTAAATCCTCTTTCGAGTTGCTGAAAGACATATCCCTTTTGGACCTTACGGTCAAGGCAGTGTTCATAATGGCAATCATCTCGGCAAGATGCATTTCAGAGTTGCAAGCTCTCTCTTGTAGAAGCCAAAGGGGAGCAGGAGAGAGGAGTAGAAGCAGGAGGCAAAGAGGGGAATCGGCGAGAGTTTCAAGTTTCAAGTTTATTAAGATTTTATATACTGCCTATCAAGGTTATCTAAGCGGTTTTACAGTCAGGTACTCAAGCATTTTCCCTATCTGTCCCGGTGGGCTCACAATCTATCTAACGTACCTGGGGCTATGGAGGATTAAGTGACTTGCCCAGGGTCACAAGGAGCAGCACGGGATTTGAACACACAACCTCAGGGTGCTGAGGCTGTAGCTTCATCCACCGCACCACCCACCCCCGACGTAGACCACTGAAGCTCCCCCTTAAAAGAAGAGGGGCCAATGGAGCGGAGTTCATTGGAGCATATGAGCAGAAGAGTGAGAGGCGCTTGCAGAGACAGATAGCAGGAGAAAAGCCAAAGGGGAGCAGGAGAGAGGAGTAGAAGTAGGAGGCGAAGAGGGGAATCAGCGAGAGTTAGCTCCACCCACCCCTGATGTCGACCACCGAAGCTTCCCCTTAAAAGGGGAGGGGCCAATGTAGCGGAGTTCATCGGAGCATGCGAGCAGGAGAGTGAGAGGTGCTTGCAGAGAGAGAGAGAGAGAGAGGGAGAGAAGCCAAAGGGGAGCAGGAGAGAGGAGTAGAAGCAAGAGGCGAGAGTTATTTCCGCCCAATCCCCCGACATCGACCACCAAAGCTCCCCCTTAAAAGGGGAGGGGCCAAAGGTGCTCAGCCATTCAGCGCCCGTCGAAGGCGAGCGTTAAAGGCACTCACTTTAGCGAGAGCGCCTTTGCGAAGTGCCTTGAGAAGGGACGAGCCACAGCTAAAGGAGAGCAGAAGGAGGCTACAGCAGGCGCAGAGGACACACAGTCAGGCAGACACAGAGGACACAGCAGGCACAGAGGACACAGCAGGCGCAAAGGACATCCCCAGCAGACACAAAAGACATCCACAGCAGACTGGCAAGCAGGCAGCAGTGGAAGCAGCAGACAGAAGCAAGATGTCAAGCTACCCAGTTTTCTGCACCGTCTGCCATAGGTATGACTACCTCCTCTCTGGGAGGTGGTCTTACGTATGCGCTCGATGCAGAGAACTGGAGAGCCTGAAGAAACAGGTCAGACTCCTGGAGGGTAGAATACTGGAACTGGAGGCACTTTAAGCAGTGGAGGAGGGAGACAGAGATACAGAGAACATCAAGACAGAGGAAGCAGAGAACAAGACAGAGGACACCATCGAGGAAGAAGTCCGAGAGCTGGAGAAGTTCATAGAGGTGGCATACAGGGAGGCCATGGAAAATCACCAGCAACAGTGGAACTGCCGAAATACATCTACAGAGAGTGTGGACCACCACGAAGAAATGGGTGATACAGCAGCGAGAATGAAGGACACGGACCTGCAGCTGGAGAGATGGACATACACCAGGGACACGGACCTGCGGCTGGAGAATCAAGAGAAGATAGACAGGATAGCAATCATTGTGGGGAACTCCATCATCAGACAAGTCGACAGCCACATAGCAGGAGGAAGACTGGATTGGCTGGTGACCTTTCTACCGGGAACCAAGGTAGAAGAAATAGTGACCCGCATCGACAGGATCATTGACAGTGGGGAAGAAGAAGATATGGCGGTGGTGATCCATTTGGGGGACAAACAATCTGAGCAACAGGAACTACAACAGGGAAGTACTGAAGTACCAGTTCCGGATGCTAGGAAGGAAGCTGAAGATCAGAACGTGGAGGATAGCATTCTCGGCGTTCCTGCCGGTACCCAGGGCAGATGAGAAGAGGCAAATGGAGTTGCAAGCAGTCAATGCGTGGAAGCGGCGCTGGTGTGAGGAAGAAGGATTCCACTTCGTGCACAACTGGATGACGTTCTGGGGGAAAAGCAAGCTATACAGGAAGGATGGACTCCATCTCAGCAGAGACGGAACGAGGCTACTTGTAAGCAACATAAAGAGAGAAGTTGAGAAGTTTTTAAACTATGAAGAAGAAGAAAGTCGACCAAGACAGAGAGTCGATGGTTCGGGAACCGGTGATCCCGGAGGATACCGTTCAAGAAGATAGAGGGAAAGACTTACCGGATCACAGACAAGATAGATCGAAAAGGACACAAGAGGGAAGGAAATGCAAAAAAGGAACAGGCTGCAAACTCAAGTGTATGTACATGAACGCAAGGAGCCTTAGGAATAAGATAGGTGAATTAGAATAGGCACAAATAGACAACGTTGACATCATAGGCATCGTGGAAACATGGTGGACTGAGGAAGACGTCTGGGACATTGTGCTACCGGGATACAAACTATACCGCAGAGACAGAGTGGATCAAAAAGGTGGGGGCATTGCCATATACGTCAAAGAGGGAATTGAATCTACTGGAGAGAACACGCCACAACTGACGGATAAGTTAGAGTCTCTATGGGTCAAAATTCCGGGAACAAATGGCCTGGAAATGAAGATCGGCATCTACTACCAACCCCTGGGGCAGTCCGAAGAAATTGACGGAGCAATGATGGACGAAATTAAACGCAACTGAAAGGGAGGCAATGCAGTTATCATGGGTGATTTCAACTATCTCGGAATAGACTGGAACCTAGGCACCTCCGGCTGCATTAGGGAGCCAAGTTCTTGGATGCTATAGGCGATTGCTTCCTGGAACAACTTGTCAAGGAAAATACTAGAGGAAATGCAATTCTGGACTTAATTCTAAATGGGGTTCATAGTCAGTGGCGCGCGAGACACCAGCGTGCCGACAATCCAGCGCAAGAAAGAAGCGTGCTGCGGAAAAACTAATTTTTAAAGAGCTCCGATGGAGGGTTTGGGGTGGGAACCCCCCACTTTACTGCATAGTGTTCGTGCTGCTGTTGGGGGGGGTTGGGGGGTTGGAACCCTCCATTATAGAGAAAACAGAACTTTTTTCTTTTTTTTCGGGAAAAGTTCCGTTTTCTCTATAATGTGGGGGTTGTACCCCCCAGCCCCCCCACCAGCAGCGCGAACACTATGTAGTAAAGTGGGGGATTCCCCCTCACACCCCTCATCGGAGCTCTTTAAAAATAAGTTTTTCCGCGGCACACTTCTTTCTTGCACTGAATTGTCAGCGCTGGATTGTTGGCGCGCGATTATCCTGTCACCTTAAATGACCTTCGAGGACCAGCACAAGATGTAGAAGTAGAAGAGACGCTGGGAAACAGCAATCAAAATATGATACGCTTCAATCTGGACGCAGGGGAGAAACATCGGTCCAAAACGACAGCCACGGCACTGAACTTCCGAAAAGGGAATTACAAAGGGAAGAGACTCATGGTACGGAAGAAGATTAAGAAGAGGATAAGCACTGTAAAAACGCTAGAGCAAGCTTGGTCCCTTTTTAAGGACACAGTCACCGAGGCGCAAAATCTATATATACCGCATATCAACAAGGGATCCAAGAGGAAAAAGAACAAAGAACCGGCATGGCTCACTGTAGAGGTGAAGGAAGCAATCAGAGACAAGAAATCTTCATTTAAGGAATGGAAAAGGTCAAAAACGGACGAAAACTGGAACAAGCACAAACAACATCAACGCAGATGCCATAAGGCGGTAAAAGGGGCCAAAAGAGACTATGAGGAAAAAATAGCCAAGGAGGCGAAAAACTTAAAGCCGTTCTTTCAATATATCAAGGGGAAACGACCGCGAAGGAAGCGGTGGGACCGTTGGATGACCATGGAATAAAGGGAGCGCTAAAGGAGGACAAAGCAATCACTGACAAACTGAACACATTTTTTTTGCATCTGTATTACCAAAGAAGATTTACACAGCATACCGGAACCCATCAGGCTATATGCTGGAAACGAAGACGGAAAGCTGACAGGATTGACGGTCAGTCTAGAGGAGGTGTGTAGGCAGATTGATAGGCTTAAGAGCGATAAATCCCCGGGACCGGATGGCATCCATCCGAGGGTCATCAAGGAACTGAAAGGGACCATAGCTGAACTGCTTCAACTAATAGCCAATCTGATCAAATTGGGAAAGATTCCGGAAGACTGGAAGGTGGCGAATGTTACGCCGATCTTCAAGAAAGGTTCAAGAGGGGAGATCCAGGAAACTACAGATCGGTGAGTCTGTCCTCTGTACCGGGAAAGATAGTAGAGGCGCTGATAAAGGAATGCATCATTGATCACCTTGACGGACATGGGCTGATGAGGACCAGTCAGCATGGTTTTAGCAAAGGCAGATCGTGTTTGACGAACTTGCTGCACTTCTTTGAGGGAGCAAACAAGCAGATAGACAAGGGCGACCCGGTCGACATTGTATATCTGGATTTTAAGAAGGCGTTTGACAAGGTTCCACATGAACGACTACTTTGGAAAATTGCGAGCCATGGAATCGAGGGTGAAATACTCATGTGGATTAAAAACTGGCTGGAGTATAGAAAACAGAGAGTGGGGGTAAATGGACAATACTCGGACTGGAGGAACATCATCAGTGGGGTGCTGCAGGCTCGGTGCTTGGACCCGTGCTCTTCAACATCTTAATAAACGATCTGGATATTGGTACGACGAGTGAGGTGATTAAATTTGTGGACGATACGAAGTTATTCAGAGTAGTGAAGACATAGGGGGATTGTGATGATCTGCAACGTGACATAATCAGGCTCGAGAAATGGGCATCAACATGGCAGATGAGGTTCAACGTGGATAAGTGTAAAGTGATGCATGTAGGTAACAAAAATCTCATGCACGAATACAGGATGTCTGTCCGGGGCGGTACTTGGAGAGAGACCTCCCAGGAAAGAGACTTGGGAGTTCTGATGAACAAGTTGATGAAGCCGTACACGCAATGTGCGGCGGCGGTGAAAAGGGTGAACAGAATGCTAGAAATGATAAAGAAGGGGATCGCAAACAGATCGGAGAAGGTTATCATGCCGCTGTACCGGGCTATGGTGCGCCCTCACCTGGAGTACTGCGTCCAGCACTAGTCGCCATACATGAAGAAGGATACGGTACTACTCAAAAGGGTCCAGAGAAGAGCAACTAAGATGGTTACAAGGGCTGGAGGAGCTGCCGTACAGCGAAAGATTAGAAAAACTGGGCCACTTCTCCCTCGAACAGAGGAGATTGAGAGGGGACATGATCGAAACATTCAAGGTGCTGAAGGGAATAGACTTGGTAGATAAGGACAGATTGTTCACCTTCTCCAAGGTAGGGAGAATGAGAGGGCACTCTCTAAAATTGAAAGGGGATAGATTCCATATGAACATAAGGAAGTTCTTCTTCACCCAGAGAGTGGTAGAAAACTGGAACGCTCTTCTGGAGTCTGTCATAGGGGAGAATACCCTCCAGGGATTCAAGACAAAGTTAGACAAGTTCCTGCTGATCCAGAACGTATGCATATAGGGCTAGTCTCAGTTAGGGTGCTGGTCTTTGACCAGAGGGCTGCCACATGAGCGGACTGCTGGGTACGATGGCCCACTGGTCTGACCCAGCAGCGGCAATTCTTATGTTCTCAGGATCATGGAGGCAGATGTAATACTCTGTGCGGTTCCTTTCCTTCTGAAAGTTGTTTCCGATTTCCACATCAACAAGGAGGTTCGTCTGCCTGCTTTTCAACCTATGGGGTTGAATAAGCAGGATAGGATATTACAGAAACTGGATGTGCAAAGAATCTTACTTCACTACTTAGAACCAATGATTTTCATATTTCTGACCATGTGTTTGTGCTGCCTAGTCAGTCCAGGCAGGGCAAGCTAGCATCCAAAGACTCTTGCCAGATGGATTTTGTCACCAACCGGCTCAGGACAATGGGCCCTGAGCGGCTGGGACAAGGGAGTTGTGCTCTTGTGAGCCGCGGAGGGCTGCACAAGGAAAATTAATGGAAGAAAAATACTGCCACACCAGGTAAGTGTAGTCGCTTAAATCAATTCAGAATTTATTCTTTCACTGGAACTTAAACAAAAACTCAGTCAGGATGTTTCATGCGTTTAGAAGATAGTCCCCAAACAATGGTAGCAAGAAACAAAACAAAACAGCAAACTGTCCCAAAGTGGAAATGTTCAATAGTTCAAGTCTTTTCCTAAGATTCAGGCTATTAGCTTCAGCCCCTACTCATTTCCAAGCAATGAAAAAACAAAACATTCCAAACACCAACAGTCTTTAAACCTGACTATTGCAGCACTAGTCAGAGCTACGGCTGTGACTATCCCAGCAGCTTAAATACTGGGCAGGCAGTGCGCTTCACGTGGTGATATATTGCCAAAAAGGCCCACAATCCCACCACTAAATTACGTGAGGCAAACCCCACTACCTGGGCTGGTAACAGTCCTTTCTCATGGAAGAGAAACACAAAGAAAAAAAAACCTTCACAAAAGTCTTTCAATCTTCTGGAGCTCTTGATTACTAAAGCTCCCACAGGGCAATGCATAACCATGGAAGTCCTTCATATAATAAGGTCACAGCTACTCACATTTATTCCTCGAGCGGCTTGCCTTCCAGGAAGCCCACTTCCATTGGAAGAATTTCACTCATTGGAGCTGCAGAAGAATCTAGGTCAATTTCCATGGCTTAGGATTCTTCATTCTCCTTGGAAGCAGATTCTTCTCCGGCTTCCATCAGCTCCATACATTCCAGTGGAGAACTGCCATCAGTATCTCCCAGCCCTGAGCTCTCCTGCCTGTCCTGTGCCTCTCCTCCTTTTAACTGACTTCCCAGGAGCTTTCCTCTCAGGGCAACTAGTTTGCAGCCCCGCCCCCAACCCTCAGGTGGGAAGTATTTCCTATCAGCAACCCTGGGCCTGAGAGGGGGATGGGCGCTCTGCACTCGTGCTCTCTGACTCCCTCTAGAGAGCAAGGGAGAAATAGCATCAGGAGAATCAAAAAAAGGTTTATCTGTAACACTGGGGGAAGGGTTGGCCTTTAAACTGGGCTCTGCACTAGGGACACACCTAGCAGGCATAGGCTGCGTACCACAATTTGCATTTCCATTTTGTTGTCATACATTACCTGTAGAAAGCAACTGCCAGTCTCTCTCATGGCACAGTCTTTCTCATGGCAGCTTCAAGGACTGAGTCTCGGGCAGTCCCTCCATAAGGTATTTGGTCTTCTCTTCATACTTTTACAAGGTTTGAGAGGATGCTGCCTTTGGGGGCCTTGGTTTTGCGGGCAGTCTCTTCTTTCCCAACCTAGACATGGCTATTGCTCTGCTATGTCGCCATTCATTCGGAATCCGGAGTAGATGTAACAAAATGAAAGATTAAGTTCTTACCTGGATAATCTTCTTCCTCTTAATCTACTATGGATTCCATATGGCCCGCCCTTTGTCTATTCTGTATCGTCTGCCTTTCTGCCTCAGATATTTCTCATTTCCAGGCTTGAAATTCTTCTGACAGTCTGACGGCCATGTATAAGATTGTCCTGAATATGTAAGTGCATTAGTCAGCCTCTAGCTCATTTGATGTTAGTGCTTGTTACACAGAGCAAGTTGGTTCTTATTGCTGCTCTGTTTCTTGAATGTTTTCATGTTTATTACTAATTCTTTGTTCTCTTATGAGTTGCAAAGCAGTTGATGTTTCCCATACCCCTTCTTCTTTGTACTTTGTTCCAGTGATGATCGATTGCTTTGGGAGACAACTGAAGGGGGCACTATATTATACTGCAATGTGGGAGGTGCTGAAAGCTGTGAGTGTCACTTCTGCAAGACCTGGTTCACGGGTTGGGATTGAACATCATTCATATGGAATCCATAGTAGATTAAAAGAAAGTAGATTATCCTGGTAAAAACCTAATCTTTTATTATTGGATGTCACAGTAATTTCCAAAATTAGTTTGTCTTGAAATTACAATACTAATACTATATCTATCTAATTTTTCAGTTATATTGTGACTTGTGGCAGTGATGGAGATGTTAGGATTTGGGAAAATTTGGATGATGATGATCCCAAGTCAGTCAGCGTGGGGGACAGAGCTTATTCATTTGCTTTAAAGGTACTTTATTTATACTGCTGCTGGTAAAGTGTTAGCACAGAAGGTAGATTAGCAACAGTGAAAAGTGTATGTGATATAAGTATGCATATATGCTGCTTTATGAATGTTTAATACTTGAGACTTCTTAGGTCTCATGCACTTTGAGGTAAGATTATCATTATCAGCTGTATTAGGTTCCCAAAAATGTATGATGTTTATGCATCTTAGTATAGCCTACTGTAAAGATAAACCATGTGATCTGGCTTGTTGCCAGAAGTTGTGGTAAGAGTGGATAGCTTAGCTGGTTTTAAGAAAGGTTCGGACAATTTCCTGGAGGAAAACATAAGAACATAAGAATTGCCGCTGCTGGGTCAGACCAGTAGTCGATTGTGCCCATCAGTTCACTCACACGTCGGCCCTCTGGTCAAAGACCAGTGCCCTAACTGAGACTAGGCCTACCTTTGTACATTCTGGTTCAGCAGGAACTTGTCTAACTTTGTCTTGAATCCCTGGAGGGTGTTTTCCCCTATGACAGACTCCAGAAGAGCGTTTCAGTTTTCTACCATTCTCTGGGTGAAGAAGAACTTCCTTATGTTCGTATGGAATTTATCTCCTTTCAATTTTAGAGAGTGCCCTCTCGTTCTCCCTACCTTGGAGAAGGTTTGAACAACCTATCCTTATCTACTAAGTCTATTCCCTACAGTACCTTGAATGTTTCGATCATGTCCCCTCTCAATCTCCTTTGTTCGAGGGAGAAAAGGCCCAGTATCTCTAATCTTTCGCTGTACAGCAACTTCTCCAGCCCCTTAACCATCTTAGTTGCTCTTCTCTGGACCCTTTTGAGTAGTTCCGTGTCCTCCTTCATGTACGGCAAATAGTGCTGGACGCAGTACTCCAGGTGAGTTCGCACCATGGCCTGGTACAGCGGCATGATAACCTTCTCCGATCTGTTTGTGATCCCCTTCTTTATCATTCCTAGCAGCGATTGTCTGTTATTGAGAAAGACATGGGGGAATCCACTGCTTTCTCTGCATCAGTAGCATGGAAGGTTTGAGTCTTTGGGTTTTGGCCAGGTACTAGTGACCTGGACTGGCCAAACTACTGGGTTTGATGGACCATTGGTCTGACCAAGTAAGGCTATTTTTATGTTCGTAATAGAAAGTGTGTGAGGAGAGAGAGGGCATTCCTATATGGCGCTTTCTAAGGTCATTTGTTTGCTCTCCAATCTTCCATTTTGTGCAGTCCTCCTCTATAGGAGATATCTGAGGCTTCATATAGCTTCATTGAGTCATGAGCATTCACCTTTTCATGTCTAAGGTGTTCATGAGCTAGAGCCTTGCTGGTTATTTTGGGCCTATCGTCCTGTTTCTGCCTTCCCCTGAATCTCTTCTCTTTGTTCATTGGTTCGTACTTTCTTAATGTATAATGTATTCAATGAGATTAATTCCTGAACGTGTCATTAGCCATCTTCATAGTTCTAGATCACTGTATGCTGTGGCAGATTCCAGTGTGGTGCAAGACGTTGGCGCCGGCTGACTGTTTACAGGTCGTACCTCTTACGGCGAGAAGCGTGTCCTGTAGGCAGTCAGCTGGCGCAGGCACCTCTCCTTCTCCAGCACCCCACTGGCGGTAATAAGAGGCTCAGGACCACGGCTGAAGGACATCCACACCTGCGCGGATGTTGAAGTGATGACATCACACATGCACATAACATCATTGCATCGACGTCCACGGATTTCTGGATTCCCTCCAGCCATGGCCCTGGGTTTAGTGTTCCACAGCTTCAAAAAGTTTGCAGCACACTGTTGTAGATGATAACTTCAACAGTACCTTTAGCGCTTCCATTGAGTAGGCTTAGTCTTAGGTGGTTATCTTCAGAACTCCCATTTACTGATATTGTAGTTCATTTCTTTTCTGTTTTTTTTCTTTGTCCCATCTAATTGGGACACTGCTTTGCTACATCCCATTTCTTCGGCACTGGTCTTGAAAAGGAAAATTGTGTTTTACCTGATAGAAACATGATGCCAGGTAAAGGCCAAAAGGCTCATTCAGTCTGCCCATCCGCTGCATCTCCTACTCTTCCTAAGAGATCCCACGTGCCTGTCCCACACTTTCTTGAATTCAGACACAGTCTTTGTCTCCACTACCTCTACCGGGAGATACCAGACAAGGTATCCTATCTCCCCTCTCGCCATTCCTCCAAAGTATACACACTGAGATCTTTAAGTCTGTCCCCATATGCCTAATGATGAAGACCACTGACCATTTTAGTAGCCTTTCTCTGAACCAACTCCATCCTGTTTATATCTTTTTGAAGGTGTGGTCTCCAGAATTGCACACAATATTCTAAATGAGGTCTCAGCAGAGTTTTATGTAGGGGCATCAATATCTCCTTTTTCCTACTGTCCATACCTTTCCCACTGCACCCCAGCATCCTTCTAGCTTTCACAGTCTCCAATTCAACCTGTTGGCCACCTTAAGATCATCACATACTATCACTCCAAAGTCCTGCTCCTCTTTCGTGCACAAAAGTTCTTCACCCCTTAAACTGTACCATTCCCCTGGATTTTGCAGCTTAAATGCATGACCTTACATTTCTTAGCTTTAAATCTTAGCTGCCAAATTTCAGACCATTCTTCAAGCTTTTCTAGGTCCTTCCTCATGTTATTCTCACCATCAGGGGTGTCTACTCTATTGTAGATTCTGGCAAATTTTACCTGACAGCCATTCAGCAATATCGCTTACAAAAAATGTTAAAAAGAACAGCTTCCCTCCTGCTCTCTTCAGACAAAGGTCCTAAGGGGAGGGATGGGGGATATTCAGAGGAGTATCCGTTGGCAGGAGGGAGTGGCCATCCTTCCTGCCATTTTTGAGGGGTGGGATGGTTTGAGGGGGGAGTGGAGGATGGCACCTGATGCAGGGGGGGCCTCCAGCCAATTTTATTTTTCTCCCGTAGGTGGGTTGGCATGGCCAGAGGGAGTGGGCATCTCTCCTGCTAATTTTTTTTCTCACATGGGGGAGTGGGAGAGGTTGGCATGGCTGCCGATTTTTTACTAGTACTGGGAAGGGGGGGGTGTCAGTCTCCGGTGCTGGTTCATTGGGGAGGGATGTCATAGAGGGCTATCATCAGTGGTGGTGGCGCTGGGGTTCTTCTTTTTTTTGTTCATGTGTAACACACACACAGCATCTGTGCTCATAAAAAAAAAAAAAAGTTTTAGCATGTTATAAATATTTTTGTATTGGTGTATCAGCGTCTCTCTCTTTTTTTTTTTTTATCACTAAAAACGATCACTTTTTGTGCATTGGGTAGCCATGTTAGAGCATCAATCGCTTTGCAGGTTTACATGACATTTCAATATTAATGACTTTAAGATGGCCAAACGGGTTGAAAAGGTGACGGCGAAAGCTAGAAGGATGCTAGGTTGCATAGGAGAGGTATGGCTAGTAGGAAAAAGGAGGTATTGATGCCCCTGTATAAGACTTTGATGAGATCTCATTTAGAATATTGTATACAATTCTGGAGGCCGCACCTTCAAAAAGATATAAACAAGATGGAGTCGGTCCAGAGGAAGGCTACTAAAAGGATATGTGGTCTTTATCATAAGGCGTATGGGGACAGACTTATGATCTCAATCTGTATACTTTGGAGGAAAGGCGGGAGATGGGAGATATGATAGAGACATTTAAATACCTACATAATGTAAATGCGCATGAGTTGAGTCTCTTTAATTTGAAAGGAAAATGCAATGAGAGGGCATAGGATGAAGTAAAGAGGTGATAGGCTCCGGAGTAATCTAAGGAAATACGTTTTTTACAGAAAGGGTGGTAGATGCATGGAACAGTCTTCCAAAAAAGGTGGTGGAGACAGAGACTGTGTCTGAATTGAAAAGGGCCTGGGATAGGCACGTGGGATCTCCCCGAGAGAGAAAGAGATAATGGTTACTGTGGATGGGCAGACAGATGGGCCATTTGGCCTTTATCTGCCATCATATTTCTATGTTTCTATTTGCATGGCCAGATTGGAAAATGAGCAATCCTGCAGAAAACCATGCGGTAAGCCATTTTCTGCATCTGGTCGGCAAATCCAGTCATCGCTAACCAGTCAAAACTAGTTTAGCAACGATCATTTGAGGATCTCTGACTTTGGTGTATCTAGGCCATAGTGGTTTACAATTGCTTTTGAGACAAACTGAGGAGCTACAGCACAGCCCACTGAGGAAGGAGGTGAAGCTAAAAAAGGTAGATGACATCTTCTACACAACTCGCAGTTAAAGAGGAAAATACCACTGGTCAAGACTCATGTTCCTTTTTACTAGAAAGAAGATTATCGAGTTGAGAACCTAATCTTCCCTTACCAGCCAGGACAATATATGTTTGTGTTTTCTTTGCTTCTTTTTTCCCCTAAATTCTTTCCCATTCTTCCAGACACTTTCACTTCTATACCTTCCAGTGATCTTTCTTCCTCTATTACCTTTTAAGCATTATTCTCTTCAACCTCACTTTCTTCCCCTCCTCTGCTTCTTGACAGAGCTAGGTTTTCTTTTCTCTAGTCATTTATGTTAAACAAATGATTATTTTATAATGAGAAAACAAATGCTTTATGTAATTCACCTTGGCAGATACTCAGTGTTGTCATGGTCTGTTCATTTCAAAGTCTTTTAAATTAGGAATTTAGAATCCTTGCGTCGCTATATTTAACTTCATGTATTTTTTCTTCATATATTTAGAATGGAAAACTGGTTACTGCTGTGTCAAACAACACGGTTCAAATTCATACATTTCCTGAGGGTGTCCCAGATGGCATCCTGACCCGTTTCACTACAAATGCAAACCATGTTACCTTTAATGCTGATGGTACACAAATTGCTGCTGGTTCCAGGTAACTAGGATTTCATTAAATTGGGGTGTCTTTTTTACTCATGGACAAAAGAGTATTTGATTAAAACATCTATTGTATGTTTTTCATTATAAAGCAACCCAATGATATGTTTGGCCAGTTTATTGAATCATATCCTGTTATTCCTATTAGATTCCATCTTTGTCATATCAGTTCAGTGATATATTGTGCCAATCTGTTTTAAATAATTCTTAGCTCTGCATTTTGAAAGCTCATAATCCTTGAAATTAACTTGTTTATGGCCTGTAGTGTTGAGCTTGCATCCTTGTTCAAACATAGTATAGATACATGCAAAGGTTTAGACACCCCTGGTGAAATGTGTGATTTTATGAATCCCTAAGCAAACGGAAGCTGGCACAACCCCTGTAATAGTACATGTTAAATGCAACTTCCTAATCGTTTCTCTAGACTAGTCCAGACATGTGGGTTTGCCTTCTATCAGCAGACGAGACCAAGAACTACTGAACTAATGACATTATCCTATAAGTATCCCTTGCAACATCTCAGAAGTCTGTAGTTTTCTCAGTTTCTAACAGATGGTAGGGGATGCATTGTCTGCAGTATGGTTGGCTGGGTCTGGAGCAGTTAGGTTAATTGGGATAGATGTCTCCTTCATTGACTATAGATTAAAAAAGAAGGCACTTGGACTAACTTAGCCACTCCTGATAGCCTAGGAGTGCTAAATCCAGGCAGGCTCAGCCCCTTCTATCCACCTTGTGGTGATATGTACCTTGATCCTTCTCCCCCGCTTCTGGGAAGGGGGCCTTTGAGAGCTCCTCTGAAAACAAGTCTCAACTGGTAGTTTCGAGAAAAAGAAAAGACAGCAAGAAAAAGAGCAGTCCAACAGCAAAATGGGGGGGCTATCCAGTCTCTTGCATCGAGTGTTATATGTCTGATTTATCTCATAATTGGTAAGAGGCCATATATGTGTACTTGGGGCAAAGCGTTCTAGCACTCAAGGAATGAGTCCAATCCCTGGAGGCTAGAGGCTTGACTTGGGGATGCTGCAGCACACAGAAATATATATTTAGGGAGAGAAGATTTTAAGGGATATAATAGAGATAATTATACTCAAACACTAGTGCAGTGAAAACACCTGTCAGCAGCACATTCAACTGGAATGGAGGATGTCTAGGTGGATTACTTGAACAGACACTTCCTGGATCAAAGATAATGGAGTCTACTAAGGGTGTTCTTGAGAGCATATTTCAGTAATGGGAGATTCTTTTTTTTTTTTTTTTTGAAAATCATTTTTATTATTAGTAAGTCAACAAGAGGAACAAACAGACCACATAAGAAAAATAAGCAAACAATGGCAATCAGGGAAAGAGAATAACAAGCCGCACCAATAAAAGAATATACAACATGACACTGCAGAACTGTCCAAGAAACAAAAACAGTCAGTCTCTCATGTCGGCACCATTTTCGTTTCCCCATAAAACAGGACATCCCCCCCCCCCCCAATACCAACCAGAGAGAGAAAGCACACCCACCAGACAATAACACCCATACAAACAAACACACTCAATACAAAAACACACCGCAGTCACACTCCCCCCTCCCCCCATCCCATTCCGAGAGACCAGAGGCAACTGCAAAAACACCCTCCATAAGGCCAGGTATGCCAGCACCTCAGGGTTAGTTGAGTGAGCATGGTAGCATAGTTCAAAGCGAGCCAATTTGATCATCTGGTTGATTCAGTAAGTCAAAGGAATAGAGTCCTCCTGAGTCCAGTAGTGCAGAATAGTTCTCCGAACCGCCAGTAGAGACAGGTATATGAAGCACCGCTGCCCTGCAATAATGATTAAACAACTACAGACAATTCAGAATACAGCTCTGAGACTCGTCTATTCATTGAAAAAACATGATCACGTTACTGAGGCATTCATCAATACTCATTGGCTTCCAATCCAGGAAAGAATACAATTTAAATTCTACTGTATACTATTTAAAACTATAAATGGAGACAGCCCAACCTACCTAAACGACCGCCTCATCCAAACCACCTCTACCAGGCATAGAAAAACACACACCCCATTCACTTGACCCCCCAATCAAAGAAGTAAAATGGAAAAAAACTATACAACGGACTACTGGCCACTCAGGCAGCGAAGATAGACAACCAAGTCTCCAACCTATTGACAACAACCCCAGACTACAAGATGTTCAGAAAGGAAATAAAAACTATACTCTTCAAGAAATCCCTTAATAAAGCTTAATACCATGATAAAGCTTAACCCCCCTCTTACCATCCCCTCCCTAACCCCAGATCCTACTTTTCCCTCTCTTGGAAACCTTCTCTGATCTAACGTTGTAACCCTTCTTCCATAACTCTTTTTGTAATCTGCTTTGAACCGAAAGGTAATGGCGGAATAGAAATCTGTAATGTAATGTAATGTATCGTGAAACCCTGGTCCTCCAACAGGATCTGATCCCCAAGGAGCAATGTTCTGTAGTCCCATTCAATATCATGTTGCAAGACCAGTTGAAGCTGCACAAAAGAGGAGTTCCAGATAGACAATTCAGGACATTCTAAAAAGGAATGCAGTATAGTCCCAGGGGCCCCCCTACATCTGCTGCACAAAGACTCCTCCCATAAGCCCATACGGGCTCCCTGATCTTTAGTGATGTAAGCCCTATGTAAGATTTTAAATTGGGTCTCCTGCCAGGTGCAGATTTCATAAAGGCATACGGAGTATGAAAAAGGTCCAGAAAAGATTCGGGGCTATACTGTGCCGCAAGGTCCCTATTCCACCTGTTGCGTAAAACATCTAGGGACCCGCTGGCAGCAGAGGACAGAACCACCTTGTACCAGACTGAAAGGGATCCCAGGGACACCGGTACTCTGAAGAGGTACTCAGCTAAAGATCCACAAGTCCAGTCCTCCCCAAACCATTGATGAATACTCTGATAATAATGTCGTGCTTGTAAATAGGCAAAGAAATGTTGATGGGGAATGTCCCATTGTTGCTAAAATTGAGCGAACGAGAAAAAAGCCCCCGTATCCCCGTCCACCATATGAAAAAGAGTAGAGGCCCATGTGGCAAATGGTGATCGACTCAAGCCCAGAGGAAAACTAGGATTACCCAGGAGTTGCAAAAAAGGAGATGCTAGCGGGGAGCGAGCCTGCTTCCTACGCCACCATCTCCAGGCCAGGCAGAAAGGGCGCAAAAACCGCAATTTAGAAGATAGGGTTCCCCCTGTACCTCTGGGCATATGCAAAAGATTCAGAAAAGTAAAGGGTGCACACCAATCCGCCATCCACCCCGTAGGAGAAAATCGGGCTACCCCAGTCACCCTCTTGAACAAATCGCATAAGAGCCGCCACATTATATGCTCGGACGTCCGGAAGACCCAGACCCCCCTCCCGCTTAGAAAGGGATAACTTTGCATAGGCAATGCATGCCGGCCGATGACTCCACAAAAAGGCAGAGAAAAGTGAACGAATTTTCCGAATGTCACGTTGAAGTACCCAAAAGGGAACCGTTTGTAAAGGATATAATAATTTAGGTAAAAAGATCATTTTAATCAGGGCAGCCCTTCCCAACAAGGACAACGGGAGATCCCGCCAAGCAGAACAGAGGGCTTGTATTTTGCTAATAGCAGCCAAGACATTACACTTGTACATCACCCCTGGGTCCACATGCAAATAGATGCCCAGATAGCGCATCGGCTTGCTCACCGGAGGGATCTGCAACCCATCGTGCCAGGGCTCCCTGCCTAATCCCATCAGAGGCAGTAATTCAGACTTTTTACAGTTCACCCGAAGGCCTGATAGGGTGCCAAACTCAGCCACTAAACTCAACACTACCGGTAAATGAAGGGGTGTTCGGTCCAAAAACAGCAAAATGTCATCCGCAAACAAGGTAATACGACATTCTGCACTTCCAAGAAGAATACCGCGCAGCTCAGGACTAGATCGGATCTTAATGGCAAGCGGTTCGAGAGCCAAGACAAATAACAAGGGAGAGAGGGGACACCCCTGTCGCATCCCCTGGCACAACGGAAAAGAAGGCGAAAGCCCCCCGTTGATAATAAGCCGAGCCTGTGGAGAGGTATATAGAGCCTCGATCCAAGTGAGAAAAGTCCCATCCAGACCAAACTCCTGCAGAACCCAAAATAGATACTCCCAAGAAATACTGTCAAAGGCCTTCTCCATGTCAAGACCAACGATCGCCAAGGTGCCACCACCTCCCCTGTGCTCATGGAGTGCTGTCATCGCCTTAAGGAGATTCATAGATGCGTACCGTTGGGGGACAAATCCCACTTGGTCACCCGCAATGAGCTGGGGTAAAAAACAATTCAGCCTGGTTGCCATGATAGAGGCCATCAGCTTAACATCTTGATTGAGTAACGAAATCGGTCGATAGGAGCCCACTTGCATAGGATCCTTCCCCAGCTTTGGGAGCAATGTGATATGAGCTAGGTTACTACGCATACCTAAAGCAGAGATAGAAAGAAAGTTGAAATAGCGCTCCAGAGGCTGAGCCAAAAGATCCGGCAAGAGTTTATAGTATTCAGGGCCGAACCCATCCGGTCCTGGGGATTTTGTAAGTTTAACTTCTTAATCCCCTGTCGTATTTCCTCCAAAGAGATAGGAGCATTCAGCTGCGCCACCTGGGCCTCACCTGCATGCCTCGAAAAAAGTGATCCCTTTCTGCCTCTGTGAAGTCCCTCCGCGCATAGAGGGCGCTATAAAATTCCACAAATTGGTCTTGTATTTGCGCTTCCTGAATGAAACACTCGCCCCAAGCATTCTTTACCAATTTAATGATTTGTTTTTTCCGAAAAGGCCGTACCAAATTTGCGAGGAGTTTGCCTGCTTTACCCCCCCCATTGATAAAGACGAAATTTCTGATAGAAAATATCTCATCAATCTGAAGACGAAGAGATTTAATTTGCTGACCGTCCTCCTTCAGAAGTCCAACCCGATGCCGCCGTCGCAGTGCTGCCAGTTGTTCCGAAAGAGCGATAAGTTTCTCCCCCTGCTGTTTCCTTTTAGTGGCAACATATTGGATGATGTGACCCCGCAATACTGCCTTGGAAGCATCCCAAAACACCTCCGGGTCTGCATCAGGAGTATTATTGTGCGAGTCGTTCTCCAGCCAGCAAGCGCGTAAATATGCCCGGAAATCCTTATCAGAATATAGAGCAGTGGGAAACCTCCAAGTTTTATCCCCCTCCTTTTCTGTAATTCTCAGAACCAGCACCACCGCCGAGTGATTCGAAAGCGAGGCTTCTTCGATAGTAACTTTATCCACCCGGGGCAAAATCGAGGAAGATACTAAGACATAATCCAGTCGGGAATACATAGAATGTGGATTAGAATAGAACGTATATTCCCTGTCAAAGGGGTGGAGAGTCCTCCACGCATCCACCACCGCCAGGTGGTCACACAAAAAATTGACCCCCATACGGGTGGAATTTCGGGGTAGCGGCCCGGCAGGAGAACAATCTATACTGGGATTAGCTGTAACATTAAAATTGCCCCCCACAATCAATTGGTATGTAGGGTATTGCGCTATCAGGCCCAACAGTCCAGAGTAAAAGCTGTGACTATAGACATTCGGGGCGTAAATATTACAAAAAAGGAGCTGAGAACCCCAAAGCTCTCCCAAAACAATTATGTAGTGACCTTCCTTGTCTTGAATGGTCTTGTGAATGCATAGAGGGACCTGTTTATGGACCAGAATAGCCACCCCACGTTGCTTACCATTATAAGAGGAGTAGCTCACATCTCCCACCCATTCCCTGCGCAGCTTCTCATGTTCCACACTGGTCAGATGCATTTCCTGTAGGATGTCAACCTGATGTTTCCGAAGCCAGGTAAGGATTTTCTTGCGCTTGATAGGAGAGTGTACACCATCCACATTAAGAGTGAGTACAGTCAAGTTAACCATAACTACTCAGCAAAAACAACCACCACTGTGCCCAAGAGGTAAAAAAGGAAAAACAGACTAGAGACCAAGCCTCCCAGCCAGGCTCGGCGCCAGAGAATAGCAGTGCCCAGACAGCACCTCCAGTCTCTCTTCTGCAAAATCCTACCCCCCTACCCCACTGTTGATCCAGCCACCCCACATTCATCCACATCCAGACCACAAACATACTCCCAACCCCCCCCCCTCTCCCTGGAAAGTCTTCCCCTAACCTTCCAGTGCCCCATTCCAAAAAGGACTACAGCTCTCAACCCCCCAGCCTCTCTTCCTAACCCGAGGCACAGAAATAATGGAAAAGATCCCACGGATCCTTAACAAACACTCCTCCCGTCTCCGTACCTAGTCCTTATACAGTGAATCAAGGATAGGGAACTACCCCTTCCCCAGAGAAGCCTCCAAACCATCAACATCCCCACATCAACCTCAACTAGACCCCCCCCGGCAGCCCCTTCCAAGCCCCCCCCAGCCCTCCCTCCCAGCGTCCCAACAGAAAACTCCTCCCATCTGAAATGTGAAAGAGAGTCCCCAGTACTCCTGGCCCTGCCCCCCCATACAAAATCCCATGAGAGAAGAAGGGTCAAAACTGATAATATGAGATAATGTAACAGGCTAATAAGAACAAACAAACAGAGGCTGCTGGATAACAATGCACAGAATCAGTAGAACATCACAAAGTTGTAATGCAATAAGAGTCCAAGAACTGTTGAGAACCCCCAAACAGGTGAAAGGAGATCAACCAGTACAAGGGTGGGGAGCGGACCCTTGACCGCACCAACTCACATACCCATCCCTCCCCACACACAGAAACCCAGACCCAAAAAATAAGGGAGCAGGATAGAATAAAACAGCGCAGAAGGGATCCAAGGTGCCCGACCAGGGGGATCTACAGTGCAGCCGCAAGGGAGGTTAGCAACCGAGCCACTGAATGGGAAGGCTCAGTCAGTGAATACCTCCATGGCCAGGAAGACAAGAAAAAGCAGGAAACAGGGCAAACAGATCCCCAATACCAAGCGGGAAGCCATAGGAAGATGTAGAAAAGGAAAAGGAGGCAGAAAATCGAGAAAGTATACCAGAAGCCAGGGGAGAGAAAAAGAAAAAACAGAAGAATCGAAGCAGCTGTACGGGGGCGCCACCACAAAGTAAGCAACGGTCTCTCATCAGACAAACCACCGTTCAGACTCACGGCCTGCAGCGCCGCATTACACAAGCCACCCGCTCAGCGCTTCCTACCATTGGTGTCCCAATGTCAAGCGACCGACGCATAGCCACAGCAGGGAAAGAGCAGATAGGAGGAAAGAGACAGAAAGATTAAGGCCACCCCGACCCCGTAATGGGAGATTCTAGTAATAGATCTCATGGCACCAGCTAAGAATGCAATGGTTCCAAGGATTTTCCATCAAAGAGATCATTAGGGATAGACGCGTTAGTTCAGCTGTGACTTCAAGTCAGGTTGTTTTTCCATCTTGTTACCGTGGCCACTGTATTGTTGGTTTTGGAATGGCCAAGATGACCCTGGTACAAGGATTTTATTAAGGTGAGTATAGGATCCTCTCCAGTGTTGGCGCTGGTGAAAGATCTGTTGGTTCAGGGGCTGATCTAGATACATATCTGTTGTATCTTATGGCCTGGCTTTTGATAAGGTGAGAAAAACAGGATATTCCGTCTAGGTCATAGCTACTCTATTATGTTCTAGAAAGACTGTGACCTCTTTATCCTATGTCTGTGTGTGGCAAGTTATTGCCATGTGCTCCTCTGTATTGAAGATCTTGGATCTTGTGCAGGTTGGTTTGAACAAGGGGTTGGTCTTAGGCTCCCTGAAAGTGTAGATAGTGGCCATAATTTGATAAAGAGGTTTATCCCAGGAAAGCAAGCAGCCTATTCTCACATATGGGTGACGTCACCGATGGAGCCTGGATGCAGAAGCCTCGCAAGCAGATTTGCTTGTAGAAATTAGAAGTTTCGAGTCGACTGCACCGCTCATGCGTGAGTGCCTTCCCGCCCAGCGCAGAGCGAGGCTCCTCAGTTCTCAGTTTTCCGCAGAGCCAAGAAGTCCGTCTTTGACTCTCTGCATTTAACTTTCTTTCTTCGTGCCTTCTCTCTTCGCAGTTTGTGTTTATTTTCTTCACGAATCGCTGTGTTGTTTTATTTCTAGTTATAAAAAAAAAATTTTCTTTCTTCTGTTCGACTGCTGGGGCAGGCCGCCAGGCCGCAGCCCGTGGGCTTCACTTTGCAGCGCCTATTTATCCCAGGACAAGCAGGCAGGTATTCTCACTAGTGGGTGATGTCATCCGACAGAGCCCCGATACAGACATCTTGCAAGCATGTCTTGCTTGAAGAAACTCAGAAGTTTTGAGATGCCCGCACCGCGCATGCGCCAGTGCCTTCCCGCCCGATGCTCCGGACGTGTCTCCTCAGTTCTTTTTCTTCCGCGGAGCTGAGAAGTCTATCTTCAATTTGCGCCCATTGAATCTCTTTTTTGCCGCGGGTTGAGTTCTTTTGGCTCTCCTGTGCATTTATTTCTTTCTTTGATTTCTTTTTTAAAAAAAAAAAAAAAAAAAATTTTTCCTTCCGATACCGGGTCGGCCGCGTGGCTGGGGCCCCGCGCCTTCGACCTTGCGGCGGAGCTTTTCCGGCCTATGTCCCGGCCGATTACCGGTTTTAAAAAGTGTAGCAAGTGCCAGCGCGCGATTTCGCTCACGGACCCTCATCGACGCTGCTTACAGTGTCTGGGACCGGATCACTTCCCGAAATCGTGCCGGCCTTGCTCCACTCTGATGGCGAGAGCGTTTAAGCGTCGCTGTCTGCTGTGGGAGTCCATGTTCAAGATGGAAGCTTCATCGGATCCTGCAGCTTAGACATCGACGGGTGCTTCGACTCCTTCGGCGAAGCCCTCTGCCTCCCCGGCTGTTTCGGGCCTCCTGAAGCCGGCATCGTTCACACCGGTTTCGGCCCCGACGTCGGCGCCGGTGCCTTCATCCGTCTCCTCGGAGCAGGTATTGACCCCGACTGTTCCACCAGTGGTGCTAAAGGTGCCGAAGACTGGCAAGCAGAAGCACGCAGCACCCAAGGAGCGCGGAGACCGTGCGGAAGGGCCCCCTTTTGGTGCGGATCCCTCCATATCGGCTTCGTTGCGGTCCATCCTGGAGGCTCAGTTCGTGGAGCTCATGCAGACCATGGGGCCTCGGCTGATTGCCACCATCCAGGGTGACCTTCCAGCTTCGGCTTCGAGGGGCGGACCGCCCCCTCCTCCTCCTCCTCGCCGCACGACATCGTTGCTCGGCGAGGAGGAGCGGCGAGCGGTGTCCGGGTCCTCGAGGAGGTCCTCCATTAGCACTGTACCTCCTTTGGAACCGATTCCCTCGAGGAGGGCCTCCCTTAGTGATATGCCTCCCTTGGAGCCCATTCCCTCGAGAAAAGCCTCGTTTAGTGACCTACCTCCCTTGGAACCGATTACTCCGCCCCATGACTCAGTATGGCGTCCACCTTCGGGGCCACCCAGTCCTGGGCATAGCAGGAAGCAGGACGAATTCTTCTGAACCCCCTATCAAACCTGGGCGGCGAAGGGGGAGGCGCCGCCTCTGCGATCGACGGCATCGAGTCCAATCTGCTCCTTGGAGGCGTCTGACCCAGTTTCTCACAGACGGGCTCGATCCCCTTTCAGGCATCGGGAGGGGCATCGATCCAGACATTCTTCGAAGCATTCCTCTCGACACTCGACCGTTTCGCCTCAGAAGAAATTGCCTCGGTTGGGGTATGCGGCTTCGACTGGGTCTCCTCCTCCGGGCCCGGAGTTCGAGGACACCGAGGTTTTCTACTCGTCCTGTTGCTCGCAGGCCTCTCTGGAGCCTGAAGCCTCTTCTTCTTCTAGTCCGTCTCGCAGACCGGCGACGGCAGACCAACTGTCCTTTTCATTGTTCCTCAGGCAGATGGCGGATGACATGGACATTACTCTCGATGCTGGGTCTCGATATTCCAAAGAGTACCTCGATACCATGCACTTGCCTCGTCCTCCGGCAGAGTCCTTGCGGCTTCCCCTGCACAAGCTCCTCGACCAGACCTTCATGCGATGCTTCGAGTCTCCTTACTCTATCCCTGCGGTCCCTGGCAAATTGGATGCGCGGTACCGCACGGTGCATCATAAAGGCTTCGAGGGTCCTCAGCTTTCTCACCAGTCCCTCCTGGTCGAATCCTCGCTCAAGCGGTCTCATCCTGGCCAGGTCTATGCTTCAGTGCCTCTGGGCCGCGAGGGCAGAACCATGGATAAGTTTGGTCGACGCATCTATCAGAATTCGATGATGGCGTCTCGAGTCCTGAATTACAATTTCCACTTTGCAGCCTACTTGGAATTTTTTCTACCTGTGCTTCGGAAGTTCACACCGTACATCGAATCCCAGGCTAGGTTTGAGTTTGAGGAAGTGGTTGCTTCGCTGTCCCAACTTCGGCTTCAGTTAATGCAATCTGCCTATGATGCGTTCGAGCTCTCCGCCCGAGCGGCGGCCTGCTCGGTGGCGATGCGCCGGTTGGCCTGGTTGCGGACCATTGATATGGACCCGAATCTTCAGGACCGCCTGGCAAACGTCCCGTGTGCTGGGGCGGATCTTTTTGACGAATCCATCGAGACTGTCACGAAGAAGTTGTCTGACCACGAAAAGTCCTTCCAATCTATCCTTCGGCCGAAACCGAAGCCTCAGCAGTCTTGACCTTCTCGTCCGCCGTTGATTTATCAGAGGCGTTATCAGCCGAGGCAAACTCCTCTTGCGAGGCAACTGGCGAAGCGTCAGCCTCCCCAAAAGGGTCAGCCTAAGTCTCAATCGCCTGCTGTCCCTAAGACCACTCAGCCTTTTTGACTGTCTCGTCGAGGGCATAACCAACCTTGTTCTGCCTCCCCCTGTTTTTCCCATCGGAGGGCGCCTCCATCATTTTTATCATCGCTGGGAGGCCATAACAACTGACCTCTGGGTCCTTACTATCATCAAGGAAGGATACTCTCTTCATTTCCATCGGGTCCCTCCGGACCACCCTCCAAGAGAGTATCCTTCCAACTTGACTCAGACCGCCCTTCTTCTCCAGGAAGCTCAGGCTTTGCTCTGGCTTCGTGCCGTGGAGCCGGTCCCGACGGACCAACTGAACCAGGGGTTTTACTCCCGGTACTTCCTTGTTCCAAAGAAGACGGGCGACCTGCGACCCATTTTGGACCTCAGGGCCCTCAACAAATTCCTAGTCAAGGAGAGGTTTCGCATGCTGACACTTGCTTCTCTCTACCCTCTCCTCGAGCAGAACGACTGGTTATGTTCTCTGGATCTCAAGGAGGCCTACACTCACATTCCCATTCATCCGGCCTCCCGCAAGTTCCTCAGATTTCGGGTGGGATATCTACATCTGCAGTATCGAGTGCTTCCATTCGGCCTGTCCTCGTCTCCCAGAGTCTTCACGAAGTGTCTGGTGGTGGTGGCCGCTGCACTCCGGAACAAGGGTCTTCAGGTATTTCCATACCTCGACGACTGGCTCATCAAGGCCCCGTCAGCTCCAAGGGTCATTTCGGCGACCTTGACCACGATCTGCTTCCTGCAGAGCCTAGGCTTCGAGATCAATTTTCCCAAATCTCATCTGCATCCTACCCAGTCCCTTCCCTTCATCGGGGCGGTACTGGACACCATCCAGCTTCGAGCATTCCTTCCTCCTCAGCGCATGGATGCTCTTCTTCGTCTCTGCCAGTCTGTTTCTTCTCGCCAGTCCATCTCAGCGAGACTCATGATGGTCCTCCTGGGCCACATGGCCTCTACAGTTCAAGTGACGCCCTTTGCCAGGCTCCATCTCAGAATTCCTCAGTGGACCCTAGCTTCTCAATGGACTCAAGTGTCAGACCCGTTGACTCGACACATCATAGTCACTCCTGCTCTTCGGCAGTCTCTACTTTGGTGGATGACCTCTTCGAATCTATCCAGAGGTTTGCTGTTTCACACTCCTCCTCATCAGAAGGTTCTCACTACCGATTCCTCGACCTATGCCTGGGGGGCTCATCTGGATGGGCTTCGCACTCAGGGATTCTGGACCTGTGCGGACCGACTCCATCAAATCAATCTTCTGGAGCTCAGAGCCATCTTCAATGCTCTTCAAGCTTTTCAACATCTGCTTCACGACATGGTGGTCCTCATTTGCACCGACAATCAGGTCGCCATGTATTATGTCAACAAGCAAGGGGGACGGGCTCGGCCTCCCTCTGCCAGGAAGCTCTCAGAGTCTGGGATTGGGCGGTTCGCCACAACACCTTCCTCAAAGCTGTCTACATTCAGGGGAAGGACAATGTCTTGGCAGACAAACTGAGTCGTCTTCTCCAGCCTCACGAATGGACACTCCACTCCAAGCCCCTTCATCAGATCTTTGCTCAGTGGGGAACGCCTCAGATAGACCTCTTTGCGGCTCCCCACAATTTCAAGCTGCCTCAGTTTTGCTCCAGGATCTACGCTCCTCATCGCCTCGAGGCAGATGCTTTTCTGCTGGATTGGGGGAATCGCTTTCTGTATGTGTTTCCGCCATTCCCTCTCATTCAAAGGACTCTGGTCAAGCTGAAGTCCGACCATGCCACCATGATTCTGATAGCTCCTCGGTGGCCCAGGCAACCTTGGTTCTCCCTTCTACTTCAACTCAGCAGCAGGGAACTGTGCCTACTTCCAGTGTTTCCTTCACTCCTTACTCAGCATCAGGGGTCTCTGCTTCATCCCAACCTGCAGTCTCTCCACCTGACAGCTTGGTTCCTCTCAACGTAACTCTGCACCAGTTTTCCCAGGCGGTGAGGGATGTCTTGGAGGCTTCCAGGAAGCCTGCTACTCGTCAATGCTACTCCCAAAAATGGACTAGATTTTCTTCATGGTGTATTTCCAATTCTAAGGAGCCTCAGCGAGCCTCCCTATCCTCTGTTTTGGACTATCTTTTACATCTGTCTCAGTCTGGTCTCAAGTCGACATCTATACGAGTCCACCTGAGTGCTATTGCGGCTTTCCATCAGCCTCTACAAGGGAATCCTCTCTCCTCTCATCCTGTGGTTTCCAGATTTATGAAAGGACTTTTTCATGTCAATCCTCCTCTCAAACCGCCTCCAGTGGTTTGGGATCTAAATGTTGTCCTTTCTCAGCTTATGAAACCTCCTTTTGAGCCTCTGAGCAAGGCTCCACTAAAGTTTCTCACTTGGAAAGTGGTTTTTCTGGTGGCCCTCACATCTGCTCGCAGGGTCAGTGAGCTTCAGGCCTTGGTGGCGGACCCACCTTTCACAGTATTCCATCATGACAAGGTGGTCCTCCGCACTCACCCGAAATTCCTGCCTAAAGTGGTCTCTGAATTTCACCTCAACCAATCCATTGTGCTTCCAGTGTTCTTTCCAAAGCCTCATTCTCATCCTGGAGAATCAGCTCTTCACACTCTGGACTGTAAACGTGCTTTGGCTTTCTACTTGGATCGCACCAAACCACACAGAACTGCTCCTCAACTTTTCGTCTCCTTTGATCCAAACAAGTTGGGACGACCTGTATCGAAGCGCACCATCTCCAACTGGATGGCGGCTTGTATCTCTTTCTGCTATGCCCAGGCTGGATTACCCCTTCCCTGTAAGGTCACAGCCCATAAGGTCAGAGCAATGGCAGCCTCTGTAGCCTTCCTCAGATCGACACCGATTGAGGAGATTTGTAAGGCTGCCACTTGGTCCTCGGTTCATACATTCACCTCTCATTATTGTCTGGATACTTTCTCCAGACGGGATGGACAGTTTGGCCAAACAGTGTTACAAAATTTATTCTCTTAAGTTGCCAACTCTCCAACCATCCCATTGAGGTTAGCTTGGAGGTCACCCACTAGTGAGAATACCTGCCTGCTTGTCCTGGGATAAAGCAATGTTACTTACCGTAACAGTTGTTATCCAGGGACAGCAGGCAGCTATTCTCACGTCCCACCCACCTCCCCTGGGTTGGCTTCTCTGCTAGCTACCTGAACTGAGGAGACACGCCCGGACCATCGGGCGGGAAGGCACTGGCGCATGCGCGGTGCGGGCATCTCGAAACTTCTGAGTTTCTTCAAGCAAGACATGCTTGCAAGATGTCCGTATCGGGGCTCTGTCGGATGACATCACCCACTAGTGAGAATAGCTGCCTGCTGTCCCTGGATAACAACTGTTACGGTAAGTAACATTGCTTTATCCAGGGACAGCAGGCATATATTCTCACAACCCGCCCTCCTCCCCGGGGATGGCTTCTTTGCTGGATATGGAACTGAGGACCACGAGGTGGGGATGCGCCCTCTAGTGGGCAAGAAGGCATGCACATGCGTGGTGCAGCATAGCAAACTTGAAACTTCAATCAAGTTTGCTTGAAAAGCTGTCCGCGCTGGGGCTCCGTAGATGACGTCACCCACATGTGAGAATATATGCCTGCTGTCCCTGGATAACACCTGTTACGGTAAGTAACTGTGCTTTACGTCCCACTCACCTCCCCTGGGTTGGCTTCTCTGCTAGCTACCTGAACTGAGGAGACACGCCCGGACCATCGGGTGGGAAGGCACTGGCGCATGCGCGGTGCGGGCATCTCAAAACTTCTGAGTTTCTGCAAGCAAGTATGCTTGTGAGACGTCCGTATCGGGGCTCTGTCGGATGACATCACCCACTAGTGAGAATAGCTGCCTGCTGTCCCTGGATAACAACTGTTATGGTAAGTAACATTGCTTTATCTTCACTCACCAGGACAGGTTATTGAATATGCCTGATTTGGAGAACATTTTTTGGTGTTCTCAGGACCGTGCTGGGACATGTTTCCTCCGCACAAAGGACCAGGTGAGTTTCTCTGGTCACATCTGTGTAGCAGTCTTCACTTTCATGGAGGCTGTCTCTTCAGTTCTTCATGTACTCCTACGAGCCTAGGCTCTCTGAGTTTTATTCATATGGCAGGTTTTACACACTTCATGTGTTCACCCTGCACTCCAACTCTGTTTTCTCTTGAGAGTCTCCGTGGGATCTTATGCAGTCCTTCCTGTTTTCTCTTGCTGATTCTCCTTGAAAGGTTCTCTTTGATTCCTGGAATTAGGGCATCTCATCCCTTCTTTCTCTTACTTTCCAAGAACACGGGACGCCTGTTTTTTTCTGGATCTCAGACCTCATGGCTCTGCTTCCTGGTTTTCCAGGCAGCCGCCGCATGCTCCCATTCCTACGGCTTTCCAGCTATGCTTTTCAGTTCTTTTCAGCCGTTCAACTTGCCAGTATAGGTTTTTTCTCTTCAACTGGTATTTGCTCCCAGATTCTTCAGGAGCCGTCTAATTGTGCTGGCCACATCTATTAGATTACAGGGCCTTCTCATTCTTTCCTTTAAAAAAAAAAAAACCAACCCAAAATCCGGTTTTTCCCTGTTGTTTTTTCCAGGGAAATGGTTCAGATGCTTTTCTCAACCATCTCATTTTCTTTAGATTTCAATTTCCATACCCGAATTCCTGTCATTGGGCTACTCCTTGACAGCACTCTTCGGAGAGTGTTTCTTCTTTCAGATTGCTTTCAATCTCTCATCCGTCTGGGTCCGCAGTTTTTTCTTTTTTCAATCCTTTCCTGCCAGACACATGATGATTCTTTTGAGCAACAGGGCTTCTCCTGTTTCTGTTATGCCGCTTCTCCTGTTTCTGTTATGCCACGGGTCAGACTACATTCTTGTACTCCTCAGTGGTCTTTTGTTTCCAGTGGTAGCAGATGAGGGCTTATCTCTCAAAGCATGTATATCTTTGATCTGCAGTTGCTTCTCTTATGATTGATCTCCTCTAGTCTGTCTGGAGATTCCCTTTTTTCTTTGTCCCCTTCTTGCATGGTCATCATGCCTGATGCATCTTTTTTCTGCATGGGGGGCTCGTATAAGTAATCTGCAGCCTCAGGGTCTTTCGACTGCCATGCATCCTGGATAATGGGTTTTCCTTATGTCTCTCACCTCTGCCAGAAGGGTCGGTGAGTTTTCATTCAATGCTAGCAGATTCATCCTTACCAGTCTTTCATCTTACCAAGGTGATTCTGTGTTCATGTCCACAGTCTCTTCTACTAATTTTATCTCACTCAGTCAGTTCTTCTGTCTGTGTTGTTTCCTGCACCTCGTTTTTCCGACGAGAGCTCTTGCTTTGTATACTTTGGACTATAAGTGGTTTTTTGTCCTCCTTGTTTCACCGGTCAAAGCCGCAGCGATTTTATCCAAACCTTTTCTTTTGATTCAACCCAGTTTGGTATCCTATATTCATGAGAACCATTTTCTTCTGGCTGATTGCCTACCTCTTGTTCTGCTTTACTCAGACTGGCCTGGCAGGGGGATATCGTGTCCCAGTCCCTGAGTTCGTTTCTGGCAGCTTTTGTTGTTTTCCTTACAGCTATATCTTTAAGGAACTCTGTACAGATGCCACCTGGTCCTCAGTGCATTCCTTCACTTCTCACTATTGTATTTCAATTGTATTTTATTTGGCCAACTCTCCCACCATCCCATCTCTGTTAGCTTGGAGGTCACCCATCAGTGAGAATATGTTGCCTGCTTGTCCTGGGATAAAGCACAGTTACTTACTGTAACAGGTGTTATCCAGGGACAGCAGGTAGATATTCTCACAACCCACCCACCTCCCTAGGTTGGCTTCTTAGTTGGCTTATCTTAACTGAGGGACCGTGCACCTACGTCGGGTGGGAAGGCACTCGCGCATGTGCGGTGTGGGCTGTCGAGAACTTGTTCAAGTTCTTGAAGTGTCTGTACTGGGGCTCCGTCGGTGATGTCACCCATCAGTGAGAATATCTGCCTGCTGTCCCTGGATAACACCTGTTATGGTAAGTAACTGTGCTTTTTGAGCCCTTGCTCTTAGCCCGTTACTCTAATTGCTTGGTGGCTTTTTCACTTTAGGAATATATTGATATGACTTGTCTCTCATCAAGATTTTACATAATGATGAAAAGATCATGATTTATGAGATATGTAATTGTGTATGCTGAACTTTTTTTTATCTTCAGTGATTTTTTGGTGAAAATTGTGCAAGTGGATGACAGCAGTCAGCAGAAGACTTTGCGAGGACATGAGGCTCCTGTCTTAAGTCTGGCCTTTGACCCCAAGGATGCATTTTTGGTATGGTCTATTGGCCACTTTAAATGTGTTGGTTTATCTAGCTATATTTTTAAACTAGACTAGACTGATAGCGGCAAGTACTGTCATGCAGAGGGTCTTAGGTTTGATTTTAGGCTAAGTTTCTGTTCCCCCCCCCCCCCCCAACTCAACCTGAGCAGCCAAAGACATTATGGAAATAGTGTTGACAACTGTGGTGGAAGAAGCCAGTCATTGTACAACAGTGACATCTAGTTGCTGGATTTGTTACCCACAATTGCTATCTTAAGGAAACAGCTTTGGTATGTAATTCTGGTTTGACTACTTTTGTACTGATTGAACCAAGTGAGTTGGAGAGGATATAAAATAAGGGCAAACGTGGATATTTGCTAGTGCAGGCCACTAATGATTTATCCCAAAAGAAGATTGTTTCAATTGAATTGGAGATTCTGGGGCCACGAGATCACTGCTAGGATAAAGAAAAAATTGTAATTATGCTGGATTTCTTAGCGATGTATGTATTATGGAAACTGCATAGTTGTATGCGGTATATAAATTTTTAAATAAATAAATATTGCTAGATGTTAGGGCTTTTTCAAATGTTTGCAATGATTTGCCTAGATTTAAGAGAGGAATTTTTTTTACATATAAAATACAATTGGCTGACATTTTAATGTGTTGCCCTCTGTATCACCTCTAAAGACGGAATTGCCCAAACATAAATAATACAAAAATGGTTTATCTTGATGGATATTCCCTTTCAGCTAAACTATATCCACAAGGGAGATGCTATCCCCTATAAATAAATTTAGCAGATTATATGTCACAAGGTTATATGTCACAAGGTTATATGTCACAAGGTTGGTTCTTAAGTATGCCATTCCTGTCAGTAAAATGTAATGACGTCAAACTGGCACAATTTCTACTAATTCTGTCCACTATCCACCATCCAAAAGTAGTATACTGAAATGGTTCCTTTTTAACATCAGATTATTGGAACCCCACTCCCTTTTCCCGGCTAAGTGCTGTGCAGGTTAGTGCTGCATTACTAAAAAAAATCTAAAATTAGTGAAGTTTAAATTTTAAGAATGTTCTGTACACGTCAGCCTAATGATCAGCCATAGGAGCTCCAGTAAGAGATTATCAGTACTACATTGGCCTTGATTTGAACAGAGATGCATTATTCTCCAGCACTATCATCTCTGTGTAGGAGACAGGGTAGTAGAAATTTGTTGTCTAGGTCAGACAATTCAGGCACAAAAGCCACTGAAGACTAGTCCTTTGGCTGTTGTGTGCTGCACAATAGCACTTCAAGAGGTTAAAGAAAAAGGAGAGGGAGGGAGCTTTCCTACATGAAGCATCACCTTTAAAGAGACAAATGGAACGAGGAGCGTATGGCGCAGTGGTTGGAGCTACAGCCTCAGCACCCTGGGGTTGTGGGTTCAAATCCAGCGCTGCTCCTTGTGACCCTGGGCAAGCCACTCAGTCCTCCATAGCCCCAGGTACATTAGATAGATTGTGAGTCTACCGGGACAGACAGAGAAAATGCTTGAATACCTGATTGTAAAACCGCTTAGCTAACCTTGATAGGTGGTATATAAATACCTAATAAACTTGAGAACTTGTAAAGGAGAGGAATTTAGAATATATATGTTACTAAGTAGAATAAAATTAACTTTTAATAGACATCAAAAATTCTTTATGACTTATGTTTTTTAAAATAAAATTGTATTTCTATGCAACAGAAATCATTGTCCTGATATAGATATATATTTTTTTACAGGCATCAGCCAGCTGTGATGGTTTTGTTAGAGTCTGGAATATCGCAGAGCAGGTAAACACTTTCCATTTAATTGTGCTACCGTCTGGAGGCTTGGGTTAATTTCTTACCCAGTCATGTGAAAAATATGCATCCCTTGATAGACATCTTAAACTGAAACCAGGGCCTATTTTGACACAGATCACATTATTTGCAGTCTTTATATTTCTCCAGAGGGTTTTATTTTGAGGGTCTAGAAGGCATCAGCAGAATTGTAGAACACTAAACATTGTGCAAAAAAGGTTGGGAGGATATTTGAGTTGAGTGGTTTGTTAAAATTTTGAAATGTAAAAAAGTAAGGCTATTCTGTATGCAGTTTAGTTTCTTTAATTTGCAATTTTTCAGTTTGTATTTTATATTTCTTACCTTTTCATTACTTTTTATTCTTTAATGTTTTTAGAGCTGCATTTTGATTAAAATTTGTAATTATCATTTCTTTCACAATTACTACTACCACTAGTTATCATTTCTATAGCTCTACTAGACATACATAGTGCTGTACATCAAACATAGAAGAGACAGTCCTTGCTCAAAAGAGCTTACAATCTAGTCAAGACAGACAAAATGGACAAGAAGGTGCTCATGAATTACAGATGGAATGATAAGATGATAACCACTGCTAATAGTCTATCTACAATTGATTCTATAAACTTTCACCTAAAATACCTTAACTTCTGGACAATATGACGTATGAGAGAAGGATGAGAGCAAACATCACAAGACCAGCAGTTGCAAGAGGCTATCAGTCTTGTTCTAGGCTATTTCTTAGCCATCCATACCACTGAATGACTACAAAATACATGGATTGAGCCAACCTAGCACATAAAATCAATCTAATAGCTGAGTGCCAAAGTATACCCTGGCTACCTACCCCTCTAAGTCAGATGCCAGACTAGGGAAGGGAGAGAAATGCCATACGAGGGAAGGGAAGGGAGAGAAATGCCAGACGAGGGAAGGGTGAGAGATGCCAAACAAGGGAAGGGCAGGGGAAGGGACTGGCTCTGGAAGGGTGTATTTTTACTGCTTTGGGATGCTGGAGGCTGGGTCGTTATCCCCTATTTTAAAATGTAATTAACTGGGTTCTTTGTGTTGTTTTCTAGTTAATGAATGGCTTAAAAATTCTCCAGTCATGGTACATGGTCTTGTCGTGCCATTGAGGCTTGCGCGCATCTGAGAAGCTGAAAGCTATGCCTTTGATAGTTTCACTACTAGCAGGGCCTCCCAAGGCAGATAGATTTCAGCGGAGATATCAAATTAACGTTATACCACCCATCTGGGCAGCAGCAGATTAGCAGTGTTGGAGGCAGAGGATCACGTTTGATGCAACAACAGCGACAACATCGAATTTATACTGTGTAGAAGAAAGGCCCTGCAATCTACTTCTGTATTCTGCCACAAAAACTTAATGATGATGATCAAGTCGCTAGGACTCGAACTTAAATTGATGGCACATAACAGCTTAAAAATTATAACCTGGAATGTGGATGGAATTGGTTCACCTATTAAACACAAAAAGATTTTACGTGCTTTACACTTACAAAAGGCTTCCATAGCCATATTATATGTGTCACAGAAACAAGTGGTGGTGATAATACAGGTAGATATGTATATATATGTGTGTGTGTGTGTATATATATATATATATATATATATATGTGTGTGTGTGTGTGTGTGTATGTCCGGAGCAAATCAGGGCAGTAGAAGGGCCCGAAGCAGCGTGTGAACACTGATACATACGCTGCTTAAATCGCCAGTTGTGCCCGCGGGAACGGAAGGGGGGGGGGGCGGCGGCAAATGACTCGGGTCCCGGGCAGCGGAAAGTTGCTGGGCTCCGCAGGCCTCCCCACCCCACCATCCTAACGTCAAACTGATACCTGAGGCCGGCCACCACCACTTCCGCAGCTCGCTCGCGCTTCGGCCGGTAGGTGGAGAGCAGGGAAGCTTTTGTGATGCACGAACACGCAGCAGCAGGATGGACCAGAAGCCGCGCATGCGCACTTCCTATGTGTCGCTACAGCTCACGGAAAAGCGGCACACACTTAGAAACTGCGCATGCGCGGCCTAGCATTTTATTATATTAGATATATATATATTTGTGTGTGTGTGTTTCATAAACTTATATTCAATATTCTGGCTATACCTGAGATTCCCCCATGACAAAACTGACCCAACTAAATCCCTTTGATTTGGGACACATTGGTTTTTTTTTTTAGATATATGATGCACACTTCATTCAAATCACCAAGATTATACCTATCTATCCAATGCTCACCAAACACATTCTATATTGGATTATATCTTGATAGATACTGGTTTATTTTCTAAGGTGGAAGAGGCAGTAATAGGACCCACAATGATATATGATCATACCCCAGTATGGATAACCTTAAAATTAGGAACAATCCAAGGTCCCTGTAGATGCTGGACCTTTCCATTAGACCTATACACAGACCTTAAATTTGAGGAATATATTTAGAAAATGGGCAAATTATAGCTGTTTTAGCACTCTTTGCTCCAGTAGCTTGGACTTAACTAGCTAGGAAGATGTTTAATCAACTGCTGCTGTTTTCTTAATGAGTCATAGAGAAGAAGACTGCAAAAAGGCCTGGGAGTAAAGGATTTTAAATTTGTCCTACATCAGTGATTTTAGTTTAGGATAATTGTTAAATTGTGCAAACAGTTATCTGTGTGTATCATAAAAGATTGATGGTATTTCACAGTGCATAGGCAATATGCAAAGATAGGAATCTCACTCTTCCCATAGTCTCACTTTGTCATAGTAAGATAGAAAAGAAGGAAGGTAGCAGAAGACAAGCTTGTGGAATCATGTCTTTAGCATTTATTATTTTCGAGATGCTTGGTGTCATAAATTTGCATTTCAGATGTGGGCAATACCATTAGTAATGAGTGCACAGTCCAGTAAGTTCTCAGTCAAGGTTTAAGTGCAATTTACATTTTCAGATTTGCTAAGTCAGTGTTCCCAGTCAATGTGCCATGGTCTTAAGCCAGTGCATGAACTCTGCTCTCAGCACCTTGCAGCAACAAGAGACACCAGCAATGGCTTTATAGTATGCAAAGCTCCTTTCTGAGCACTTATGTAGATAAACATGCCTCTTTCCTTCCTAGATGCAGCATGAGCTCTGGAATGCTGGAATAAACAGGCAGCATGAATGGCATGGATAACTGGGCCCTACTTTATTCGCACATTTCACATAATAGTTCCTCTTTCCTCCCCTCCTTTGAGTGCTTCTAGCCTATAATGAGGCTTTCAGTGCATTCCTAGTTTTTCTTTTGGCCATTTAAGTCCTCTCTCATATCCAGACAAGCTGGTGCATTGAAAGATATGTTTGAAAAATAGGTGAGAAAACCCAAAAAAACACTGTGGAGAGAGATGATTTTCCTGAAATGGACTTTATTATTAAAATATATATATAAAAAAGTCAACATAGCAATCCACATATAAACCTTAAGAACCTAGTTCGCTGGGAGCATTGGGCCCAACACGGTCCATGTTTTGACAAGAAAGTCTTCCTCGGGTCCCTGCTAGTCCTAGGGTGGAAAATACATGGAAAAGCTAAACAATCCAAAAGTACCAATGTGTAGAAGCTCCACATGAACCGCGATGCAAAAACCAATTCAATAAGAACGCACGTTTGAAATAGTGTCATTTTTAACCTGAAGGGGAAAAATAGGTGAGCCTTGAGTTTGAAAAAGTTGGGAAACACTTGGTTGGATCATAAGAGCAAGAACTCATGGCAGTCATTTCCTATTGGTGATCTGTACGGGACAGGAACGTAGGAAGATCGCTCCAGCCCCGAAAGCCCGCTAGACCACAGGTAAGGCCGGGATGCCGGGAGGGAGGCGGGGGTTGCTCAGAGCCGGACGAGAAGTTATTTGCGGTACTTCACCATTCGCGATCCGGCTCTGCCCCTATCCCCCGTGAATACCGAGGGAAAAGTGTAGTCCATCTTTGAAAACATTCTGGGCACTTAATTGATTTTTGATACATATGCCATCATGCTGGGTAACAATCAACTGACTTAACATTGAATTAGTGAAATTAAGAGGTCTATTTATCAAAACCACATTGCATTTTATTTACCATGATTGTCATTGTTTGCTGTTGAGTCTGTTTAATTATGCATATCAGTGCAAGACTAGGTTTGATAAAGAAATGTCCAAATGTAGGATGAACCATTTTAGAAACGGTTACAAAGTGTGGAAATAAGAAAATGTCTTCTAATGTGCCATTTCCAGATATGTGAGATGAGTTGGTCCTTGCTACAGAAATGTAATGATGTGGTAAATGTGAAGTCTATCTGCAGGCTTGCATGGCAGCCAAAAAGTGGAAAGGTAAAGAACATTCATCTATTCTAAACTGAAGTGATTTTGTCTGTGCTGGGGATGCGACATTCTACCAACTTAAAAAAATTGTTTTTATAATTATTATGTGTATATATATAGGATGTAGATAAATGCTAGTATGTTGATCACTGTAAATATTCCTAGCATAGAACTAAGGTTCTTAGTAGAACTCACATTTTGAAGTCACTTGCTTTAAGGAAATATTAATTGAAAAGAGAACTGCTTCAATAAAATGTAATATGTTCTCAACACATTTTGCTTTTTAATTATAATGGAGGATGAGGATTTTTGTTCTTTAAGCAGAAAGTAGGTAGTTTGTTAAAAAAAAAAAAAAATTTGTAGGTCGAATATTTTATATATTACTTGAAGAATAACAATGCTCGTGTCGCATCCAGCAACTGGCGTTGAATTTTTGGAGTTTTTTGGCTGACTGAGACATATCTGGTTGAGCTGATATTCATAAGCTGGCTAGTTAAGCCCAAAGATAAACCTGTGTAATAGGCAGGTCTGTCTGGCCTCTGAACTTAGCCAGTGGCCCACTGAATATTGGGTGACCGACTGTCACACAACATAGCAGGTCACCGGGTTAGCTGCTGACCTGGATATTCAGCAGGGAGTAGCAGCCTATTTCCTGCTGAGTATTGGCAGACAGTTGGCTATGTGGTTTTTTTTGGCTGCTGCCACATATTGGGCGGAAGATTTCAGCATATTGTCTACAATGGCATTCAGATCTTTATCTGGGGTGCTGACTTCGAAAGTGGACCCTAGGATCTAGTAACTATGATTTGGATTGTCATGTATGTATAGTGTGGAATATAAAATGATTCTGTCATATTCAGTGCATTTAACAGTGAAGCAAATGTTATAATGTGGCTTAGGCATTGAACATAATAACATAGTGTAGAATATAGTGTAAAAACAAATTTAGAGGCAGATATTGCTACTAGTGCACTAGAACCTTGTTAGGTGCTGACTTCTATAATGAATTTTATGATGCAGTAAACATTCTAGGTCTTCTTCTTCCCAGTGTATTTCATAGAACAGAAGTCTCATTACATAAGACATATGAATTGCCATACTGAGTCAGACCCAAGGCCCATGTAGCTCAGTATTCTGCTAACTGTTGCCAAACCAGGTCATAAGTATCTGGGAGAATACCCCAAAGTACCAAGATTCCATACCACTTATTCCGTGGGTTTCTCTATCTCAACCTTAACTGTTTATGGACTCTTGCCTCCAGGAATTAATGTAGCAATATTTAAAAAAGGTTTGGATTAAATGCTTTTACTACTTCCTCTGGCAGTGAGTTCCAGAGTTTATTTATGCAGTGAGCAAAATATTTTTTCCTATTTGTTTAAAAAATATTACTGTGCAGCTTCATGATGTGTCTTTAGTCTTTGTACTTTTTGAAAGAGTAAATAATTGATTTGCATTTATCTGTTCCACTCAACTCAGGATTCTGTAGATCTCTTATCATATCCCCCTCAGTCGTCACTTCTCCAAGCTGAAGAGCCCTAACCTCTTTAACTTTTCCCCAAAGGGAATTGTTCCATCCCCTTGATCATTCTGATTTCCCTTCTCTGTACCTCTTTCCAGTTTTGGTACTTCCTTCTTGAGATGGGGCAACTAGAATTGCATGGTCACACCATGAAGCAATAGAGGCATTATTTTTTAATTTTACTATTCCTTTCATATCATATAACATAACAACACACAACACATTTTTATTTGTATATTGCGATATACTGTGAAGTTCAATATGGTTGACAAAAATTAACTAAAGACCTTATATAAGCAGTGAGGGTGCAAATACACATATCCTAAGAGCAAGACCAGATCTGTGTCAGATACAATCATGATAAATTATTACGGAGGGGGGGGTTAAATTTTACGGGGAACCCCCTCCCCCTCCCCAAGTGAGCAATTCCTAACATTACTAACAGAAAGTGACTTTCCTCTTGCAGTGAAAAATGCACATGGTTACCTTAACGGAGATGCACGTTTCTCTTCATTCCCACCTTTTCTTCTTGAATTATAAACACCGACTTAGGGGGCAATTCTATAAAGGTCATCAAAATGGGCACCAAGATGCAGCTTGCTCATTGTTTAATGGCATCTGGGTGCCCAGTTTCTCATAGAATACTAACATAAATTGCACTTAAGTGCCAACATTTAGATATGCCCACTTATGTCATGCCCATGTGGGATCCCTACGAGGGTCAAGATAAGGAAATTGGGTCATTAGGGCATAGACAGGGGGGTGGGTAAGCAGAGTGGGCAGACTTGATGGGCTGTAGCCCTTTTCTGCCGTCATCTTCTATGTTTCTATATGCCAATAGCAGGTGTTAATGCATGCACCTACATTTATCCCTTTAGCTCATAACTTATTCAGCCCATGTGCCTCCCTTGTATGCCCCCTTGCTGTTCTATAACTTATGCACTCAATTGGTACTTTATTTTTGATAGACTCTTATAGAATGAGGGAGATGATGTGTAGTTAGTTTAAAACAAAAATAAAATAGGACTGTGTAATATTTTAAATAGGTTAGTTGGAAAACTGCTCTATTCAAATATGAGATTAAAAAAAAATTTAAAAAAATGCTATTAGTTGGCAATATTATGTAGAACATGACCTAGTGCAGGGGTGTCCAACCTTTTGGCTTCCCTGGGCCGCATTGGCCTAAAAAAATTTTTCTGAGGCTGCACAAATGCGCAAACGCTGCAACAAGACAGAGGAGAGAGCCGGCAAGATGGTAAACACCCAGGGGCAGCAGAGGAAAACACTGCATCGCCCTTGACCAGGGCCACACAAAATTCTTCACGGGGCCTTGGGCCGCAAGTTGGACACCCCTGACCTGGTGGCTATTTTTTCAGTGTCTTTTGCATACTAACCCTCTCCCCCCCTTTATTACAAAACCATAGTGTGTTTTTTAGCGCTGGCCATTGCGGTAACAGCTCCGACGCTCATAGAATTCCTATGAGTGTCAGAGCTGTTACCGCCGTGACTGGTGCTAAAAACCGCGCTAGGTTTTGTAAAAGGGGATGGGGGTGAATGGACTGTTCGGTTCTATATCTGCCATCATTTACTATGTTCTGTTAGAAATCTAGTTTGTAATGGTAATAATTTTAGACGGGTTGGTCTCATATCATATTTTCCTTTACCAGCTATTGGCAATTCCAGTAGAGAAATCTGTGCAACTGTATGAGAGAGATTCATGGAGCAATCAATTTAATCTTTCTGATGATTTCCTCACTCAGGTACATGCTGTCAGGCACTTCTTAAATGGCTCCTGCAAATAAATTAAACCAAATAAATATTTAATGTATGTTATATAATCAGGTTTATAGGTTAATAAGGGTCATACAGTTGGCATAAGCCTGGACAAAATAATCTGGTCCAGATTTAGAGCCAACTCAGCATCGGGCATCAGAAGGATAGGAATTGTATAACTGATCAATGGCATCTAAACTGCTCCTTAGTATTCTTATTAGACTAGTCATCAACCTGTGAGTTTTGTGCCCGTTGACCAGTGGAAAGAGACAAATCAAATAGTTCCATGTGATTTGCCCTTTAAGGGTACCATGCAAGCACAGATGTTCAGTATTTTTCTGTCTCCAGCCGCTGGTGATAATTTACAATGTAGATCCTGGGCTTTAACCTGGTAGGGTTCTGATAACCTTGGAAATATTTGAACAGACCCAGGTTTTTTTCACTTTGCTTTTTTCCCAGCAGAAATTCTTGGCACAGTTGTCAATCAACTGTTAGACACCACTAGATGCAATTCTATAAACAACGCCTAACTCGACTTAGATGTCAGTAGGCATCATAATTTTAGATGCTGGTATAGTAGGCCTAATTTACATGTACCTTATACAAATGCCTAACGATGTCTAAATCATACCAGGTCTATTCTCCACAACTAATTATGCCCACTTTCCAGTAGGTGCGGGTAGGCCCCGGTAGGCGCCTTGATGTAGGTGCTTCAACGTGTTACACACAGAACTCATAATTAATAGTGTTATTTTATTTTTAATTAGCTTTTAATTTTGAGTTCCTTGCATTACTTGACTAGGTACCACTGATCTGGCTGCCTAGCTTAGGCTCCATTTATAGAATCAGGGTCTTTGTCTTTCGTAAAACAAAAGTATATTTTTTTATTCTTTTCTATTTTATGCTATTTGGCTCTCTGTATTAAGAAAAATATTGGTCTCTGTTGACTGTCCCTTGTGGGATCTCAGAGAATTATTTAATTTTCCTAGTTTCTTGTGTGGTGCATTGCTCTCTCTAATGGTTACCTCGTTTGCAGCCAAATGACTGGCCATTTTTCTTTTCTTTTTTTAACAGTCATACTCCAAGGTTTCATGAAAGACGATTTGTCTGGCAGTCCTGAAAGTAACACTCCTGCGCTACCCCTGCTTTACTTGGGCAGGATAAAACAATGCTTTTAAAATCCTTTTAGGAGCATAATAAGCTGCAGTTCATTAACAAAACTTTAGAACTGAATTGGATTTTCTTCATGGTCTTTTAAGCTTGAGTACTGGAAGTGCAGTAGCAGTGGCACCATTTTAGTTCCTTCCGGCCAGACTAGCAGTTTACTCTTAGGAGATGTGTTCATTTTTTTTTTTCCTTGGAGGCAGTTCATGAGGCAACTGTTTTGTTTTGCTGGTTGGTCTAAAAAAAACCCAAAACGTAAGTTGAGAGGTAATCCTTAGAATTATATACTTGCCTGTCACTAACTGCATTGTAGTAATAGAGAGAGAGAAAGCAGTTTATAGAACTTCAGATGTACACTGCACTTTTCTTAGTGGACCTTGTTAAAAGAAAAGCGAAACAGAGATGGACAACTATTATTTTTTAAATCAGAGTTACTTTACCATTCAAAGACTGATTTGGAACTTGCCCTTGGAAGACAAATTATATATTGAAGCAACAAAAATAAAATGAAACCTTATTTCAAGATTCTAAGAAAGAGACATATCCCACTAGCAAGAAATTTGTGCAGAGCAGAAGGTTCTCATTTCAATCTAAAAACCATTACACAAATGTGCAATCTGAAATATTGGCTGAGAAGTAACTCCTGCACTCTGAATGTAGAGAAAATAAAAAGGTGAGTTCAAGTTTAGAAATGGAGTACAGGCTCAGAGAAAAAGTTGTTGCTAAGATTGCTCCCTGTTTTGTAGTAATTGTCTGCATGTTTTTCTTAGGACACGGTTGTTAAGCAAATTGCTCAAGTGAGGAGTGTCTTCAGTTCCACCCTCTCCTGTCTCCTGGACCCCTCCACACCTTACCTTAAAGCTCTGGTGGTCTAGCAGTGAAGTGGGGCAGGAGTGATCTTCCTCAAGAGACTGCTGCATAAACTCATGGCAGCCATTTTTGATCGCAGTTTTCATGGGGCAGGAGTGTAGGAAGATCGCTTCTGTCCCACTTTACCGCTAGGATGCCATGCTGCCATTTCCACCAACTAGTCATTAACCAGGTAGGTAGGTAAGTGAGGAATAGCTGTAGTATTTTCCAGTGTTTGATACCTGTGAGTGAATGCATGGAGTTCTAGAATGTTCAGTTCCCTCAGCTTGTGCTGCACATGGGGCTGGAACTTTGTTAGGGGAGGCAGAGATGGTGTCTTCCAGAACAGGCTGTTAGTTCTGTGAATTCACTAGGTCCTTTCTCTAGGCTGTTCTCTGGAGACTGACGTTCAGGATGTGTCAAGTGCTTTAGGAGCAGTTTCTTTTCAAAATCAATAAATGAAGGAATTACTAGATAATAAAGGGCAGTAGCTTCTTTTGGCATGAATACCTTTAAACCTGACAGTTTCAGTTTAACACTGCTGTCTGGAATTTAGTGCATGTGTATGCATATCTTCTCAGGTGAAATTCAGTGTGCATTTACTCCTTTGATTTTCAGAGGTGCCTTTGTTCTAATGCACACCTTGTCATAGAATATTTATTTCTGGTATGTCCCTTCTGGATTCTATACACGAGGGTGAGCTACTTTTTGTAAAGGTCTGGATGACTTTGGCCAGCGTGGTGGATTGCTGCCCTAAGTCACTTCCCGAGAACAAGGCTTTGGGGGAGAATTGCAATTCCTTTCATCGTAATGGAAGATTAGATTCTTACCTTCGATAATCTTCTTTCTGGTGGTCCCTGTTGGGGCAGTCATCCAACAGATGGAGTGGTGTTGGTGGCTCCAGATTGGCCATGAGGATTGCGGTACAGAGATCTCGTGCAACTACTAGTAGAAGATCCCCTGCAACTGCCTGTTTGGAATGATCTGTTAACAGGTTCTGGTGTGGATGGAAGGATCTAGCACAATTCTTGCTTCTGGCTTGGCTCTTGAAAGGGCATGGCTGACTATAAAAAAAGGGTTATTTCTACTCTTTTCTAAGAAGAGGTCAACTTCACTCACTTATGTGCGAGTTTGGTATATTTTTGAGAACTGGTGTGCTGACCATTATCTTGCTCCCCTAAAGACTTTGTTACCATCCAAACATTCTGGAGTTTTTACAGGGCAGTTTGGACAATGGCTTGCCCTGTCTTCTCTGAATGTCTAGTTAGTGACCTTGTCCTGCTTTCAGGGGTTTCTCCTCTGGTTTCCCTTCTGGATGTTGTTTGTTTCCTTTGTGGGAGTCTATCTTATTCCTTTCTCGATCTGGCCCTGCATTCCACCTTGGGACCTCAATGTGGTCTTATCAGTGTTGGTGGTAACTCCTTTTGAGCCCTTATTCAGTTGTTCATTGAAGGATCTCACCTTGCAGACAGTCTTTCTCGTCGTAACATCTCGGTATTGCAGGCAATTTCATGCTAGAAGGATGGTTGTGTACATAGGGAGAGGAATGACCAGTAGGAAAAAGGAGGTATTGATGCCCTCTGGTGAGATCCCATTTAGAATATTGTGTACAATTCTAGAGACTGCACTTTCCAAAAAATATAAACAGGATGGAGTTGGCCCAGAGGAAGGCAACTAAAATGATTGGTGGTCTGCGTCATAAGGTGTATGGGGACAGACTTGCCAAGATCTCAGTATGTATACTTTAGAAGAAAGGTGAGAGAGGGGGGAGATATGATAGGTATTTAAATGTCTCTGTGTGGTATAAATATGCATGAGGCAAGTCCCTTTCAATTGAAAGGAGACTCCAAAGTGAGAGGGCATAGAATGAGGTTAAGAGGTTAAAGGCTCAGGAGTAATATAAGGAAATACTTTTTTTTTACATAAGGGGTGGTAGATGTGTGGAATAGTCACCCAGTAGATGTAGTGGAGACAAAGACTATGATTCTAAAATGGCGCCTAAGTTTTACTGGTTTTAAGATCGTACCCCGACCTGATTCACTAAACGGCCCACCACCCACTTAACAATCCGATCCAACCCATACAAATTAGTAAAATCCCATGCAAAATAGCCAAGCGATTGATTCACTAACAATTGCTTGGCTATTTTGAATCAGATTTTACTATCCTAAAATCCAACTGCTGTAGACCTGTTGGTAATTGTGTTACTGACAGGTCTGCCTGGTTAAAATTTTTATTTTTTTTTAAATTTTTATAATGACACTGATATTTTGCATGTATTATACATGTAAAATATCAGCCCAATTAAAAAAAAAAAAAAAAAAGCCGTGCCCCCTCCCTTCCTGAACCATGCCGCGGCTTCAAAATTATGGCAGGAGAGATTCCCATTCCCTCTAGCTTTCGTACTGACTGCCGACTCCCCCCCACCCCCATCGCTTCAAAATTATGACAGGAGGGATGCCCATTCCCTCCTGGCACCGGACGCTGACCCCCCTCCCCGTTTCTGTCCCCCCTCCCTGTAAAAGTTGGGAGCAGGGGCGGTGCTCAGTCCCTCCTGCTCCTCGGCCTCCTCTGACGTGACTGGGCCTTAGGGCCCGCCCCAGTGCATCATGTGATACACGGGGAGGGCCCTAAGGTGCCCCGGGCTCCTCCCCAATCAGGGACTTCCTTAGGGTTGCCTCCAAGGCAATCTTCTTTTCAAAGTCTCTCTTTGCCCTTGAAGGTGCTCCTTGAAGGTTTGTTTGGGTTTTGGTTTTGTTTTTTTTACCATTTGCCTCATTTTATCATAGTCTCCTTTTCAAAACTTATGTATTAACATATTGGATTTCCTGTGTTTAGTTAACCCAGTTATGAAATCAAATCTGGTCATGTTAAAGTGGCACCAGTACCATTACCTCTTGTACCAGATCATGTGGTCCACTAAGAAGTAGATCTGCTGCAGAATTGCTTCCCATCATGTTGGTTCCTTGAAGGCAAGGACTGCTTTATGGAGCTTTATCTAGAAAGTTTATCTCCCTAACATATCTTGATGTTATGTTTATCAAGTCAATATTGAGGGTAATTGAAATCAGAAAATCTCCCCCCCCCAAAAAAATAAAAAAATCCTACCTTCAAATTATGCAATGATGGAGAACATAAAGTTTCAAATCTATAACAGTTATGGAGATAAAAAGACCTCAGTTCAAAAGGAAGCTGCATGCACAGCTACAACTATCTGAAAAGCAAGCTCACATTCATCATAGGCCAAAAAACCTCCACACACCATAAATAATTCAGTTACTGTACTCATAAATCTCCAAACATTGCTGTGTCATCAGATATCGTTCTTTTAAATATGTTTTTGTAGAACCAGCTCATTTGATTGCTTTTCTTTCTCTGAAACGTCTTGAGTGTGGAATACCAAATGTACCTAAGTGATAATTAGCTCTGCATCAGCACAGATTCAGTAATTTTCTTTCTAAAAATTTTTTCTTCAATTTAATTACCCTTTTCGTTAACCTTGGATCCCAATTGAGGACTAGTGTGTGATTAAGATAAGGAATGTTTTCTTTTTTCCTTTATACTTTGATCCATTATTAGGATTGGAAGTCAACCTAAATGTTATATTTTCTTGATTATACTTTCTGTACAAGTTATGCTTGATAATAATGTAAAATCTTATAAATAAATTAAAAACAAAAAAAAAAAATCTCCAAACATTGCATTAATAAGTCTAAATTGTATACAGAGCATATCGATTATTCCACAAAACTTCAAACCTAAGAAAAACAGTCATTTTAAAAACCAATTCAAGTTATTTAGCCTTCTCCTTTCCAAAAATTATATATTTGAAGTTGCCTGTTTTGCAATCACAACTGCTGCTTCTGGGGAAAACTCGAGCTCCCAGCAACCTGTGTCTAAGGTTTTCAAAATGAGTCGTTATTATGTGCCCTAAGTCTGACCTCTAGGTGTTGCAGCTGATATCTGCACCTGGAAAAATTGTTCTCCCTCCCCCCAAGAGGCTGTGAATACCCCTCCACTGCATTCTCAGCTCTGGATGGTTCCTGGAGCAGAGTTCTTGCTTAGGAGGCCAAACTGAAGACTTGTATGTAGGTACGACCACTGGGTAGGCCAATACTCTATGTTGACAAATTTTTGAACTATTTGTAATGTCTTTCCTATTAACTTATTTCAGTCCAGAATGAGATACAAGTTTTGAGTCTCATGTAAACTGTTGCTGCAGTGTGTTTGGAATTCAAACTTTGTTGAATGTTCCCCTTCATTAATGGCCTAGAATGAGTCTGAAGCAGTTTCAAATTGTTTGGAAGTGCAATGAGTAGGACGCTGCTGTTTTTAAAATTCCTTACAAAGATTTTGTCATGCCTTATAAACTGTATGTTGTAATAATATTAGTCTCACCTTGTAGATCCTGAATGTTGTGTCCTGGTCCCCCTGTGGGCAGTACTTATCAGCAGGTAGTATTGATGGCTGCATTGTTATCTGGAATGTGGTGACCAAGCAATGCATAGACAGGTATGCATAACTTTTCTTACTATATTCAAGGCATGAAATTCAGGTTTACTACAGTAAATACCTTGTACATCTTTTCACTTAGTTTTAGCACTATGAGCATTTATAAATATAAAACAAAAATGTACAGGCAGAAACTGATCCAGAAAAACAAAACCTGCCCTAGGAACCAAAAACATTACTATGAAGTCCTTCAGTATATCTGCTATAATAATTCCCTTAGCGCGCATGCGCACTCAAACCTGGTGGCTCCATGCGTCCGTAGCTCCGTGGCTGGCAGAGAAATTTGTATTGTAAGAAGAAGAGAAGTTGGTAAAGTGTTCGGCACGTGAGGCACGTACGTTCAATTTGCTGCGAGTGGCTGTTTACTTTACTCAGCAGCAGTTATTCTGTGCCGTTTGCCGCTTGATTTAAAAAAAAAAAAAAAAAAAAAAAAAAGGTAGGTGGGAGAAGGGGCACAATAATTGACATCCCCCTAACATCACCAATATTCCTCTGACATCCCGGACCTCCCCCGACATCCCCCTGACATCTCCACACACACACAGAAGGATAGGGGGCCAAACAGACGGGACATTGACAGACTGACAGAAAAGGTGGCAGTGAAAGACACACATAGAAGGATAGGAGGCCAGGGGGAGAGATTGAAAGAAAGAAAAAAAACAAAAAACCAGACAGTGGACAAGGAGAGAGAGACACACAGAAAAAAAGACATACAGCGGCCAAAGAGACAGACAGCAAAGAAAGACAGACAGACATACAGCGGCCACATACAGCAGCCAAGGAGAGAGAGCAAAAAAAGAAAGACAGACCACGGCCAAGGAGAGAGAGAGAGAGACAGAAAGAAAGACAGACACACACATCTATTCTAGCACCCGTTAATGTAACAGGCTTAAAGACTAGTGATATAATAATACAACTACCACAAAAAACAACAAATGAATGATTGGATGAGCTCAGAGATAATTTAACATTAATGCAACAAATAATGCAACATTAAAGCTCTTATTCTGAGGTCATCTTACATTGCAGGCATTTCACAGTAATGTTTTGATTTTCTGAAGTAGTTAAAAACACCAGTATAAATATTTATTAACAGTCTGACAAATTTTGGAGGTGAACATCTTGGCTGTTGTGCAGCTGGTAAAAATTATCACATGGATGATTTAAGTATATGTAGGAATTTTAAATTTAAGTATTAATGGATAAAACATTCAATGCAAAAAACTGTTTAAACAACAACAAAAAAATCTACACTTCCCACTAGTAGTTTCTCTTCATTTGATCTTTGTTATATTTTTGTGCCTTTTCTGCACTGGTGACTCAGCATGTCTGTATTTGATTAATTTGGAAAAGGTGCTTCCTTAGCTTTACTAGACCAGTCCAGAACCTGTGGGTTATGTTCGCTAACCAGCTGATAGAGACAGAGAAGCAGCTCTGCCCAATAAGGTTATATAGTCTTAGCTCCTCAGTATTTCTCTGTCTCCAGCACATGATGGGCTAACTGTGCAGCTTCTGAGCTAATTTGTTTTCAGGTGCAAAGAGCATATGAGTAATAACAGTAGGTGATATTCACCTTCTCGCGAGGTGATTATAGAAGGATGAAATTTGCATTCTCCAGCTCCACCTCTAGTGCTTTAGAGCCCCCTTCAGTTTTTTTCTTCTGTAAACGAGGTGAGAAGGTGTGATTCTGATTTGCTTTGATACCCTTTTATTAATTGGAAGGATTTTTATTTGAGTTTGAGGCTTTTGGTGCTGGAGAGGCTCCCAGTGCTCCTGGAGAAGCTCTCCCTAGGAGAGGACACAAACTCTGTGAAAGTAGTCAGCAGCTAGCAAGGCAACCCTCAGGCTTGTATTTGGACTTGTGGAGCTCTGGGTTCGTTTCCCTTAAAGCTAACTCATTCTGATTTATCAGGTGCTTGAGTGCTGGCTATTTTGCCCTGGTGTTGGTCCAGCAGGTGCTGGTTGTGTAAATTCCTCCCCCTGCTTGCGTGTGGATCCACGGGGGTTGAGGCCTCAGTCGGGCTTTTAAGTCTGACTGGTAGATCCCAGCAAGTGAACTTGGTTTGCTGTTTGAGGCAATGTCTTCTCTAGTTGTAGTTTTGGTGACAATTGAAGCACCCTAGCTCAGCACAGATAGACAGTGAGTACTATGGGAAAAATCATGGGGGGGGGGGTTGATTTTGCTGGTTTTAAGTATTTTGGAGACTGTATATAAACACTTTCCCAGAATTTTTTGATCTTTTAGGGCAGTGGTTCTCAAATCTATCCTAGGGGACCCCCAGCCAGTTGGGTTTTCAGGATATCCCTAATGAATATGCATGAGAGAGATTTGCATATAATGGAGGAGGCAGGCATGCAAATATGTCTTATGCATATTCATTAGGGATATCTTGAAAACGCAACTGGCTGGGGATCCCTCAGGACAGGGTTGAGAATCACTGCTTTAGGGGGTTTGCCAGGGCCATTTTTAATGCAACCATGCTGCTGCAGCGACCATTTTAGCTTTTCCCAATTTTTATTAAAAGCCTCTATCTACCTCAAAATCCCTTCAGTTTTGCCCCAAATCACTTGGGATGGACTCTTCTAGTGGAGATACCCCTATATTATACCAGATTTGTGATGGATGGCCGGCAGAACAGTGGCCGTGGATGACGTACTACGGGGCACATGAGGGAGGGGCGGGAGCCTCGGGCTTAGCCCCTTCTGGTTTCCTTAAGGCTGGGGGATCTCAGAGGACTCCTTGTTCTGACAAAAGAACACCTCGGAACACTTTGGAGGATGATTGGGTGAAGCACAGGTGCATGGAATCAGTGGAGCCCAGGACACAGCAAAGAGCAGCCCTGAAGGGCGCTGTGGAAGCCCCTGGTCAGGGATTTACCCTGGAATTTGTGAATTTGCTCTGGAAAGCTTACTTTCCTTTAACTGGTGGAGAAATGGTGTTCCCGTAAGGGGAGTTATCCTCTCCAAGTGCACTCTATCCAGCTGAGATTCCAGAACAGGAATCAGAGGTCCAGTCAGATAAAGACTGGGGGGACTGGCAGTCAGATTCCATATCTTTACTGTCCCAGAGCGACCCTTCCTTCCTGGAGGATTCAGGTCTCGCACAGAGACTGGTGGTCAGGAGACTGTAGTCCCCTTGAGCAGGGAGAGGGGTGTACTGACAGTACACCATCTGTTTAAAGTAATGGTGTTGATAGATCTTATCCCAGAGTTGCTGCAGGAGTTAAGAGACTCTGCAGACTATAGCAGCACAGTACTCAATTTTGAGAGCTTTCCAGGCTCAGATTTGTTCCCGAGCCACGCAAACTAATGCTTCAGTTCGAACCATAAGTGGACAAAGATGGTTTATCAAAAATTCCTCTTTCACTGAAGTCAGAGGCTGGTCGAATCTTGGCTTCTCTTACAATTGTTACATGCATAAGGACAATTGGAGCTAACCAACTGTGCCCAAGTTCACTCATTGAGACTTACTTGACCTCCCAGAGTTCCCTTCTGCATGCAAGTTGCATAAAAAATAAAGCTCAATGGCCTCAATGGCTCTGCTGAAGCTGATCCCGCCATCAAGGTTCGTGCATTGACACTCCAGTTCCCTGAGAACTAGGCAATAGGCATCCATTAACCCTAGAAGGGACACTGTCTCTGCCAGAAGCAACAGCTTTATTATCATTGATGCCCACTTTAGGGCAGGCAATTCTCTGACCACAGTACCACAGTCGATACAGCCCTCTGTCAGACCTCAACTAGAGAATATATCTCATATACTCAGACAGTAGCACAACTGCTGCATCCAGAACAGCTCAGAAGGGTTTACGGATTGAGACTTGTATACCGCCTTTTTGTAGGTTTACAACCATACTCAAAGCGGTTTACATACAGGTACTTTTATTTTCTTCCTAGTCTCATCCCTCTTGCCACTCCCATCCCTCTCTTCATGAGTTCAAGTTCAATTTATTTAATATACCGCAAATATAAAACCAAGAGGCAAATCTATGCAATTTACAACTAAAAAAATTAAAATTAAAAAAAAAAAATTAAGGTAAAAACAATCAACAACAAAAAAAGTAAGTCAAAACGTGAAGAAAAACAATTGAGAACATGGGGAAAAAGGGAATCGGTGGATTGCAATAAAAATAAAAAGGTTGCGGAAGAAGGATGAACAATGTGGTGAATGAGGAAATAAAGAATTCAGTTCCGCCCCACAAGAGAAGTAACCATCAGGAAGAAGTATATTAAGAACTAAAGGCCAAAGAGAAATAATATGTCTTTTATTGTACCTTGAAGGTTGAAAATTATTTCTCTGAACAAAGATAAAAAGGCAAAGAATTCCAGAGAGTAGGAGCCATAACAAAGAATTAGGAATTCCTGTTGAAATCCAAGAAAAGTTGTCTAAATGACCAATAATTACTGTTGTGAGGATCATAATGTTCTTTGTGGCAAGTATGGAACCAGAATACTATATAAAAATGAGGGAAGACTACTCGATAGAATCTGATGAGAAAGGATATTATATTTAAAGGCAATGCGATATGACACCAGAAGGATGTGTTCTGATCTTAGAAACGGCGAGATATGATCAAACCTAGAACAGTGATGAAGTAATCTCACTGCAGTGTTCTGGACTAATGGTAGATGATGTAATTGGTATTTTGGGAGTCCAATGAGAACAGAATTGCAGTAATCCAAGTTTGCTCAAAACATGAGTAAACTTTGTTGAAGAACTGAACGAATGGATTGAATTTGGTGGAGAGCGTAGAAGGATGATGAGACCAAATTAGAGATATGTGAGTGAAAGCGTGGAGGGGCTTAATCGAAAGGAATGTCTAAGGCTATTTCGTCTAAGTCGCAAGTCGTCCAAAGTAAAAAAACAGCGTAGGACACATTTTTAAAAAATACGTCCAAAAAATATTTTTTTTTTCTTGCCAAGCCGCCTAATCGTCCAAATCACAAAATTGTCTATCTTTATAACACATTTTCATCCAACTTTTTGCCCAAGTCCAAAACGCCTAGAAACAGACCTTTTTGACGTGGGAGGGGTCTGCAAAGTGATGGACAGGACACCCACATAGGGCACCTAAACAGTGGGGTACCTTATAGGGCACTGCTGTGAACTTCACAAAAAGGATGCCACGTAATCATCTAACTACAGCTCCCTTATAGGTAATGGTGAGCCCCCCCCAAACCACCTCCAGAATCTCCTAGACCCACCTATCTACCACCCCAGCCCTTATGGCTGCAGGAGCCACTTATAGAGCAGTACAAAAGGGTTAGGGTTTTTTTTAGGGGAGTACACATGTTTCATTACATTACTTAATTGTTGGAATATCTTGTAATAGTTGGTTATTCTCAAGCGTTGGAATACCTTGTAATATTTAACTTGTTGATAGACATCTTGCAACATCCAGTTTAAACATTCATAAACACCAAGAACAAGTCCCATTATCCACTCACACAACTTACTCAAAATTCTTACACGAACCCTACTTATAGGCATAGCAAAAGACAGCTAACACCAACAAAGCAAAGAACTTTAGTACTAACACCCCATTCCACACACAAAAATGGCATCACACACACCCAAACTCATCCTAGTCCTACTACTGCTCTCCCTTCTCATAGAAAAATGGAAAACAGCAGGATATCACACACATTCTATACCTATCCTCACAACAACACACAGACTGGTTCAACCCAATAGGAAACCCCTAACCCCCGGGACTCTGTTACCTTGTCTTTCATCCAACCAAGAAAACATTCCCACAATCTGGGGAAAAAGACCACCAACAAAAACTAAGGCAAACACACAAAAACTTCATACACCATCTAGAACACTTATCAATACACTCACTACTCACTCTCCCACTAAATTCACATCAATAACATGCGCACATATGAATATACAATCTATCAGCCCAAAGACAGAACTAATCAAAGACTGGCTGATCAAAGATAACCTAAGCTGCCTCTTCCTAGCCGAAACCTGGCTCACTTCCGACTCAGACCCTCGCATTACCGAATTCTGCCCAAACGGTTACAAACTAGAGCTAGTATGCAGAGAAAACAAAAGAGGTGGAGGTCTAGCAATCATTGTAAAAAACAACCTCAACATTAAAGTCCTTACCAAGCACTCCAACCCTCACCTAGACCTTCTAGCATGCCAACTCTCTGATAACACTCTCACAGGAACTCTGAACTGCCTTCTATGTTATGTCACACCAGGAAAATGGAATACCTCTAAACAAGAACTTGAAGAATTTATCTTCCAGAATTCCCTCTCGTCCACACACAACCTGATCCTAGGAGACATTAATCTCCACTTAGAAGATAATACCTCCAACCAAGTAGTGGATATTCTTACATTCCTCAACACCCTATCACACCAAATACTCAACCCCGAACCCACGCATGAAAAGGGCCATCAACTAGATATTGCCGCTTACACATCTCCCAACCTCAACACACAAAATATCCATATCACCAACGGCTCATGGCATCCTACCTTATGGTCTGACCACTACAAGTACACCTTCACCATCAACTGGGAGCATAATAGCATCAAACCTACCCCACGCAAATCACGCTTCAAGTCCAGACAGAAAATCGAACCTAATACATTCTGGGACACAGTAGATCCAGCAATAGACTTCAACAACCCCAAAGAATTCATAAACACCTGGCGTTCCACAAGTGAATCCACTTTGAACAAACTAGCACCACTAAAAACAAAAACCAAAGTATGCAGACCATCAGACAAATGGTTTGACGCCGAACTCCTACACCTAAAAAGGCAATGCAGACAATTAGAAAGGACATGGAAAAAACAGAAACAAGACCACAATAAAACAGAATGGAGATCCCAAATCAAACAATACAAAATCAAACTGAAGGATAAACGCAAAGACTACTACTCCAAACTCATTGGCACCGAAAAACCGGACACCAAAAAACTTTTCAGCATTGTAAAAAACCTCACTGATACCAAACCCTTCCTCGCCACCCAAGGAACCCAGACACCAACAGCTTCTCAACTAGCGGACCACTTCAAAAATAAAATCACCACAATCAGATCCACATTCAACAACTCTCAAAACATCATAGAAGAGATACTAATAAATCCCACAATAGACGAAGCCATCTCAGCAGATAGGACCTGGAACAACTTCCCAACGACACAATGGTCAGACCTTTACCGGCTGTACAAAAAATACAGCAAATCTTCCTGTGATCTGAACAACTGTCCTCCCTATCTACTAGCCACAGCATCCACTAAATTCATAGCATGTCTCACGATATGGCTGCAAACCACCCTCAGGGAAGGTCAGTTCCCTCCGGAACTTGGCGAAATCATAATCACTCCCATACTAAAAGACCCCAAAGGCCCCATAGACAACCCAACAAACTATAGACCAATCGCTTCTATCCAACTATATGTCAAACTCATAGAGGGTATAGTAGCACAATATCTCACCAATTACCTAGAAGACCACCACATTCTGCATCCAACTCAATCTGGTTTCAGAGCTAACCACAGCACAGAAACACTACTGGTATCTTTACTAGATATAGCCAGACAGCACCTCAGCAAAGGAAACAAATTACTAGTCATCCAACTCGACCTTTCAGCAGCATTCGACTTAGTTGACCATCCAATACTACTCCAGATACTAGATGCCATAGGAATATCAGGTAAAGTCCACAACTGGTTCCAAGGATTCCTTAAAACAAGATCATACAGAGTTAAGACAAAAGATCTTCTATCCGACCCCTGGACAAACCCATGCGGAGTACCACAAGGATCCCCTCTTTCGCCCATACTTTTCAACCTCTTCATAGCTTCCTTAGGCACTGCCCTAGACGCCCTAAATATAACATCTTTCAGCTACGCGGATGACATAACCATCCTCCTCCCCTTCGACATCCAAGACCCCATCTCCAACAGACGCCTGAAAACAACACTGGAAACTGTAGAAAAATGGATGAAGAACCATAAGCTGAAACTGAATGCAGAGAAACCAAATTCCTACTACTAGAAAAGGAACAAAAACCATCCCTAACAGAACTGGAAGTAAACGTAACCAAATATCCAATACAGAGCACTCTCAAAATTCTAGGAATACAATTAGACAGATGCTGCACAATGCAAACACAAATCCACAAAATCATACAAAAAGCATTCTTCACCATGCGAAACCTAAGAAAAATAAGAAAATTCCTTACCAAAGAACACTACAAGCTCATTGTACAATCCCTCATACTTAGTACCTTAGATTACTGCAACAGCCTCTATCTACCTTGCCCAAACAACATGATAAAACAACTACAGACCGTTCAAAATACTGCCATCAGACTCATCTACTCACTTAGCAAATTTGACCACATCACTCCCGCCTATGTAGACGCGCACTGGCTTCCGCTAAAAGCAAGAACTCAGTTCAAATTCTATTGTCTACTATTTAAAGTAACCCATGGCACTGCCCCCAGCTACCTAAACAACCGCCTACACCGCTACCACTCACCCAGATCAAGGAGAACTCAGAACCTATTCACCTTCCCCCCTCATAATGGTACCCGACATAAGAAACTTTACGATAGCCTCCTGGCGACACATACAGCGAAAATTGACCCCACCATCACCAAACTGATGATCAAAACAACAGACATCAAAGTATTTCGAAAAGAAATCAAAACAGTTCTATTCAAAAAACACGTCCTTACTTACTAATCTCCTCCCACTCGTACATGCTTTCTCCCCTGTGAATAACACACTAGTCAATTCCTCGAATCATACCAACCAAAAAATATCCAGACCGCTAAATAAGCATCTACCACATGCATCCAATAAACTTAACCCTTCAATGTTAGGTTATCCTCCTCAGCTACCCGAATATATTGTTATTCTCCACTGTTTCCTGTAAGTACTTGAATCTTTACTATGTAATACTATGTTTCCTGTAAGTACTTGAATCTTTACTATGTAATTCCATCGGATAAATACAAATATCCTCTAATTTGTAACTATCAACTGTATCATGTAATGTACATGAATCTTTGTTATACAATTCTCTCGGTAATGTCCAGATATCTTCTAATTTGTAATCCGCTTAGAACCGCAAGGCACAAGCGGAATAGAAATCACTAATGTAATGTAATGAAGGCCTAGGTCATTTATAAATACATCCAAAACCCGGTTGTATTATTGGCACTTGGACATTTTTTGACACTGTTCGTCCAAGTGCTGACTTAGGCTGTTTTTTGGATGTTTTTCAATTATGAGCCCCTTAGGGTATTGTCTATTACTACACACAGAATTTTAATTTTAGATAAGAATTGTAAAGGACTACCTTCATAGTGAAATGTAGAGGGTTTCTTGGTATGATCTTTGAATAAAAAAATAACACTGCTGACAAACTGAGGATACCCACTCCCTCCCGCTGCCAGGGTTTCCTGCCCCCCCCCCACAAGCCCTCAGCCCTTAATGCTTCTTCCCTCCAACCTGATCTTTTCTCTTTTTAGACACTCTTTTCTTAGCTGATCTTCCCTATCAGCCCCCTCCTCTTTGAATCCCACACAGTTCCTCTCCCAGTCTTCATCTTTTTCTTCAGCCCATTCCTTTGTATCACAGCCCATGCCCCATCCCCAGTTTACATTCACTTCAGCTCTGTTCTTCCTTTCACAGTCCATATCTCTACCTTCAATACTTTTTTTTCTCTCACAACCTATGGAGTGCCTGTGTCTAATCTTTCCTTTCCTTTCTTCTCTGTCATTTCCTCATTCCTTTCCTAGTGCCTCCTTCAAAACTTCCCCCTCTCTATTGTAGACCAAAACCTATACTGCTGTATTTTTAATGGAAAATATAAGAGGAAAATGTTGATTTGGGTTTTACTAGAGTGAAGCATGACAGAGGTTACACCATTTGTGGTTTGGCTTGGCATCCCAGTGGTGGACAGATTGCCTATACAGATACAGAGGGAAACCTGGGACTGCTGGAAAATGTTTGTGATGGGCAGGTCAAGAAATCAAGTGACAAGGTAAAATCTTGAATTTTTCTCCCTTTTTTTTTTTTTTAACATGTCTTTAGGAATAATGGGCTGGTTTCTATATAGCTGCACAAACATCCGCTTACACTTGACGTTCTTAAGAGATTAATTTACTTAGTTAACTAGTTAGAGTTCAAGTTTATTTAGAATTTTCTGTCTCACTCATTAGATCAGAGATGTCGAACTCAATCACATTAAAGGGCCGAAATCTAAAACACAGGCTAAGTCACAGGCAAGACCCTGCCCAATCTCTGCACCATAATAATACTAATTGTAATACCATTTTTTCCATTCATTTTTCATATGTACATACAATATAATCTTATTAACAACACATAATGGTTAACCACAAAATTAAATTACACAAAGCACACTGCTTATTAACATTCATTCCTACCAGAACACAGATAACCCCTATGCAAATACAGGACCAAAAACTAAAAGTACTAATATATAAACGAAACCCTAAGATTCAAGACTCTGCATGCAGTACAACCCCAGAGAAAAAGAAACAAATGCATTTCTTCCTGAACAGTGCAAAATATAGACAGCAGATGTAAATTCTCAAAATTGACACAATTCAATCACTAAATTTAAAATAAAATCATTCCCCCTACCTTTGTCTGGTGATTTTGGTTTTCAAACCTTCTTTTCCCAGTCTCTGCCTGCACTTCCTTCTGTATGTGCTCTTAACTGTGTATCCAGGGCCACCTTATCCATTTGCTGTTTTTCTCGCCTTCACTTTCTGCCATACATCCATCTTTCAAAATATTGTGAAAGTATTGCTTCCTTGAGTGGACTGTAATTTAAAATCCCCGATCTGTCTGGATACATCCATCTTTAGCATTAACTTTTAACATTCAACTTTTTTCCATTTTTCTGCTTTCTTCTCAAGATCTATCTACTTTTCCATGCCTTCCCATATATCCATGTGTACCATCTCCTCACTCTTTCTTTTCCACTTCCCATCTATCAATAAGAAGCATTTCTTCTTATCTCTTCCATGCCGCATCCATTGCTGTGCACCATCTCCTCCTTCTATCTCCCCTTCCCCTTTATCCCTGGGCACCATCTCATCCCTCTCCCATGGTCAGACAACTCTGTCTTCCCCCTCATATGGTCTGGCCTCTTTCTCCTTTCCTTCCCATTGCATGGAATCTCTCTCCTCTCTTATGGTCTGGCATCTCTCTCCTTCCCTCCCTCTTCCCAAGGTCTAACATCTCTCTCCTCTCCTTTCCTTTCTGCTGTCTGGCATCTCTCCTCCCTGCAATCTGGCATCTGTCTCTCCCCTCCTTCTCTTCCACTCCATGGTCTGGCATCTCTCTCTCTCCTTCCCATTCCAGTTGTCTGACATCTCTCTCTCTCTCCTTCCCATTCCAGTGGTCTGACATCTCTCTCTTCCCCATCCATCTCTCTACCTCACTCCTCTCCCACCACCATGTCAAATAATTCTCTCTTCCTCCCTCTCTCTTTCTGCCCAACAATTCTCCTTTTTCTTCATCTCCTCATGTGCACCATCTCTCTCTCTCTCCCTCAGACACCCAATTCTCCCTTTCTATTCCCTCTCTCACCTCAGTATCTCTTTCCCTCATTGTCTCTCTCCTTACATTCTATGGCTCTCCCTCCATCCCTTCATTCTATGTCCCAAGTTCATGCCCCCTCCCTCACTTCTATCATTTGTCTGGTTTGTGCTCCCTCTTTCTTGAGTCCCAACACGTCCCTATCCCTCCCTCCATTCTGTGCCTCCCTCCAGCAGGTGTCTTACGTTTTCATTGCCACCCCAGGTGTTTTATCTTCTGGCCAGCTCCCTCCTCATCACTGCCCCAGTGTGCACAAAGCCGCAGGTGGTGGCTTCCACATGCGTCCTCTGCCTGATCCAGAAGCTTTCTCACTGATGTAGCAGTGTCGGAGGGAATTTTTCTAGATGAGGTGCGGGACGTACAAGGAGCTGCTGCTCACGGCTTTGTGCACACTGCGGAAATGAGGAGGAGGGAGCCGGCCAGAAGATGAAACATCCGGAGGTGGCAATGAAAACACAGCATTAAACAGCCAGGCAGGCCGGATTTGACCTGCGGGCCTTGAGTTTGACACCTGTGCATTAGATAGATGTCTGAGTGGTGTACAATGTAAAATGGTATAGGAAAACATGAAGAAAGAATGTATCTTCAAAGCTAGATAAGGTGGGAGGAAATTGCAATGTTACAATAAAGGGAAGGGGAAAGGGAAATACATAAGCATAACTGTGCAGTCCAGTTTCACTCCACTCGCTAGTAGTTGTAAGCAGCAGTAAAAAATGTTTTAAAATCAATATTAGTTGGGATGCTTTTGAAGTCTGAGTTGCTGGAATAACAAATTCCAGAGCTCCGAATCCTGGAATGAAAAGATGGATCATCTTGTAGTATCACAGTTTCTCTGAAAGAAGGAGCAATGAGTCCATTTTGTTATGATGATCCAAGTGTTGCTGATGTTTGTTATTGAATTTTATTATATTTCTAAAACCTGTTTTCTGATTCAAGGTACAAAGTGTGGCTACAAGAGACTATGATAGCCTTTTTGATGATGATGATAATGATTTTCTGAATCGGGAGCCAGTTGAGTGTCAGGAAGAGAAAGCCGTAGAGGAAGATGATGATATTATACCAATTTCTGGCAGGCTAAGACACCATGGACCCATTTTAGATGATGACAACTCAATAGGTACAGTCAAATGTACTATGACTACAATATCTAATAAAGTTCTTCTGAGATAGTTTAATTGATTTTGAAATTTGCCAAAAGGATCACAGGTGTTTTGTATAGTGCTTGTATATTGTATGGTGCTTTTAGTTTTCTTAGAGGAAGATTCTCAAATTTTACCGTGCCTTTAACAGTGGTCGCTCCAGCCAGTTTAGCGGGGCAGCACTTTACTGGCCAATTTATTAGAATGGCTCATCATGGTGTTTTCTGAGCTTTTTAGCTGTCTCCGACTCTGCCATGCAAATGTAATACAAGGTCATTAATATTAAAATTGTAGTAAAATTGACTCATTAATATTTAAAGGAGCACTGGGTGATTCTCTAACCTCGTGCCACATTTGCAGGCAAAGAAAGACCCCCGAATGGAAAATTAGCAGGAGGGATGCCTAATCCCTCCTGCTGCCACTGTAGGGGTCCCCTGACACCCCCAACAAGCTCCTGACACCTGCCGCCAGGGTTCCCCGCTCATGACAAACCCCTCTGTATACCCCCTGTACCTTTATGAGGAAGGCTGGCTAGATGGATGACTACTTCCTCTGGTCGGCAGGCCCCCCTCTTCAAAATGGCTGATCTTCCTGGTGCATTCTGGGATGTGCCAGAGAGGGACCTAAGGTTCTGATTGGCCCAGATGCTTAAGAGAAGGACCTTAAGCGCCTGGGCCAATCAGAGCCTTAGGCCCCTCCCTAGTGCTTCATAGGATGCACGGGGAAGTGGGAGGCCCACCATTTTGAAAAGGTGAGCCTGGTGGCCGGAGGAATGTAATGTAATGTAATGTAATTTATTTCTTATATACCGCTACATCCGTTAGGTTCTAAGCGGTTTACAGAAAATATACATTAAGATTAGAAATAAGAAAGGTACTTGAAAAATTCCCTTACTGTCCCGAAGGCTCACAATCTAACTAAAGTACCAGGAAGTAGGTATCTCTTCGCTCAGCATTCCTCCTAAAAGTATGGAGGGTGGGGGTGTTGAGAGTATGGGCAGGGGGTTGTAAAAGGGGACAGGAAACCCTGGCGGCGGGAGGGAGTGGGTGTCCTTAGTTTGTCAGTGGTGTTAGGGGGGTGGCTGAAGGCAGGAGGGAATAGGCATCCCTCCTTCTGATCTTGTATAGGGTGTTGGGGGGGCCGAGCAGCGGCAGGCAAGAGGGAACTTTTCTTTCTGCTCTTTCCCTGCCCGTTAGTTAGCTGAACTGGCAGGAGTCGGGGAGATCTGCAGCTCAGTTGATTGTGGTAGGGAGAGCAGCTTTGACAGAAGGGAAGAGCTGTGCTTAGCGTTTGCTCTATTGAACAAGCGCCAGGCACAGTTCATCCCGCTCTTTACCGGCGATTCTCCGCTCAAATAGTGTGCATATAATTTACATGCTCTTAGGCTGAGAATTGCCCATAAAATAAAAATCACTCCCACCAAGCCCACTACATCAACTCGCCGGATTTTACCAGCGAGTTTTGAGAATCTTCCCCTTAGTTTCTAGTTTAAATTCTATCTCACCTTCAGTAGGAAGGCATGTAAATGGTCTTTGATAGAATACTGACTGGTGTAAAAGTTCATACCACATTCATTTAGGCTGCAAATTCCCAAGAGAGCAGTACAGTATAGGGATTGAAATACTTTGTGTAGAAAGGAAGATTGGGAGTCATGGGTGAGCATATCTAATGATCTTAAGGTGGCCAAACAGGTAGAAAAAGCCAAAGAATGCTAGGGTGCATAGGGAGAAGAATGGCCAGCAGGAAAAAGGAGGCAATAGTGCCTCTATTAAGTCTTTGAGACCTAAGAGTTCTGTGTACCAGAAAGGTGGTATGTACTTTTTTTTATATAAATAAGGAAAACATAAATATTAATACATTTAATTTAAATAAATTGCAAGATTCTACACTTGCACTCAATTTTAAAGGGTTTTCTTACAGATGATGTTCCATCACCAAAACTTGGCACTGACCCTGGAAAGACTGAAGTAGAGGAAGATGGTTATGTCAAAGCTAGCAGTGTGCAAAGTCTTACGGCAACAGCTTTTCAAAGACCCATCTATGATGGACCAAAGCCAACTCCCAGGCAAAAGCCCTTCCAGTCAGGCTCCACACCTTCACATCTGATGCATCGTTTTATGGTAAATCTGCATTTGTTTATATTCCCTAGCGGTCAGGACCCTGGATTTTATCTGTCAGCATTTCAGTTGGCATTTTAGTTTCCACACCATACCCTTTGATCTTTATCTAGAAGGCACAGCAATTCAATATTAACAGTGTAAACAAATTCCAATTCTTGAATCAAATTAGAGTACACAATACAACATTTAAATAAAATATGAGCAAGTGGTAAACTCTATGGGCCCCTCACTAGATAAACTGTCATCCCCTCAAAGGTTATCATCTGCTTAAACCTGAAAAGATGTATTTGACAAAAAAAAGAAGTAATCCTCTACAGGTTACCTAAAGATAGACACTAGGATTCTGCGCTAAGCATGAATTCTTTATTGGCGCCCTCCCCCCCTCAACCCGACCCTAAAACAAATGGCAGGAGGGCTGCTCACTCCCTCCCCTTCCCCCTGAATAAAACAGAAGGTGGGATGCCCACTCCCTCCTGCCCTGAAGACGCCTGCCCGTTTGCTCCCTCCTCCCCCACTGAAACAAACAGCAGGAAGGATACCCACTCCCAGATGCCGGACGTTCCCTCCCCTTCCCTTTAAGTTGGTACTTGGGAGCAGGAAGGGTGCTCAGTCCCTCCTGCTTCTCCAGCCTCCTCCGACACAATGCCTGAGGCCCGGAGGAGGCATTAAGCATTTTTCAGTGTTTGTCGTCTTATGCTAGCTAAAAGTAACCCTAAATATGAGTTACAGTATTTTGTTCTAGGCTTTTTTTTCTTCAAAATGTATAGGTGTGTCCTGAACTTAACACCTATATTGTAGTAAGTTCTTCCAACCCTCAACCTTAACCTTTCTCCCTATTATCTGCACTAATGGGGTAGGAAGGGAATTAGAAACATGAGAGCAAATAAAGGCCAAATGGCCCATCCAGTATCTCCTCCCTAACAGATCCCACTTGCTTATCCCACGCTTTCTTGAATTCAGACACAATCTTTTTCTCCACCACTTCTACCAGGAGGCTCTTTCATGCATCTACCACCCTTTCTGTAAAAAAGTATTTCCTTCGATTACTCCTGAGCCTATCACCTCTTAACTTTATCCTATGCCCTCTAGAGCTCGATTGCTGGTGCTAATTGGCTCATTACTCAATTAAATTGTGCATGCAAATTGAATTGTTTTTGAATGGATGTAGTAGATAAGTAAACATATGTTTACCAGCATACAATCTTTGAAAATTGTCATCTCTACAAACAACTTTTGACCTTGAATGTTTTTCGGTGTTTTAATTTTATGACCTCTTCTGCAGGTGTGGAATTCAGTTGGTGTAATCCGCTGTTATAATGATGAGCACGATAATGCTGTAGATGTAGAGTTTCATGATACTTCTGTACACCATGCGATGCATCTGACTAATACCCTGAATCACACAATAGCTGATTTGTCCCAGGAAGCAGTGTTGCTAGCTTGTGAAAGCACAGATGAACTGACAAGGTAAGTTGAGTAATTTTCATGGATGTTGACCATTCAGTTGGATCCATGGGTGGCCCTTGACATCTTGTAGATTTTGTCAAACTGGCAATATTGTATAAAGTCAATAGTAGGGCATAGTGAGGACAGCCTAATAGTACCCTGGTTATTTTTCAGTGCCTAGCAAGAGACTGATTTGATTTATGGTTTTAAAGTTATTGCTTCTCAAATATGGATTTTGGAGGGACAGAGAAAGCATAAAGTTACAGATTGATATGCTAGATAAGCCATTATGTCTCTTAATGTTCGGAGTTTTCCTTTCTAGTTTGCAATCTGAGGTTTGTCTTGAGTTGAAATGTCATACGTCTAAAGTTTTTCTACTCTTTCTTATTTTTTATCCAGCAAGCTTCAATGCCTTCACTTCAGCTCATGGGACACAAGCAAGGAGTGGATGGTAGATATGCCAAAGGGTGAAGATATTGAAGCTGTGTGCCTTGGGCAAGGATGGGTTGGGTGTGCTACCAGTGCACTGCTTCTTCGTTTGTTCACAGTTGGGGGTATCCAGAAAGAGATTTTTAGCCTTCCTGGACCTGTAGTCTCGCTGGCAGCTCATGGAGAACAGCTTTTGATTGTCTATCACAGAGGTCAATATTTATGTTAATTCCTATATTTATTATTCTATTACTGAAACATTGTATTCCATTCAATATTTGTGACTTGTTCTATATTTACAGCACTGGAAATTTTAGTCCTGCATTTATGTACACAATAGGTGCAACCATAGCGTGCTTGTCAGTGTGACCCAACATTGCTATAGGAGTTTTCTGAAAAGAAAATTAGTCAGTGAATTCTCAGTCTCTACAAAAATATAAGTATAAGGCCAGTTCTTAAGATGATTTTCTAGTGCAATAGGTGTGTCATTGTGTACGGATTGGTAATATACCCATGCTCATGAGCTGTGTGGGAAGAATACACTCCAGCTTTTGAATTCCTCCTCCTTCACTAGAGCGCTCTGCTGCCCCCTTCAGTTTTTCCTTTTGCAAGCAAGCCAGAAGGTGTCTTTCTGATCTGCTCTCTCTATTTCTTTATTTTATTTTTTTTTGTTTTTTTGCTGGCTTTTGATGCTCTGAGGGTCCAGCACGGCCTATGTGGAGGAGAAGCAGACTGAGATCTACAGCTGACAGGCCAATCCCTCTGTGATACCTTTTGGCCAGCCTGCAGAAACTTTTTGGGATGTCAGGGTCTGTTTTCCTTGTAGCATTGTTCGCCTACAGCATTGCAGGGGCTTGAGCGCAGGCTGTCAGGCATCTGTAGGGGACTCAGAGGGGCCAGCTATGTTTCGCCTCCCCTTTTCATGTTTGTGGGTCTGCAGGGGTTAGAGCATGAGTTGGAGACACCGATTTGACTGGAAGCCTGAAGATTCAGCATTGGAGGAGCAGTCCATTTGAGGCAGTGATTTCTTATCTCAGATCCAGCTTCCTTAGGAGCTGATGCAGGCTGCAGCACATTTCCAGCACAGGTCACAGTGACTAAGGCTGTTACAGCCTATGAGGAAAATCGGGGAAGGAGGGGGGTGTATTTAAAACCATTTTTCAGGTTTCTGCCACCTCCAAAATCTCAAAATTGCTGTTTTTTTTATTTTAGTTAGTGTTTTGGTGCTGTTTTTTGGTGCACCACATGCCGCTCAACACATGAAAGGGTGGGGGAGGGGTAGCAGGAGTGGCTGTCTTAACCTCCCCTTTACTCTCGAGCTAAGGAATGTGGGAGGTCTATTGGTTGGGAGTAAATCCCTTCCAGAGTCCTGCAATGATGTGATCATTCTAAGTGTAGGAACATGGAGACTGCAGAGCCCAAGCGATGCAAGCTGGAGTCATCTAAAGAAGACTCCACATTGTCTAATATGCCATTTTCTCCAGAATTTGTCAAATCTGATGTGGAGAGCTTATCTGGATAGACAAGATCCTCAGGAGAAGTCTGACAGTGCACCAGGAGGCATGTGAGGGGACTTGGGCTCCCAGGGCGCATTTGCCACAGTGTCAGAGCCTGGCAGGATCTCGTGTGCTTTTCCGAGAGAGACTCAGACGATGAGTCTATTTGTATGCCTTTACTGTCACAGAGCAAGCCCCTCCCTGTTAGGAGATGCAAGATCGTAGGCAGGTATGAGTGCACAAGATACAGCAGTGGCCCTTGATCAAAGGGATTACCCCACGGTCCGCCGGCTGTTAGATCTGTTAGATCTTTTTTGTGCACTTGATGTAAGTTTGAAAAAGAATAAAGAAATTTAAAAAAAAAAAAAAAAAGGATCTGTTAGATCTTATTGCAGACTCTTTGTGGGAGTGCCATGTGACTGGGACGAGCAGTATTACCCATCACATATCCACACACCCCCAGGTATCATAATTCTTTCTAAAAACATAAATACAGACACACACATTCCACATGCATTTCCTTAAAATCCCCGACCGTGTCTTCCCAATGTGGTTGTGCAGACGTCCTCCCTGGACTCCTCATCTCTCTAGGCTTCTCCAGAGTCCTTCATGACCCTCCATTAGCCCTCCAGGTCTTTGGAAGTGTCCAGTGCCATTTACTGGTACCTCTGTTGGTTGTCAATATCCCAGCCGGTTCCTCCGCTGGACCACTCAGTCCTTTGGCCAATGCTCACCTGGTCCTAGGACTCTTCCAGCTTCTTCGTCACCTGATCGTTTTATCTGGCACATACGCACTGAGGGCTCTCCCTCAGTCGTCTTCTTGCTGATGCATGCACAGAGGACTCATAGCTGCTCTGTTACCCAGTCGTCTAATCGGGCACACATTTGTAGAGGGCTCTCCCAGCCTCTCAGTTGTCTTCTCACTGATGCACACACTAAGGATTCTCCTTCACTGGTCCCACCTCCGGTTGTCAAGCCTAAGCCCCTCGACTCCAGCCTCTACTGGGTCCCTGGCTACTTTTTCAGCTCTTTCCCTGCCAGTGTATAGGTCGCCATGGACCCTCCTACCTCTGGGTCTTTTCTGCTGCACCAGTCTCCCCTGTCAGGACTGGTCATCCACATAGGGCCAGATCTCTGCCAGATCTTTCTCTCTCTCTGTTGATGTATAGGTTCTTGTGGACCCTCCCACCAACGGACTTCCATTCTCTGCTGCAGCAGTCCCTCATCAGGGCTGGTCAGTCTGGCCACTCTACTCCACTGCACCTGGTCCCCTATCAGCACTAGTCAGCAGTGACCTTCAGGTCTTACCGGGAGTTAGGCCAGAGGCCAGCATTCATCCTCCCGAGTGTCGCCCAGCTCCTGGAGGAGCTCCTTGCTTTCTAAGCTCTCTGTGCTGGGAGCTGTTCTTTTCAGCATCACAGTCCACTCAGGGATTAGCTCTTTTCTCAGGCTCAATAAGCTCCACTGCTCGTGCTCCCTCAGTTGACCAATGACAGGTCCCCTTTTTTCTCTGCTCTATAATGAGCGGAGTGAGAATTCAGTCTTTCTCGTTTCCCTGGCATCCTGATGTCAATGTATTAGTCACAGAGCATTGGAATGCTCCTAAAGGGTCCCTTATAGTAGCCAAGACAATGGCTCGGCTGTATCTGATGGCACAGGAGTGTCAGCAGCTGTTCGCTCAACCCAAGGTAGATTTCCTTAATAGCGCAGGTAACCAAAGGCACGTTTCTACCAAGTGAGGGAGACGTGGTATTAAAGGATATGCAGGATTACAGAGTGGATGTGATTCTTTAAATCATTCCACCTTTTTATCTGAAAAAACACTTTTCACATTTTGGACCTTTCATACTGTCACTTATTCAGAAGAGTTTACTTACTGCTACAGTTCCACCTCAATGGAAGACTGCTTTCATCACTCCTATCCTCAAAAATCACAAAATTAGCATCAATGAACTTTCCAATTATCGTCCGATAGCTAACATACCATTTATAGCTAAACTGACAGAAAAATTGATCTTTAACCAACTTTCTGACTTCATTGAAAATACAAATGCACTACATCCTAATCTAACAGGATTTAGAAAATTTCATAATACAGAATACTCTTTAATAGGCTTAACCTCGAACATTCAATACTACCTAGACCATCATAAATCTGTTATTCTTTTCTCTTTAGACATTTCTGCCGCCTTTGATACCATCGATCACGATCTGCTTTTAAACAGGCTTGAAGAAATAGGAATAAATGAGAGAGTTCTAACTTGGTTTACTTCTTATCTTGCCAACCGCACTTCTTTTGTCAGATTTAATAATGAAGAATCCACTTCTTATTCTTCATCATTTGGAATACCTCAAGGATCCATTCTGTCCCCTCTACTGTTTAACATTTTCCTCTCACCACTATTAGGAATTTGTCAATCCATAGGCTTCATTCCATTTTCATACGCCGACGACATTCAACTCATTCATCCTTTGGACCCGGAAAATAACATTGAAATTACATCCATTAACCATAAATTTGAACAAATACAAAACTGGCTTAATACAAACAAATTAGCTTTAAATATCAATAAGACCAAATCAATGTTATTCAATTGGAAAAAAGACATAACACTATCAAAACCGTTCATCCTTAATAATATCCCACTTAATTTGGTATCCTCGGTCAAAATTCTCGGCGTAGTACTAGATGATAAATTGATCTACCACGAACACATCTCTCTTATCGTTAAAAACTGTTTCTTTAAATTACGTCAGATTCGCTCAATCGCCAAATTTCTTAATTCAACTTCAATAAAGATACTATTCATTCCTTAGTAATATCAAAAATTGACTACTGCAATGCTTTACTTATCAACATTACACAGAAAGAAAAAAGGAGATTGCAGTTAATACAGAATAAGGCCATAAAATTAATTTATAACGTGAAAAAATATGACCACGTTTCCCCACTACTAAAAGATGCTCACTGGCTACCAATTGGCCATAGGATTATGTTCAAAATAATGCTTCTCATTTTCAAAACTTTAGCATCCATTGAACCACAATTTATTTCTAGATCACTAATCCCACACAATACCCAACGTCCACTTCGATCATCTGATCAAAATTTACTTTCTGAACCCTCTTTGAAAATTATAGGGACAAGGAGATCAGACATGTTCACAGTGATGGGACCACAATGGTGGAATGCCCTTCCTCAGTATATTAGAACAGTGATTCCCAACCCTGTCCTGGAGGAACACCAGGCCAATTGGGTTTTCAGGCTAGCCCTAATGAATATGCATGAAGCAAATTTGCATGCCTATCACTTCCATCATATGCAAATCTCTCTCATGCATATTCATTAGGGCTAGCCTGAAAACCCGATTGGCCTGGTGTTCCTCCAGGACAGGGTTGGGAACCACTGTATTAGAAATGAACACGACATCGTAACATTTAAAAAACTTTTAAAAACTTATTTATTTAATGATGCTTTTAATACTTGAAATTTTTATTTGCTTTAGGGACACCTCTTAAACTGCGCTTTGGTTTTTTAACCCCTTATCTCTTGTTTTTACCTTTTTTACCAAACTCAAGATTGTAACTTTTTAATTTTCTTTCCTCCCACCTCAAGTATGTATTTTATGTAATTATATTGTTAATGTTAGTTTCTCTGTTTTTTTTACTTGGATTATGTACATCGCCTAGCAATTTTAATAGGCGATTCATCAAATGTATAAATAAACTTGAAACTTGAATCAAGACAGCTGCAGTAGCTTCCTTTGTGAGATGCGCCTGTTATACCAGGTTGCAGGGTTTGAGTTAACTGAAGGTGAGCCTTTGCCCCAACTCCTATTAGCTGGAGTGGATTACGTAGTTGATACTCTCTACGACATCAAAATGATGAGCAAAGTTCGGCTTATTCAATCTCAGTCTGCAGAATGCTCTGGATCAGGCAATGAGCAGGAGATTCCTTCTCCCAGCTACCCTCAGCAGACTTCCTTTCAAGGGACAAATGTTAAATCTCAAGACCAGCATGGCAGATCATTGGCTGAAATCTCTACCTGACAGCAGATAGCGAACTTCTAGAGGCTCCAGGCACTTTCGGCAGTTCTCAGGAGGAGCTTCTTCTCAGCGATTCTTCCAGGGAGCCAGACAGACATTTCTCAGGTCCCAGGTGGAGGCAGGCTTCCAGTTCTCATTCTGCTACATCCTCCAAAAAAGCACAATGACATCAGGTCCAGAGCAGTTTCCCTGAAGATGAGAGGACAGCTCTCGGAGTATGCGGAGGCCTTTGGGTTCTGAAGATCATTCAGATCGGTTACAAGCTCAAATTCACCCAGCCCTTAACAGACTGATTTATGGACTCCCCAGCGAGATGACCAGAGAAGGCAAGCAAGGTTGCAGCTACAGTTCAGAGGCTGTTAGATATTCAGGCTATAGAGATTGTGCTGTCTGAAGATTCAGCTTTGGACAGATAATCCATATATTTTATTGTGCCCAAGAAAAGGCTCATAGTCATAGGCTCAGTCATAGCAGTGGTGGCACCAGGGCAATTTTTGGTCTCTGGATTCGACAGAGGCGTATCTGCACATTCCCATCTTTCCAGAATATAGAAAGTTCCTGAGATTTCATGTCCTCGAAAACCATTACCAGTTCTTAGCTCTTCCCTTTTGGGCTGGTGACAGCACCTTACATGTTTACCAGGGTGATGGTGGTGGTAGCTGCCCACCTACGCATGCTGAGCTTGCAAATTCAACCATACCTGGATGACAGTCTGATCAGACCTCCTTCATTCCTGGAAAGAGAACAAGCAGTGGCTCCCATGGTCTGGGTCCTGCAGAGTCTGGGATGGATAGTGAATTTCTGAAAGAGCCAACTGGTTCTGTCCCAATCCCCAGAATACCTTGGGGGGGGGAGTCTTCAACACAGAAGAAGGTTGTGTCTATCTTCCAGAAGCATGCAGACAGACGCTTGCCCCTCCAGACACTTCTCCAACCTCTACAATGCAGTCAAATGGCTCAAAACTCCAGTCTGTTAATTGACCAACGCCAATCACCAGGGAGGCACCAAGGGTGTGAAGCTGAGTCTGGAGGCCTGCTTACTATTCAGGTGGGCAGAGTTTCATCTTCAGGCGCTTTCAGCAATGCATGTAGCAGAGTGGATAATGTCCAGGCTGATTTCCTCAGCAGACAGACACTGAATCCAGAAGAATGGACGCTGTCTGCAGCAGCCTTCCAAACCTTTGTTCGTCACTAGGGTCGCCCAACATTCAGTCTAATAGCGACAGAAAGAAACAAGAAGACGGACTGATTCTTCAGTTGAAGATCTGAGCCCAGAACCATAGGTCTGGATTCTCTGGTCCAGCCACGGCCAAAGAGCGAGCTCTTATACATGTTTCCTCCATGGCTCATAATAGGCCAGATACTCCACAGGATTGCAAGCCATGGGGGAACAGTCATTCTCGTGGCTCCAGATTGGTCCTGCACACCGTGGTATGCAGACCTAATGCATCTTCAGAGGGGCCCAAGTCTCAGACTTCAAGTGCAGCTGGATCTTCTTTCTTGGGGACCAGTGGTCATAGATGATCCAGATCACTTTGGCAGGACTTGTTTCAGGGCTCAAGAGCATAAGGCTTTCTTGGCTTCTTATCCAGACATAGCCAGATCCTAAAGGGGGCACTGTGACTCAGGCCACCAGTAAAATCTCCATTTCCCTCATTAAACCTTAACTTGGTTTTGCAAGGCCTCAGGGCTCCTTACAAGCCGCTGAAGGAAGCGATCTTGTTGAATCTGACACTCAAGACGGTTTTTCTTGCGGTTATTGCCTCAACGAGAAGAGTCTTGGAGCTACAAGCTCTTTCTTGCAGAGAGCTTTTCCTCAAGTTCACAGAGGCTAGAGTTTCTTTGTCACAGTTCTGTCCTTTTTGCTGAAGGTTATTTAAATTTTCCATGTCAATCAGGAGGTCAGATTGCTGGCATTTCAGTCCACAGGTTTGGGGAAGAAGGACCAGATTCTGAAAAAGTTAAATGTGGAGAGAGTGCTTCTGTGATATCTTGCGGTCACCAACGAGTTCAGACTATCTCACCATCTATTTGTGCTCACTAGTCAGACTTGAAGCAGCGCACCAGCTTTCAAAGCCATAATTTCCATAAGGCCATTTCATCAGCATATATTGCCTGTGGAAAACAGTCACCAGTTTCCATAAAAGCACATTCAACTAGAAGTGTGGCTTCTTTGTGGGCAGAAGCTCAGGCAGACTCCCAAGGAGATATGTAGGGCAGCGACTTGTTCCACTCTACATAAATTTTCCAAGTTTTATGAATGTAGTGGCAAGGGAGGACTCCGCCTTTGGGCCCTCAGTGTTAACAATACGGTGCAGTGGTTCCACCCTAGATTTCTGATACTGCTTTTGTATGTCCGTCCGTTCAGAATGACACACCTATTGCATTAGAAAAGAGATTAGATTCTTACCTTGCTAATATCTTTTCTAGCAGGTTTGTCATTCTGGAGCCCCACCCTGTCAGTTATCTCCTGCACCTGCCTACTATCATAATCAGAAAGTTCGAGTCCAAACTGAAATCTGGATGTCAGTCAGACCTTAAGGTTATAAAGAATAATCTATTGCTGTAACACATTGAAGTAATACTTGAGCTCCATAAATGTTTCTGTTTGGCATGGTTGTTTTGATGTTTCAACAAATCCTCAAAATATAAAGTCGAAAGACCAAACAACCTACTAGTGAGATGAATACAAGAGGAAATTATTTTCTATATTACTTTCACTACACCTCTTCTATATTGTGAAGAGGTGTAGTGAAACATCAACTGTAATAAAGACTGAGAGACCTCAAGTGTTCACATCCAACTGACAATGGAACGGATCCCAACAGATGGACTCTTTGAACTATCACTGGTCTCAAATGTCTTTTTTCTTTTTACCTCTCTAGTATTTTTTTGAAATAACTATTTTCTCAATTGAGTATTTATATTGACTTATCAAAGTATGCCAAAACATATAGCAACATATCAAATGTTACACCTGGAATAATATTCCTAGATAAGCAGGCTCAAAACTTATAAAGCCTAGAGTACTTAGCTTTTATCTAGGAGCCAGGGCAACTCGTAGCTGTATAAAGTAACTATTCAGCAAACGCTCAGGGAAAAAACAGCCCAGATTTACTTGTTGAGGAAGGGGCTTTGGCCTTAAAACCCTGCTGGGTTGAACCGTGTTGAAACAGGATTGCACTCCAAACTTTTGCCTGGAACTTAAAGGACCTGGAACTTAAAGTACCTCCTGTATTGTGTGTCAACAGGACTGTGGATTTAGCTACGTACACAGAAGGATTAGTGACTGATAGTTATTCTGTGGTTTTTGGGTCAGCAGGCTCAGGCATTCGGGGCATTACTGGACAGTTGATTTCTTGTTTATGTTTGGCATTCCACTTATTACTAGTTTGTCACTGAATTTGCATTTATTAGCACACTGGAGCACCTAAATGATGGTGTGCAGCTGGCTGGGGTAGTATTGCCTGCTCTGCCTTTTGCCGGCTCTGCTTTTTAAGCATCAGAGTAGCTCCGTTGAGCTACTCTTAAGAGCTTTCAAACTCACGCAGAGGGTGCTTCGCCACTTAAAAATTTAAGTTTACTTGTTGTTCTCAAGTGTGGAAGCCTGGGAATCAGACTGCCAGTAATGCCTTGGGCACACCCTGCTATATTTTCAGAGCAGAACAGAGTTGTTATATTGGGTGTTTTTATATTGGGCTATTGCCTGCTTTGGTACAAACTGAAGGGGGAAGCAGAGCCCTCTAGTGTAGGAGGAGGTATTCAAAAGCTGGAGTGGATTCTTTCTGCATGGCTCGCAAGCAAGGGGATATTATCTGTCTGTCTAGAATGACACACCTATCAATTAGAAAAGACATTAGCAAGGTAAACCCTTTAATAATGTCAATATTTTCTCTCTGCAAAATATATATAATATCTTTCAGTTTATTTTATATAAGCTTCTAAAACATTGTTAGACTGATAACTTGTAGTTGATTTGTCTGATCTGTGTTTTGACTGGGATCCTAGTGACAGAACTATGGCAGTGTGCAATGCCATCTGTTCTCTAATTTCATTGTGTACAGCAGTAGAACATATTCCAGATGTGAAAGTGACCTTTTAGAGGCGGACCTGAAGAAATTAGTACAGTCGTTTATTCAGTAGAAAACATGCAGAGATATAAAGCTAGTTACTAGTGTAAAAAGCCAAACAGCTTGCAAACTTAAATCTGTTAGTTTATATAAATAAGATTTGTGAATCCTGCTGCAGTGTGTTTGAACAGTACTTCAGATATGGCCATCTTAACGGTTGACTGTGTTGAAATGCTTTGAGGTCATTATTGAGACAGCTTGGGGAAATCCACTACTTATTTCTAGGATTATGTTTATGTTAGAGGGGACATGATAGAAACCTACAAGATCATAAAGGGTATAGAGAAGGTAGAGAGGGACAAATTCTTCATACTGGTGGGGGAAGCAAGAACAAGAGGGCACTCAAGAAAATTTAAGGGAGACAGATTCAGAACAAATGCTAGGAAGTTCTTCTTCACTCAGAGGGTGGTGGATACCTGGAATGCGCTTCCAGAGGAGGTGGTAGAGCAGAGTACGATTTTGGGTTTCAAAAAGGGGTTGGATAAGTTCCTGAAGGAAAAGGAGATTGAAGGGTATAGTTATAGGGGTACTATACAGGACAAAATGTCTTAAGTAAAGGATCACTTACAGGTCCCTGACCTGGGGGACCGCCACGGGAGCGGACTGCTGGGCGCGATGGACCTATAGTCTGACTCGGCAGAGGCGATGCTTATGTTCTTATGTTAAAATCTTTATATACCACATATACAGCCAAAAAGAATCAAAGCGGTTTACAATATAATTCAATCAAAATTATGAAAAGAACTCCATTTAAATAGAAAAGAAAAGAAGAAAAAAAGTAGCATTTCTAATACATAATATTATATAACAATCTAAGGGGTCCTTTTACTAAGGGGCGGTAGCCCTTTTAGCGTGAGCTAAAAATTAGCGCACGGTAACGCATTCTAACACGTCCATTATATCCTATGGACAAAGAAGCAATGAACAATTGCTTCACCCCGAGCTACAAGACATTGCAATTTTACAAAACTAACAATTGTATTCCCCTGACCCTGCCATCTCAGCAAGAGCCTAGGGCATGGCATGGATCTCCATGCCCCTATTCCGTGCCACGGGCCTCACGACATATTCGCTCACTTGCGCTCGCTTCCCCTTAACCGCTCATCCCCTGATGAGCCTAGGGGGTTAGGCATGGACCGCCATGCCCCCCCCTTGCAGGGTCACCTGACCTGCGGCATTACCACTTAACTGAGCTGACTGCCAAATACACGCTCATCTTCCGATGAACCAAAACTTTGTAGCTCGGGTTACCATCACTGCGACAACCCTAAACCCCCAAATCAACTAATGGAACCCTATTTCCAAAGGGGTGGGTGGGCGGGAAAGTTGCCTCCAAGGGACAGGGATGTGCACTGTTCCTCGGAGGGATGCAACCTATAAACCCCTTCCCATCATTCCCTGCTTCCCCTTGCACCACCAATCCATTCCCGGCCTCCCGGGGGGAAACCAAGTCCCTCCTTTCCACCTTCAACCCACTCTTACTCAACTACCTTCCCCATACCCTTGCAAACTGTCTCAACATGGGCGACTACTTGGGCCATCCAGCCCATTGTTATAGTCGCCCATCGAGACTAGCTCTTGGGCTCTTTTTATAATATCAGTATAATTTGCAGGAAGTTATCTTAGTCATACTTGATGTAAATTTTTTATATACTAACATCCCCCAAATTGAGGCATTGTTGATATTGAGGAATAATTTAAAGTCATGCATGAAATCCCATCTGAATTTATAGTTAATGATTTTTACAATGTTGTATGTTCTCTATAATGTAGAATCCACTACTCTTGAAACTTTAATCTGGGGTCTGAGTAGGAGATATCTAGTTGAAGCTCGACCACTCTAGTATCTCTACACGGGGGAAGAACGTTATGAGTTGGCAACATGGATTCACCAAGGGTAGGTCCTGCCAGTCCAATCTTATCAGCTTCTTTGACTGGTTAACAAGAAGGCTGGACTCGGGAGAGTCCTTAGACGTCGTATACCTTGACTTCAGTAAGGCTTTTGACAGCGTCCCACACCGCAGACTGCTGAACAAGATGGAATCGATGGGGTTAGGAGTAACACTAACTGCATGGGTTAAAGATTGGCTAAGTGGCAGACTTCAGAAGGTGATGGTTATCAGTACCCTCTCTAAAACGTCGGAAGTGACCAGCGGAGTGCCGCAGGGCTCAGTCCTGGGTCCACTCCTCTTCAACATATTCATTAGGGATTTGACTCAAGGGCTTCAAGGTAAGGTAACCTTATTCGCTGATGACGCCAAACTATGCAATATCGTAAACGGCTACAATCTACAGGATACTATGGAACAGGACCTCCGTACTTTAGAAAGTTGGTCCTCTATCTGGCAGCTAGGCTTCAACGCCAAGAAATGTAAGGTCATGCATCTCGGAAATGGAAATCCATGTAGAACTTACACCTTGAATGGAGAAACTTTGACCAAGACTACGGCAGAACGAGACTTGGGAGTGATCATCAGTGCAGACATGAAGACTGCCACTCAAGTGGAGAAGGCTTCATCTAAAGCACGGCAGATGATGGGTTGTATCAAGAGAAGTTTTGTCAACAGGAAGCCTGAGGTCATGATGCCATTATACAGAGCCATGGTGAGACCTCATCTAGAATACTGTGTGGAATTCTGGAGGCCTCATTACCGTAAAGATGTGCTCAGAATTGAGTCGGTTCAACGGATGGCCACCAGGATGGTCTCGGGGCTAAAGGGTCCCTCGTACGAAGAAAGACTGAACAAATTGCAGATCTATACTCTCGAGGAGCGTAGGGAGAGGGGAGACATGATTGAGACATTTAAGTACATCACGGGACGGGTCGAGGTGGAAGTTGATATCTTTCTTCTCAAAGGACCCTCGAACACAAGAGGACATCCGCTCAAACTCAGGGGAGGGAAGTTTCGTGGAGACGTCAGGAAGTACTTAGAAACATAGAACATAGAAACATAGAAAGATGACGGCAGAAAAGGGCTGCAGCCCATCAAGTCTGCCCACTCTACTGTCCCACCCCATTAAGTCAGAGTGCTTCTCGACCCACGTAGAGATCCCACGTGGATGTCCCATTTATTCTTAAAGTCGAGCACGCTAGTGGCCTTGATCACCTGCACCGGTAGTTCTTCACGGAACGGGTGATAGAGCATTGGAACAAGCTTCCAGTACAGGTGATCAGGCCCGCAGTATCCCAGACTTCAAGAATAAATGGGATACCTATGTGGGATCACTGCGAGGGTCATACCAATGAATAGGGTCGCTAGGATATAGACTTAATAGAGCAGGTCAGTAGAGTTAAGGGGGCCAGTAGACTTAAAAGGGTGGGTCAATGGTATGGGCAGACTTGAGCTGTAGCCCTTATCTGCCATCATCTTTCTATGTTTCTAAAGGATAAAATGAAATACAATAAGGCAGGTTTCCTGAGTCTAAAGCAGGGATCTCAAAGTCCCTCCTTGAGGGCCGCAATCCAGTCGGGTTTTCAGGATTTCCCCCAATGAATATGCATTGAAAGCAGTGCATGTACATAGATCTCATGCATATTCATTGGAGGAAATCCTGAAAATCCGACTGGATTGCGCCCTCAAGGAGGGACTTTGAGATCCCTGGTCTAAAGGCTTGAGGGGAAAACAATTTGAAGAAATAAAAGAAGAATGTAGTAGGAACGGATATGAAAGGCAGTAGTGAGAGTAGAGGTTGGATATTTTATTATTTTTAATTTACCTACCTCCCCTCCTTGATGTTATTTCCTTTTTTGTTCTTCTTTTCTTTAATTGAGTTCTCCCCCTTTCCTTTTGTTTTATATCCCATCCCAGTATGTTAGTAGTTCTGTACTAAGTCATGTTTATTTTAATATAAATTCCCCCATTTATTTTAATGTACATCGCTTTGAATTCTATGTTAAGCGTTTAATCAAAATTTTAATGAACTATGAAACTAGGAGGGTGGTGGTGTTGTATTAGGCGATTGGCATTTGTATTCATATGCTCAACTAGCCAAAGTGATAGAAAATGATAGAAAAGCTCACTAGTCTTGGCAGACTGGATAAACCAGTCGGTTGTTATGTGATTTAAACTCCATTAATGTAGTAAATAATTTTCCACACCATTGTTCATTGTCATTTTCAGTAATAATTTGCTAGATATGACGATGCTTTGTGTATCTGTGCATAGTTGATAACCATTTTTCTCCACTTCCCCATTAACAGCTGTGGGATTTGATGAGGAGCAGTGTCTTGGTGTGCAGTTGATGGAAATAGGCAAAAGAAAAAGGCAGGTATTGCATGGAGACCCTCTCCCTCTGACGAGGAAATCCTACCTCACTTGGCAGGGATTTTCAGCTGAAGGTAAGAATCTTATTTTTTTATTTTTAACTCAATTCAGGAGACTCTCCTCAGACAAATGGTAACAGATCTAGTACTTAGAAAAAAAAAAAATTGGACTAATCTTCAGATACATGCTCACATGAGCAGCAAAAATTATCAGAGGATATATATATATATTTTTTTGTTCAATTTCTTTATTGAATTTTGTAACAAAAATAAAATAAGGTGTAGAAAAAAATACAACCTGATATAATCATGTAGCAATACAATAAACAGCTATGGAAATATACACATATCAGGTTAAATACCAAAGAACCAGCACAAATTTCTGCATCATGATAGTATATGCATAAAGCATATTGAAAATTGCTTACTTAGAGCAGTACTACAATTATATAATACTAATAAGATAGTATGAATTTGAAGGTCACATTCAAAAATCACAATACACTTCTCCCTGCGTATCTGCAGTTTCCATATTTGCGGATTTGCTTATTCGCGATTTTTTGGAAGCTGACTCCGCCCCCCCCAATTAAATCATCATTAAAGTTCTTTTTCCTTTTACTGTACCGATAAAAAAGTGTATCGCTTACCATTCACTCTGAAAATTGCTGCTACCATGCTTTCTCTCACAAATTTGCTGCTTCCATGCTTCCCAGTGTGCACTGAGAAAAATGCTGCTTCCCAGTATCCATAGAGAGAAAGGCTTCTTCCCAGCATGCCTGCCCAGAAATCGCTGGTTGCTTGCCTGCCCAGAAATCTTTGGTTGCTTACCTGCCCTGAAATCACTGTTTGCTTGCCTGCCCAGAAATCGCTGTAGAAAAGTTATTCGCAGTTCCAATAATAAAAACGGAAGGCTTTTTATAAAAACCGTGAATAACATTTAAAAAGTTATTTGTGGTTTTTCCGTATTCACGCCTATGGTCTGCCCGCATTCCCTGTGAATACGGAGGGAGGAGTATATGACTTAATTCAGGGGTTCTTAACCTGCGGTCCATGGAAGGGTCTTAGGGGTCCATGAAGGTCAGATAAAAATTAACATTTATATTCACTATACAGCCCGGTACTGTTGATTTTTCTTGCAGATAACGAGAGAGTAGATGTAGTAGTAGTAGTAGTAGTAGTAGTAGATCTGATTTAATTTGCACAAGAGGATTGTATTTGGGGTTGTGGGTTCAAACCCCGCACTGCTCCTTGTGACCCTGGGCAAGTCACTCAGTCCTCCAAAGCCCCAGGTACGTTAAATAGATTGTGAGCCCACCAGGACAGATAGGGAAAATGCTTGAGTACCTGATTGTAAAAACCGCTTAGATAACCTTGATAGGCGGTATATAAAATCCTAATAAACTTGATAATGAGTGGCTATTACTTTTTTGCATAAAAAAGGAGTGGGTTTTTTTATAGATTGTATGAGACAATCAAATCTCGATAAATAAAATACATTATATTCACTGCATGCAAAATTGTGTTTATGTGAATATTTCTGGAGAAGGGGGTCCATAGCTTTCATCAGATTCTTAAAGGGGCCCGTGACTCAAAAAAGGTTAAGAATCACTGACCTAATTGGTTTCAGTGTTTTAAGATAAGAGTTGACACAGTTATGTTTTTCTGAAATAACACGTTCATATTTGGCAGTTAAGCACTCACGCCCGGTCTCAGAAGCCGATGGGTATCCTATATAGAATTGGGCCTAAGGCCGCCTAAAGTAAATCTGATTCGCTAACCAACGTCCATGTTAGACGCTGGTTAGAGAATCGAGTTATTGTAGACGCGGCCGCTAAGCTTATCACGGCAATGGATCTACCTGCTGCGATAAGTTTTAACAGCTGCTAGTGCCCCACCCCCGTCGAATAAATGTGGCAGGAGGGATGCCCAATCCCCTTTGCCTGGAACACCCCACATCCGCCCTGAATGAATGAGGCAGTTGGGATGCCCAATCCCTCCTGCCTACGATCTTTGGGGGGGGAGGGGTTCCACCAGGATGGATTGGGCACCCTCCTGCCAGTGATCTACAGGGAGGTGGGGGGGTGGGCTGGCAGGCGTGGCCGCTAAACTTATCGCAGCAGGGAGATTCCTTGCCACAGTAAGCTTAGCAGCCGTGTCTACTTACAATGTAGGCCAGCATTTTGCTGGCCTACATTGTACGTGTCTCCCATCGGACTAGGGAGACGCTTACAGCTGCCTAGGTTCACCTAAGGCTATTTCCAGGGCAAACCATGTCCGCATCTAGCCTTAGGCAGATATACAGGCCGCCCTAGGCTCCTAGAGGTGCCGCCAATGTAGGCAGCCTGCTTCGGAAGCTTTTTTAAAAAAAACGTGCATCCTGATTGGCTGGTTAGACAGCGTTAATTCCTTGGTAAATTTTACAATGTACTCAGCATTATACTGTGCAGTTTCTTCTAATGTAGTCCAAAATATACTCCCAAGATATTTGATCTTACTGGGAGTCTAAGCAAATCCACAGGATTCGATTCCTTGTTTAACCTCAGAGCAGTTCAAAGGCATGATTTTGGATCTGGTTGTTTTCAGAGAGCTGTGCATATTGATTTATAGTCAATATTACTGACGTTATAGACTCGGGTCACATACCAAAGTACATCATCTGCGTAAGCAGAGAGCTTGATCATAAGATTACTTATTCAAGTCCTACAATAGATGAATTTGATCTAATTTATACTAATAAGGGTTCAAGAGAAATGTTAGATAGTAAGGCTGACAATGGACACCCTTGTTGGGTTCCTCTTGATGGATGGAAAGGATCCAATTGTCCATTGATAAGTATATAGTGGATGGATGGAAAGTATATAGTGGATGGATGGAAAGTATCTAATAGTTGTCCATTGATCAGTGTATAGTGCACCTCCCACAAGTATTTTTGTGGTAGGTTCACTATACACTGATACTGATAAAGATACATCAGAGGATATAATTTCATGTAATGAACAAAAAGGAAACTAGAATGCAATGTATCTTGAAATATGTTTTATTGAGACCAGTGAATAATGTCAAATCAAATACATCCACATGTAAGGGTGCTGACCCACCCTATCTGGGTACAACAGACCTAACATGGTCCGTATTTTGGCTATAACAAGCTTTCCTCAGGAGTCCAGGTCAGTTTTCACCACTAAGATAACTGAATGATGGATGTCAAGGCTATAAAAATCCTTTCTTATGAGAGGAAATCAGTTAGAAAGCGACGTTCTCCTGCATTGCAGGATCAAAAACCCATATAATGAACAAGACCGAGGTGCCCCTGAAATCTCCAAATTATGTGTATTCATTGTGGATATCCTGACAACCAGACTTGCTAGGGCAGTATTCCAGGAACAGCTTGAGAAATACAGTTTTAAATTGGTCATATGTCCAGTGTTTGTACAGTGAGCCAGCAGATGGCAGAGCTCTACAGCAGAACAATGATAGTGTTTCAGTTCATGCACTTGGATTTAGCAGTGTTTAAGTAGAAGAAGAGGGGGGGTGTTACAGATTCAGGGCTAGAATCTTAAAACATTGCGGTAAAATCGGATGGGCTGCTATCACAGCCTTATTGTAGCAATTTCAAATAGGTGAGTCATTCTCCCAAAACCTCGCATGCAAATGAGGTTGGCGGAGAGTAGCGAAGATTTGCTAAATTTGCACATGCCCTGAACCCCCCTCCCTCCCCAAACCCCACAAAAAATTTGCCCCACAGCCTGCTCTCTGCTGGCCCAAAGCTCTGCCCCAAATCTGCCTTCCCCAACTCTCCTGCTCTCGCCCCGAATCTCACCTGCCACCCCGCTTTTGCCCTGAATCTCTCCTGCCCTTCCCCACACTGGGAGCCTGTGATTTTAACCTGCGGGTTAAAGCAGGTTAAAACTACAGGCTCCCTGGCCTACAAAAAAAGTAAAAAAACAAAAGTCGCAGCTCAGACAAATGCCCCCCCCTGCATTGATGCTCCCCCGATGCGCTGATGCCCCACGAAAGGCAGGAGGGATGCCAACTCCCTCCTGCCATGTTAAACCCCTCCTGGCCGGGCCCGGCCCACCTCCCACCCTGTTGCAAAATCTGGTCTGGCCACCCACCAAAAAAACAAACTGCAGGAGGGTTTGCCAACTCCTCCTGGCACCTACCCCCTCGTTCCCCATTCCAGGCCCCCTTTCCACCCCCCCTCCCCGTACCTCCCAGTACCTTTAACGGAACAGGTTGGGTGCTCAACCCCTCCTGCTCCAATGCCTCCTGCGAAGACTCTGAGGCCTTAGGCCCTGCCCTGTTGCATCATGTGATGCATGGGGAGGAGCCTAAGGCCTTAATTGGCTCAGGCTCCTACCTTAGGTGGGGCCTGGGGCACCTGACCCAATCAGGGAGGCATTGGAGCAGGAGGGGTTGGGTACCTCTCCTGCTCCATTAAAGGTATGGGGAGGGGGGTGGAAAGGGGGCCTGGAATGGGGATGAGGTGTCTTGGAGGGGTGCCAGGAGGGAGTTGGCATCCCTCCTGCAGTTTGTTTTTTGGTGGGTGGGCCAGGCCTGACCAGGCGGCTGGACTACATTGTGCCACAGAGAGGGAGGTGGGCTGGGCCAGGCCAGGAGGGGTTTGGCATCCCTCCTGCCTTTTATGGGGCATCACGGGGGGGGGGGGGCCCGCATGGGGGGCATGCATCTGCCGCGACTTATTTAAAAAAAATTTTTTACTTTAGGCCAGGGAGCCTGGCTTAGACCTACGGGCCAGGTTTAGATTTTTTTTTTCTTTTTTTAACGTTAGAAGCCCGTGGGTTAAAACCACGGGCTTGAACTGCGGGAAAGGTGGGAGTCAGGGCAGGCAAGCGATCAGGGCAGCGTTGGGGCAGGCAGGCAGATCTAGGAAGCAGGAGATCAGGGCTGAGAGCAGGGCGGCAGAAGGCAGTCGGAAAGGGCTTCAGCGACTGGTCCTCAGCAGTCGCTTTTTGGGTTCATAGACAAAACCGCCGAAGACAAAGGCGCGTGCCGACAACTGAGTGCAAGACGGAAGCGCGCGCTGAAGAAAAAGAGTGTTTTTAGGGGCTCCGATGGGGGTTTTTGTTGGGGAACCCCCCCCCCACTTTACTTAATACAGATCGCGGTGACGTTATGGGGGGTTTAGGGGGTTGTAACCGCCCTCATACTAGAAACTTAACTGTTTCCCTGTTTTTTAGGGAAAAAGTGAAGTTTTAAGTAAAATGTGGGGGGTTACAACCCCCCAAACCCCCACAACGCCCCCCACAACGCGGCGCGATCTGTATAAAGTAAAGTGGGGGAGTTCCCCTCCCACACCCCCTGTCGGAGCCCTTTAAAACAGTCATTTTCTTCGGCGTGCACCTCCATGTTGCGCTCAGTTGTCTGCGCGTGCCTTTGTCCCGGCGCGCTTTTGACCTGACACCGCTTTTTGGGTTGATCAGCCAGTACAGTCAAATCGGAAAATTTGTTTAGTGAATCGCGTCCCTGCCTACTTTGCATGCAGTTCCCCTCATTTGCATGCACGGATTGGAATCAGATTGCAAAACAGGTTAGTGAATACTGCAGGAGGGAAATTGGGTCGCAAAGGGCTCGCAGACCGATCGGCACATGATCGGTTTGCTTAGTGAATCTAGCCCTAAGATAGGAAAGATTGGGGAGAGAAAAAAAACGAGAGGGAGGGGGGATGAGAGCACAACAGCCAAGATATCCAGACTAATGAAGGTTAAAAAAACTTCCATAACACATCCTTAAAAGGACGATATTAGATCAAACACATTTTTAAATAAAAATGCTTTTAAACTGGCTTTGAATTTATCAAGGGACGTAATCTCTTAAATGGCTAGGTGCCGAATTCCACATTAATTGTGTGATAATCAACATTGCTTTGGTATGTCACCTATTGTATTGACTCTGGAGTGGACGTAACTGAATGGAAGATTAGGTTCTTACCTTTGGTAATTTTCTTTCTGTTAGTCCCCGACAGAGTTAATATGGCCTACCCTCTATCTACTCTGTATCGCCTGCATTTTTTTCGGCTTTGGTTGTTTCTCCTTTCAGGGCTAAATATCTCCCAACCGGCAGGTGGGCCCTGTGGGGAAATGTTTTTTAAACTAAACTAAAACTTAGTAGTTTTTAATGGTAAATTTTTAAATGACATTCACATCCTTAATCCAGAATCAACATTTTAATATTGACTCTACCCGCTAATGGTATACGTTTGCCATTTATTTTTGTACCTGTAATTTTATAAGGTATTCTGATGTGTGCTTCTTGATAGATTTAGTTTCACTACAGCACTTAGCCATGTCTTCCATCCTTTTTAAACATTCAGTCTCTTCTTTGCTTACTTATGAAAAGGTACGCCATGTTACGTGGATTCAGAGGGCATTGTGCGGTTGTTGAATCGAGCACTTGGCAACACATGGACGCCAGTATGTGATACTAGAGAGCACTGCAAAGGAAAATCTGATCACTACTGGGTAGTTGGCATTCTTGAAAACCCCCAACAGCTGAGGTATGCTTGCAGATGAATTAAGTGCATATTAAATCATTTAATTAGCATTTGTATCTCATCGATAGCTTTTGGGCTTGCAGGCAGCATTAGGAAATTAAATAATAAATAATTATAGGGCTATTAGTGCACAGTGGTATACATAAAAGACTATTTTGATTTTAGAAAATTGTTAAAGACTCAACTCTTTGATAGGCTGGTATCTTAATGCATTCTGCTTCATTTTTTCAATCAAGTTCCTTATATTCAACTTGATGTATTTTATCTGTTCTCTGTATTACTTCTTTCCCTGCCATGCCGGTATTTTCTGCATTATATTGTAAATGCTTTCTGACTTTATCTGTTTTTAAGTCCATTATTATAATTTGTATTTTATCTGTATCCCATGTATTAGCTCACCTTGTTGTGAACCGCCTAGAACTTTTTCGGTATGGCGGTATATAAGAATAAAATTATTATTATTATTATTATCATAATTATAGAATTAAAATGTTCCTTTACCTAAGAGCTTAGTCTGTTGAGCATAAATTGCTTAGGGGAGGTTTATATAAACATAATTTTGCAACTTATGTCAGAGGCATGTGTGTTCTAGGAAAAAAAATAAAGCACTGCACATCCTAAAATGCATTGGGATTGGACTTACAGAGGCTAAGGATAAAAATAAGTTAAAATTGCTAGTGACAGATTTAAAATTTTGTCATTCATCTAGTTTCTGAATTCTTGCAAATTGTACTCTGTAGTATTCTGGTGCAGAGATTTAACACATGTTGAGTGTGATTTTATTTTGTCCACTGATAGATGTATTCCCTGTAAAGGAGCAAGATTCCCTCCCACACTTCCTCGTCCTGCTGTAGCAATTTTACCTTTCAAATTACCATACTGCCAAATTACAACTGAAAAGGGGCAAATGGAAGTAAGTGCAAAGGATAATTTTCAGTTCTCTTAATTATTTTTTAGCAGGTTAGTCCTAGCCCGCAAATGTCCTTTTCCCCACAGATCCACAAAAATAGCAAATACAGTCTTATATTCTATTTTCACATTCTTCCTTCCCCCTCCCTTTTCTGTCTTAACATCTAAGTTTTGTTTGCAGGATTGAAAGAACAGTGTAGGCAAAGGGCAGTGCATCACTCTTTCCAGGGAGGAAAGGAATATTTCAGGGCTGTCCCTTCATGGACACTTAATTCACTGTAGAGTCAAGAGGGTCAGGGCCTGATTCTGTATAGGACACCGGTATCGGCAGCTGCATAAGAAATGGCTGCTGATCACATGTCAATCACACAGCAGAGAACTTTTCAGAATCAGGTCTGTACTCCCGGACAGATGCCTTAAATGTAGGCCAGCATTTTGCAGGCCTACATTTAAGGCGTCTGTCTCCTTGACGAGAGATAGCATACCAACGCTAAGCAAGGGACATTGACGCCATAAGCTCAAAGGTGTGAAAAATAATAAAACGTGCAAAATTTCACTAATGTAAAGTTACCAGTAAATTTATTGTTTTTTATCTTCAATCATGGCACACCAAAAGAATACAGCATAAATGCATTAGCCATTGCATTAGTGGGAGATCGTTATAGTTGCCAAATGCTGGCCTTCTAATAACGAGCTCACCTCAGGATCTCATGACCCTCTATTATATACTTTTGGCTCATTGTGACATCATCAGTTTCTCAACCAATAAAGATCAACAAAAGAGGTGTTTCAAATTAGACAAAGACAAAAGTTTCAGAAAAGTACATTTGTTTGCTTATAGTCGTTTCTGAATATAAATCATAATTTTCACAAAAGTATATTAAGAGAAATTATTTGTTAAAAAGATGCTGAAATGTTCTCAGCCCTATGAACCATGCTGAAAATTAGTCAGCCTTAGAGGAAGAGAGGGCTCTCCCTAAACTGACAGGTTCAAATTACATAGCCATTACACAGAAGCCTTCCTAGAAAAGGAGGAGGAGGGGCTGGTCTCCCCCTCTCTTCACTAGAAACTGTTACTCATTTCCAGATGTTTTAGGATTTCTTTAGGTTGCAAAGATACACAACATGCTTTTCCAAAACCCATTCTTTTGTTCAATACACAGTCATACAATCACACCAGGGGCCCCCATTCGTTCATAACTTGATTCATTCATTCATAATTTTCATTCATAACTATATTTAATTCCTGTTATATCTTAGTTTGGGACACGTTATCTTCCTAACCAGTCTAAAGCACATGTGGTATCAATTAACACCACGATGCTGAGAACAAAGACTTGGAAAACAAAATGGATTCCAAAGACTGAGAAGATATAGAAAAGACAGAGAACCAAGATGGATTCCATGTATTCTCTGGTTTCCTTCATGATCTGGCCCAACAGCAAAGTACAAAAAAAATATTATTATACTTTCCCTTATATTAATCTGTAGTGTGTTTTTCTGGCTTTAGCTTCATTTATATTCAGATTTTTATTCACCAGTTTGTCGTACGCTTCTATTGGGCGTGGCCTTAACTAACACATATGCTTGTATCTAACTAGAATTACCCAGAATCATATGAAAAACAGGCACTTTTGTAGAAAAACTCCACAAAAATACTGCACCATCATGTTCTGATATCCATTCCATTACAATCCCATAAACATCACCCCCTACTGGCCACGAGCCACTACTCCTCAATCCCCTCTTGAATATTACTAAATTTATGAAGTAATATTCATAACTGAGCTCGTGGTCTGATATGTGGCACTGGGGGGGGGGAGGTTACTCTGGGTACGGCCCTACTTATGGATCAGTGTGTGTCTGTGCAAGTATATTCTTTTAATGCCAATTAGATAGGACTAATTGTACAAAAGCCAGATAATAGTGCTGAAACTCCTCACTGTGGCTACTATGGCACTGTCTAGGGGTACCATTTATATTCACTGCCAGTACCTGATTAACTAATGCTATTATAATGTATAAGAACATAAGATTAGCCTTACTGGGTGAGACCAATGGTCCATCAAGCCCAGTAGCCCGTTCTCACGGTGGCCAATCCAGGTCACTAGTATCTGGCCAATACCCAAGGAGTAGCAATATTCCATGCTACCGATCCAGGTCAAGCAGTGGCTTCTCCCATGTCAGCATTTTAAATTTAAATTGTCTGCAAAGTATAAATATCAATGAGTATGTTTTATGGGAAAGCTAATTACTTTGTAAACTATGAAGTTTGCATAACTTATTGTTTGCGTGCTAATCTGTTTTTTTGTTTTTTTCTTAAGGAGCAATTTTGGCGTTCAATTGTTTTTAGCAGCCACTTAGAGTATTTATCCAAAAATGAGTATGAATATGATGAAAATTATAAAAATCAGACAACAAAAGAACAGCAGGAGCATTTAATGAAAATGTTTGCTGTAAGTATAATACAAACCACACATTTTAAAACTGGTTTCTATAGCTGTTTTGGAGTACAAATATATGGCAGTCAGTAAAGGGTTGAAGGTATCTTGAGGTTCATTTTCAGGTTTCCAAAGGTCATGGTTCATTTCAGAAAAATTCTCATGGAGTAGCAAAATATGTAGGGTTGGGTAAGACACTAAAAATGGCAGAAGAATATTGTACGGCATACTAAGCTTTTCTGGTTTGTAACTTTTTAGCTAGTTGGTTTTCTTTAGAGTTCAGTTGCTTGCAATTCTACTTTTTTTAATTTGTCTAATGTTTCTCCTTTCTTAATCTTTTTGATATACTTTTTTCTCCAGCTCAGGCAGGATACATATTTCAAATTATTTTTTCTACCTTTTGTTGTGTGGCCATGTTATTCTTCAAATCATATTGGTCTCAGGCTCTGGTTTCTGTTTCCTTCTATATACTCTTAACACACTCACCAGGATCTCCTGACCATTTGATATTTCTTTTTTTCCCATGCTTACCATCCATCTTCCATCTCTGTGTATGTTTGTTTTTTCCCCATGTTCAGCATCTCCCTTCTCTGTCTCCTATACTTCCCTTCTAGTATTTCCCCTGTGCCCATCTCCCTGCCTTAATTATCAACACTATTCTGTGTTCCTATCCCCTACATGCCCATTGTCAATCCTCTTTGTCCCTATGCCCCCCCTAAGTACAACATCTCTCTTCTGTATTCCTGTTCTCCCTCTGTGCATTCCATCTTCCCTCTGTGTCCATATACTCTCCTATGTCTGGCATTGCCCCACTGACTGTGTCCATATACTACCTCTATGCAGCGTTCTCCTTTTGTGTCCCTGTTACAATGCTCACATCATGCCCACCATCTCCCCTCTTTTCATATATCTCCCTGTGTCCAGCTTCTCCCCCCTTACACCAATGTGTCTCTTGCCCTTTCTTTCCTCTCTTTCCACTCTGTTAAATAGTTCGCTCCCTTCATCTCCTTGGTTCAGCATCTCTTTCTCTTCCCTTCTCTCTCCTCTTCACTGCAGGTCCAGCACCTATATCCCTTCCATCAGCACTTCTTCCATGGATTGAACACCTAACTTACCCTTACCTCCAGCCCCCACCCCACCCCACAGTCCAGTACCTCCCTCCCCTCAACACTCCCCAAGAATCTAGCTCTTCTCTCCCTTCCCTCCCATGGGTCCAACATCTCTATCCCTTCCCTCTAGCTCCAACTCTGAGCTGTGGGTCCGGTATCTCTCCCTTCGCTCCAGCTCTAAGCTGTGAATCCAGTACCTTTCCCTTTCCTCCAGCTCCCAGCTGCAGGTCTTTCACCTCTCCTTTTCAGCTCCAGTCATCCCCCTCCACAATGGTCCAGCACCGCTCTCCCTTCCCTCTGGCCTCCCCCCCCCATGGATCCAACACCCCTCTCCCTTCCCTCCGGCCTCCCCTCCACATGGGTCCAACATCTCTCTCTCCCCCAGCCCAGATCCAGCACCGTCCTTCACTTTTGCTCCAGCTCTAGAGCTAGCCAGCACCTCCCCCCCGTGATTCCAGCAGCCTCCCCCACTCAGGTAAAACCTCCAAAGGATCAGCATTGCCTCGCCAGCTCCCCTCGCCCCTACGTTATGTGAAGGAGCCAACCATGCCATAATGAAAAATCTTTAGAGGCCCATTCTAAGGCCTTCCTTATGCCGATGAGCCCCTCCTTTCAGGAAGTTATATCAAGGAGGGGCTTGTTAACAGAAGAAAGGCAGCAGAAAAGGCCTCTGAAGCTTTTTCATTCTGGCACAGCTGGCTTCACTGAGGAGGAGATGTTGACCCATGGGAAGGGGGGTTGCCACTATCGTTGTACCTGAGTCTGACCTCCTTGCAAATTTTTGCTGCGGAAATAAAACTTTTTACTGCTCCTGCGGGGCGGTAGAAGGCCTTGCTCCCATTCCCACTGTAAACTGGCAGCAATCTTTCCTGTGGACTAACTGTGGTTTACTGCGAGAACCCATCCCGTGTCATTCTCTAGTGTGTGGACCTAGTTCATCTTCAAAGAGACAAAGGTCTCAGCCTGCAGGTTTAGCCCGAACTACTTTACCAGGGACTAGTGGTCATAGAAGATTTGGATCACTTTTGTCTTATGGCATGGCTCTTCAGCACGCAGCATTAGAGCGCAAAGGATACTCGGAGGTAGTCATTGCTACTCTACTTAGAGTCAAGAAGCCTGAAATAGTCTCCACTTCCACTAAGTCATGGGAGACTTTTAAGCAATGATGCACAACAGAAACGATAGTTCCATTTAGTGCTCCAGTCTCAGTGGTGCTGGCTTTCCCAAGTGGCGGGGCTCTTGTGTTCAGAGCCTGACAATGCAAAGATCCCTTGGCTTCTCATTCAAACAAAGCCAGATTCCTAAAGGGAGGTGCTAAGACTTAGACTACCGGTAAAGCTGCTGTTTCTGTCATGCAACTTTAATGTGGTTCTGCATGGCCTCAGTCAGGCTCAAGAGGAGTCTGTGATGGACCTTACTGTCAAGACTGTTCTTCTCATGCTATTATGTCAGTGTGAAGAGTCTCGAAGCTGCAGGCGCTGTCAAGAAGGTGGGAGTTTCCCTATGCATGGTCTTGCCCTTTTTGCCGAAGGTTGTTTCAGTGTTTCATATCAGTCAAGAAGTAAGATTATCAGCATTCTAGACCACAAGGTCAAAGAAAAAGATCATACTCTGAGAAAGCTGGATACCCGGAGAGTCATCCTACGCTATCAAGAGGTCACCAATGAGTTCTGACCATCTGTTTGTGCTCACCAGTCAGACTAGACATGGTAGGACCTGTAGGCTACCAATTCAAGATGGATTTGCATGATCAACTTGTCAGCATATATTGCCTGTTGCAACAATCGCCAGTCTTCTTGGAAGCATACAAAAAGTACAGCTTCTTCATGGATGGAAGCTCGGGTGATTTTGCGTGAGGAGATTTGTAATGCAGCGACTTGGTCCACACTGCATATGCTTGCCAAGTTCTATAGAGTAGACATGGCAGCATGGGAGGACACCGTATTTGGGTCCTCAGTTGTATGAACGAGCAGGTGCAGAGGTCCTGCCCTAGTTTTTTGGGATTGCTTTTGTATATCCCTACTGTCCAGAGTGACACACCTATTGCACTAGAAAAAGAGATTAGGTTCTTCCTTTTCTAATATCTTTTCTAGTAGATAGGTGTGTCTTTCTGGAGTCCCGCTCTGTCAGTTATTTCTCTGCCTGCCTACTCTCTCAAATACATGGTTAAAGTTAAAGCTGAGATTTTGATCTCAGTCAGCCCTTAAGGGTATGAAGGGTATGTTTTGCCCTAGCACATTGAGGAATGTTTGAACTCCATACATGTTTCTGATTTGTATGGGTACTCTAAAGTTTGGATTGTTACATTGCAATGTTTAACATGTTTGTTATGCTTTCAGAGTAGAACAACGCTGTATTTTGGGGAGTCTCCCCGTACCCCTCCTTCTTATGTGTATTTATATAGTGCTATCACCTGCTTTGGTACAAACTGAAGGGGACAGCAGAACTCTTGGTAGAAGGAAGAGGAGTTGAAAACCTGGATTGGATTCATTCTACATGTCTTGCGAACATGGGGAAAATACCTTACTGTCCAGAATGACACACCTGTCTACTAGAAAAGAACCTAATTTCCTTTTTTTCACAATGACTTTTTCAAAAACATAATAGTCTTTTGGCAGAAATGTGTGGCAAATGGTGATGACTATGTAGAAAAGTAACTACATGTACTAAAAGAGCACATTTCAATCGTTTTTGACTTTTTATTCAGTGCAATGACTTTATTTAAACAAGTTATGGAGGTGGAGGCATTACATTTTATTTAACCAGTGTGCATGTAGATATTTATGGGGTTTAATAAATTTATAAATAGGGTGGGCCAAAAGTACGTATTATTTCTTTTATTTTACAGGTATCATGAATACCATTTGTGTGAAAGTTTTTTTGTATTGGTTGCATCATTTCGCTTTTACCTGATTATTGTTCAATACTGTATTATACCTATTCAAAACTTGTAAAATAAAAGGAAATAATGAATAAATACTGTATACTTACTTTTGGCCTACTTGTAAATGTATTGAAAAAGGGGTCAAGCGAGGATCTAAAGATGAGAAGCAAGTCCCTGACTTCGGAAGAAGATTAGCTGGGCAAAATCAGACTGAGTGCTCCATCCTCTGTGGAGACTGTTTTGTACTGGCATCTGCATCAAGAAACTCAACCTTTTTATTAAAAAAATGATAGGAATTAGTAGCATAAATAAGTTCCTAAGATAGCAATATAATTCTATATTGATATTACAACAAACGAGTATATTCTATTTAATATTTAGGTAAAAAATTATTTGCATTTCTGTTATTAAAAAGGTCTCTCTCTCTTAGCTTTCTTGCAAACTGGAGCGTGAATTTCGTTGTATTGAGCTTGCTGAACTCATGACCCAAAATGTCATGAATCTGGCCATCAAGTATGCCTCTCGCTCTAAAAGGCTAATGTTGGCCCAGCGGCTTAGTGACCTGGCACTAGAGAAAGAAGCAGTGTTGGCAGCATCCCATCAACAGCAAGAAGATGAGGCGGAAGAAGAGGATTTCCAGACCAGAATAAATGCTGGGTATAAAAAAAAATATTCATATAATGATTCAAAATGTTGTGGTGATCGTGGCACCGAGGTACCCCCTCTTCAAATCCAGCATGCACCCAATATTATAATTAATACCTAAAAGCCATAATGCTGTTCTGTCTCAGAATTATGTACTCAAGTGATATTGAATAAGTTTAAATGTTATTTTATGATGCACTTGTTGTAAGATATAAAATGAATAAAGAATTAAAAAAAAAAAAAAAAAAAAAAGAATTATATACTCAAAATCTTTGGCATTTTCTCATGTTCAAGCAAATGTTCCCATCGAGATAGGAAACCTGTGCCTTCTATCACCAAACCACTGATCACTTGTTTCTGTCCAGGGCAGTAGTTTGGATAGTGCACACATTTGTAGATTTGTGTTGAGTGAGGCATTTATTTTGTGGGAAAGAGCGGATCTTGAGGTGTAGAGGCAGCTTTAGAAGGTTTTACAGTCTTGTACTCCTACTACTTATTTATTTGGTTTTATTCGATGTACAAAGTGCTATACGCTAAACACATATTAGACAGTCTATGCTCAATCGCTATAGCTATTTTGAGATGTCTGAATTGGGCGACCCTTAATCTGTAGTTACTTTATTTATTTTTTTATAAAGTGTGCAATATGCAATAACAGCAAGAAATAATGAGCTGTGTTTGGGGTTTTTTTTAAATTCCATTTTCTAATGGTGTTTGTATCCTTGGCAGTGACTTAGATAATTACCTTTCCTTATTTATTAGATGCTACTGTCTTGAGCTTTGAACGTTTGACTGCATGGCACAGATAGTGCCTGTAGCAGGAGCTTATGGCTTAGCTGAGGTTACAGGAAATGCTAAATTTGATTAATACTTTGTTTCTAGTTACAGCAGAACTGCCACAGAGTGGAACCTGCCTCCACCTAGAAACGTAGAATGTGAGCAAGATACAGAAGCGCTCAATGATGCTGATGCTCCTGAAGGGGATGAAATGGAACCAGAGGAAATGCCAGCAATGTCAAAACAAAGTAAGATGCAGGGGAGTGGGGGTAGGGGATGTCGTAGGTGTTTCATGTCATCTTGTTGTATACATGCAATAGAAACTATTTTACTATGTAAAACATTAAGGATATGCATTTTTGTATCATTCTGTTTTGTAATAACATACTTTATTTCATTTATTGTGCACTAGCATGCATTGCTAGACATACACACTATTTAGTAATTATGGGCTTGTTAGTCAAAGTGATTTAATCGGCCAGAAATGGCTTATGTGGGAAGTAAGACCATCTCTTTACTGCCTCTAGTTGTTCAATTTATGAGAGGTTTCTTATTGGCAAAACCCCCTATCAAACCACCTCCTGTGTAGTTCTTATCCAGCTGATTGAAAGCTCTTTTTAAGCCTCTGGATTCCTGTCATCTGAAGTTTTTAATCTGGAAAGTAATGTTTCTGGTGGCAGTTATTTCAGCTCGCAAGATCAGTGATCTTCAGGCCCTAGTAGCAGAACCCACCTTACTCTAAATTTCATTACAACAGAATATTTCTCCGCATTCATCTGAAGTTCCTTCCATAGTACAGGTAGTGACAGAGTTCCATCTTAATCAATTAGAACTCATTCTGGTGAAAGTGTACCACATACCTTAGACTGCAAGCCTTAGCCTTCTATCTGGAGCAGACTAAAGCCCATCCAACTTTTTATTTCCTTTGACCCAAATTGGTTTGAAGTAACCATCGGCAACCACACAATCTCCATCTGGTTAGCAGATTGCATCTCCTTTGCTCAGTGGCATAGCGAAGAAGGTTGGCACCCAGAGCAGTGGCACCTAGCATCGCCAAATTGTGTGCCCCCCCAACTCTTCCCTGCTGCTTGAGCACTCCCCCCCGCATACCTCTTGAAATATTCACCAGCACGAGCTGCATTTTCCACCTCCTGCTTGAGCCGGCCTTGGCTCACTTCTTGCATCACGTCCTGGTCCCATGACCAGGGAGTCATGTCCAGCGCGAGCAGCAAGTGAAAGATGCTACTTGTGCCAGCAAAATGTTTGAGAGGTATGCAGGGAGGAGGAGAGGACCACAGGACCATCCTCAGCTTCAGACATTGTGCAGCTAAACCCTTCAGTTAGACCAGTCAGGGCATAGCAGCAGGAATCTCATCAGAGGACTTCATAGGGCTTTCTTGTACCACTTCTAGCAGGGAAGGAGGATTGTCAAGGACTTCAAGAGCTTCTGTGGGCCAAGAAGCTGAAACTGGCGGATCAAGTTCTGGGCCGTGGGTTGAACAAGCCTGATCTAACCTATTAGGCTGCCACTCTCTCCAATTTTTACTAGAACTTAAAGAAATTTAATATATCCATAAAACATACTTCAGCATCTTTATTAAAAAAAATTCACCAGTACTTTATCTTTCTTTGTGGCTCAGTCTACTTCATACTGTCAAATTTTCTGAGTTATTTTCTCCTCCCTTTTTTCTGAAAATTGTTTGATAAAAATTGGTTAGAGGGATTTTAGAGAAACATATAGTCACTGACTTGAATAATTAAAAACTGGAATATTGGTGGAATGATATATGGGTTTTACCATAAGTATTGTCTCAACAGACTTTTAATTTGAGTACTTTTTTTCTACGCCATTGTTTTCAACTGAGAAGTAAATCAGTTCAACAATAATTGTTGAATAATAGATCAGTGACATTATCTTTATCATTTTAAATTTGAATATTATTCTGAAGTATTAATCCATATACTTATAATGGATGTAAATCTTTTTTTTCTGAAGGACTTAATTCATTCAGCAATGATGTTAGCTCACCAGAAACACCTTCTATCAGATCTGGTAAGTAATGCAGAATAAATAGACTTGGAGCTTGATCTCAGCTTTAAAGCAGAATTGCTTCCTGTTGTAATTGCAGGAAGAAAGAATAACATTGTGTACTGAATTTTTTTAAGAAAAAGATTTTAATTGTTTAATTGTGTATCTACCATATTTCCCTGCATATAGGCCGTCCCTCTGTATAGACCGCACCCATGTATAGGCTGCAGAAAAGGGTAATACCCATGGTATTAGCTGCAGCTTATCTTCCAGTACCTCCTCTGCCTGTTTAAATCATCCCCCCCTCCCCGGTACCTTTTCAGGAGCCCCCTGGACAATGGACGGTGAATCTCCAGCGATGCAGGGCAGCCGCGATCTCTTTGGCATCTGCACTGCTCGCTGAATGACCGTCGGCTCTCGTGAGACTCGTGGGACTCAGCAAGTGGTGCGGGAACAGGCTGGATGCCGAAGAGATCGCGGCTGCCCTGCACCTCACCGTCTGCCGTCCAGGGGGCTCCTGAAAAGGTACCGGGGGAATGATTAATAATCCTTACATAGGCCAACCCATATAACTAGGCCGCACCCCATATACAGGTTTTTAAAACCCATGTATAGGCTGCGGCCTATAGATGTGGAAATACGGTATATCTTGTAATCCACCTTGGATAAAGGCGAGATAGAAATGATAATAAACTAAACTAAACTAAACTTATTCTCCTTTGTTCTGTTTTACCAAGTGTGCAGTTCTTTTCTGATTTTCTCAATTTTATGTTTATATTGTAAACCACTTTAATTTTGATTTGAAAGGTGATATATCAAGCCAAAATAAATATAAACATATTTTCACTGCACTGCTGAAAGCTGATCAGCCAAATTAGAAACTTTACCATCATGCTTTTGGGGGATAAGGGCTTATTTGCATTTTGACTTATTTTCATTGAAAACCATTTATTCCTGATAGGTGCAGTTATATCTAGCAGCCAAGGGCGTGTGAATCCCTTCAAGGTAAGAATCTTGTGAGTTTGTTTGATAATAAATAGAAATAAAGAATCATCTCACTAGTTATTCTCATCAGTAGATCATTGATAAATATGTTAAAAAGCAGAGGCCCCAGGACAAACCCCTGGGGAACCCTACTATTTACCTTTCTCCTTTGAGAATATTGACCATTTAAACCTATTCTCTGTTTTCTGTCTTTTAACCAGTTTTTAATCCATAATAGGATGTTACCCCCTATCCCATGACTCTATAATTTCCTCAGAAGTCTTTCATGAGGTACTTTTGTTAAATGCCTTTTGAAAATCCAAATGCACAATATCAACCAGCTCACTTTTTTCACATGTTCATTCACCCCTTCAAAGAAATGCAGTAGATTAGTAAGGCAAGATTTCCCTTGACTAAATCCATGTTGGCTTTCACTCATTAATCCATGCTTATGTATATGTTCTGTCATTTTGTTCTTTATAATAGTCTCTACCATTTTGCTCAGCACCAATGTCAGACTCACTGGTCTATAATTTCCTGAATTGCCTCTGGAATCCTTTTTTAAAAAATTGGTGTCACATTGGCCACTCTCCAGTCTTCCGGTACTATGCTGGATTTTAGAGAAAAATTAAAAATTATTAACAATAGCCCTGCAAATCAATTTTTCAATTATATCAGCATTCTGGGATATATACCATCTAGTCCAGGCAATTTGCTACTATTCAATTTGTCAAACTGACCCATTACATCTTCCATTGTTACCGAGATTTGTTTGAGTTTCTCTGATTCATCAGAATTGAATACCATTTTTGGCACCAGTAACTCCCCCACATCTTCCTCGGTGAAGACTGAAGCAAAGAATTCATTTAATCTCTCCGCTATGGCCTTGTCTTCCCTGAGAGCCCCTTTTATCCCTCAGTCATCTAGTAGTCCAACTGATTCTCTTCCCGGTGTCTTGCTTTTAATATACCTAAAAAAGGTTTTACTGTCCGTTTTTGCTTCCAGTGCAATTTTCTTTTCAAGTTCTCTCTTTGCCTTCCTTATTAGCATCTTGCATTTGACTTGCCATTCCTTATTCTCTTTACAATTATTTTCAGTTGGATCCTTCTTCCATTTTCTGAAGGAATTCTCTTTTGGCCCTTTAGATCAGAAATGAGCAAATGACGAGACCTATATTGGAATATATGCCATATGTGAAACATGACAGTCTCATAAGTTTTTTATAACTATTCACTGAAAAAAGTCTTGTAGCGCTGCTTGATGTAAATAATAAAAAAAGAACCTTGCAATTTATGGAAAAGTAAAATGCTGCTCTTTATTATGGTAGGTATACTCCAATCAAAAAGGTGTGGTAGCTTCAGGAAGTTCAGTTTCTCCCAACATTTTAGATAACATGAACAAATTTACTAAGAAATCAACACCTAACAACCAGGCAACAAATAAACAGAAGACGCTTGTCATAAAGCCCCTAATGCCAAAGCCAAAGTCCAAGTTGGTAAGTGAGCTTCTAAGCTCTTTTTTTCCTATTATCTTATCAAAAGGAACTCTCTGCCTGTCACTTCCAGGAAGTTGTGCTGAAATGTAAACTCTACCTCACACCTCTGAGAGTGTTTACTGTTATATTGAGTTGCTCCATAATAAGGAGAGAAATTGGGTTTAATTTAGTACTAACCAGTTTTTTGGGAGTCAGGAAGAGGATGGGTTATGTATGGGATGAGCTCAGGCTTATTGAATTACGTAGTTATTGGAATTATTTTAATGGGAATACTTTAGTTTTAATAATTTATTAGCAAGAATAGGGTTCGATTTGAGGTGGAGAATTGATTATGATTATTGTTGTATTTAACAATTTGTTTTGTGATTATTCGTTGAATTTGAATTATGTACTGTATTATAAATGGCATTTTGCATTGGCTGGGATCAATAAGGTAGGGTATAAATGCTCTAGAATACTCAGAGGGTTTCCCATAGTTCTGAAGTGTTCGAAATATGTGATACTGTACTAAATATAAAATACAGACACATCTTTCAAATAAGAGCTGAAAGCTGGTACTACTCTTAGTAGGGATTCTGGTCCTGCCCTTTATTTAAAAAAAAAAAAAAAAAAAAGGGTATTATTTTTATGTCAGTCATTGAGACCAATGATGTGACCAAGGACAAGGGGCAAAACCAGTTTTTTTAGATTGGCTTCACGCTGGCACGTGTACATGAAGACAGTAACATTTGGTAAGTGCTAATACAAGAAAGATGTTCAATCTCATTCTTATTGCCTGTAAATAATCTTCTTTACCTTCAGATTTGTAGGCATCATCACAGGTCCTTGCCCATATGTAGCTGCTGTAAAGGTTAAATTTGGATATATAGAATCTGTGCATTTATGTTTGGAATCAGATACCAGTCTATACTTAGAAGTAAACCTACAATAAAAATCGTTTACATTAGTTTTCTTTTAGCTGCTTTAGGAGTATTTTTAGTGATATCTGTGTGGACAGCCTCCAATTGAGCCCAAGATGTCTGATACTACATAATTGCTACCCAGCCTACTGAGGGGTTAGATAAGAGTCATAATTAAGCTATAGTGCACCCACCATGGAATTGCTGTAAGTTGCTAAAAGGTTAGCACATTTTTGCTGCAAGATTGCATGTCTAGGTAGCTGTTGCACATTATTCCATATCAGTTTTGCTGAACTTTTAGATTAACTTTTTACTTATATGCATGTGCATTTCCAGTGATTTTTCTTTTCCTGTGTTTTTGTATTTGGTTAATATAGTATGTTTTTTTCAGTGGATGGTGTTCTAATTGACAAGCTAAAATAGCAATAGAATCACTGTGTTTTTCCTAGACACAAGGTACTTTATTCCATTCTGCCACTCCTAAACCAGAGATTAAAAAGACAAAGCAAAAGGAGAAAGAATCAAAAACTGAAAACACTGTGCCCAAAATCTCCATTTCCTCAGAGAAAACAGAAAACAAAAAGTGAGTGAATGCAGTGATTTTTGACAATCTGCTTTGCTGATCCATGTATATCATCCAAAATTTTGGAAGAAAACGTAGGTTAATATATGCACCCCGCATTTTCATATTTTTTTCAGCCCTAGTCTTTACTTCTGGTTTTTTAAAACATTGCTTACCTAAATTCTTTCTTTTGTTGAAATCGGTTCTTTCTTTTTGATGCACGGTGCTGAGCAGGTGCCAGCTATCATGATATGTATGGTTACCAGAAATATGGAATGATGCATTAGGGAGGCTCTGGAAGACAAATTTTGTTTGGGTTTGTCTTTTTTGTTTTTTTAATGAAAATGAAATCCAAAACTCCAGTGTAGCCTGCTTTAAAATGATCCCCATTTCTTATGCAGGACCCCAGAAGCAGGCTGAGCTTTGAAGTCTTCATGAATGGATGAGATGATTGTACAGGGAAAAGGACTTTAAATTCTTTAGGAATTAGGCAACATTTGAGGGGGAACCTACTATGAAAGGAATAGATTATACCTTAATCAAGCCAGAACTAGGCCGATGCTAACATTTAAAAAGAAGAGAGAGTTACTTTTTTAAACTACAGTAAACTCTCAGTTATCTGGCACCCATGGGGATTGGTAGATGCCAGATAACTGTAGTTTCTGGTTGCTTGAGAATTACTATAAAAATAGTTTTGTCTCCCTTCCCACCTCATCCCCCCACCCCCACTTGAAGATCCAGCATCTGTTCTTCCTTTCCCACTCTCCTTTCTGGTCTGGGTTACTTTATCTCCCTTCCCTCCCCCCCCCACAACTTATGGGTACAGCATCCATCTATCTCTCCTCCCCTGCCGGTCACCCCGCAGGTCCAGCATCCATGTCATTTCCTCCCCCCACACACTTCTGATCCATCTCCATGGGTCTGTCCTGGAAACCACCCCCCCCCCTCACTTACCTTCAGCTCTCCCAAAGCAGCAGAGGCATTGCTGTAAACAGGTTGCTCGTGGCCAGCCCCAACAGGGCCTTTCCTCTGCTGCGGTCTCATGGTTGTCATGAGAACTTGTTGCAGCCATTCAGATAGCTGCTCTGCACAGGGCAGGAGCGTAGGAAGATCGTTCCTGCCCCAGTTCACCGCTATATCACTAGGGATTTTAAAAGGTACCATTTTTATAATTGAGTAGGTGGGAGGGTGGTGAGAATTGTTAGAGTTAGCCAGGAAAGGAGGCGGGAGCGATCCCTCCTGTCCTGGCCCATTGCTGGACCACCAGGTCTTATGGCAGGCCCGGTGGAGGCCTGCAAGACATTGGGTGGGAGGGGGGGAAGAGTGCAGAGCCTGGTAGGGCAGTAAATAAAGGGGGACAGGATGCAGAGCCAGGCAGGGACGGAGGGGGCCAGGGTATAGAACCTGGGAGGGAGGGAGAGGACGGGGGGAAGTGAGGGAGGGGGCTGGGTGCAGAACCTGGCAGGGCACTTGAATTTAAAAACCAGCAAGGAGATACTGGTCCTTTGAACAATCCCATATGTCAGTCAAGTCCATTATTAACAAAAATCTGATAGTCAATTAGAAACTATTCTGTTCAGGGAGCGGTTGATCTCTAATACTTACTTTCTTGCATCTCATTAATAAAACTGAATGATCTTTCAGATGATAAATATAAGAGAGAGACAATAGGCTTTCCTTATACTGTATGCAGCTGAAGGATATAAATCTCAGCAAATTCAGATACTGTAAACTTTCTTGCATTGCATTAATAAAACTGAATGATCATTCAGATGATAAACATAAGAGAGATGCAATAGGCAAAGGCTTTCCTTAAATGCAGCTGTTGGTCATAACTCTCAGCAAATTTAGATATTGTAAACTTAATAACTCTAACTTTATGTAGACCCAAGACAGGATTTCAGCTGTGGATGGAGGAGAACAGAGGTGATATTTTGGCTAGCAATCCTGATTTGGAAGAATCTGATATAATAAAGGAAGGCATGAGTCGATTTCGAATTCTTTCATCTGAGGAAAGGATGGTAAGAAAATTATGGGCATTATCATTTTTATTTTACGTAGCAAAATCACAAATTGACGACAGCCTTGTAATGTGGATACTCTGAAAGTTTTTAAAGACTGGCCTAGTGGACCTGGATTCATTTCCCAGGTTATAGCTTCTGCTAACTGGGCTAGGAATACTGTGGAGGCAGCATTGTCAGCCCTAGGGAAAAGGAGGTCTACCATTACAACAAAATGGTATATAATAGCCTTATTCAGATGTTTATGTATTAGCATCTTGAGGGACCTGCAGTCTTGTCTCCAGGCTAAGAAATGTCCCTTTTTGTGGCTGAGCTAACTGGGGTTATGAAACCATGGGAAAACTGGTGGCTAGTTGTAATAAAGTATCGTGGTACAGTAACCAAAATAAAAGCTATTTCAGATTGAGCTGAAATTTTAAAAAAACAAAACAAAAAGACAACAATCACAAATCAGGAAGAACTGGCAGACCAAAAACAAAAAAAAAATGTTTTTTCTTTGTTCTATCAGACCAGTACAGAGGTGTGTGTCCATTTTGCCTGCAATGCAGAGAGAGGGAAAAGATCACAGTTGACTTTGGTTTCCTTTTGTAAGTTGTGGCAGCATAGGAGCCCCTGGTATTATTTCTCCAGCAGATGGTACAGATATTTTGAATGGTGTATGATTGGAAAAGGAGCTTCTTCAGTAGAGGTCTAGGGTACGCTTCCACGGTTGAGTCAGGATAAGAGTCCAAGGAGGTTTTCAAGGTTACAGTTAGGTTCTGGCTGATCCTTTCTTTTCCTTTGGGAACTGGCTTCTCAGAGGCTGTCCCTCCTGTTGGCATTGAAAGTGCTTCAGCAACACTGTCCTTCTGAGGAGAATGTGAAACTGATGAGCTTCATTTCAGTTCTTGGAACCCTATCCTTTTCTTCCTGTCTTTGAACCTCTGGGCCGTTTAGTCTTTCTAAAAGAAAATATAATTGTTCTCAAGGCTTTCATCCTTCTGAAAGAGTGCATGGGTAAATACAGGGTACTGTGCTGTTTGAACATTTGCTGAATGTTGTTAAGGTACCTGAAAGTCTCTATTAGAGAATGACACGGTGGCGGTTTACCCGCGGCCATCGCGTTTAGCCGCGGGTAACCCGCCAAAACGGGGAACGAAAACTAGCAGTCGCTGCGGCGACGGGGACAAGGCCATTCACCGCCCCGTGGAGCGGTGAATGGTCTTGTCCCTGCAGTGAGGCATGAAGGATCGCGCGGTCCCCGCAGCCCACACCCGCCTGCCCAATCGATCCTAGTGATTAGCCAGCTCTCTCCCTTCCCCTCACCTTAGTTTGTAGGTTTTCTTTTTCGGCGACCCGCACACTATCAAAGAGCCGCGCACCCGCACACTATCAAAGAGCCGCGCACCCGCTGCTGCTCAGTTTCGATCTTCTGCTCTGACGCAACCGGAAACAGGAAGTTGCAGCAGAGCAGAAGATTGAACACTGAGCAGCCGCGCATGCGCGGCTCTTTGGGAAAGCGTTCAGGTCGCCGAAAAAGAAAGCCTGCAAACTAAGGTGAGGAGAAGGGAGAGAGCTGGCTAAACACTAGGATCGATTGGGCAGGCGGGTGGGGGCTGCGGGGACCGTGCGATCGGCCGTGTTCCCGGCTCAAACTGGAAGGAGGGAGTGAAAGGGAAAAGGATTCTGGGCCCAGGGGATGAAGACGGAAAGAAAAACCCACAGCAGGAAAGAAAGGGAAGGACAGGCAGGTGAGCCAGATGCTAGAAGCAGGGGGGGGGGGGAAGAAAGAGGGAAAAAAGCTAGATGGGGTTGAAAAGAAGAGACACACTGGTATGGAAGAGGAAGATAGGGGAAATCTGGACACAGGAAGGTAACAGAAAGAGGGGAAATTATGTGCATGGGGCATAGGGACAGAGACATAAAGGGGACATGCCATGGGGATGGTATATGGACACAGGGGGAGGGGGGCAATGGCAGATACATAGGGGAGATATTAGAAATGGGGAAAATAGGAGCACAGAAGCGAGATGGTTTGTGGAGATGGGACAGGGACCGAGCTCACAGGCTCCAGTGGCTTGCACAAATTACATTGTAACATGCCATGAAAATAAGAGGGAGGAAGGTAGATAGATAGGCCACGCGAGAGGAGCTGAAGGGTGGTAGAAAGGAACAGATGGTAAAGGAGGGAGGGAAGGGTGGTGGTGGAAAGGAATAGGACAGACATTGAAGGAGGCTAGAGAGGAACAGACCCTGAAGGGAAATGTGGAAGACAGAATGGGAAGAAGACAGATGCCAGACTATGGGGGAGCGGAGGGAAGAAGATGGGTGCTAGACCAATTGGGGGGGGGGGGTGAAGGGAGAGGCACAGTAACAGCAAATGGAAGACGCAGAGAGAAGACACACAGTGGATGGAAGGAATTGAATGAGATGTGGAAAGCAGAAACCAGACAACAAAGGTAGAAAAAAAATTTTATTTATTTATTTTTTGCTTTAGGATAAAGTAGTATATTAGTTGTGTTGATAAAAATTTATAAACAAAGCCCTGCCAGCTGAACATCTCTTTCTCTAGTTCAGCAGCAGGAACTTTGATTTATAAGAAAGGAATAAGCTAAATATTACAGTACTAAGGCTTATATGGATGCAGCGGGGACGGTGACAGGGCGGTGAATGGGATGGCAGTGACGGTGACGGGGCGGTGAAAGGGATGGCGGTGACGGTGACGAGGCGGTGAAGGGAACGGCGGTGACTGGGCGGTGCAGAGAATGGTGGGACGAGGCGGTGACGGGGCCAGATTTTTTCCCCATGTCATTCTCTAGTCTCTATTTCCTTTAGGAAATCAAATAGGCTCTTTCTTCTCTTGAGTAACCTCAACAAGGGGATTAAGGACATGATTATCTTGACCTCCCATCAGTAAGGGCTTATGGGTTCTGGAGGGAATCTGAGCTTATGCTATGAAAACACAGACATCCTAACTGAAGAATATAGATCTGTCCTGTTAGAGGACAATTGCTTGGAGGCTACCTAATCTTCCTTGAATTCTTTTATGTGCACTCATAGTTGGATGTTTGGGCCAGTGAGAGCTTCATCTTCAGGTCTGAAGTACTGAGGATAGACTTGACTTTCTCTTCTTGGGTCTGAGTAAAGCTTGGGTATGCTGCCACACTGCTCTGGGTCAAAAAGAAAGGTGCAATTTAAGAATATCCGTTATTTCCATTCCTTAGGACTTACCAAACCAGTTCTGAACCTATCCAGAATGGCACTGGCACACCTCAGTAAAGTCAGGAGGAGCATCCTAATGGGGGTGGAATTGCTATTCTTGCAATTGATTATTTTTAAGGGATGTTAATATATAATGATAATGATACAATCCAATCAAAAAGTTTTCATTTTAAAGTGAGCGGAGCATTTCTCATTACAATTGGAGGACAATCATCAAATTGGCAATTCTTTTTTGCATACTTAGAAAATAAGTTACAAAACATTGCCCAATCAGGAAAGTTGAATTGGGACCTGGACATATCTGCCCTGATTTCCTCATTTGATTGGGATGAAAAGAATTCAAAATTTGCATATAAAGTTGAATCTATGTGAGTTCTTAAAGTATTGAGCTAAAGCCTCCGCTGATGGTGGACTTTCTAACCTTGATCTTGTTTTAGATTCTGTATTGAAGAGATTATTAACTAACTAGTGTTTTAGCCCGTTACGTTAACGGGTGCTAGAGTAGATGTCTGTCTGTCTTGGGTTTTTTTTTTTTCTTTGTCTCTCTCTCCTTGGATGCTAGAGTAGATGTCTGTCTGTCTTGTTTTTTTTTTCTTTGTCTCTCTCTCCTTGGATGCTGTCTGTCTGTCAGTCATTCTTTCTGTCTTTCTGGCTGCCTGTATTTCTCTTTTGCACCTTGTGCCCTCAATGCCTCCTTCCTATGTCCTTAGTGCCCTCAGTGCCTCCTTCCCATGTCCTTAGTACCCCTTCATACGTCCTTAGTGCCCCCAGTGTCTCCTTCCCATGTCCTTAGTGCCCCCAGTGCCTCCTTCCCATGTCCTTAGTACCCCCAGTGCCTCTGTTCCGTGTCCTTAGTGCCCCCAGTGCTTCCTTCTGTGTCCTTAGTGCCCCAGTGCCTCTGTCCTTAGTGCCCTCAATGCCTCCTATGTCCTTAGTGCCCTCAGTTCCCCTTCCTATGTCCTTAGTGCCCCTAGTGCCTCCTTATGTCCCCCTCACTGCCTTCCAGACTTTGTCCCACCCTAACCCCCCCCCCCCGAAGTCAGCTTGCCTGCCTCCCTCCCTCCCATCCCCCTGTGCAGTAGAACACTTGAACAGTATCTTTCCATTTCTACCCCCCTCCCCCAAATCTCCCTGTACAGTAGAACCCGGCATTTTTATATCCCTCCTTCCCTTCCATCCCCCTGTGCAGTAGAACCGTTGAGCAGCATGTTTCCATCTCCCCACTGCCGCCACCGTGCAGCCAACCCCACTGGCCCTACCATCCGACCCTCCCACCGTGAGACGACCACAAACCTCCCGACTCAGCGTCCGCAGCACTCTAAACACGCTGCTTCACGGCCTTCTACTGCCTGTGATTTCCTCTGTCATGTCTCTGTCTCGATGTCATCAGGGACGCGGCAGAGGAAATCACAGGCAGTAGAAGGCCGCGAATCAGCGTGTTTAGAGTGCTGTGGATGCTGCTGGAGTTGGGAGGTTTGTGGTCGTCTCTCGGTGGGAGGGTCGGATGGGAGAGTTAATGGGGGTTTGGTTGCATTGAGGAGGGGTGGGCCGGGGGGGGTGCGCTGACGACGAACTGTCTTACAGTGAGTGAGGGGGGAGCCGCGCCGGGCATGAAGTGTAAGGGAACCGGCAAGACCGCAGGGACCATTGTATGCGCGCATGCGCATTCCTGCTGGCCACAGACCTACAGATTACGGATCAGGGATCATGGATCACGCAGGTAAGAGATCGCATGCACACTTAGCGTTTTATTATAGTAGATTTAAATATCTTACTATTTATATTGGATTTTCCTACTTTCTGAGCATAATATTTAGTTTGTTTCTCCCTAATCAAGGTTTTATAATTTCTTATCTCTAATTTCCATATTGATTTATCTTCCACCTTGCCTGATCTTCTCCAAATTTTTTCCTTCTTTCTCACTAATCTTTTTAACTCTAATAATTCATTGTCATACTATTTATTTGATTTTCTTATTCTTTTTAAATACGTTTGAGTGGTGCTATTTGATCTAATATTGATAATCGAGAATCATTCCAATCTGATAAAAAGTTTTCCTCTTGACCTGAGGTTGTTAATAAATCATAATGGGCCCAAAATTCAACCAGATTAATTTGACCTCTACTAGAAATTGACATGGGTTTCTTAAAACTTTTTTGATTTATCACTCCTAATGTATCTTCTTGCCTATCGACTATCAAAGAAGGATAAGTATCTCCAAAAGGAGAGGAATTCAGACATTCTTGATATGTCGACTCTGGAAGCTCTAGTTTTCTGTTTGTCTGGCTTTGCCTTAGGTTTACTGGCAGGCTTCCCTATTACATCTGCCTGTATAGAGAAACGGTCAACTATGAACTATTTTTCTTGTCTTCATCTGCTGGCAGAGTACTCTAACCGTGCATTTAGACTGGTCTGGTAGGACTAAAATACAGGAATTAACAGGTAAGCTTAAATTTTATTTTAATTAACTAGGTTCTTGCTAAATTAAATCTATTAGTGTAAGTGGACTTGAAAATGTTAACCAGCCAGATTGAATTTACACAAACATTGAACATTTATTGTCATAAAAATAAAATTCAACAATTCAGAAATTTTGGGCAAAGGATGCTTAATTTTCTGTTAGATGTTTTTTTTTATTATTACTAATTCTTTTCCAAAGAACAGTAAAATAAACAAGAGAAACTAGAAAAATAGATTGGGTATGTGAGAGATTAAGTGGGAATGATTTTTCTTTTAAAATCCTGCACTGAGTCTCTAACATCCACTGTGTATTTTTTGTATTTACAAGATGTGGATAGAAAAGGCTAAAGGAGGCGGGGGAACTGCTGCTGATTCAACTGAAATAAAGAAACGGAAGCGTGAAACAGATGAAAGCAAAGATGGAAGAGAGAGTCAGGCAGGAGAACCTGCAGATGACTCCAACACAACCAAAAAAAAGAAACCTTTAGATCAATCTACAAGCATGAAACTGTCGACCTTTGTCTTTAAAAAAGACTGAAAGAAAGCTAGTAATTCTTGCCAGATTTTAAATCTTATTCTGTGCTCATCAGTATTTCATAAGGAAAAGAACGATTATGAATTGTTTTTAAGCAGCAGTGCTTTCAAAATCATTGTAAAACTGCTTTATATATGTAAAAGCTATGCTGAATTTTTACAGCATGACTTTTTTTTCTGGTCAGTAAATTTTATGAAATATTTGAAGATAAATTAATTTTCTGGAATTTTTTTTCTTTTTTACCTGTACAGTTTTTCAGCATTGTTCAATTACAGGTGTGCTGTTATGTATGTGAATTTATTTTAAGTTTTCTTAAAAAAAATAATAAAATTATTATTTTAGCATTCTGAAATGGAAGAATACACTGCAGCAGTTCTCCACCCACTGTGTGTTTATTACATATTGACAGATAATGGTGAAACCAATTAGTTAAAATTACTATTAATCTATTCTATACCAAAACCCACCCAAAACCTACTGTACCCAACTATACTGTACACCATATCAATAGTCCTTATGCCTGCATGTGTCACCTATATGTAGAGTAGGCACAGTGGGATTTGGGTAGATTTTTAAAAGGTTTACATATTTCACCATAAGTGTATTAGTTAGAATTGGTGTATGGGCCTGAGGACCAGATTATCAAAATTAAAATCTGCCTTTAACATGCTTGCTAAACTGGTTCAAGCCAGTTTAGCATGCGTGTATTTTAGCTGCAGATTATCAAAATGGTTTGCCTTGGTCTTTTACGAGTTTTCTAACAGTCTCAGATACTGCCATGCAAATGTAGGTCAACAAGGTCATTAATATTAAAATGATCACTGAGCGATTCTCTAACCTTGTTGTGCCACATTTGTAGCTCAAATTTACCGACAGGTATGAACTGTTGCCTTACTTTCTAATCAGGGCATGAGCGCTGATTTGCTCAGGCACTGACAGGAAAGTAATGCTTGACAGCTCAGACCTCCCCCATGTAAATTAAAATAATAATTTTACTATAGGTTTAATCAATAGTAAAGAATATTTATATTTGTATATTTTTGATTGAATGCTAAAGGAAAGGGTGGGTGGGAAGGGAATAAATTTATTTATTTGATGTTATACTAGAAAGAAATTCAAGTGATGTATTTAATTTTAAATGTTTTATTATTTGTACACTTGTAAGATTAAAAAATGAATAAAGAATTAAAAAAAATAATAATAATAATAATTTAAAAAAAACCCAAAAAACAATTTGAAGATCAGCAGAAGAGATGCCCACTCCTTCCTGCCGCCGAAGTCAAGCACCACACACGGCAGTGAGACAGATGCCCATTCCTTCTCACCGCTGAAGTCAAGCACCCCCCCAAGCCAGCGAGAGAGATGTCCACTCATTGCTACCGCTGAAGTCAAGCACCTCCCACAGCAGCAGGAGAAATGCCAACTAGAGAATGACACGGTGGCGGTTTACCCGCGGCTACTGCGTTTAGCCGCGGGTAACCCGCCAAAAACGGGGAATGAAAATTAGCAGCCTCTGCGGGGACGGGGACAATGCCATCACCGCCCCGTGGAGTGGTGAATGGTCTTGTCACCGCAGTGAGGCATAAAGGATCGTGCGGTCCCCGAAGCCCCCACCCGCCCACCCGTACGCCGGCTCGATCGTTTAACTAGCTTCCTCTCTCCACCTCACCTTAGTTTGCCGGTTTTCTTTTTCGGCGACCGGAACGCTTTCAAAAGAGCCGCGCACGCGCGGCTGCTCAGTATTCAATCTTCTGCTCTGACCCAACCGGAAACAGGAAGTTGCAGCAGAGCAGAAGATTGAACTTTGAGCAGCCGCGCATGCGCGGCTCTTTGAAAGCCGAAAAAGAAAACTGGCAAACTAAGGAGAGCTGGAGAGCAGTAGCGTACCAAGGGGGGGCGGGAGGGGTGAAAAAGGTAATGGCGCCAGGCCTTGGAGCACTGAGGCAGACCGCTTCCCCCTCCCAGCCGAACCCCCGCTGACCCTCCTATCTCTCCCCCTCCCCAAGTGAACCTTTCCGACCCTCCCAGCGAAAGCAGCAAACCTCCCTCCAGTAGCGTCGGCTTTCTCCTCCCTCTGCCGAATCACTGATGACGTCATCAGTGACGCGGTAGAGGGAAGAGAAAGCCGTGAAGGAGGTTTGCTGCTCTCGCTGGGAGGGTCGGAAAGGTTCACGGAGGGGGGAGATAGGAGGGTCAGCGGGGGTTCGGCTGGGAGGGGGGAGAAGCGGTCTGCCTCATGCTCCATTACCTTCTTCGGGCAGCAGCAGCAGCGTTTACAATTCGCTACTGTTGCCGGCTTCAGGCCTTGTTCTCTGCCGGGTCCTGCCTACTTCCTGTTTTCATGAAGACAGGACCCGACAGAGAGGAAGGCTTGAAGTGGGCAACAGCAGTGAATTGTGAATGCTGCTGCTGCCCGATGAAGTTCAGGACATCGAGGAAGGAGCAGGGAGAAATCGGCTGCTGGCTTGGGGGTGAGGGTAGGGAAAGAATCGTGGAAGTGGAGAAATTGGCACGATGGTTTTGTGGGGGCTAGGGGGAGAGAGAAAGAAAGGAAAAATAAAGAGGGGGGGCCAGGGGGAGAGAGAAAGAAAGGCAGAAATAAAGAGGGGGTCAAGAGGGAGAGAAAGAAAGAGGAGGGCCAGGGGGAGAGAGAAATAAAGAGGGAGGCCAGGGGAAGAGAGATAGAAAGGCAGAAATAAAGAGGGGGGCCAGAGGGAGAGAGAAAGAAAGGCAGAAATAAAGAGGGGGTCAAGGGGGAGAGAAAGAAAGGCAGTAAGAAAGAGGAGGGCCAGGGGGAGAGAGAAATAAAGAGGGAGGCCAGGGGGGAGAGAGAAAGAAAGAGGGGGGGGCATGAGAAGAAAGAAGAAGGACCAGAGACTCATGAAATCAGACAAAAAGGTAGGAAAAATGATTTTATTTTCAACTTAGTGATCAAAATGTGTCCGTTTTGAGAATTTATATCGGCTGTCTATATTTTGCACTATGGCCCCCTTTTACTAAAACGCAATAGCGTTTTTTAGCGCAGGGAGCCTATGAGCGTCGAGAGCAGTGTGGAGCATTCAGCGCAGCTCCCTGCGCTAAAAACCACTATCGCAGTTTAGTAAAAAGGGAGGGGGAATATTTGTCTATTTTTGTATAGTTGTTACTGAGGTGACATTGCATAAAGTCATCTGCCTTGACCTCTTTGAAAACCCGTGGAATATAAATGATAATTAACATTTTCTCTGCGTACAGCGTGCTTTGTGTTTTTAAAATTTTATTGTTGGTAGATCATTTTGACTTGGCCACAAAGGTAAGGGGGAGGGAGGGAGGGGAACTGCTGAAAGACATCTAGTAATCCTTGCAGGCTTGACTGTGCAGGGAATTATTTTTGTAAAATCATGTTTTGTTATGTGACTGGCATTATCTAGACTTTAATTTCTATGAATGAATAGAATGAAAATGATATAAAATTACTTGCTTGCGAGGACCGCGTGTTCCGGCTCACACAAGGAAGGAGGGGGTGAAAGGGAAAAAGTTTATCTTCCTTGGAAATAGATTCTGAAGTGACCTCATCAAAGAAGACCAACACCAAATGTACAAGAAATTCCTTAAACAATGTCAAAAGAGCCCAAAATAGAAAACTGCTACTGCCTTGAGACTCCATTATTGAAGGAATCAACTTGAAATCACAGAAGAGACAGGAAAAGGTTAAATGCCTCATGGAATCCTCGGGTACAAAACACAAACCAAATTGTGAATGAAATCAGAGCAGACAGTAAGAATTATAAAATTGATATCATTATCCATCTGGAAAAAAAGGCGTACTAGAAATAATGCCTCAGCAATACAATTTTCAGAAGTTCTATTTGCTCATGGTAAGGGAGAAGAGAGACTGCTAGTGATGGTGGGGGGACTGATAGAAGATATGAAAGAAGGGTGGTAGAAAGGAACAGATGGTAAAGGAGGGAGGGAAGGGTGGTGGTGGAAAGGAATAGAACAGACATTGAAAGAGGGTAGAGAGGAACAGACCCTGAAAGGAAATGTGGAAGGCAGAGTGGGGAGAAGACGCTGGAAGGGAAGAAGACAGATGCCAGTCTATGGGGGAGCAGAGGGAAGAAGATGGGTGCTAGACGGTGACGGGGCGGTGAATGGGATGGCAGTGGTGGTGACGGGGTGGTGAAAGGGATGGCGGTGACAGTGACGGGGCGGTGCAGAGGATGGTGGGCCGGGGACGGTGCAGTGACGGGGACAGATTTTTTCCTGTGTCATTCTCTAATGCCAACTTCCACCACTGAAGTCAAGCATCTCCCCATGGCAGTGGGAGTTATAAGGTTTGTTTCAATAACTACTACTATTGGAGTAATTTGTATGATGTGCCTCAGGGCTCCCCGCTCTCTCCTCTATGTTTATCTTCATTAGGTTTAAAATTATCTAAGTTAGGAATGATATAACTATCCTGATTTCTATTACAGTTTCAGTTTCCCATTCAAGGTTTATAATTGCCGAGGTATTTCTAATAATTGAACAATGGATGATTGAATTTAAATTAAACCTTAACTCGGAGAAAACTAAGAAGTCCCTGATTGGCTCAGACTCCTCAGGCCCCTGCCAAGGGAGGAGCATGAAGCATCTAAGCCAGTCATGGCCTTAGGCCCCTCCCCATACATCACATGATGCACCTAAGTGGGTGGGCCAGTGAGAATCGTGGCAGGAGGGAGTGGGCATCCCTCATGATTTTTTTGGGGAAGCGTGTGGGCCGGAGGGATTCATGGCAGGAGGAAGTGGGCATCCCTCCTGCCATTTGTGGGTCGCCATGTGTCAGGGGGTGCATAATTTTATCCCAGGACAAGCAGGCAGCATATTCTCCACATGTGGGTGACGTCATCTACGGAGCCCCTATCGGATACTCTCGCAAGTAATCTTGCTTGAAAATCTTCAAGCTTGTGAGAGTACCATGCATGTGCCTTCTCGCTTGAGCTAGGGGGCGCATCTCCTCATCATGGGCTCAGTTCTTTGTTTTCCGCAGAGCCAGAAGCCCAGTTCCTCTGCGAGATCGGAGTGCCTCTTGTACTCCGGCTTGCTTCGTTTTTTTTTTTTGTTTTGTTTTCAGGTGAGTCGCTGTGTGGCGCGTAAAAACCCCCCAAAAAACCAATTATATTCCATTATTTCGATTTCCTTCATTGATCCGGGGCTCCGGGTCCGAATTGACCGGTGAGCCTCACGTGGCTGCAGTGTTGCTCAGGTCCTTTGTCCCGGCCGATTTCGGTTTCAAAAACTGCACTCAGTGCGGTCAAGTGATCTGTGTAACTGACCCCCACCATTGGTGCATTGAGTGCCTCAGAGCCGACTATTGCTTGGATTCCTGCCCACGTTGTGCTACTCTCCAACCGCGGGCACTTCGAAGGAGAAGGGCAAGGGTCCTCGAGTTGTTTGGAGCCATGGATCCTGCGGCCGGAGCGACCTTGGCCCTCACCTTGGCCCCAGCGGGGGCCTCGAAGACCTCGACCTCGTCGAAGTCGCCCTCGTCAGTCAAGACTTTGGTGGCTGCCTCGGCAAAACCTTTGCCCCCGGGTAAGTCTCCTCTTCTTCCCTCAGGTTCCTTAGCGAAGAAGCCTCCCCCGGGGTCTCAAGGGGGTATGGTGGCCCATGCCCAGTTGAGACCTCCTTCAAAGCGTACTTCCACTCAACGGGAAGGTCCTGCAGTCTTTCCTTCCTGACGTCCCCTCTCGCTGTCAGCCGGCATTGTCACCTTCTGGAGACGCTATCCCAAATCTGTCTCTACATGTTGCAGGCCACATACGACTCCGAGCTTTTGTCCTGGGTCACGGCCTTTGCGGTGGCGATGCATCGTTTGGCATGGCTGCGACGGGTGGACATGGACCCCAATTTGCAGGATCGATTGGCGAACCTTCCCTGTGTGGGAAACGAGCTCTTCGATGACTCGATCGAGGCGGCCACAAAACACCTCTCGGAACACGAGAGATCCTTTGCATCTCTGGTGCGCCCTAAGGCGAAAGCCCCTCCTGCTAGGCAGTATAAGCTTCCTCCATGGCGCTGTCCACAGAAATCCACTCCACCTCTGTCTCATCAGCGCCCTCAGCAGCAATGTCCCACCAAACCTCAGACACCTGCGGCAGCGAAGCCGACGCCGTCTTTTTGACAATTACGGCCTGGACACGCCGGTGTCCTTCGTCCAGCGGCCCTCCCCCCTTCCCATCGGGGGTCGGCTTCATCTTTTTTTAAGATCAATGGGAGTTGCTGATGACCGACTCCTGGGTTCTCTCTTCGCTTTCAGCATGTGCCTCTGGCCAAGCCCTTACGGGAGTTTCTTTCCAATGGGTCGCAACTTCCCCTCCTACTTCAGGAGGCCCAGGCTCTTCTCTGCCGAAGAGGTTCCGGAGTGCCTGCGGAATTCAGTGTTTTACTCCCGGTTTTTCCTGGTCCCCAAGAAGACCAGGGACTTGCGTCCCATTCTCGATCTGCGGGCTCTCAACAAATGCCTGGTCAAGGAATAGTTTTGCATGCTCTCTCTTCCGACATTACAACCCCTCATGGATGAGGGGGACTGGTTATGCTCCCTGGATCTGAAAGAGGCCTACACACATCCCGATTCATCTGGCCTCTCGATAGTTCTTGCGATTTCGGTTGGGAAATCTCCATCTACAGTACCGTGTTCTCCCCTTCGGCCTTGCGGCTTCCCTGAGGGTGTTCACGAAGTATCTGGTGGTGGTTGCTGTGGCCCTGCGGACGCAGGGTCTCCAGGTTTTCCCGTACCTGGATGACTGGTTCATCAAGGCGTCGTCTCATTCAGAGGTTATCTCAGTGACCCAATGGACTGTTCTATTCCTCCAGCCTCTGGGTTTTGAGATCAACTTCCCGAAATCCCAGTTGTGTCCATCTCAATCTCTCCAGTTCATCGGAGCAGTGCTGGATACTCATCGTCTCCATTCGTTCCTGTCTCGACCTCGTCAGGAGACCATCGTCTGCTTTTGCCGGCAGGTCTCTCTTCTTTCAACCATCTAGGCCAAACACATGATGGTACTGCTAAGGCACATGGCCTTCCACCGTGCATGTGATGCCTTTTGCCAGACTTCACCTTCGAGTTCCACAGTGGACCCTGGCGTCAGGATCACGATCCGGTCTCCTGCTGGATTGCGGTGACTCCTTCTTTGAAACGATCTCTCCGCTGGTGGATGTGCTGTTCCAATCTTTCTAGAAGTTTTCTGTTTCTCGCTCCTCTGGCACAGAAGGTTCTGATGACGTAGGCTATGTTTCGCCCAAAGGGCTTTATCAAGGTATTTCCCCTGACAATATAAAAGAGATATATCAGTAACTATAACTCAACCATAACCAATCTTAAAACAGTTTTTGACTACCCCACAGGACCATAACTTAAAACCCATAAGAATAATCTTATAAGACGTAGTTCAACATATTTAAACCCATGTTCTTTCAGATACCTTAGTTATGCTGGTTCCATGAGTGCTATACCGTCAGTTTCCTCAGCAAACATGGCCGCAGCTTTTTTTGAGAAATTTATACGTAGTGATCTCATTAGTACGTGACCAATCAAATTCCAGGACAGACACAGAACTGTTTTAGTTACAACTTTAAACTAATGTCATCCATTCTACTTCCATATTGAGACCCCATGGTTTAACAGTATTTAATAGAAAGATCCATTTTTATTCTTTAAAATTTAGACGTTCTATAAAATTACCACCCTCCCACCTTACTTCAATATAGTCTATAATTCTCCATTTCAAGTCTGTAATTTTATGTCTTAACATTTGCCAGTGTTGAACAAGGGGTGCATCCAGACTCCCGGTATTAATTTTAGATTTGTGTTCAGTAAGCCTAACATTGATTTTCCTACTTGTTCTGCCTACATATACCAAATCGCATGGGCATTGAATAATATACACTATATGAGTGCTCACACATGAAGTATTCATCCTTGATTTAAAGACCTTCTTCGTACCTGGATGGGTCCATTCTGGGCCCACTATAGCTTGATTGCACCATTGGCATTGTCCACAGATTTCATGAGCAAAGATTTGACCAGCTTCTTCTACTTCACCCCTTTTCTCAAATTTCTGTAGGGAAAGTATTTCCCCTATAGTCTGTCTTCTCTTACAGGATACAATCAGATGTTGGTAGAAACATGGGTGAAGCTGCAGTACTGACCAATGATTTTTATGCTTTGAAACAATTTACTACTTATATCTGTATAGGGAAGTACATAACGTATCTGGATGAAGTGTTGATCTTCTGGGGAGGATCATTTGTAGAACTAGAAGGGTTTCTATTATGGATTAATACTTTGGACCCACATCTCACCTTTACTATGACATATCATCCAAATAAGATAGCTTACTTGGATTTAATGATAATGAAAGATCAAATAATTAGAACTACTCTGTATAGGAAAGAGGTAGAATGGAACAACTTTCTACATTTTTCGAGTTATCACCTGTATTTTTTGAAATATAACATACCAGTGAGCCAATTTCTGAGAATACGGCATATTTGCTCAGATCAAGAAGAATTTGATAAACAGGTGTCAATAATGACTCAAAGGTTTCAAGAAAGAATTTACAAGGAAATCTATCAGGAAAGCCTATCTTCGGGCTAATGTTGCACAGAGATTTTTACTCATTCAAGAGAAAATTTTAAACGATAAAGATAAAAACTTGATTTGTGTACTTCCCTATACAGATATAAGTAGTAAATTGTTTCAAAGCAGACTGACAGTGATATTAAGAAAAGGTGAGAATCTATGGATTGAAATCCTATTCCTAAGCCAGGCATAGACAGGTACAGGGATCTGTACTTCACATACTCCAAGGATATTTGGGTTGGGAGTTAGCGGAAGACAGCCACACTGTCAAGTGAAACATCACTGGGTATCAGTAAGGTGGTGAGAGAAGGCCACCTTACTGATACCCAGTGATGTTTCACTTGACAGTGTGGCTGTCTTCCACCAACTCCCGACCCAACTACCCTTGGAGTAGGTGAAGCGCAGATTCCTGTACCTGTCTATGCCTGGCTTAGGAGTTAAACCAGTGTTCGGGGTGCAGTATTACCTTGAAAATGGGAAAGAAAGAGTTCACTCAGTTTCTATGTTGTCTGGCATTTGCCGCAGCCTCTATTCATTGGCTCTGACTGCCTGGTGAGATTAGGTATTCTAGTAGACCTGATAAATGAGGTCCTCTGGAACAGAATGGAGAGGGTTCCCGTAGAATTGTCTGAGACTTGGAAGATTCGGGTCTGGCCATATTGTTTCTCAAATTTGTGAGGTGGAAAAATGTTCAAGAGGTAACAATTCCTGGGACAGTAAAGAACTTCATGTTGAACATCCTTATAGTAGCAGGACAACAGGCACTTTATAGCTTTCTTCCATCCTAATATCCAGCTCCGAGACTGGGGGATAATAACCTGTGCTGTACCCTCTATGAAAACATTTGCCACCCCATTATAGTTGTTATTTACTAATCTGATGCTGGAAGGAGTAATTATTCCAAGAGGGGAAACTACTACTATTAATTATAGCGCTACTAGACATATGCAGCGCTGTACATCAAAACAGAAGAGACAGTCCCTGCTCAAAAGAGCTTACAATCTAGTCAAGACAAACAAATTGGACAGGAAGGTGCATCAATATACTGTGCTCAGAGGGAATAAGACAAGACATTGGTGCTTAGAAGGTGGGTTGGAGTCTGGAATTGAATGAATCATCAAAGAAGTGGGCTTTGAGTCTGGATTTGAATATTGCCAGAGACAGAGCCTGATGTATTGAGTCAGGCTGTTTGTTCCAGGCATACTGTGTAGCAAGGTAGAAGGGACAGAGTCTGGAGATGGCTGTAGAAGAGAACGGTACAGATCAGAGGAACTTATCTGATTAGCAGAGTGACTGTGGGGAGTGACGAGAGATACTTGCCAATCAAGTGGAGAAGGCATCATCTAAAGCAAGGAAGATGATGGGATGTATCAGTAGAAGCTTTGTCAGCAAGAAGCCTGAAGTCATAATGCCATTGTACAGAACCATGGTGAGACCTCATCTGGAATACTGTGTACAATTCTGGAGGCCACATTACTGTAAAGATGTGCTTAGAATCTAGTCGGTTCAACGGATGGCCAACAGGAGGATCTCGGGGCTCAAAGGTCTCTCGTACGAAGAGAGACTAAACAAACTACAGCTCTACACTCTAGAAGAACGTAGGGAGAGGGGAGACATGATTGAGACATTTAAATACATCACAGGACGTATCGAGGTGGAAGATGATATCTTCTTTCTCAGGGGACCCTCTGCCACTAGAGGGCATCCGCTCAAACTCAGAGGCGGGAAATTTCATGGCGACATCAGGAAGTATTTCTTCACAGAAAGAGTGGTTGACCGTTGGAATGAGCTTCCAGCGCAGGTGATCAAGGCCAGCAGCGTGCTGGACTTTAAGAATAAATGGGATATCTATGTGGGATCCTTACGAGGGTCGAACTGGAATATCGGTCACTAGGTATAGACTTAAGAGGATGGGTCAGTAGAGTGGGCAGACTTGATGGGCTATAGCCCTTTTCTGCCGTCATCTTCTATGTTTCTATGTTACTGAGGAGCAGCGGAGTGAATACACTTGTAGGTCAGTAAGAGGAGTTTGAACTGTGTGTGGAAATGGATAGGGAGCCAATTAAGTGACGAGGAAAAAGGGGTATAGCGACATTGATGGAATATGTGGCATGCAGCAGAATTCTGAACAGATTGAAGGGGAAGGCCAGTGAGAAGCAGGTTGCAGTAGTCTAGGTGAGAAGTGATGAAGGTATGGATGAGGGTCTTGGCAGTGCATTCAGAAAGGAAAGGTTTGATTTTTAGCGATATTGTAGAGAAAGAAATGACAGCTTTTGGCAGTCTGTTGGATATGTGAAGAAAAGGAGAGAGATGAGTCGAAGATTACCCCAAGGTTGTGAGCTGATGAGACAGGGAAGATAAGTATGGTGTTCAAAGAAATAAAGAATGGGGGAAGAGGAGAGACAGGTGAAAAGATAAGGAGCTCAGACTTGGCCATGTTTAATTTTAGATGGCAGTGAGCCATTCAGATGGCGATGACAGATGAGCAGGTTACAACCCAGGACTGGCCCTTACTGATGACCTGTGGCAATGTGAGGAATTGGTGCCCTTACAAGTTAATGCTGTGATACGAAGTTAAACCAAGAAACTGACAGATAACCTGGTGGCACAGTGCTGTCTAGAGGAACCCTCATTTGATTTGATCACAGCACAGAAGGAAGACCCCACCATTGGAAAATTCTACTCTTATGTTGCGGACCCTGTGAACCAACCCATAATACCAACTGACTGTCAGACTAATGAAGAATTTAAGGCATTATATATCTCAAAAGGAATGTTCTACATTTATAAAGGCTACTCATAAGTACAAGTGGAGATGATATTTGTCAATGGGTTGTGCCTCAGAGTTACAACATGTCCATGATGAACCATGTGCAGGACATTGAGGTAGCCAGGTTACCTATGAAATGCTGAAACAAGTGGCCTGTTGGCCCCATACGTGGCAATATATATACAAGGGGCACCTTTAAGAACAAAGGGCATTACTATGCCCTGATCCAACATCCAAATTGATTGGGTGAGTCCAGTAGTCAGATACTTCCATGGGAATCAGTATATGCTCACTGTTTGTACTTTCACTAAATGGTTGGAGAGTTTACCTGCTCCCAATTATACTGCAGAGACTATCACCACTCTACTGATCAATCATGTTTTTAATAGGTGGGGGGTTTGCAATCTGGATCCATTCAGGTCAGGAGCCACATTTTACTGGAATGGTCATACAAAACATGTGGAAAGTATTAGGAGTGGAGAACCAATATCACATTGCTTATCACCCGCAATCCACTGGTCAGGTTGAAAGAGCTAACAAAACTATTCTCAACATTCTAAAAAAATATATGCTTTCCCAAAGCAGCAGCAGCAGCAAACTGAAACAAACCAGCTGCAGGACCTTCCCATATATATCCATCGCTGCCGGCTTTGCCCTGGAAGAAGTAACATCGTAGATGGCGGGCCAGCAGTCATGGATATGTATGGGAAGGTCCCACTACTGGTTTCAGTTTTCCGCTGCTGCGTTGGGAAAGCAGCAGCAGTGGCACAAGATGGAAGACTGATACTGGAGGGATGCTGGTCCCGACTCCATCAGCTGTGCAGTGGGGCTGATTGGCTGCACGGCCTACTTCAAAAAGGTAAGCGGCCACGGACCTTAGAAGGAACATTGGTTTAATATCATACCTTAAAGTTCAATGTGAATTAAATTCCAGATAATTTTTTCTTTTTCAAAATTTCAAACATTTCTTAATTTCAAATATACATCTGAAATTTATGGAAACAAATATTGTTGCTATTTATGTGTGTGTACATGCATACCTTCCTAACCAAAGGATAAAATGAACATAACAAGGGCCTCATTTACTAAGCCGTTTAACGCAGGCCGCTGCGGTAACAGCCCCAAAGCCCATAGAGATTTAAAGGTCTTCAGGGCTGTTGCTGTGCAGCAGCTGCTAGCATGGCTTTGTAAAAGAGGCCCCAAGTTTCCTTTCTATTTTATGAGACATACCTTTCATTATTACTAGCCACCTATTGCTCTTAGATCTCAAACAGGCCTCATGTATATAACCTCACTTATAGGGCTTTTTTTCCTGAATAAGGTTGCTATGAGGTTACATATATTTGTGCCATTGCTGATTATTAGAAAGATAACTTGCTTCCCTTGCACCTGCATTCCAATGCAGGGTCAATTTAGGGCATGTTAATCATTATTTTAGAGCAGTGTCTCTCAGATTGCGTGCCCCATAAGTATACACTAGAATGGATGACATGTACATTGCTTATGCAAGCGTCTGTCAATGTTATGATCATCTGTGTGCGTAAGGATACAACCATACAAACAAGCATCATTCTTTGATGCAATTGGTCCTTGAAAACTATATTTTTAATGCAGTAGTTATCTTAACTTGAGCAACAAAGCAATCAAGGCTTTCCTACCGTTTGGATGATCTTATCTTTGCGAATGTGGATTTTCCGCTCTGACAAAAATTAAATTGAAAAAAAAAAGAGAACGATTACAGATGGTGGATGATGAAATGCGTTTCGCTTGTCGACTATTGAGCCATGTTTTGAGTTAATTTGCATTCAAATACAAGCACATCCATCACATTGATTAGCAATTTTATTCTATCTACTTTAGTTTCACTGTTGTTATAATTACCCATATATAGCTTAAATAATTTTAAATAAATAACTCTGATTTAATTTTTTGTTGGTTTTGCAATTTTATAATTTCAATTATAAAGTGCCGTGAAAAACATTTGTTCTCTTTAGTGTGCCAGAATTAAAAAAAAGTTTGAGACACACTATTTTAGAACATAGATTCAACATTATTTCTATATGTAGGTCTTTCTCCACGATGTCCTCTAGATTTACTTTCATTTTTAGTACACTTAACATACTTATATAGATAGGACTCCAACATAATCTAAACCTATGTTATATTATTATGCTGTTCTGTTATCATGAGGTTCATCACCTTTGCAATGATAGTCCTTAATGAATTCATATGCTGCATTATTATGGACTGTATTCACAGCCATGGACAATCTGCAGCTACAAGGTAAAGTAAGGACACCTGAAGTTTCAAGTTTATTTAATTTCTTTGATTACCTCGCATAGTCCAAATCCAATGCGATTTACATAAGTTCAAAAATTGCATAAAATATTAAAAACCGACAAACTAATACAGTAATACATGTAAGGAGGGAGGCGGTTGACAGCAATTGGCATAAATACAATTCTAAAAAAATAAAACCAGGGGAGGGTCAAGACACAGAAGGTTGGGGAACAGGTACCCACTTAATTCTATTAGATTGTCTTCCTGAAGCTATTATAGGTTATAACAAATCTATTGGAAAGCGTCCTTGAATAGTCAGCTCTTTAGGAGACTTTTAAACTTGCTCAGTGATTTTTCTTCTCATATTAAATGGAAGTGAATTCCAAATTTGTGGAGCTGTTGCAGAAAAGATCATATCTCTCCTAGAATATATAACTTTTAAGGAAGGCACTACTAGCAGATCTTAAGGATTTTATTGGAGAGTATGGTATTAGATATCTTTCTAAAAATATGGGAGCTTTATTTATAAGTATTTTATGTGTGAGTAAAGATATTTTATAATTGATTCTGTAGTTTACTGGTAACCATTGTTTTTCCTTTAGAAGCGGTGTAACATGATCAAATTTTTTCTTTTTCATAATTATTTTTATTGCAGTGTTTTGAAGAATTTGTATTCTGCGTATTTCTTTTAAAGTAGACCCTTTGTATAGGGCATTGCAATAATCGATTTTTGATATTACTAATGAATGTATTAATGTGTTTAATGCTGATTTCCAACATTGTGCTGCAATACTGAAGAAGCTACAGTGAACAAAGGGACTTTTAACTCCATGAACTGTCAAGTCATGATACTTGTTTAGTGTCCCTTATCTGTGTCGGCTGTGGACTTTGTTTGACACAGTTTAACTCATATGCTACTTTATGTGTACATCTGCTATTTACCTCACATTTGTTCCTTTTTACATTGTCATAATCCATATTGTGCATTCTAAATTTATGACGTGCCACCTTTGTTGCTTAACTGCACCAGTGGACTGTTATTGAATATAGATTATCTGCCTTCCACTTCATTTATTTATTTGCTAATCTATTTACTGTTGTTTCAGCCATGCTTATGTTACTAATAATTACATTGTGTGGCATCTGTTTTTGATCATATTATCATATGTTATATTAGAGTGATTGGCTTTTATGCATCGTTAGGTTACTTTCACTATTGTGTTGCAAGCAAACGCACATTCTTTTACCACTAATTATCAAGTTTATTCAAGTAAATGCACACCAGTGTTTTTTAGCTAGTGTTCCAAGTTGCCCAACCTCTTTTAGAGCTGGCCGTCTTATAAAAGGGGGGAATGTGAAAGTTCTGTGCGCATAGTATAACAGAGTTGGTGCCAGTTTCCTGCAGCTTACCACATAGGCCTGCTGTATTGTCAAGGACATGCTGCAGACTTCACTCCTTACCAATATGTGACTGGCTGGAACTGAAATGAATTTGGCTGATGTAATGAGCTTTTGATCTTGCACAACGGTTATGTTCCAGGCCTTGTGGCAGAGCCTGCTGATTCATGGGATATTCTCAAACTTTCCTGAAGCTTCTGGGATATTCTGGAACCTTCCTGAAGCTTATATAGAGGGAGGGACAAAGTCTTTCCCCTCTAAGCCAAGCTGCACATCAGACAGACTGACTGCTGCAACTGACATCAGACCATTGCCATTGTGTTCATCCGGAATCTGCTTTCCACTGTTAGCACGCCTCTCCCAGAGACCTTGCCACCTTCTGTTACTCTTTGGGGATAGTAACAATAGCCCAGCTTGGTGGTTTAGTTGTGTGTTTGCTCTGTTGCAGTGTCATGCAAACCTTTTGGCACCAAGGCACACTAAACCTGGTGCCACGGCCAGAAGGCATCCGGAAGTGCGTGGGATGTTGACATGATGTTTTCATGCGCATACTTGACATCACATCCACATATGCGCAGAGGCCTTCCAGCCATGACCCTGAACCTGTCACTTCGCCGGTGGAGGATCCTGGAGGGAGGGAAGCTGTGGGGAGAGGAGAGATGCCAGCAAGGAGGAGAGTCATCAGTGCTGGCTGCCTACATCCTGTGCCTCACATCACGAGAGGCACGTACTGTAAGCAGTCAGTTGGCACCTCTCCTCCTTGCCAGCGTCTTGCGGCACACAGTTTGCGATACGCTGCTCTTCTGTCTTTCCTGCTACATAAGTTTCATATAATTCTAATTTACTCATGTGTGAATGCTAATCTGTACTGTAAATAAAAGCTTCTATGTTTTTATAATACACCAAGCTTGGTTTATTTATTAATGACATGGGGTTGGATTCGGGTTTCATAGGGGATACAGCTAAATAGATATAAAGGTGGTTTCAGAAGAACAGAGTGTCACCATAATGTAAAGTCTGTAAGGACCCTGTTGCCATTGCCATATCCTAGAACCTTCACAAACTGGTTGAGTGGAAGGCGACAGAGGATGGTAGTCAATGGAGATTACTCTGGGGAAAGGGATGATACCAGTGGTGTGCCTCAAGGTTTTGTTCTTGGGCCTGTTCTTTTTAATGTTTTTGTAAGCAATATTGCTGAAGGGCTTTCAGGTATAATGTGCCTTTTTGTGAATGGTACCAAAATCTGCAGTAGAATAGACACCCCTGATAGTGTAAACATGAGGAAGGACCTATTGAAGCTTGACGAATGGACAACTAAGATTTAATGCTAAGAAATGCAAGGTCATGCATTTGGCTGCAAAAACCCAAGGGAATGGTACAGTACAGTTTAGGGAGTGAAGAACTTTTCTGAACGAAAGAGGAGCGGGACTTGGGTGTGATAGTATATGATGAACTTAACTTGGCCAAACAGGTTAAAAAAGTGATGGCAACAGCTAAAAGAATGCTAGGGTGCAGAGTGTGAGTATGAAAAAGGAGGTATGAATGGCCAGTAGGAAAAAGGAGGTATTAATGCCCCTCTATGACTGGTGAAACATCATTTAGAATATTGTGTACAATTCTAGAGACTGCACCTTCAAAAAGATATAAACAGGATGGAGTCTGTCTAGAGCAGGGGTTTCAAAGTCCCTCCTTGAGGGCCGCAATCCAGTTGGGTTTTCAGGATTTCTGCAATGAATATGCATGAGATCTATGTGCATGCACTGCTTTCAATGCATATTCATTGGGGAAATCCTGAAAACCCAATTGGATTGCGGCCCTCAAGGAGGGACTTTGAGATCCCTGGTCTAGAGGAAGACTGCTAAAATAGTTGGTGGTCTTCATCATAAGGCATATGGGAACAGATTTAAAGATCGCAATATTACTCCTGGTGGAATTCTGTACTATTGTACAATGCAGAATTTGCACAGAATTCCCCAGGTACGCATAATTCCCTGTTTCTGCAAAATTCTCTTTGTCTCTGCAGCCAGAATCGCTGCTGGCAACATCTTCAGGCAGCCTGCGCAAGCTCTGCAGGCTTCCCTCTACCATGTTCCCGCCCTTGATGATATCACTTCCTCATTCTTCAGGTGGGACTGCGGTAGAGGGAAACCTGCAGAGCCAGCAGCACGCTGCCAAGGGAATCTGATTCGCTGGTCATGATGGAGAGAGGGTATAAGATGCTGGCTGGGGAGGGATGAATTGTAATTGCTGACTTGGGGGGGCTGGGGAGAGAGTGTGAGAGATAACTGGCTAAGGGGGGACAAGAGTGAAAGATGTTGGCTGGGGAGGCAGTCAGGGGTGAGTGATGCTGGTTCAGAAAGGATAGGGAGAAGACAGTGCTGGCTAGGGACGAATGGGGAGAGATGCTGGCTCGGGGAGCAGGGTGAAAGAAGGTGAGATGCTGGCTGAGGTGTTGGGAGAGAGATATTCTGGCTTAGCACGATAGGGGAGAGGGTGAGTGAGATGCAAATGAGGGAGTAGGGGAGAAAGGCTGGCTCAGGAGTGGAAGATCCTGCACACTGAGAGGGATAGAACAGTGGCGTACCTAGCATATGTGACACCCGGGGCCCATTATTTTTTGACACCCCCCCCATCTGTATGAAAAATATGATTTTTAGTAACAAGCCACATGTCACACATGAGTACCTAGGAAAAGGCAGCATCTTACATACTGCCAGAATAGTACAGATCAATCCTGCAGTCAATCCTAACAAAAAACCATGTCTTTCGAACACACAGAACACACCTTCGCCTAGTATGGAATATGTAATCACAAACTAACCCCTCCCTCTTTTACAAAACTGTAGTGTGGATTTTAGTCACGGTGGTAACAGCTCTGACGCTCATAGAATTCTGAGCATCAGAGCTGCTACCACCACGGCTGGAGCTAAAAAATGCTCCACAGTTTTGTAAAAGGGGGGGGGGGGGGGGAGAATAAAATAGAAATACATAGAGGTTAAATTGAACCAGTAAGAAGCTGGACTCTGCATACAGTGCACCACAGAAACAGTGACACATGTCTCCTAAAGCAATTAATAAATAGAAATGTTTTTTCTTCCTTTGTCTTCTGTGGTTTCTGCTTTCCTCATCTTCTTGTAACTCTCTTCCTTCCATCCACTGTCTGCCGTCTTTCTTCCCCTATATGGCATCTTCTCTCCTATGCCCCTTCCAGAAACTGTATGCCTCCCCCTTCCGTCTCTCCTTTCACCCCCATTGGTCTGGCATCTCTCTCCTCTCCTTCCCTCTCCCACACCTCTCCTCTCCTTTCCCTTTTTTCACTCATTTTCCTTTTCAATTTATTATCTGCATCTGTCTAGATTACATTTTTACTACCCTCTCATCAATGTCCTTTTTTACTGTCTACCTAAAGCTTGCCACCTCTTTCCCTCACCCCTCCAGTGTTTCCCTAACTCAATTCTTTTCTCCCCATCATGTGCCCTCCTTTTATTTATCCCCTCCTTCCATCATGAACCCTCTTTCTCCAACCCTTTCATCTAGTACCTTCTCCTCTCTGTCCACTTCCATCCAGCATCTGCTCCCCTCTTTCTCTCCTCCCATTTCCTTCCTGCATTTGCTCCCTTATCTCTCCCATCTGCACTTCCATCCAGCATAGGCTCCCCACTACCATCCAATGTCTGCCCTTTCTCTCGCCATCCACCCCTCTTTAATTAGCATCTGCCCCCTTTCTTTCCCTCCAATATCCTTCCCCCTTATGTCTCTCCCCTTTCTCTGTACATCAATTCTATCAGCACCATCCTTCCATACCACCCTGCCCCCTTTCTTTCCCTCCACCACTCTTCCATTCCAGCAATCTTGCTCCTTTCTCTCTCCCTTCATTGAGCAAGGTCACACGATGACTGTAGCTGCCAGCTGCCAGTCCACCCCACTCCGACATACTTGCTCTGGAGTGGACTCAGCAGCCGCATGCTGGAAGGTCCCGCGATGACTCGTCTGCTGGCTCTGCTTTGGAAGAAGTAAGTTACGTCGGAGGTGGTGGGCCCGGCAGATGCAGGGAGTTGTGGCAAAGTCCCGCAATGACTGCGTCTTCCGTGTCCACCCCTTCCGACGTAACTTACTTCTTCTGGAGCAGAGCCGGCAGATGAGTCATCACGGGACTTTCCTGCACCTCAGTGCAGCTGCCGACTCTGCTGCAGAAAAAGTAAGTCAGAGGTAACGTGACCATTTATTTTTTTCATCAAAAGGGGACATCTATTAATTAGAAACATAGAAACAAGCAGCAGAAAAGGGCTATAGCCCACCAAGTCTGCCCATTCCAAGTATCCCCTCCCCTGAATTTACTCCCTTAAAGATCCCACGTGAGTATCCCATTTTCCCTTAAAATCCGTCACGCTGCTGGCCTTTATTACCTGGAGTGGGAGTCTGTTCCAATGATCCACTACTCTTTCGGTGAAGAAGTACTTCATGGAGTCGCCATGAAACTTCCCTCCTCTGATCTTCAGCGGATGCCCTCTGGTGGTCGAGGGTCCCATGAGCCAGAAGATATCATCTTCTGACTCGATGCGTCCCGTGATGTACTTATATGTTTCAATCATATCTCCCCGTTCTCTTCTTTCCTCAAGTGAGTACAGCCGCAATTTTTTTTATCTTTCTTCATACGTGAGATCCTTGAGCCCCAAGACCATCCTGGTGGCTGTTCGCTGAACCGACTCGATCCTCAGCACGTCCTTTCGGTGATGTGGTCTCCAAAACTGAACACAGTACTCCAAGTGAGGCCTCACCATGGCTCTGTACAACGGCATCATAACTTCAGGTCTCCTGCTGACGAAACCTCTGCGGATACACCCCATCATTTGTCTTGCCCTGGAGGAAGCCTTCTCCACTTGATTGGCAACCTTCATGTCCTCACTAATGATCACCCCTAGGTCGCGTTCCGCCGTGGTTCTAACCAAGGTCTCACCATTTAGTACATAAGTTCTACGCGGGTTTCTCTTACCCAGGTGCATTATCTTGCATTTTTTAGCATTGAAGCCTAGCTGCCAAGTAGTTGACCATTGTTCCAGCAACAGTAGGTCGTGTGTCATATTATCAGGTAATAAGCTTTTGCCTACTATGTTGCAAAGTTTGGCGGCGTCGGCGAACAGTGATATCCTTCCTCTAAGTCCTTGCGTCATATCTCTTATGAATAAGTTAAATAGAATCGGGCCCAGGACCGAGCCCTGCGGCATTCCACTGATCACGTCCGATGCTTCGGATGGGGTACCGTTCACTACCACCTTCTGAAGTCTACCCCTCAGCCAATCCCCAACCCATGTAGTTAGAGTGTCTCCTAATCCTATCGATTTCAGCTTGGCTGGCCCAGAATGTCAGAATTGACGTCGGAAAGACTTCTTGTCGGCGGATGGAGGTAAGATGGCAGGCGCGGGGCTGGGGGAAAGGAAGGGCAGGAGGACCTGGCCGGCTGTGCACCCCCCCCCCAAGCCGTGCACCCGGGGCGGACTTCTCCCCTCTTTCCCCCCCTTGGTACGCCACTGGGATAGAAACAGAGAAGAGATCCTAGATGGGAACTGAGCATAGTCATGGAGTGAGACAGACATGGAGAAGAATGCTTGATAGGAAGAGAACATTGAGACCAAGAGCTAGAAAGACTGCTTAGACACAGGGACATTGATTAAAAAAGGGTAATTCTGACAGAGGGATGATAGATGCAGGGGAATGGAGAGGGACAGGGGAGAAGCTCAGAGGGGACAAATGCTGGACATGACAGATAGGAACATTTAAAATGGATAGGTGACCTGGGAAGGCAGTTATAAAAAAATGTAGAAAAGGGACTCTGGGACCTAAGTGAATGGAAATATAAACAGACAACAAAAGACAGAAAAAAGTTTTTCGTTCTGAATTTATTGAAATATGTCAGCTTTCAGAAATGTTTTTCAACAATATAAAAGGCAATGTGAAGTACTATGAAAACAAACCAACTAAATTTCACTAGGGTGGGTTTTTACAAAAGTGTGCTTCTAGAAGAAAGCCACTAAGCGAGAAAAAGTTGAAGATTCTCTAGTATACTTGAAGGTTTTCTCTAGTATAATTTAGTGCAATTCTGGATAATAATTAGCAAAAAATATTGTTTTAATGTCAAACTTTTTTTTGCTAATTTATGTGCAGAATTTTGATTTTTTTTTGTGTGCAGAATTCTGCCAGGTGTACAATATGTACTGTATACTTTGGGGGAAAGGCGTGAAAAGGAAGATATGACAGATGTTTAAATACCTGCATGGCATAATGTGCATGAGACAAGTCTCTTTCGTATAAAATGAAGCTCCAGAGTGTGAGGGCATAGAATAAAGTTAAGAGGTGATAGGCTCAGGAGTTATGTAAGGAAATACTTTTTTTGACAGAAAGGGTGGTAGATGTGTGTAATAGTCTCCCGGTAGAGGTGGTGGAGACAAAGACCGAGTGTGAATTCAAGAAAGTGTGGGACAGGCAGGTGGGATCTTATATGGAGAGGAGGAGATAGTGGATGCTGCAGATGGGCAGACTAGATTTGGCCTTTGCCATCATGTTTTTAAGAGTAAAGGTAGAGAGAGAAGGGTGAAGTAAAAGGGCACAGAATGGAAGAAGAACCTAGCGATAGTGCAAGTTTTGAGATTGTCTGGTACCACATGCTAGAACTCGCCAGATATTAAGTGGGTCAGGGCTATGGTACCATCCAGTAAGTTCATGATAACCTAGAAAGCTGAAGGTTTAGTAAGTCTTATTAGTTTAGGGAGCTGTTTAGAATCCAATAAAGCCTCATATGGCAGGACAGGAGCTGCCATTGGTTTGCATATGAACATTTTTTATGCTTATCTACCCACAATAGTAGAAAATTAGATGAAGAATCTTAACTGGGCAGACTGGATGGGTCATAGAAACATAGAAACAGATGGCAGATAAGGGCCACGGCCCATCAAGTCTGGCCACCGCAATAACCCTCCCCTACCTTTCCCTGTGAAGAGATCCCACGTCAATTAGTTTTTATCTACCATTATTTTATATGTTACTCTAAAGATGGATAGAAGGTAATTCTATAACTGGAGGCCTCCATTTATGTGCCTTGAAGCTATTTGATGAAAACCTGTATTTTATAATGCCATTTTGGTGCCCAAATTCCATTATAGAATACTGGCATATAACCAGGCATAAGCATAACTTACATTTTTATCCACAGTTAACTAACCATAGACCCAGCATACCTGCAGTTATGTAAATACAGCAGGGACACAGTATTCTATAAGTTACCCCTGTAAGTGGAAACCCCACCCATATATATATATATATATATATACATCCCTTGTATGTATACACCATACAGAACAGTGCATAGGTGTCCTACTAGCACTTTTGTGGGTAAATTATAGAGTTTCCCTTTTAATTCTTATGATGACTTGTTACAACATCATTTTTGGACTAGATGCTGATGTTACATTAGTGTCAATTCACTCAGGTCTTCTCCTTGTAGGCCCCCATTGTATTTATTAGAAAAATGTTTAGTCTACAAATCCTATGCACCTGTTAAGGGTAAACTAGATGCACATCTCCTTAAGAGTGGCATAGAGTGATACGGGTAAGGGTAAATTAGATGCACATCTCCCTTGAGAAGCATACAGTGATATGGGGACTAAAACTATGCCAAGGTACACCTGGCGGGGCCTCCACGTGTGCGGATCACCGGATTTGATGGACCCAGGGTCTGATCCGGAGATGGTAATTCTTATGTTCTTAAGTTAACCTGCTTCCTTGGATAGATTTTGCAATGTCAAAAATAAATCTGGTCAGCTCAAGTGGAAGTGGTTATGCAATGTGCTACCATATAATAGTGTCCACTCATGTTTCTCACCAGAATTGACACCACAGTGTATCTACAACTGTGTATAAATGCAAGCTTTCATTCAATCATTGTCTAAAAGCAACCAGGTCCACCAGAGGCGGTGAAGAGAGCCTCTTGATGCTAGATACAATTGCATAAAAATGACAGAGGAAATTTGCTTGACTAGGTTCAAAGCCTATGTTGCTTGGATACCATGTCCAGTGTACAAATAGCAGTATTGATTCTACGATAATGATAGCACTAAGTAAGTGAGCAGACAGATGCAGCAACACAACAGACATTTAGTTTCTTATAAACATAATAAAAAAAGTTTGTGGCAGATCATGCTTGATGCAAAGGGCTATAACTTTTGTACAAATACCAGTTATCTATTGTTTCATGCATTTCAGTCATTTGCATTCCAAGGGATTTCTAATTGTGTAGATACATTTATGAACACTTTAACTTCAAATCTTTTGCTTAAAGAGTTCAAATTCTTGATTACTTTCATATTTTTGTGGGAAATGGTTGAGGTGGGAGGAATGGTAAGAGAGTGTGTCGTAGAATGTCATGTGACTAGTGAGGCCACAGGGGATTATGTGGAAAAGTGATATATCATATATACTCGAATATAAACCGTTCCATATATAAAAAGGGGTAAACTTTTCCCTCCAAAAAGGAGGAAAAAAGGTTGACTCGAATATAAACCGAGGTTAGAAATTTGGGTATGTGTCATTTGTCATCTCCACCTGTCCTCAGTCACACATGCATAAAACAGAAAAAAAAACCCTTTTCAAATACAAACCCATAAACTAAAAGTACTATTGTACACAAACAAAACCCTAATATGTCAGACTCTGCATACAGTACACTACAAGAGAAATAGAAAGAAATGCATTTCTTCCTGAACAGTCCAAAATATAAAAACAAGAGATATAAATTTTAAAAGTTGATATATTTCAATCACTAAATTGAAAATAAAAAACATTTTCCTACCTTTGTTATCTGGCAATTTAATTTTTCTGGTCATCTTGTTCCATCTGTTCTCTTAACTCTGTTCCCAAGACCTCCTTATGCATTTGCTGTTTCTTTCTCCTCCTTCATTTTTTGCACAACATCCTTAGGCACTGATTTTTATATTCAGTTTTCTTCCATTTTTCTCCCTCCGTCTCAAATCTATCTAACTTTCCCCTTCTCTCCATCCATGTGCACCATCTTTTCCTCTTCCCTCCATCCATTTGCCCCTTCTCTTCCCCTTCCTTCCATCCATGTGTCCCATCTCCTTCCTCTTGCTGCCCACAGCCTCCCCTGCACTGTTCCTTTGCTGCGGTCCACCCAAGTGGAAACAGGAAGTTGCTTCAGAGGGGGGGGAGGGGGGTGGATCATAGCAAAGGTAATGGCGGAATAAAAGTCACTAATGTAATGTAATGTAAAAGTACAGAAGAGGCCACTATCTTAGGTACTCCTATCCTCCACTACCCTCTCCTTCCTGCCCCAAACCAACATCACACTTAAAGTCCCGATGCTCTGGAAGCTGACGCTGATGCTCTATGCTGGGCTGAAGGGCCTTGAATGTCTGTGCATGCTCAAGGCTTGCTGAACTTCCTTTGAGAATCCTGGAGAGGGCATGGTTGCCAGTAAGCCTTGAGCATGCGCAGATGCTCAAGGCCCTTCTGCCCAACACAGAGCATTGGAACTGTTAGTGTGATGTCGGTCTGGAGCAGGGAATGGAGGATAAGAGTACCAGTCAGTGAGGGGGGGGGGCAATAGGAGTGCCAGTCATCGGGGAAGGGGGCGTTAGGAGTGCTAATCATCAGGGGAGGGTGCAATAGGAGTGCTACTCTTTGGGAGGGAGGAGGAGATAGCAATGGTCATCAGTGGGGATAGCAGTGCTGGTCAGCAGGAAGGGGGGGAGGGGAGATAGCAGTGCTGGTCTTGTGAAGTGGTGGAGGATAGCAGTGCCGGGCATCTGGAGGAGTGAAAAATAGCATTGTTGGTCATCGGGTGGGGAGGGGAGAAAAAAAGCATCATCATCCAAAGGAGGCTTAAATATAAACTGAGATCCCCATTTTTGGGAGATTTTTTTTGTCCCAAAAATCTTTGTTTATATTCGAGTAAATATAGTAATTTGCTTTTGAGATCTATATATATAAAATTGGAGGTATGTATGTGTGTATGTATGTATGTGCCGTGATCACGCAAAAACGGCTTGACCGATTTGAATGAAACTTGGTATGCTGATCCCTCACTACCTGGGATGATATGTTCTGGGGGTCTCGCAGCCCACCTGCACACGTGGGTGGAGCTACAAACAGAAAATCAGATTTTACCCATTCATGTCAATGGAAAAAATGTAAAAAGCTGCCAACGCAAAAACGGCTTGCCCGATTTGAACGAAACTTGGTATGCAGATCCCTCACTACCTGGGGTGATATGTTCTGGGGTCTCGCAGCCCACCTGCACACGTGGGCGGAGCTACAAACTGAAAATCAGATTTCAACCATTCATGTCAATGGCAAAAATGTAAAAAGCTGCCAACGCAAAAACGGCTTGCCCGATTTGAACAAAACTTGGTATGCAGATCCCTCACTACCTGGGGTGATATGTTCTGGGGGTCTCGCGGCCCACCTGCACACGTGGGCGGAGCTACAAGCTGAAATTCAGATTTCACCCATTCATGTCAATGACAAAAATGTAAAAAGCTGCCTACGCAAAAACGGCTTGCCTGTTTGAACGAAACTTGGTATGCAGATCCCTCACTACCTGGGGTGATATGTTCTGGGGGTCTCGCGACCCTCCTGCACACGTGGGTGGAGCTACAAACAGAAAATCAGATTTCACCCATTCATGTCAATGGCAAAAATGTAAAAAGCTGCCAACGCAAAAACAGCTTGCCCGATTTGAACTAAACTTGGTATGCAGATCCCTCACTACCTGGGGTGATATGTTCTGGGGGTCTTGCGGCCCACCTGCACACGTGTGCGGAGCTACAAACAGAAAATCAGATTTCACCCATTCATGTCAATGGAAAAAATGTAAAAAGCTGCCATTCTCACAGTAATTCCAACTATAAAACACTTTCTATGACACTATAACCACTAGGGACATCGTTTCTATTCTACCACGGACACCATACATATAGAGTTTGTATGTTCTAACTGTGTTTGTAACTGTTTCCTTCATGCACCCCAGTTCATAATGTTATTACATTACATGAGTACTCACATATCCTGAACTAGGAACACAGGTTCCATTCTGAACCGGGAACAAACTGCATGGAGTTTCTTTTCAACCTGAGTTTCCACATATTGAGTTGTTTAAATCAATACTGAAACTTTTGGATGCCACTTATTCCAACAGATCTTCCTTTTCAGTTTAAGAGATTGCAAATTCCAGTGAGACTTGCATTCTCTATCACAATCAACAAATCACAGGGACAGACTATTACATACTGTGGAGTGGATTTAAGATCCCCCTGTTTTTCCCATGGACAACTCTATGTTGCTTGCTCAAGGGTGGGTTCACCCAAGAATTTATATGTTCTTGCTCCTGGAGGTGAAACTAAAATTGTTGTTTATAATCAAGTTTTGTGTTAGTTGTATTGTATTCATTTTGTCAAATATTTCACATTATAATTTGAATATTGTACTTTTTATAAAGCTGTAAAAAAATAATTTCATTCACCACTATAAAGTATCTTTATTTCAATCCATTTACTGTGTTATTGCTATAATTAAATACACGTGCAACGCCGGGGCATCAGCTAGTATTTAATAAATAGTGTTTTAAAAAATAAAAGTGCAGAAACGTTTTGAAGATCCCTTGTCTAATGGCCCTCATTTTACAAGCCTTTTTCATATTTGATAGGTGCATAAACTCCTAAGAAAAACATTTAAGTCCCCACTTTACAAAGCCAGGTTATGCAGTTCAAACCCAAGTGTGTGCAAATGGCAAGGAAGTGTGGCCCTATTATGTTTTGGGCAAGACTTAGGGTGTGGCAAGTTCACAGATGTTCTCCATTTCAGAAGTGGACTAAACATCTATGTTCTAAAAAAACATTAAAAAAATTGAGTTATGCCTACTCCCAACCATGTTTAGGATTTGTCCCCTTAATACCCCAGTGGTTTTTTTAATCCCCCCTCCCCCCGCCATGCCAAACCGGCAAGTGGAACCAGTCACTATGACAATGGCATATATCTGGTTATGTTGCCATTGTACAATATAAGTGGGTTTATGCACACACCTAGTACATAAATGTCTTTTTTTCGTGTATATGTTGACAGATTCTGTTCTAAAATACTGGTGAAATATGACATGCATTGACTTGCACATCTTAATTCCTACTTACATAACCTGTCTAAAATGTGGCAACATCTTAGTGAAAGGATCTCTATGATCAAAAGCAGGTTTAAAGTTGTTTAAGAGCAACTACCAGAGTTAGTTTTCGGATATCTAAAGGCACCGACTATATTATTTTTTATAAAACAGGCCATTTATTACAATTTTATACCTAAGATGAGCATTTTTAGCACTGATGCCGTAACTCAGCGAGTCTCTCCCTGTTACAAATATTACAATGCCACAATTTCATAGTTTCCTCCCTCTTTCCTTCCTTAAGAAACTCAGCAACATTGCTTTCAACAGGATATTGGATTAAACCAGTGTGGCTTATCCTTACAACGCCATCTCCTTTGAGCTCCAGAAAACAATTTACAGGGACAGTGTCGTAAAGAAATTTTATTAGTTCTAACTCAATTTTTCTTTAAAACCGACAGATCAGGACCCAAACAAATGGCTGATGAGTCATAGGGTTGAATGAAAGACTTCGCATCTTTAGTAGCTTCTAGGTAGCAGAGAAGCATTTGCCCTTTTCTCAGAAACACAGTATACAGTATAACAGCAGCTGCCTCGACTGCCAGCTGCATGACAGCAGCTGCTGTTTACCATTATCCATCTTACGCTTTTTAGTTAGATTTGCAAAGCTAATAATAGTGTTTGAATTGTCACTTTTGCACTTGGGCTTTTTATACTCAATTCCAAAGCAAGTGAACACTAGGTATAATGCAAAAGCACTTCTACTAACATGGCTCTTGCACACTTGACTGCTTCAAAATATTTAGAAATATTAATAACTTAATTTTTCTATACCGCCAACACCCACAAGTTCTAGGCGGTTCACAGAATAAAGAGGACTGGACATTTCAGTGATGATACAAAGCACTCAGAAAAGCAGTACAATATTTCAATAGTGAAAAATACAATCAAGTAACAAATTTTTTGAACAAATAGGTCTTAACCAATTATGTAAAGGTGCAATAAGATGCAGATTGTTGAATCAAGTCATCTAAACACACTTGAACTTTACCTGCTTGATAAACCAAAGATTGATTAAAATATTTTTTATAATGGCAATTTTGGGATTAGGAAAAGTAAATAAACCAGTAGGCCTAGTTGAACGGTACCATTCAAAATGAGAGAGGAGATATAGCGGAGCTAATCCAAATAATATCTTATAGCAAATACAAGCAAATTTGAAAAGTATAGCTGACGGTAGTAAGGGCTGACATGTTCCTGTTTTTTTTAAATTTGAAAATTAAACAGACTACTATATTTTGGATTAGCCTTAATCTTCCTAAAATGGTTTTATAAGCTCCCAAATAGATTGTATTGCAATAGTCAAGAATAGATAAAATTAATGCTTGAACTAGTAATCTGAAAGAAGTAGTGTCAAAGTATTTTTTGATGGAACGCAGCTTCCATAATGTAAAGAAACATTTCTTTACAAGCATATCAATATGCTCCCCCAGGGTTAAATGGTGGTCGAGTATGACTCTTAAAATTTTAAGAGACGAGGCTCTTGGGTATTCTTGTCCTCTTAAACAGAGTTTTATCTGTAATTTTATCGTTGGGACTAGCCAAAAAGATTGGGGTTTTTTCAGTGTTTCATTTCAATTTAAATTCAATGGTCCATTTTTCAATCTGATTTAGGATAAAAGTAATCTGATTATTTATTTCAGTGGTAAAAGAAATGACTGGTATCAGTATTGTGATGTCATCAGCATAAATGAAAAAGATTACATTTAAGCTCTGTAAAAGATTGTCCAAGGAAGCAACATAGATGTTGAACAACGTGGGTGATAATGGTGAACCTTGAGGTACCCCACAACGGTTACTCCAAGAATTGGAGTACTGACCATTGCTAAAGTCTTGATATGATCTTTTTTCCAAGAAACCCTGAAACCAGTCTCAAACTTTTCCAGAAATTCCCATAGCATCCAAACAACCCAATAGAATCTCATGGTCCACCAAGTCAAAGGCGCTACTAAGATCAAATTTAAGTATTAGTGTGCTAGTACCTTGGCTGAATAAGGAGTGAATATGATCAATCAAAGAGGCTACAACTGTGTCTGTACTGAAACCTTGTCTAAAACCTGATTGGTGAACATGAAGAATATGAAATAGTTCTAGATGTTTAATTCTAAATTGAAAGTCACAGAAAAACACGGACTGGAATATACTTGGTCATGGAATGAAGCCCTCAGTAACCTGTAATTGCTAAAAAAACAGCAATCTGATACAGGCAGGCACTTTTTCATTCATAGGGCTTCAAACCGTATTTTTTTGAATATTTTTCAATGCTTTTAAAACTTATTGATTTGCTATTAGTATATATGCAAATTCTTATCTAGCGACACTTATCTTTTCCTATGTGTCGCTTATCAGCTGTGCTCGAACTATCGGCCCGACGGGACCCGTTTCGCCACTCTGGCTTCTTCTGGGGTCAATGTAGTCGAGCGCTCACAGCGTAACCTGGCTTTACAGATCAAAAAGATCTGCCTTAAAGGTAACTGGGCTTTTTTCATAATTGTCAGAGAACCCATATCTAATAAACAGCTTGACTTGACATATTTGTTATACAGCTTAATAAATTGTTGCCAATCTGTGATATCAAATTCATTCCAGAGCATATCAGCTCTTACACCTTCTCTCATCCAACTGGTTGAAAATGGGGAAGATCAATAAGTGATTGTAAAGTGGCCCTTAAGGTACAAATTTTATTGTTAAAAAATTCTGCTAATGTATCAGCAGATGGAGATTTTTAATTACTTGATTGCTTTATGGAAGCAGTATCGGTTAACGTGTTCACTAATTTAAATAGTTTTGTGCATAATAATTGGAGCATTTATCTTTAAGAAGATTCTTGTAAATTTTTTAATTACATCTCCAATTTTCTTTGTCTTTCGGTTTTTGTTTTCTTGTACATGTCTTCAATGGAGCTATTTCATCTAAAATTTGATTACTAATCAATTTCCACATATTTTTAAAATTTGCCTCAAAGTCTAATTTGACTGCTAAGTCTCATAATGAGACAAAAATTCTGCTGGGTAAGCAAAGCCTCTTTTAATTTCACCCATTCTGTCCTGTCTTTTAAAAAATTTGGATGAGATGATTTCTCCTGCCAGCTTAATTTAAAACTGTAAATACTATGGTCTGACCAGATAGAATCATTCCAGCATACCTGCCAAAAAAGAATTTTGGGATTTGGGACTTTGGAGACCCCTGCTCCATATCAATGAAAAACAAGAAGTGCTTTATTCAATGAAGCTTCAAAATCAGCTACATTTAATGCAGCTATTGAGGGAGCTATGGTGGCACCCATCACAATTCTAGATACTTGTGTGTAAAAATCACCATCATACCAAAAATATATTTTTTAATAACTAGCCTGGCCAGATCAATCAAGAATTCAGAGGAAGCTATCCTACTAGCAATGTCTCTCAATTTGACGTGGAGGGGCATAATCAAAAAAACCCGCTAAGTCCCTTTTTGGCCTAAGTCCTTAAACGTTCAAAGCAGAAGCAGGGAAAGTGTCCATAACCAAAACAAACGTCCTTGTTTTGATTATGGCCTGCCTCTACTAAACGCCCAGATCACCACTACATCTACAAGTACACCCCCATGACGTCTACACTTTTTGGCCATAATGAACCAAAAAAACGCCTAAGCCCTGAACAAGGGACATTGACGCCTACTTGAAAGCTCAAGGTTTGAAAAATAATAAAAAACATGCAAAATGACACCAGCGCAAGATTTTAAAAATTATAATTAAGATTTATTGAGTTATTGTTTCTATTTTTCCATTATGAGATTCAAAAGAATAAAGCATAATTGCTTGCATTAACAGTTGCGCTAATGGGAGATCGTTATAGTTGCCAAATGCTGGCCTTCTAATAACGAGCTCACCTCAGGATCTCATGACCCTCTATTATATACATTTGGCTCATTGTGACATCATCAGTTTCTCAACCAATAAAGATCAACAAAAGAGGTGTTTCAAATTAGACAAAGACAAAAGTTTCAGAAAAGTACATTTGTTTGCTTATAGTCGTTTCTGAATATAAATCATAATTTTCACAAAAGTATATTAAGAGAAATTATTTGTTAAAAAGATGCTGAAATGTTCTCAGCCCTATGAACCATGCTGAAAATTAGTCAGCTTTAGAGGAAAAAACTCTCCCTAAGCTGACAGGTTCAAATTACATAGCCATTACACAGAAGCCTTCCTAGAAAAGGAGGAGGAGGGGCTGGTCTCCCCCTCTCTTCACTAGAAACTGTTACTCATTTCCAGATGTTTTAGGATTTCTTTAGGTTGCAAAGATATATAATATGTTTGTTTAAAACCCATTCTTTTGTTCAATACACAGTCACACAATCACATACTTCAGTCATATTTGCTTGGCCAAGCATTCCATACATTCATAATTTTCATTCATAACTATATTTAATTCTTGTTATATCTTAGTTTGGGACACGTTATCTTCCTAACCAGTCTAAAGCACATGTGGTATTAATTAACACCACGATGCTGAGAACAAAGACTTGGAAAACAAAATGGATTCCAAAGACTGACAAGATATAGAAAAGACAGAGAACCAAAATGGATTCCAAAAACATAGCAGATATAGCAAAACGAAGAATGGAGTCCATGTATCCTTTATGATTTCCTCCATTATCTAGCCTAATAGCAAAGTACATAAAAAGAACACCATTCTTTTCCTTATATTAATCTGTAGTGTGTTTTTCTGGCTTTAGCTTCATTTATATTTAGATTTTTATTCACCAGTTTGTCGTCCGCTTCTATTGGGCGTGGCCTTAATTAACACATATGTTTGTATCTAACTAGAATTACCCAGAATTATACGAAAAACAGGCGCTTTTGTAGAAAAACTCCACAAAAATACTGCACCATCATGTTCTGATATCCATTCCATTACTGTCCCATAAACATCACCCCCTACTGGCCACGAGCCACTACTCCTCAATCCCCTCTTGAATATTACTAAATTTATGAAGTAATATTCATAACTGAGCTCGTGGTCTGATCTGTGGCGCTGGGACGCATTTCGACGAAGCATGCCTGCTTGCTCGACGTGCAAGACCCATCTGTAAGAACAGGTTTGGTGGAGTGGGGGTTGTTAGTGCCGGGGGGGGTGCATCTTCAGGCAGGAGGGATTGGGCACCCTCCTGCCAGCGACCGATATTGTGGGGGGAGGGAGGGGGAGATAGGTAATATCGGGGGGGGGGCGGTCGGTAGTGTCGGGGGTGGGGCGGTCGGTAGTGTTGGGAGGGTGCGTCTTCGGGCAGGAGGGATTGGGCACCCTCCTCCCAGCGATCGGACAGGCCGCGGCCCGCTATACTTATAGCGGCAGAGAGATCCCTTGCCGCGATAAGTATAGCGGCCGCGTCTACTTACAATGTAGACCAGCATTTTGCTGGCCTACATTTTAAGCTTCTCATCTACTAGGGAGACGCGTAGGGCCACCTAGGTTCAGCCTAAGGCCCGCCTATGGCCCTTAGACGAGCTTAGGCATCTTGCGGGTCTCCCTAGGCTCCCGGAGGCGCCTTCAGGCCTGCCTGGGGAGCATTTTTTTTTTTTAAACGTGCATCCCGATTGGCTGATTAGACAGCTGTAGGACGCCTACAGCTGCCTAAAATCGGGACGCACTTTTAGAGAATCAGGCCCACAGTGTCTGTTCTAGGTGCAATAATAGTCCTGTTCTTTTATTCATAGAGGTATTCATGAAACTCCAGTACTTTTGAAGTTAAAAAAAAAGGTCAGAAAATGTAAAGAAAGTATAGCTAAAGAAAAATAGAACCCTAGATATATATTAAACATATCTAAATCCCTAGATTTCCCTAAAATAAAGAGAACCTCAGTATTACCTAACTTAATTGGTCACTATGCTCAAATGTGTTATGTTATAGTACCTGGAATTAAATCAATAAAGTGTAAAGTACTGCATAGTGTTAAGAAAACCAAATATATGCTTAATATGGAAATGTAACCCATGTGCAGATAATGCACTCACTAAATGCACATCAGATATAATTTTTCTTTTTCTGTGTGTGTTGCAAAACTCATTTCTCAAATTTAAATTAAAATCATTAAAAAGACTGATATATCAGCAGTTAAACCCAATTAAACCATACTGTGTATGGAATACAGTAATATGAAATAAAATTTAAAATACAGGATAAACAAAATATTTTCTGAGAACAATGCATGGGGACAATGATAAAAAAAATACAGTTATTAACACAATATCATAATAAGCCTATTGAATTATGCAAAAGCATAATTAATGTTCAGAAGCCTAATTCAAATGAAGTGAGTTAAAGTAAAGTGGTTCAAGATAGTCTTTTTTTTTTCTTTCAAATTGTTTATGAGTCCAGAATGTCTTTTGCAAATAGTTTTAGCAACTTGTAAGGTCAAAGTCTCTAAATTAATTTCAGTGAAATTGAAATAATGGCTTTAAAAGTTCTCTGCAACTATGGAACAGCTTTTTTTTTTCTTTCTTTTGTCCAAGGGAAAAACACACCCGCACTGTTACAACTGAAAAGTAAGCACATCTAATTAGTTGAACAAAGACAAAGGAACACTGAAATTCCCGCCGAAAATTCAGCTTCGGAATTTTCTCTGTGTTCTCCACAGCTCTAGTGGTGGAATGTGGTACTGCTGGTCAGTTTAGGTCCTGCAAGGGAAGCACATGTTCATTAACAAGAGAACAAAGACACACATGGAACGTTTTCCCCTCTGCAAACAGGACTAATCAGTATTCTGTCGAGACTTGTATTCTGTATTTGCTAGAAGACAAAGCACAGTTTCAATAACTTTTTCAGGGTCCTGTGATACCAAATACGGCCACAGGAAAATTTAAACATACAGACCCATTCTCTCCATGGTAAAATTAGACCTTTTTTTCCCCTAACACCAGGGAATTATTCTCAATCCATATTCTTTATTTGGTTCCTATCCTGAAGAGCTTACTGGTAAAAATTAAGCAAAAACTAAGTTCCGAATTCATCCACTTACATAAAAGTTTATTATAATCGTTCATTACCGGTAACAAGGTTAGTAAGCCTTTTGTTTCACATATATTTCAATTTTCAAAAAAATATAGGTAATTAACCTCTATTTTTCTTAATCTTTTTATTTTAAACTTCCCAATTTAATGCATTTAAATTTGATTACTCCCTAATCATACATTTCGGGCAAGACACAATTTTAAAATTCTTTATAGCCATACAGGGGAACAAAAATTCCTATTCAGAACTAATTCGAGTCTCTCTTTTAAGCATGGTATCTATTGCTAGAATAAATCTTTTTCTGTGCACAGAAGTAGTCTTTCACTGCTAACACATGCCCAGAGCCTAACATAGGTTTTTTTCCTTCCATCTTCCCTACAAATTTTCTCCTCATCTTCTACCCATTTAAAATATCCCTTACAATCAGGGAATTAACACATGTCACAAGCTTTCCTACATCCCTGTACATTCGTTCTAAAGACTATCTTCCTGCTTTGAAACTTTCTTTTGGCCATTCACTTAACCAGCTCATTTAAATATCACATTCTAATTCCTTCTGATCCTACATTTCTTTTCTTTCAATGTAATGTAATGTAATTTATTTCTTATCAACACTCTTATAACCCTTTTAAAACATAAAGGAACAAAATTCAAGCTACATAATGTCTTTTTTTTCTAGAATGCATCTTGTACAGAGCCTTAACAGCTTCTGAAACTACCAAAGTACCTCCATTGTTCTTAACACCGCAGGGATCATTTAGTTATATAAACTCTGCTCCCTAATACACTGCAAGCCTTTTTGAACTTAAATCAACATATTCAACATAGGCAAACTTCCTTGTTTTACCCACATCAAAAATAAAATTGAATTGCATTCTCGTGCCTTGCTAAACTAAATTAGAAATTCAAGCTTTTCATCAGCAAACAGGCTAATCTCGGAACTCAAAACAGCATGCATTTCCCTGTGTATGCTAGTAAAGTTTTATGCTAAAGCCCCTCTGATATGCTCACATTTTTAATTTAATTGCAAGCTACTACATTTTAAATCCACAATTTGTTAATATTTAAGCATATTTTTAAAATCGATACCTGGTTTTGAAAAGTCCTAGAATTTCAGACAGAGACCATGCTTTAGAATTGTCCCCTCCCTTCTTCTTCATAGAGAACAAAGGAGAAGTTCAAAAAACCCCGCCTTCCAGCTCATGTGACAAGCACTGAAAAGCATCGAGGGAGAAAAAAGGTGGGGGTCTCTTTCACACAAAGAAACTGCACAGCGAGGGAACTTTGGTCTCATACAGGACGCCATTCAGAGACAAAAAAAGTTAGTTCAGAGAACGAGAGAGACAAACTGGAAGTTTAGAAAGACAAAGCTGAGAAACACAATTTTTTTCTTTTCAAACTCTCTCCATCAGCAGAGAGAAATACAATAGCAACAAGTTTTCTTTACTTCAGACGGCACTGCTCAGTTCAAAAGCCAGATTTAAAAGATGCCGGTACTGCATGGGGTTTTTCTTTCTCTTTTTCACAGAGGAAAAGCAATGTGAACAATAGCTTAAAAAGCTATAAGCCACCTTTGCCGGTCCACTGGGCTTTTATATTTGTTCTTGTTTTACCTTTTTTCACTAAATTTTTTCCATGAACATACAAAATTTTCAATAACTTCACACCCTCTACCACATATTTATACAGTAATTTACATATTTACAAGCATGCTACTTACTGTTACGTTTTTTTTTCTCCGATTTTCCTCTCCTGCTTATATCTTAAAGATGCATCTTAATAGTTAAAACAGGCGTATACTCACGGTTTTTCTTTTTCCGATTGCTGCCATTTTTCCCCATGCGCATAAACAGTCAGTGTTATTCTATGATAACAAGACTTTTCACTTTTGGTTCACAACCATGTGAAATCTTTGTTCACCAAAGTTTCATGAAGGACCAATGAGCTTAGAGGAGCCGAATCTCGCCCACCCAGGGACGCCAATTGAGCAAGGGACATTGACGCCTACTTGAAAGCTCAAGGTTTGAAAAATAATAAAAAACATGCAAAATGACACCAGCGCAAGGTTTTAAAAATTATAATTAAGATTTATTGAGTTATTGTTTCTATTTTTCCATTATGAGATTCAAAAGAATAAAGCATAATTGCTTGCATTAACAGTTGCGCTAATGGGAGATCGTTATAGTTACCAAATGCTGGCCTTCTGATAACGAGCTCACCTCAGGATCTCATGACCCTCTATTATATACTTTTGGCTCAGTGACATCATCAGTTTGACAACCAATAAAAATCAACAAAAGAGGTGTTTCAAATTAGACAAAGACAAAAGTTTCAGAAAAGTACATTTGTTTGCTTATAGTCGTTTCTGAATATAAATCATAATTTTCACAAAAGTACTGTATATTAAGATAAATTATTTGTTAAAAAGATACTAAAATGTTCTCAGCCCTATGAACCATGCTGAAAATTAGTCAGCCTTAGAGGAAAAAAACTCTCCCTAAGCTGACAGGTTCAAATTACATAGCCATTACACAGAAGCCTTCCTAGAAAAGGAGGAGGAGGGGCTGGTCTCCCTCTCTCTTCACTAGAAACTGTTACTCATTTCCAGATGTTTTAGGATTTCTTTAGGTTGCAAAGATATATAATATGTTTGTTTAAAACCCATTCTTTTGTTCAATACACAGTCACACAATCACATACTTCAGTCATATTTGCTTGGCCAAGCATTCCATACATTCATAATTTTCATTCATAACTATATTTAATTCCTGTTATATCTTAGTTTGGGACACGTTATCTTCCTAACCAGTCTAAAGCACATGTGGTATTAATTAACACCACGATGCTGAGAACAAATACTTGGAAAACAAAATGGATTCCAAAGACTGAGAAGATATAGAAAAGACAGAGAACCAAAATGGATTCCAAAAACATAGCAGATGTTTGTATCTAACTAGAATTACCCAGAATCATACGAAAAACAGGCGCTTTTGTAGAAAAACTCCACAAAAATACTGCACCATCATGTTCTTGGAATATTTGGAATACTCTCCCTTTATATATTAGAAACATCAAAGACCTCACTTTATTTAAAACTAACTTAAAAACATTTCTCTTCAAAGCCTCTTTCAGTCTTTGAAAAGAAATTTTTCCTCGATAATTTAAAATAATAAAAGTGAAAAGTCTTTACTCTTTTAATACCCCATCCTTAGTGTTTTTTCCCATCCTTTACAATTTTCTTCTCTTCCCAATGGGAATACAACAAATTTGTAACTTTTATTCCCTTATGTTCTTTCCCAATTATTCCAGTCTTGTCTGTATTGTTAGTCTGTATCGTCCCTGTTTCTTGTTGTTTTTTTCTTTTAATATTTTTATTTTTTAATTGATTGTTTTATCCCTATTAAACTGTTATGTTATTCGCTTAGAATTTATTAAGCGAACCATTAAATCTAAATAAACTTGAAACTTGAAACTTGAAACTTCTGATATCCATTCCATTACCGTCCCATAAACATCACCCCCTACTGGCCATGAGCCACTACTCCTCAGCCCCAAACATCCAACAGAAGGGCTTTTAGGCGAAGGAGGAGCCAGTCCTTTGCCTAAAAGCTGGATTCTGTAACCGGTGTCCGTCAAAAACAACACCGGTTACAGAATCCCCCCCCCCAATGATCCAGGCAGGAGGGTGCCCAAGCCTCGGGGCAAGAGGGAGCCCAAGCCCAATTGACCCATCGAACCGCAAGCCCCCCTGACAACATCGGGGCATGAGAGAGCCCAAGCCCTCTTGCCCCGGCGATCGTGCCCCCCTGACTCGATATGGCCAGGATGGAGCCCAAGCCCTCCTGGCCCCGGTGACCCCCCTCCGACAGGAACAGGCCAGGAGAGAGCCCAACTCTCCTGGCCCCGGCAACCCCCCCTCCGACAGGAACGGCCAGGAGAGAGCCCAAGCTTTCCTGGCCCCGGCGACCCCCCCTCTGACAGGAACCCCCCTCCCCCCAATGACCACCCCCCCAGAACCCCTGATGGGCCCCCCCCGCAGACCCGTGACCCCCCTGGCCGACTCCATGACCCGCCCACCCCCTTCCCTGTACCTTTCACGTTGGCCAGACGGACAGGTGCCAAGCCCGTCCGTCCGGCAGGCCAGCCGGGTCCAGAATGGAGCCGGATTGGCCCAGGTGACAGAAACCCCACCCATAGGTGGGGCCTGAGGCACCTGGGCCAATCAGAATAGGCCCGGGAGCCTTAGGCCCCTCCTGTGGGCGGGGCCTTAGGCACATGGGCCGGGTTGGGGTGCTGCAGCTGCCGCGGGGCAAGAGGCTTGGGCTTCCTCTTGCCCCGATGTTGTGTGTGTGTGTGTGTGGGGGGGGGGGGTGATGCATCACAGCAGGAGAGATGCCTCATCTCCCCTACCGCGATGCCATCACTCCTCTACCTGAACTGTCACGACCCGCGGCAGGAGAGATAGAGCATCTCTCATGCCGCGGGTCACGGCAGTTTGGGTAGAGGAGTGATGGCATCGTGGTAGGGGAGATGAGGCATCTCTCCTGCTGTGATGCTTGTGGTGGAGGGGTAGGCAGGTTGCTGTGGCCGCTGAGCTGATCACCACAATCAGCTCAGCGGCCCCTTTTTCGGCACTTAGACCTGGTTTGACTTCGTCTAAATGAAAAAGGTCTAAGTGCCGACTAGGCAACCTGCCTACAGTTTTGGTTATACCTGTTGTACGCCTAGGTGTAGGTCGGCCCACTGCCAGCCCTTTTCCCTCCTCTAAACACGCCTGTGCGTTTAGAGGCAGGGGAAAGGCCTAAGCTGTTTTTAGATACGTCTAAAAACCAGCTTTGGTTATGGGTACTTGGACGATCAGGCTTTTTGATCGTCCAAGTAGCCATTTAGGACACTTTTTAGACGTTTTTTATTTTTAATTATGAACCCTATAATGTTCTATAGCCTCTATTGCACCATCTTGTAGTATATTCGAATAAAGAGAGATTACATCTGCAGTTTCCAACTATTTTATCAAATTCCTCTAACAATCTCAACATATGAGATGAGTCTTTAATGTAAGATGGAATATTTAGAACTCACTCTTTTATAAAATAGTCCATAAACTGTGATAAAGGTTCAAGTTCTTCTAAAACTGAGTGAATCAGGACTACAATGAGTGGTACTAAAATGGTTCATGGGTTTTTTAATCAACAAAAAATATGAAGTACTAAAGGGACAGAAAAAAATCCCAAATTTGGACCGCTTCTTGTGGTATACGACAGGGCTCTCTGCTCTCTCCTTCCTTGTTTAACATTTACTTTAGAACTCTGGGTAACAGATTTTCCTCTCCCCAAGTCCACATATTCTTTTAGGCAGATGTCTTTATCCTATGCTTAGCCCAGAGGTAGGCAATTCCGGTCCTCGAGAGCCGGAGCCAGGTCAGGTTTTCAGGATATCCACAATAAATATGCGTGAGTTAGATTTGCATCCGAAGGAGGTAGTGCATGTAAATCCATTTCATACATATTCATTGTGGATATCCTGAAAACCTGACCTGGCTCCGGTTCTTGAGGACCAGAATTGCTTACCCCTGGCCTAGCCAAAGAATCGTTTGATGAAACCTTACAGTACTTAATGGGGATTATCGAGGATATGAGTATACGGACACAGATGAACTTCTTCAAACTCAACAAACTGAAGACGAACGTTTTTTTGGTTTCGCAACCATAATTCACTGACAATTACAAATCTAGGTGTTGGCTACAGCAGGGAAGCTGAACATTGAAAAAACATTGAAGATGCTTGGTGTTATCCTAGATTCTTATGTAACTTTCAAAGATCAGATCAACTCCTTGGTCAAAAAATTCTTTTTCAGACTAAAACAATAAAGAGCAATAAGATCTGTCCTAACCCAGACCAATTTTAGAGTAGTTGAGCTGCTGAGTAATGGACTTAAGATGGATGGAAAATAGGGGTGGGAGTTGGGGTGGAACATGGCTGTATAGAGGGGCTCTACCTTAATACATGTGCATTATGGCAGGAAACCAAACACTTGGCAACCATTTCCTTCACTAGTTATTTGTTAGTGTGGATATTATATTATGCTATTGTAAGAATTAGCAAAAAATTAGCAAAAAAATATCATGTGTTTTGGGGATCTGTAATGTTTATTCTCATATATATATACATATATATTTATTTGAATGTTCTTTTTTTTGCAGTTATTTGGCCCAATATTCAAAAAAAGATAATCAAAAGAAACATTTAAGTCTGTTTTGGGCCGAGGGCGCTAGTCACCCAAAGTCAGCATTGGTAAAATGTCCATTCTCATAAAATACATCTAAAATATATGTTTTTTTGAGAATCGTCTATCTGTACTTCCAGGCATTTGATTGTCCAGACCGCCAAGTCATCTATCTTTATACCACATTCTTGACCAAAAATTTGTCCTAGTCCTAAACGCTCAGATCAAGACCTTTTAGATGTGGGAGGGGACAATCTGGTAATAGACTGGCCACCCAGACATGGCAACAAAGCAGTGGGGCACCATAGAGGGCACTGCTGTAAACATCACAAAAAGGGTGCCACATAAACATCTCACCAGGCCTACCTTATAGGTCATGATGAGCTCTCCCAAAATCCCTAAACCCACTATACCCACCTGTCTACAACCCTAATAGCTCTTATGGCTGCAGGTGGCACCTATATGACAGTACAGTAGGATTTTTTTTTTCTTTTGTGGGCTTACATTTTCCACCATGAATGTCATGGTTAGAGTGGCTTATGGGCCTGGGTCCTCCTTTCTGTAGTTCGCTATCCCACTCCTCATACTACTTAAGCCACCTCTGTGCAACTCTACTAAGCTTTCCTATGCCAGATGCTGATGTTCTGAAGGCTGGTTTTTATTCCGATCTTTGTGGGGGTGCAACGATGTCAGTGAACATGGGGGAGGGGTCTTTACCTGGTCTCTGCAGTGGTTATCTGGTCATTTTCGATACCATGTGGCCACTTATACCTGTTTTTACTTCGTCTAAGTCACAATGTATAAGTTTGATTCAGGAAGTCTTGTCAAACCTTTGATTACTGCTGCAGGACAACTAAGTCTACTATACCTAATAGCCCTTATGGCTGCAGGTGGCACCTAAGTGGCAGAATAGTAGGGTTTTGGTGAGCTCATACTTTGCACTACAAATGTAATGGTTAGAGAGTGGCTTATGGGCCTGGCTATCACCCTCTAGAGCAGTGTTCTTCAACCTTTTTACACCCGTGGACCGGCAGAAATAAAATAATTATTTTGTGGACCGGCAAACTACTAGGACTAAAATTTAAAACCCCGTTTACACCCCATCTCCGCGAGCTCGGTCCCCGCAAACCATCTGATCTCATCTGCACAAGCCGCAATTATGATTTTATATTGAACGTATTTTAATAAAGTATAAAAAGAAACAATTGTGATTTTATAAATACAAATATACAGAGCACGGACCAACAAAACCCCTGTCTCCCCTCCCCTTCACATATATCCCATCTACTATCAAACAACCCACAAGACATCCACATTTCTAGTTTGATAATGGACACATGGATGTTTTGGCGAGCAAAACATCCAAGTGCTTATTTAGGCAGTTTGTTTGACTTTTATGTGTTTTGATTATGCCCCTGCTAGCCTCTTTAGCTTTTTCATATACCCTGACATGAGCCCTTCAAGCTATGGATTCCCATCGACTAACTCTTCCTATCACTTAGGTTTGCCTGATATTAATCTACCTGAGTTTCTGCTTTCTTTATTTTTTTTATTTTTTGCTTCCTAGCCTCTGGAGCAGTCTACCTGCTGATATTAAGACTGAATAGTCTATTGCAGCTTTCAAGATAAAATTTAAATTATATACAGGTGGCTTTTAATCTATCAAACATGATGAAGTTGGGACTTGTCTGTGACTCAGAGGGGCCACGATCATACTTTATCATATTATCCCAATTCACTCCCCTCTCCCTGGATGGCTCTTTCTTGTTTTTCTTGTAGTTCTTTTCCAGCTGGTTGATGTATGTTTTTATATTGTACACCACCGTCAACTAATCCGAAATAGGGTGGTATCAAATGCCAATAAACATAAACATGTGTTTTTTTGCTTGTTTTCATTCATTAATGACATGCAACATGCAAATGACAGTCCATTTAGTCCATTCCTAATACTTATTTTTCTCTATCCCATTTTTCAAAGTATACACTGGGATCTTGAAGTCTCTCCTCATATGCTTTATGACAAAGACTACTGGCCAAGCATAGGATAAACACAAAGAAATCCTTTATGCAAAGTGAATGGAACCAAACAAACTTAGCAGTATTTAGATGGCAATACCAGTAATTGAGAAGCAAAGCCAGTGCTGGGTAGACTTCTATGGTCTGTGCCTTGATGATGACTAGACAAATTTGGATGAGCTGGAGTGGGGTTTTGAAGACAGCTTCAGTAGTTGAGGATCAAGGTCAGTGTCAGACAGACCTCTATGATCTGTGCCCTGAAAATGGCAAGGACAATTCAAGATCAAGTAATGTATATGTTGTATCACATCATACTTTATTGAACATGTATGCTATGAGTTCATCTTGTTGGGCAGACTGGATAGACCATACTCCTACCTTTAATGTCCCGTTCAAAAATGGCCATTTCTCCACTTCTGAATTTGGAAGTCTAGTGGGAAACATCCAAATTTGGACTTATATGTTCTATCATAAATTTCCCTCTAGGTATGCTGGACTGCCTGAGTGCAAAGTTTTATGTGTTAGGGAGCAAGACTTTGAACCATATTCATTATTGAATAGGTAACTACTACAACTGTAAACATAAGGGTAGATTTTTTTTCATTTGCTGATGATAGCAAGTACTCTTGAAAAAAAAGGAGAAATGGAACTTGATATACTGCTTTTCTCTGGTTACAGTCAAAGCAGTTTACATATTATATACTGGTACTTATTTTGTACCTGGGGCAATGAAGGGATAAGTAACATACCTAGAGTCACAAGGAGTTGTAGTGGGAATTGAACTGAGTTCTCAGATTGCTGCACTAGGCTCCTACTCGACTCATTTGTCATTGCATGTACACAAATTATTGGGATTAGAGCATGCACTCTTTACAAAGGAATGCATCTTCTTTGCACATGGTGCAGACTTTTTCAGAAAAGCGTGCATTCAATAACTTTGCTATCCATGTAGGGGGGTAGCTATGGGTGTGTCCATGTAACTACGGGTGGGCCCTACTCACCAAATCTTGACTCATACCCACCCAGTCTCTCTCATGGCAGCATGGCAAGCATGTGGTGGGGGGGGGGGGGAGGTTAATGTGATGGGGGCGGGTCCTGGCAGAGAAATAAAGCTGTGGTGCTAATGCTTGAGGAGGTTTGATGCTCTTTTTACTGTTGACATTGATGGAGCATAGAAGAGGGCTTTCAGGGAAGATACTTGGACCATGGGTGTGGTGTGTGTGGAAGCACATGGGCATTGTATAGAGAAGAAATGTGACAAATATTGGGTGGTTCTCAAGGGGAGGGACTGGCACTGCTTTGAGGAGTGAAGGTGGGTGGTAGGAATCAGCACTATATGGAGGAGATGTTGGGTGGTCCTCTGAAGTGGGGGGTTAGTGACTGGTGTTGAATGGAGGCAAGGTTTGAGGGAATGTGTGTGGGGGATTAGAAGTAGAAGTAGGGATCAGCACTGCATGGATGAGAGAAGGTGGGTGGATCAACACTGCATAGAGGAGCAGTGTGGAAGAAGTTGGTGTTGAATGGAGAAGTTTGAGGGGAAGTAGTGGTGGTAGGAATCACCACTGCATGGAGAAGCCATGTAAGAGACGTGGGGTGGTTTTTTGAGGAAGGGAGAGGGATAGGGACTGGTGCTGAATGGAGGAGAAGTTTGAAGGAAGGTGGGTGGTCCTGAGGGATAATATTTTGTAAAGATATAAACAATCATGTGGATAAAGGTGAATAGTTTAATGCTTATTTTGATTTTCAGAAGCATTTGGCAAAATCCCTAATAACAAACTTCTCATGAAATGAAAGCATGAGATGGGGGAAATGCCCTATTGTGGAGAGTAGGACTATATGTTCAGTTTTCCCAAATTGAAAAGGGTCAATAGTAGAGACCCACAAGAGTCTGTAGAATGACATGTGCTATGTAACATACTCATAGTCTGGAGAAAAGGGAAATGACTAAAATGATTAAACTTGCAGATGAAACAAAATTATTCAGTGCCATTGAAATGGTTGAGGATTGTGAGGAACTGTAGAAGAAGAAGAAGCAGATCCAGGATCGCTTTTTTTCAGCACTGGTGGAGGCAGCTGGTTGTATGACCCTGATGCAGCCTTGTTGGCCATATCAGGCACTAGCATTAAAACAAACCACTTCTCTTCATATGGTTCTGCTTCTTGTCTTCTGTTCCACTTTGGATCTAGCAGACCAGTTGCCTTGTTGAAGGATCTTGTGAGCTTAAGAGACTGGGCACGCACATGGCAAATGAAATGTAATATGGTCAAGGTCAAAATGATGAACAGAAGGAAAAATAATCCTGATTATTGCTGGGCTCTGAGTTAAGAATCAATCACCCAAGAAAAAGATCTTGGAGATATTGTTTCATCTTAGTATGCTGTAACTGCTAGAAACTCCATAGAATGTTAAGGATTATTTCAAGGGACTATTTCTTGTGTATCAGGTAAGTTCACATTGAAACTGTATTGCAGCTATACATTTGTATTATTGGAGGTTTTTCTGACCTATGAAGTTATTGTCCAATCAGGTCACTACTTTGTAAAAAACCAACAACAACAACTAGAATGAAATCCACTGGGGTCTTTTCCATACATGTGTTTTATGTTTGAGGCAAAAGGTATCTGCTTAAAAGTTGGCTATAGTTTTTATGGGAATCTGTCTTTGAGTATTATTTCAGGAGTTCCCAAATCTGCCCTGGGGGGAACCTTAGCCAGTCAGGTTTTCAAGATATCCACAATGAATATGGATGAAATAATTTTGCATACCAAGGATATCCTGAGAACCTGATGGGCTAAGATTCTCAAAGGATAGGTGTGAGAATTATAGGCTTATTTGAAAAGGAATGGAGAACAAAAAGTGAGAATATCATTGTCTCTTTCCTTGGTGGAACTGCATCTTCAGTATTAGGTGCAGTTTTGGTTGCCCCGTCTCAAAAACATAGGGCTCCTTTTATTAAGCTGCGATAGCATTTATAGCGCACGCAGCATTTATAGCGCACGCAGCATTTAGCGCGCACTAAATCCATGCTACACGGCTAGAACTTTAGGGTCTAGCACACGTGGCATTTTAGCATGCTATTCCGCGTGTTAATGCCCTAACGCAGTTTAGTAAAAGGAGCCCATAGTGAACTAAAAAAAAAAAAAGGTTGAATGACGGAGGACACAAATGATGAAGGGCATAGAACATCTTATTTAAGAAGAAAGGTTAAGTTGTTAAAGCTCTTCCACAAGAAAGGAAATATTATAGAAATGTGTAAAATCTAGAAGGGATGGAATAGTAACTAGAGAATGGTTATTTAATATTTCACACAAGGCTAGAACAAAGACAGGCAATGAAACTAGCAACCAGCAGTTTGGACAAGTTCTGAAGACATATCCCATTAAAAATGATTAACCAAGCAGACTTGGAAAAGCCATCCTTTATCCCTTGAAATTAACTATGAGAAATTTGATCTACAATTTGGGTTGGGATCTGTCCCTTACTCCCTTTTTGGACCTAGACTGGCCAGTGTTGGGGACAGGCTGCTGGTCTGACTCGGCATCATTTATATTATGTTGTGTGCTTTAAAACAGCAGGCACATATTTCCTTTTAAAAATGATGGTGCTTGGGGACACTCACTATTCACCTTGTATTGACTTGCTTGAGAGAGAAGCCTCCACCTATAAAACGACTATTTGTATATTTAGGAGTCTGTGATACGCGTATATTCACCAGGGTTGTTACTCCCTAATTTGTAGTCACTAGGACACAATGAAGAAGATTCATCCTTTGCAGTCAATCAGATAATCTTCTTCTTCTTGTGTTGGGGTTTTTTTTTTTTTTTTTAAATCACATCACTTTTAACTTCAAAGAAACAGCAAAAATGGGTTTTGAATAGTGCAGAAGTATAAATAAGTAAAGAAAGGAAATGAGAAGTCCCTGGTTTTTCCAACCTCGCCCTTTCGACCAGAGTTTTCTTTTGCAGCAGCTGAGCGGGAGGGAAGAGAGAGAGCGCGCGCGGCTTTGAGCCTTATTTTTATCCTGGCTGATCCTCTTAGAGGGGCTGCCGCGAGCCGCTGACGCACGGTCCCCGACAGCCAATGGCAGCGCTCGAGTCGCTGAGGCTCAGCGCGAGCTCCATAAAGTGAGCGGAAGGCGGCGGGGCCCGGGTAGTCGCGGCGGTTCAGCGCCCCGAGCTCCCAGGCGGCATGGACAAGGAGAAGCCCCGAGCTGTGCCGGACAAGCGGCTGGCCAAATGCAACGGCTACTTGGCTGGCGAGAAGGAGCCGCTGCCCAGCCTCGCCCGGCTGGAAAAGTCGTGGCGCGCGGAGGGGAAGAGTCCAGAGTCCGGGGACGGCTGGAGGGAGGAGAGGACGCGTAGCGAGGAGGACAACGAGCTGAACCTGCCCACCCTGGCCGCTGCCTACACCAACATCCTGCGCTCCCTGGGCGAGGACCCGCAGAGGCAAGGGCTGCTCAAGACGCCTTGGAGGGCAGCCACTGCCATGCAGTACTTCACCAAGGGCTACCAAGAGACCATTTCGGGTGAGTGCCCTTCCCATACTGCCTCACACCTAGTGCAACCTAGTGCTTTTTCCAGAGTTCTTAATGGCAGTGGTGAATCCCTTCCAGTAGTACACTGGAATATTACTGGTACACGTGCTCCTGTGTTTATACTTGCTTTATGCGTTTTAAGTATAAAAATAATCGTGCTTTAGGTATATAATGCTTTGGCCCTGCATAGTTGGGTGAGTTTTTTTGTGTTGTTTTTTAAAAAAAATATAATTCCTATTATGGGAGGAAATCAAGAAGCGCTCTAATGAATAGACGGATGGGAGTAGTTGCTGTTCTCACGTGTGCCAGTTTGCATCCTGCTGGCAAATCTCACTACCTAATCTGTCAAGTATTTTGCAACCTGAACGTGTAGATTTTCATTTCCAAAGCAGGGACCTGGATGCTTCAGCTGAGCAATCGACTACTTCTCCGTCTGAATCGCAAATATCAGGGATAGAGAAATCACACTTTAGTCAGCCAGCATTGTCAACTCATCCTTGTCCGCCTGCCTGAAGAGAGGGATTGGGGATAAACGACCCTGTCTGCTGGCTCCCTCCTCACCTAAGGAAGCAGAGAGACTCCACCCTCACAGCAGCGTTAAAAAAGAGTGGTGCAAGGACTTCTGTTTATTGGGTAGTCAGGTGAAGGGGTAAAACGCGGACCTGATGGACCTCGCAGATCTAAAACCGCACGTCCTTAATAAATTTTACATTACGCTGGTTCCAATCGTAATTATTTTAGCAAAGTTTTGTATTATTCACCGTTATCATTTACAGCAGTGGTCTCAAACTCACGGCCCGGGGGCCACATGCGGCCCGCCAGGTATTATTTTGAGGCCCTTTGTGTGTTTCTCATAATCACAAAAGTAAAATAAAACAGTTTCTTGATCATATCTCTCTTTAGCTATAAATGACAATATTATTATTAAGACTTAGCCAAAAGGAAAGATTTATAAACTATAAAGAGTTTTACCTCATGCAAAATTGTCATTTTTTAAATAAAACATTAACTATTTTTTTCTGAGGCCCTCCAAGTACCTACGAATCCAAAATGTGGCCCTGCAAAGGGTTTGAGTTTGAGACCACTGATTTACAGCTATTGTAAACATAATGTAAATAAGTCATAAGTCTGTAAATTCAAATATTTTGTGTTCCTGGCTCTTTATTAGTCCATACTGACGGTTTATTCATTTTTGCAATGTCCTGTCATCTGGGACACACGATATGAAAAGGTAAAAAATCTGAGGTCCGTGCCACTTGTAGTTAGTTTCTGGCTCTGACAGACCTCGATGGCATTTTAGCGCTGACGGGTCCTAATTCTTTTCCCTCCCTATGCTGAGACGGATCCATCAGCGCTAAATTGTCATTGAGGTCTGTCAGAGCCAGAAACTAACTACAAGTGGCACGGACCTCAGATTTTTAAGGACGTGCGGTTTTAGATACGCGAGGTCCGCGTTTTACCCCTTCCCAAAACCTATAGCCGAGGAACCCCTGACATTTTAACTTCTACACTTGGACATGTAGGAAGTTTCAGTGGATAACCCTAGATACTTAAACTGGTGGAAATAAAGATTAAAGTTTTGCAAAACAAAGTGATGACTGGTAATTATAAAGCTTGAGGACCACTCAGCTAAGTAAACAACTTTAAAATGATTCTGACCTTTTGGGCAGATCACCCTCACCAGTTCTTCCATAATTTTCTACTCATGGTTGCTTCAGGTCACTTCAGGTTTACCCAGTAACTCTTGCTACTACTGAAGAAAATTGTAAGATAAAATTAAATAAATAATATGTTAGGGGTGTCTGAAAAGAGGTTCGAGTTCACTTCACACCATAACTGTTGTATTTTGTGATTCCACTTTGCCAGGGATCATCAGTGATAAGTGCTGAACTCAAAGATTATCCCATGTTAACTTACAGCCTTCAATTTCAAGCCCTGACGTCAAGAGTTTTATTGTTTGGTAAAGATACAATATATTTCTTGCATTTGCCACTTCCAGAATTCGGAATTAATTCTATGACAAAACTTCCTAACGTTTAGAAAACAGGGTGCTTCTAATACTGAGTCCGGGAGCTTGTCTCGATGGTAAAGTGTAACAATGGGCTGGATGGCCCGAGTTGGTTGCCCGTTGAGATTTTTGTAGAAAGGTCTCGTGGGGGGTTGAGGGCTGGTTGACTAGTGGCAGGGAAGTTAGAGCAAGGGCAGAAAGGAGTGGGTGGTAAAGGGAGAGGTAGGGGAAGCTGTAGATAAATGTGGCTTCCAGCCTGCCAGCTTTGATTTGATTGGGAGACACGGATGGCTTTCCTTATCCTAGCCAGGAGTCCACAAGCTATTCACTGAACTGCACTGGTACTTTTATATGGCATCTCAGAATGGTGCTTATTGAGATATTGAATAGAATTATTAAATCATAAATCTGTGCTATACCATAGTCATTAAAATACATCTTGGTGGTGTTAAATAAAAGAATAGGGGAGAGAAGACGGAACAATACAAAGAGAACAAAGGCAGTGGTAAAATTAGTCATAGACATTAAAGGAGCATATGTTAGCAATGGGCCATAGCAGCTTCTGAAATTGGCCATAGGTCAAGGTAAGGAGAACAGAGATGAGCTAATCTGAGAGGAAGGCCTGAGTGAAGTGAAAATTTTCAGGGCAGATTTGACTTTTAAGTGTGTCAAAAATATTGAAAAGTAAGATGAGAAACAGGAGTCATGAACAGAATCCAGGTGAATATAATAATAATAATAATAACTTTATTCTTATATACCGCCAACAATCTTGCGACTTCTAGGCGGTTTACAATAAAAGAAACTGTAAATACAATCAAGAGAAACTTTACGTACAGCGGATTAAAGAGTATAGCAGTGTATATCTCGTACAACGAATTAGAGAGTATAGCAGTGTACATCTGATAACATTAATAATGTTAACGTCAGTTTGTGTGTTACAAGGCCAGGAAGTGCCAAGTTGTTTACACAGAAGTAGAAATATTCCGTAAGTTCATAGAGTGTTCATATTTAGTGAATAGGGGTTGGGGTTAACAGTTTGCACGTTCAGTTATGTGGTGATGTTACGAGGGGGGTTGATGTTCCGGTTCGTTACCTAGGTATTTCAAGAATAGGTAAGTTTTTAGGTGTTTCCTGAATTCTTCATAGTTGTTTGTGTGCGCAATTAGTTTTTCTAGGTCTTTACCCCATATGGCTGCTTGATATGATAGCAGTTGTTGATGGTGTCTCTTATATTTGCACCCTCTAGCCGGTGGGGAGACAAATTTCATGTGTGTTTTTCTTTCATGTCTGTTGGTTGGGAATGAGAAGAGGTCTGTAATGTATTTTGGGGCTAGACCATTTAATACTTTGAAGCAGAGACATCCTAGCTTGAACTTCGTGCGCGCCTCCATCGGCAGCCAGTGTAGGAGTCGGTAGGAAGGGGTTATGTGATCGGACTTCTTCAGCCCGAAAATCATCCTGACTGCTGCATTTTGTATCAGTTGTAGTCTTTGCATTTGCTTCTGGGGGATTGTCAGATGGGTGATGTTGCAATAGTCCAGGTGGTTTAGTATTAGGGATTGTACTAGAATTCTAAAAGCTGAAGTGTGGAAGTACGCCTTAATGGACTTAAGTTTCCAGAGAGTGAAAAACCCTCTTTTGATTAAGGAGTCTATGTGGTCTTTCATGGTTAGTCCTTGGTCTAGTATTACTCCTAGAATCTTCATCGTTGGTTGAATGGGGTAGTTTAGATTGTTAATGTGTAATGATGTTGTCGTGATCTGTGCATGTGGCGAGGCTATGAAGAATTTAGTTTTTTCTGAATTGAGCTTCAGTTTGAAATCTGTGGTCCATTGATCCATCGTGTTTAGCGCTTCAGTTGCTGTGGGGGTGATTTCGGAGGGGGATGCTGTAAATGGGATTATGATTGTGATATGTATGTATGATTGTGTGAATATGTATATGGGTTGAAACAATCCAGAGTTGCCTTTGGGAAGAATGAAGAATATAGAATGGAGTGTAAAAAATAAGTTATAGAGAATTACATTACATACAGATTGCTAATATGCCCCAGAAGGAGTTTGATGTGACTTACAATTTAGAAGCGCTTGGCCATATCCAGGGATTACATTATTTCAGTAGGGTTCATGACACAGATAACTTGGTTTGTGTTTGTCTAGGCTTATGATTATGACACATGATTTGGTTCTTGAGGGCCACAACCCATTTGAGTTTTTAGGATTTCTCCAATGAATATGCATGATATCTATTTGCCAGCACGATCTCGATTGAATGCAATTAGATCTCTTATATATTCATTGTGGAGATCCTGAAAAACTGACTGTTATAGAGGAATTGAGCTTATTATGCAGGACTTCGTCCATGAGTTAATATAAGGATTTTAAAGGATATATAGTATGTGATTGGAAGTCCCAGCTTCCTAGAAAGAAGGGGAAAAACCCAAACTTCCTAGTACATAAAAGTAGTTAAAAGAGGTGTATACAATTATTTGTAATCACTTGACGTTCTGAGCGCGACAGGACGTGGAATAGTAAATGGGGAAATAAGGAATGTGAAAAGAGCCACTAGACTTTATCAATTAATGAATGGACATTAAGGACCGTTTTTTTTTTGTTCAGGGGAGCGGCCAGGCCTGGAGCCTTTGTGGCAGGAGGGCGTGGGCATCTCTCCTGCCATTTTGGGGGGGGGGTTCGGGGGTGCTAGCGTGGGGGGAGGGCTTTTTTAATGGGACAGGTGGTGCACGGTTAAGTCGAGCAGAACATATGTTCAATTAAAAAAATAAAAAAAAAAGCAGAAGCCTTGACAGCAGTGACAGGAGGTTGCTTCTCCTGTCACTACTGTCAGGGCTCTGCACATGTCTCAATTGCTCACTGAGTGACTGAGTCGGTGGGTTTGCATGCAAACTTGATAGTGAATCAATCGGTGTTGGAAAAGCAGCCAGTGAATCGGCCAACAGCAATTGAGTTGCTATCTTTAGTGAATCTAGCCCATAGTTTATTGTAAACTGCTTTGAGTTGAACATCTTGTAAGAAGGTAGGTGATAAACAAACATATCTAAAAAAAAATGTAGAATGTTTCACAATTCATCTCCTTTCTAGAAACTGTTAACATCCAATTTATAGGCTTAAACTGGTGGCACAAATTAGCAGTTGCATGCACAACTGACATTAATAGCTTTTCTAGAATCTCTTCTGTTCTGTGTGACTTTAGGGGTTGTGGCTGTGGAAAGAGGAGGCACATGGGAAGGTCAGGGGTGTGTGTCTGAGTTATACACACAGGTTATGTACCTAACTGCCAACAGTTAAGCACAAGCACTTACACCAGCCTTTAAAATGGCATGTCTAGGGCTAGGGAGAAAGCTGCAAACTTATGCAAATATTCTATAATGGCAGTTTTGTGTTGTCGTTAAGGAATTTGCACTTAGCATGCTTCATCCCATTACCTAAATTTCAATGTCATTTATAGAATTTTCCCTATAATGTACAATAAACATGTTTCATAGTTTTAAAAAAATATATTAATTGTTGCACAGGACATAAGAGCTACTCAGGATTTCCACATGACAAATATATGGGTCAGTTGGAAATCTAAAATTTTTTTTCTGTTTTTAGTTGACATATCTCCTGAAGTCCCAGCCGTTTATAATTAGAAGCAATACATTTCTCAATTTCTTTTCAGTGGGTATACTTATTAAAACATTAACATCAAGGGCCTGATATTCAAAGCAAATGACAGCATTTGTTGGCAGATGGTGACCACAAAAATTGAGGAATAAATAAGCTGGAGTTCATAGTTATAAAATCATTGAGTAGCCAGCACTAGGTGGGGCAAAGATAGCGTCACTAAACTGTTTCATATCTAAATTTGAGCTTACTTTGACTTGATTCTGAATTTTAAATTTAGGTGTCTAGAGTTATGCCTGCTGAAACCAGGTGTAATTCCCAGGGCCCAATTTGGATGCAGTATTCTAGAAAACTGCATGCAAATTTTAGGAGCACCCCTTACCTACCCAAGGACCTCCCATGGCAATGTCCCTTTTGGGTTGCAGACTATGGTATTTGTTATAGACTAGCGAAAAGCAAGATGTGCGTGCAAATCCAAATTGGTACCAATTAGCACACAATTATTAGCACTGATTGGCTTGTTAGCCAATGTACGATGGCTTTTACAAAGCTGCGATAGAGGTTTCTACCACAGACCGGTGAGGTAAATGCTCGCTCACTCATAGAATTCCTACGAGTGTTGGAACATTTACCTTGCCAACTGGCTTTGTAAAAGGAGCCCTTAGCAATTTTGGAAGCCATATATAGAATCCAGAGGTTGAAACAGGACTGCTGTTAAGTCCTAGTCATGCATATGTATTCAATGGCACTAGCTAAAAATAGTCACGTGCCAGTGCTGGGCATTAACCTATAGTGACATTATACTAGATGGGGTAATGTGTGAGCTCTAGTATCTGTAAGGACCATTTTCGATAGGACATCTAAGTCTGACTTTGGCTGTTTTCCGCAATATGTCCAAATATCAGGTGGAAGAAGTGGCCAGTTTCAAATCTGCAAGACATCTAACTTTTTTTTTTTTAATGGCCCAGCTAGATCTTTTGTCCATTACGAAGAAAAAGGTCCAAATTAAAAATGTCCAAAATGATCCATTTGCACATAGGAGAGGCCAGCATTTTTAATGGACTGGCCACAGACATGCCAGCAGAGCAGTGGGGCACTCTAGGGGCATTGCTGTGAACTGCACATTAAGGGTGCCAGGTACACATCTCACCATAACCCCTGTACATTATATGGTGAGCCCTACAAAACTTCCCCAATACCCATCTACCACCCCAATAGTCATGCCTATATGGCAGTACAGTGAGGTTTTGGTGGGCTCATACTTTCTACCAGAAGTATACTAATTAAGGTGGCATATAGGCCTGGGTCCCTTTCTCTGCAGTCTACTGCATTGCCCACCAGGCTACTCTAGAGACCTACTTGCAGTTATACTATCTGCAGCTGTCAGTGACATATGTACTGTTTCATGTAGATATTTAGGGGGTGGGAAAGTGAGGGAAGGAGGAAGGACAAAGGCTGGAACGCAGTGAGGAGTAGGGGGTACGAACTCGGGACATAAGAGGGAGGGAGGGAGGAAGGGGGCACTAACTTGGGACATAAGGAGGGAGGGAGGGAATAGAAAGGGACAATTGGGCCTGAGTGTGTGAGTGAGAGGGAAAGAGATAGTGCACATGGAGGAAGAGGAAAATTGGGCATAGAGAGGAGGGAGGTAGAGATGCATGGGGAATAGAAAGAAGAGAGGGAGAAATGTTGGATATGGTGGTGAGGGAAGGAGGAAGGACAAAGGCTGGAACGCAGTGAGGAGTAGGGGGTACGAACTCGGGACATAAGAGGGAGGGAGGAAGGGGGCACTAACTTGGGACATAAGGAGGGAGGGAGGGAATAGAAAGGGACAATTGGGCCTGAGTGTGTGAGTGAGAGGGAAAGAGATGGTGCACATGGAGGAAGAGGAAAATTGGGCATAGAGAGGAGGGAGGTAGAGATGCATGGGGAATAGAAAGAAGAGAGGGAGAAATGTTGGATATGGTGGTGGAGAGGGAATAGAGGGATAGATTGAAGGGGATGCAAGGGGGAGGAATGTTGTGCATAATGATGGAGGGAGAGATGTGGCATGGTATTGGAGAGAGGTGATAGTTATTGCCTTAAATGATATTTGTCGCTGATGCAATGTGTATGTCATATGCAATTTGATTTTATATGTAAGTTTATAATTTGTTATAGTGTGTTTTTGTATTGATATGTACAACAAATGTTAATGTCTTATTTTGTATGTTAATTTGTAACTCGCCCTGGATAAGGGCGGGGGAGAAATAAACAAACAGAAGGAGAAATGGGCAGTGGTGAAAATTGATCTGGGGGATGAGAGAGGAAGAAAAGTTAGACTCATGGAGGGACAGAGAGAGATGTTGGTTGGGGAAGGGAATGAGGTCTGGAGGAGAGGAAGCATGCAGGAGGCAGAACGAAATATTGGATGCACAGTCAGAAGGAAGTGCAACCAGAGACTCATGAAATCATCAGACAACAAAGGTAGGAAAATTATTTTATTTTCAATGTAGTGATCAAAATGTACCATGTTTTGAGAATTTATATCTCCTGTCTATATTTTGCACTATATTTGTCTATTTCTATAGTTACTGAGGTGACATGGCATATTTTAAAATCATCTGCCTTGACATCTTTGAAACCCCCCCAAATATAAATTATGATTAACATTTTCTCTGCGTACAGTGTGCTTTGTGTGTGTGTGTGTGGGGGGGGGGGTTAAATTTTGTGGTTACCATTATGTATTAAGATTATACTGTGTGTATATGAAAAATGGATGGCAGAAATTGCATTACAATTAGTATTATTATTGTGGGGGTGGAGTCAAGAGCGAAGTTTGGGCAGGTCTGGGGCGGAGTTTGGGTGAAGGTACTTGATTGGTATTTGTTAGGCTTAGGGGGTACTGGGCTTGAAAAGGTTGAAAAACAATGACTTAAAGGACTCCTCAACTTTAGGTGAAGAGGTGTGTTTTTATTGCTTTTCTAACTCCCCTGCCTAAGATTACAAAGAAATATTAATGTATATCAATTGTCACATTAGGATAAAAAACTTAAATTGATAAATCTTGCACTGTAATTACGTCAAATTTATCCTGTAAACTGCATATTATGAATATTGGTATTAGACCCTAGTATGTGTCAAAGTAGGATAAAAACTTGTTTCAAAAAACCTTGTACTGCAACTATGGCAAATTGTAATCTGTTAATTGTATATTATGTATGTCAACCTGTAACCCATTCTGAACTCTTTGGGGAGAATGGGATAGAAAATGAATCAAATAATAGAGGAGGGGATACAATAACTTGTCGTCCAGCTGCTTTGCAGTTGGGCACAACTATTATGAAAGATGGAAACCTACTTTTGTAACCTAAAATGTCATGCAATAAGGCCCTGATTCTATAAAGTACACCTAAAGTTAGGCGCCAATATCAGCACCTAGCTTAATTGACTAATAGGCTTAATTGGTGCCGATATTGGCACTCAACACCTCACAATCAGCTTCAATTGGACTTAATTGAAAGTTAAGCACCTAACTTGAAAAACTTGATTTTATAGAAAGTAGACCCCCTAGCCCAAAGCAGCTGCAATAAAAGTGGGCGTAGTTGGAGGCGGATCATGGGCATCTTTTCGAGTTAGGCATCTCTTTGTGAATTAGGTGCTGTTAGGCTCTGTTATTGGCATTTAACTTTAGGTGAAGAAAAACCTAGCATAAATATGATACGCCTAAGTGTTGGGACACTGAGCACCAGTGATTCTATTCTATAATGGCACCTACCGGTAAGTTTTATAGAATTGGTGCTGAGATTGGCACCTAACTTACTTAACTTTAGGCAGATTTTGTAGATTTGGGGCCTTAGACCTGGATTCTCAAAAAGCCGCCAAAGGTTAGGTTGCCGACAGGCACCTAGATCACACCTGCTGGCAACTAACATAAGAGTTTTAATTGGTTCTAAATGACCCAATAATTAGACACATCATTAAAACCAATTAAACCTTAAAATAAAAAATTAGGCCACGCTAGGCAGACTCCCAGACCAGTGCCTAGGTCCATGATGCCTAGTGTCGCCTAGTGATGTTGAAGCCCAGAAACGGGCATGTTTAGGGGCAGCTCCAGGCTTCAGCATCACTAGGTGACATTAGCTGTGATTCAGTGCCAGAAATGTAGGCCTCTAAAATCCTGGCCTATATTTCTGATGCCTAGGGTCCTTGGGAGCTGCGATTCTGGAAGCGGTTCCTGTTGGTGATTGACATGCGGCAGACAGTGGCATAGTAAGGGGGCGGTCCCATCTTGGTGAGGGTGCCAGCACCTTTCTACCCCCCCACGCCACACTCTCCCAACACTTTACCTCTTTAAATCTTTGCCAGTGCAAGCAATTTCTCTGGCCTGCTACACGTGCCAGCCTGGCTCCCCTCTGAAATCACTTCTGGTCTGACCCAGCAGCGGCGATTCTTATGTTCTGGGTCGCAGGGCTAGGAGGTGACATCAGAGAGAGAGAGTCAACACCGGCACGAGCAGCAGCCAGAGAAGCAAAGGATAGGCTTTGCCAGGGCTGGACACAAGCAGCCTGTTTACAGAGCTTCCTCTGTTAACAAGCTGCTGCTGCTTCTTTGGGGCCAAGAAGGGGGGGGGGGAGGTTTGAGTCAGGACCAGCTTCTACTGCTTCAGGGGCTGGAGAGAGGGGGGGGGGGTGTTGACTCAGATCCAGCTGCCGCTACTGCTTTAGGGGCTGAAGGGAGGGAGAGGGGTTGTTGACTTAGGACTGGCTGCCGCTGTTGTTTCAAGTTCTGGAGACAGGAGGGGGGGGGGGGGTTGTTGGGTCAGGACCGGCTGCCACTGCTGCTTCAGGGGCTGGAGGGAGGGGTGTTGTCAGCTCAGGACTAGCTGCTGCTGTTGCTTCAGGGGCTGGAGGGAGGAAGGGAGGGGGATTGCCGGGTCAGGACTGGCTGCTGCTGTTGCTTCGGGAGCTAGAGGAAGTATGTTTTGTTTTGTTTTTTTTCTGGTTGGTTGAGAGTGCTGGTTGATTAAGTACCAGTTAACTGGAATTCTACTGTACTTAACTGCTAGCTTCCAGCTGGGCTAGGCTTTTGATTTCCAGCTTTCTCTAGATGAATTGTGCTGGTCCATATTGAAGAACTTATCTTACTATGGCTTCAACTTCAATGCTTATATCTCAAGATTTACATTTTATTTTCAAACTTTTTTCTTGCAAAATGCCATGACATTAAGAGAGCAGATTTTAAAACAATTTTGAATCTCTCTCTCTTTTTTTTTTTTTTTCATTCAAAGAACTTATGTGGTGACCCAAATTGGCCACTGTCAGATTGAGTTTGATAGAATTTTCATCTAACCCAGCATGGTATTTAGAAATAGAGAAAAATAATGGCAGGTAAAAGCCAAATGGTTTTCATATTAATTTAAAAAAAAAATTAGGAACCTTGAAATAATGATGTTTCTTTGAGACAGTAGTACTGAAGAACATATATTGACACACTGGGACAGACACAAAAGTCCATCAAGCCCTTCTCCCTTTGTATTTGCAGTTTCCGTATCTGCGGTTTCGCTTATTCAAGATTTTTTGGCCACTGACTCCGCCCCTCCCAAAATGTCATCACTAAAGTTTTTTTTTCCTTTTACTGTACAGTATCGATAATGTTTATCACTTATCATTACTGTACTGTAACTCTGAAAATAGCTGCTTCCATGCTTTCTCCCACTAATTCCCTGCTTCCATGTTTTCCCAATATGCACTGAGAAAAACGCTGCTTCCCAGCATCCCTAGAGAGAAAGGCTTCTTCCCAGCATGCATGAAATCGTTGCTTGCTTGCCCTGAAATCACTGCTTGCTGGTCTGCCCTGAAATCGCTGGTTGGCTGCCTTGAAATCGCTGGTTTCAATAGTTATTTGTGGTTTCAATAGTAAAAACGATGGCGCTTTTCCAAAACTGCGAATAATATGTAAAAAAGTTATTCATGGTTTTTCCATTTTTGCACCTATTGGCTGCCCGCATCCACCATGAATACAGTGGGAGAAGTGGCCAACTCAAGTCACAAGTATCTGGCAAGATCCCAAAAGAGTAAAATAGATTTTATACTACTTATTCTAGAAATAAGGAGTGGGTTTTCCCCAAGTCCATCTTAATAATGGGCTAAGGACTTTTTTTTTTTTTTTTTTACCTTTAACCTTTTTTTTTTAAATCTTGTTAAGCAGAGTTTAATTAAACATTGAGAGAAACTTTTTTTTTAATGATTTCTTTTAAATTTACTAATTTAGGACTACGGGGCACACGATGAAGATACTAGAGCTTTTGGAAAGAGTAAATAAGCAATTCATGTTTAAAATACTGAGGAGTTGAAGAGGCCTAGCCACTTTAGCCTTTCCTCATAGGGAAGTCATCACATCCCCTTTATCATTTTTTGTTGCCCTCCTCCTCTTCTAATTCCACTAAATTCTTTTTGAGATGTGGTGACCAGAATTGCACACAGTATTTGAGGTGCATTTGCACCATAAGAGTGTTACAAAGGCATTATAATCTGTTTTGTTTTCCATTCCTTTCTCAGTTCCTAACATTCTATTTGCTTTCTTAGCCCAATGAGCAAAGGATTTCAATATATCATAGAAACATGATGGCAGATAAAGGCCAAATGGCCCATCTAGTCTGCCCATCCACAGTAACCACTTTATCTTCCTCTCTCCCTCTCTCTAAGAGATCCCACGTGCCCATCCCACGCCTTCTTCACACCTAGATCCCTTTTCCTAGGCAGTGACTTCTAATGTGGAACCTTGCATCACACAGCTATAATTAGGGTTCCTCTTTCCTATGTGCATCACTTGCTCATATTAAATGGCATCTGCCATTTGGATGCCCAGTTTCCCAATCTCTTGAAATTTTTCACAATTCTCTTGCATTTTAACAACTTCGAATAACGTTTTTATTGGCAAATTTTAATTAACTCACTAGTTATTCCCTTCTCCGAATCATATAAATTTAAATCTGGCAAATTAGTGCATCAGTGTGCTAAATTATAGGGAATCAGTTTTTACTTATGTTTTCCATCTATTTGGAAACTTTACATAGATTGTTAAGTAACACTATAAGCAGGATCAACAAAGATAATAACACTAAGAATGTGATGTAACAATGTGACCGAAGTACCTAATAAGTCAGACTTGGGGACATGGGAAGATAGGAGGGTTTATAAAGAAAAAATAAATAAATAAATAAATAAAGGCAATTTAAGTATAAAATAAAAAAAATTTAAAAAATGTGTAACTGGATATGATAATGGAGATCATTCAGTTTTCTTAATTGTATCAAATTGTGGCTCATTGAATTGGGATATTATATATTATAGTACACATTATAAATCTGAAAACATTTGGTGCTTTAGAACCTCCCCCCACCCCCAATTTTTTTCCTGTCAAGTAGACTTTGGTTCTGGGAATGTTTTTTACAACTTTTTTTTTTGTAATACTGCTAAAGGTGAAATGCAGGTAATTGGGCTACTGTGAGTTATCAGAGATCATAGTCTAATCTCTATTACCTTGACTGAGCAAAAATGTTGAGTCAGGGGTTTTAAGGTGTGCTATTACGGTTAAGGATAAAGCTAGATATAGAACAAGTTCAGTTTTGTAGGAGCTTTCATTAGCAAAGAACTAATTGTAAGTGGGTGAGCATTTTCCTATGTTTTTGGCTTCATATTATATATGTAGAGCATGTAATAATAAAGCTGATGAGAAAACTTTAGAGATTTCAGTATCGGGGAACTGCAGTGAAGTTAGGTGCCCTGTAGCAGTATACCCCGGGCCAAATGATTCATGAAGGCTATAAAAGCCCAAGTTGATTTGCCCGATACATCATATTATCTCTTAAGTGCTCAAATAATGCTTCAAAAAAAATGCACCACTTAATAAAGGAATCTTTCACAAAAAACATTTGCACTCTAGATTATTCCTAGTGTAAAGTAGGAGATAAATACTCAACAATATTTATTATCTCCACAGTCCGCCCATTGAAAAACATTACACTTTACACTAGGGATAATCTAGAGTGCAAATGTTTTTTTAGTGAAAGATTCCTTTTGAAGCAAGTTCAGCTCTTGAAGAAGACAGCGAAACAGAGCTCTGTCGGGTATATTTCGGACTTACCTCAGCCAGTGATGAATAGTTCCAGCTTTTATGAACTCAGATAAGTTGGACTTTTTTTTTATTTTTATTGAATCTTCATTACAGTTGTAGTTCACATATTGTTGGCACTCCCTTTATTATTAGACAACTTTGAACTTTGAGGATGTGTCGAAAGAGGGAATAAATGAGTTACAGTTTTTCCTTTTTTCACTTTTTTTTCCCTTTATTAAGTGGTACATTTTTTTAAAAACATTATTTGAGCACTTAAGAGATAATATGATGTATCGGGCGAATCAACTTGGGCTTTTATAGCCTTCACAAATCATTTGGCCTGGGGGATATTGCTACAAGGCACCTAACTTCACTGCAGTTCCCTGATACTGAAATCTCAAAAGTTTTCTCATCAGCTTTTTTATTACAAGCTTCCTTATATATATTTTTTTCATTGGTTTATTTTACTATTTTTGTCTCATTTTTTCCCTCTTTCCTTATTCATATGAGTAGAGGTGTCCTCCTCTCCTCATATTTTTGCCGATTCTTTTGTGGATTATTTATATGCGGCAATTTGTTAGTTTTTTTTCTATATCTTACTCCTAAATCTGCCAACTTCTGTCTGTGAAGGAGGCCTGTATATCACACCAATGTAAATATATTCACCATTCCCTCTTTTCAAATTGATCCACAGTGCCTCTTCCTTACTGACCCTGCAGATCTGTAATTGTGTGGCTTTAATATGTTCTTCAAAATATAATGCCACTCCTCCTTTTCTTCCTACCCTGTCTTTCCTAAACAGATTATAGCCCAGTATAACAATATCCCAGTCATGGCTCTCTGAACCACGTCTCTGTGATTGCCACTAAATCCAAGTCGGACTCTTCTATCACAGCCAGGTGCATTTTTTAATTTAAAAAAATATAAATATGCAAAGAAAAAAAAATAAATCTTCTATATCTGAAAATTTGCCTTGACTCCACTCATATAACTTAGAGCAATTCAAAGCCAAGCCAATCAGAGAAGGGGGAATAGATTCACTTTAGATAATGTCAAATGCTGTTTGGTGAGCTGCATAAGTACATTCTAATATTTATGGCATTTATGGTAAACTAAAATGTGAAATAGTTTCAATAAGTGAGTGTAATGCAATGGCATTTTTACTTCAGTTAAGGTACAATTTAGCTGAGCTACATTTGTCTCCAGCGAAGTGATTTCAAAAATGTATTGGAATGGGTGTATGTGTGACTTGACACATAAGTTGTCCCCGCAGATCAGATCCCTTGAAGGACTCCTCAACTTTAGGAAAGCAATAAAAACATACCTCTTCACCCATCTCCCCTGCCCATGACTGGATTACAAAGAAATGTATATTGGCACTTGATCCTGGTATGTCACATTAGGATAAAAACTTAAATTGAAAAATTTTCCACAGTAACTATGGAATATTTAACCTGTAAATGATACATTATGGTGTTCATAATGCTCATAAATTTTAAAATGTCCCAAAACCAGCCTAAGCTGGCACTTGATGCCCTAGCTGGCACTTGATGTCCAAAGCAATGGCCAATCGGAGTTCCTTAGGCTACTTCTTAAGGAAGTCCCTGATTGTCTCAGGTACCTCAGGCCTCTCCCAAGGGAGGAGCCCAAGGCACCTGAGCCAATCAGGGCCTTAGGCCCCTCCCCATGCATCACATGATGTACCAGAGTGGAGCAATTGAGTGATTGAGTCTGGGAGTTTGCCTGCAAATGATTTGCACCTCCGTGCAAATCATTTGCATTCAAACAAGGTAGTGAATCAATCGCTGTTTCAAAATCAGCCAGAGAATCGGCCAAAAGCGATTGAATCACTATCTTTAGTGAATCTGGGCCTTAGACACCGACAATTAGACCTGTTTAAGTTGCGTCTGTAAGTTCCACAAAGGTGCCCAAACTGACAAGAAAACCACTGGAGGATTGTCACGATTCCATCCCACCACCCAAAGAGTGAAAAAACCCCATAGGCTTCCCATCAGCTGATTGCGGCGAGGAATCCCATCCGCTGAGCCGGTTTCGGGGATTCCAGGTGGCTCAGCGGATGGGATTTCCCTTGCCAGGATCAGTTGAGCCATGGAGCTCTACACCCCTCCCCCTGACATCTCCCTGATATCCTGGACCTCCCCATTTTTAGCCAATCAGGGCCTTTGGCCCCTCCCACTGCATCCCAAGATGCATTGGGAGGGGCCAATTGCAGCATGTGGCCCTGTGGGCAGAAGGGAGTGAGCTTCTCTCCTGTCATTGTCTCATCTGAAGATACTTGGGGAGGGGGGACTAGGATTATTGGGATGATGTGAGAGGGGGCCCAGGAATGATGTGTAGGGGGGGGGAGGATTTGTCTGGGGATGTTGGGAGAGGTCCGGGGATGTCGTTTAAGGCTCTGCAGCTCAGTTGATCTGTCAGAGAGAATCCACATCAGCTGAGTCGCCAGGAATCCCCGAAACTGGCTCAGCTGATGGGGATTCCTTCTGCAGCGATCAGACAAGATAGTTGGTGGATACATCTACAAAACTTGCTTTTGTACGTTTTTTGTGTGGATGGTTTTATTTTTTAAAAATAGGCAAAAATGATAAACGTCTTCAGGACCAAAACTTATACCTAGCTCATTTTCAAAAATAAAAGATAGACGTTTGGCAGCTTTTAAAATGGACATTTTTCTTACTGGGTTTGTGGACGTTTTGCACAAAATGTCCAACCTCAGATTTGGTCAAAGATAACTAATAGTGAGGTAAATGCTCTTGAAATACACAAAGCTGAGAGGTCAAAATCATTGACAAAAGTATTGCTGGAACCAAGACTTCTCAATATATAAGTCAAAGATAAGGCTTAAATATAATTATTAGGAAATAGAATAGTGCAATCTTCACATACACTCAAAATTGTGTAATCTGACCAAGAGCCGTGGCTCCTATAGTCGAACCCACCGTCCTATCACTGTGTATGACTAGCGCAAAAACAATGAACTGAAGGCAATGTGCTCTTTACATACTATGTTTGTTCTCAATGGCAATAAGAGGAAAAACCACTCCACTTAGCTTTAAGATGCGTTAACAGGTCCTGACATGGGCCGTGTTTCGAGGGTCTGTTTCAAGGAACCCAGAGAAGAAATGGAAAACTTCAAATGCCAGAGAAACAGTAGCTGTGTGATTTGGACGAAAAACTTGTATTCATAAGTGGAAACAGAAAGATCTCTTGGTCGGATTACACAATTAAAAAACATGTGCTGTAAGGATAACTTTGGCAAATTATAACCTATAAACTGTATATTATGTATAGTGGTATTAGATCCCCCTAGTACAGGGATCGCAAAGTCCCTCCTTGAGGGCCGCAATCCAGTCGGGTTTTCAGGATTTCCCCAATGAATATGCATTGAAAGCAGTGGATGCACATAGAGCTTATGCATATTCATTGGGGAAATACTAAAAACCCGACTGGATTGCGGCCCTCAAGGAGGGACTTTGAGACCCCTGCCCTAGTATGTATTGAGTTAGGATAAAAAAAAAACCACAATTTGTATCATAAAACTTGTACTGTAATATGGCAAATTGTAACCTGTAAACTGTATTTCATGCATGTTTAACCTGTAATCTGTTCTGAGCTCTTTGGGGAAAACAGGATAGGAAATGAATTAAATAATAAAGAATGCCCTGCATTACACTGTGTGTGTTTGAATTTTGATGGCTGGATGTAATGATATTCAGCAAAGTTAAATATGTAGCAAATGTCTGTTTCAAGGATAACTACTATGTTCTAGAGCAGAAGATCTGTAACAATTTTGAACAGGGTGAAAAAAAAAAATTTTTAAAAAATTGCATCTGCTTGTAAGATGTTCATGAGCTGAAGGAGCAGAGTGTAATTTGAAGGCATATCCCATACTCTCTCTTTAGAATTGTAGTTTGTAAATGTTTTGACCCAAAGTTTTTTTTTTTTTTTGTTTTTTTTTCTAGATTTGGGGATTTGCTGCTTTGTGGAAGAGCACCTTAATGGTTAGTGCAGTGGATTGGGGGAACTGGGTTCAGTTCCCAGTGGAGCTCCTCGTGACCTTGGGCAAGTCACTTAATCCTCTGTTGCCCCAGGTGCAAATAACTTGGGGCTCCTTGTACAAAGCTGCGGTAGAGATTTCTACTGCGGCCGGCGAGGTAAATGATCCAACACTCCTAGGAATTCTTTGGTCATCAGAGCGTTTACCTCACCAGCCCACGGTGGAAACCTCTACCACTGCTTTGTAAAAGCCAGTGTTTGTGAGCCCACTAAAGCCACAGTAGGAATTCTATGAACTTTGGAGCAGTGTCTGAGCATTTAGCGCTCCGGGCCACAATAGAAACCTCTACCACAGCTTAGTAAAAGGGAGAGGGGGTAATGTGTATGCTTCTCCTTCCGTATTTGCGGTTTTGACACTCGCGGTTTCACGTATTCGCGATTTTTCGTCAGCCTGTTCTGCCCTCCCAAAATTATTACATCATGATTAAAGTTCCTTTCCTGTTGCTGTACAGTAAAAAAAAAAGTTTAACGTTTTACCAATATTCACTCTGCTTCCATGCTTTCTCCTACAAAATCGAAGTTTCAAAACTTTCACCCTGAAAATGCACAGAGAAAAACGCTACTTCTCAGCATGCACGGAGAAAATCACTTGCCTGCTTAAAGCTTTGTGAATCGCTGCTTGCCTGCCAATAGTAGTCTTTTCCAAAAACTGCGAATAACAGCTGAAAAGTTATTTGCGGTTTTAATAGCAAAACCACTGTCTCTTACAAAAAATAACATATACAAAAGTTATTCGTGGTTTTTCCATATTCGCGGCTATATCCGGAACGCATCCACCACAAATATGGAGGGAGAAGTGTACAGTGTTGTGTATTTCTAGGTTCAGAAGTAATCTAAAGAAATACATTTTTGCAAAAAGGGTGGTAGATGCGTGGAATAGTCTCCCGGTAGAGGTGATGGAGACAGACTATGTCTGAATTCAAGAAAGTATGGGACAGGCACATGGGATCTTTTGGGGGAGAGGAGGAGAGAGTGAATGCTGTGGTTGGGCAGACTGGATGGGCCATTTGGCCTTCATCTGCCGTCATGTTTCTGTTTTATTTTTGAAAATGATTATTATTAGTAGTACTGTAGTAGTATTGTGTATGAACTTGTTTTTAGTCCGTTTTACATGTATGTACCCCCCACCTTGGGCAGTGGGAGGAAGGATTTCAGGGCAGTCAGTAAGCAAGGAGGACTGGATGTTCAGCCTGATGCATGGTTTTGGAAAGAGCCAGCCCATGTGGGCGGGGCCAGGAAATAGTACAAGCGATTGTTAGTGAAATAAAGGTCTTTGGTTGCCAGGTGGTGAAGTACCCTCACCAGAATCCTAGCTCTGAAGGAGAAGTTCTGAGAGCCAAGACAGGAGAGGTTTACTGTGCATGGTGTCTGACACCTGCCATACGACAGAGGGTGATTGACAGTGTTTTTGGCTTGAACAAGGGGGGGGGGTATAACGCCTCAGGTATGAGGAGTGGGAGTGCCTCGCTTCTGGCAGGACTTTCATTGTACCAGTGGATAACCCCTGTTTGGGATGGGACAGAAACTTTGAAGAATTTGTATCGAGAAGACACTGGATTGTAAGGGAATAAGAGGAAGTTACCACAAGCTCTTGACATTGGTGGGAAAATATTGAGATTGGACAGGACTTAGAATTTTTTTTTCCTTTTTATTCTCTGATTGAAATGTCCATTGGGAAAGAACCCCAGGGTGCTTAGAGAGTTGCGTGATGTCCTGGCAGAGCCATTATCCGTGCTCTTCAATCTTTCCCTGAATACAGGAAGAGTCCCCTTGGACTGGAAAACAGCTAATGTCATCCCACTCCACAAAAAGGGCTGCAGGACAGAGGCTGCAAATTACAGGCCAGTGAGTCTCACCTCCATTGTGAGTAAACTCATGGAAACACTAATTAAGCATAAATTAGATACGATCCTGGATGAGGAGGCTCTACAGGATCCCCGCCAACATGGATTTACCAAGAGAAAGTCCTGCCAATCCAATCTAATCAGCTTCTTTGACTGGGTAACAAAGAAGCTGGATGTGGGGGAGTCCCTCGACGTCGTGTACTTAGACTTCAGTAAAGCTTTTGATAGCATCCCATACCGCAGGTTATTGAGCAAGATGAAATCTATGGGTCTGGGAGAAACATTGACTGCATGGGTCAATGATTGGCTAAGCGGTAGACTTCAGAGAGTGGTGGTAAACGGAACCACTTCCAAAACATCGGAGGTGACCAGTGGAGTGCTGCAGGGTTCGGTCTTGGGCCCGATCCTTTTCAACATATTCGTAGGTGATCTGACTCAGGGGCTTCAAGGTAAAATCACATTATTCGCCGATGACGCCAAACTATGCAACATAGTAAGTAAGAGCACTTTGCCCGACAGTATGACGCAGGACCTACTTCTATTGGAACAGTGGTCCTCGATTTGGCAGCTAAGCTTCAATGCTAAAAAATGTAAAGTCATGCACCTTGGCAGCAGAAATCTGTGCAAAACTTACACACTAAATGGTGAAACCTTAGCCAGGACTAAGGCAGAACGTGATTTGGGGGTGATCATTAGCGAAGACATGTAAACTGCCAATCAAGTAGAGAAGGCTTCATTGAAGGCAAGACAAATGATGGGTTGTATCCGTAGAAGTTTTGTCAGCCGGAAGCCCGAAGTCATAATGCCGAAGTCAATATTCCAGATGGTGAGACCCCATCTGGAATATTGTGTTCAATTCTGGAGACCACATTACCAAAAAGATGTGCTGAGAGTTGAGTCGGTGCAACGAATGGCCACCAAGATGGTATCAGGACTCAAAGATCTCCCGTATGAGGAAAGGCTGAATAAATCGCAGCTATACTCGCTCGAGGAACGTAGAGAGAGAGAGGTGACATGATAGAGACATTTAAATATATCACGGGCCATATCGAGATGGAAGATGATATCTTCTTTCTTAAAGGGCCCTCGGCCACAAGAGGGCATCCACTGAAAATCATGGGTGGGAAATTTCATGGCGACACCAGGAAGTATTTCTTCACCGAAAGGGTGGTTGATCATTGGAATGAACTTCCACTTCAGGTGATTGAGGCCAGCAGTGTGCCGGATTTTAAAAAGAAATGGGATACACACGTGGGTTCTCTAAAGAGGTAAAATCAAGGGGGGTGGGTCAGTAGAGTGGGCAGACTTGTTGGGCTATGGCCCTTTTCTGCCGTCATCTTCTTTGTTTCTATGTTTCTATGTACATATCAAGTTACAAGTTATGAACTGTGTTTAAAAGGGTATTTAGCAAAGCAAGTTGAACTTAACTGCTGAAACTGCTGCCTGTTTGCTAAGAGTGAAGCAAACTGTGTCAGGAAAGAGCACCCTTTGGCCTACTGGGATTTAGCCTGGCCCTGGTGGTGGGGAGGGGAGGGGGAGCGATGCTTGCAAATCGAGTCAACTCAAGATTTGCAAGAATGTTTTACTCATCTTGCAAAACACTCGCAAACCGCGGTTTGACTGTATACAGATTGAAATCTTTAAGTTTGTCCCCATACGCCTTATGTTGAAGACCACGCACCATTTTAGTAGCCTTTCTCTGGATCGGCTCCATTTTTGTGACTGTATTTTTTGCTCCATAAGACACACTTTTTTCCACCCAAAAGTGGGTGGAAATCTCGGTGTCTTATGTAGCGAAGGTACAAAAAAAATTGACCCTCCCCGTACTGTTTAAAAACACTTCTCTGGCCGCTGCACCTTTTTAAAACACCCCGCCTGCCATGCCACTGCCGCCACTACATGCCCGCCGCACCTTTGTAAACCCCCCCACCCCCCGCACACATGCTGCTGCACTTTTTAAAACCCCAAAACCCCCGCCGTCTTCCATGTTACCTTGTTACAAATAACCTGGTGGTCCAGTGTGATCCCACCCTCACTAGCTGTCTCCTCCTATTTCCTGGCTAGCTGCGCACAGGTCAGAAGAGCATGGAGGCCAGGAGCAAAGCTTTCCAAGCTCCTGCTTGGGCCTGTGCTGCTTTCTGGATGGCTGCGATCAGTTCTCGCTTTATCTGCCCATCAAAAGAAGGTGGAGAAAGCATAGAGTGAGGGGTAGAGCAGGAGGCCGGCATCAGTAGTAGGCTCATCCTGTTTTCTAAGTATGGGGATCTTATTTTAATTTGAATTTAGCTCATACCTTCAGTAGTAGATCAATATGAGGTTAGGTATTTTATGAGTAGGTATTTTAAACTTAAGGGAGGCAATATGTGACGTTTGACTTTGTAATATGGGTCAGAAATTGTTATAGTCTAAATATTGGTTTTTTATTATTTATGTGAAATTATAACTTGAAGCATTATGATGGGCAAATAATTACCTCCCCCGCCTCCTCAAACTAAACAGCAATAATATTTTCACTATTGCTATGGAGGTCTTCTGCCAATATTTTTTCTCATGCTACAGCTTTAGGGATACTCGTAATAGCAATCTACTTGGGTCTAGTCAATAGCTTCTTTAGGAAAGGGAACTGGCACAGATGAAACTTTTTTTTTTTTTTTTTTTAAGCAGCATCTTAGTCCCCTGTGTCTGAATTCATGAGAAGAAGACTAGATGGGCCATTTGGCCTTTAACTGCCATCATGTTTCGGGGTTTTGCTGTTTTTTTTTTAAATAAATCTTTATTGATTTTCAAGTAATAGTGCAATACATATGAATCTGAACGTATAACAAATCAAGAAAAGCACTTTGAACATACAAATATTTGAAAGTAATCTTTTCCCCCACTCCCTTTACTTAATCAATAATATAAATGCAATTATTCTTCCAATAACCCACTCTTATCTAAAGTAGTAATACATTCCCACCCCTGCCCACCCTGGATGTGAAAGGAAATCAGTCAAAAATTAAAGAGAAATGACAACTATATAGAAGGGCCCCATACCAAGTTAAATACATTACTATGCCCCAATATCTCAGCATTCATTTTTTCATATTTGTAGCTGGAGCATAAGTTTGCCCACCAAAAAGAAAAGTTAAGGCGATCATAGTTCATCCAATTATGTGTTATCATCTGCATGGCTATTGCCGTCTTAATTATGAAAACCGGCATTTATAACGGTCTATAGGGGGTTTAACATGTAATAGTGTTCCACATATTATGACTTCATAAGTCAATGGGATTGATGACTCAAGTACAACATTAATTTGACCCCGTATCGACTTCCAAAAATTAAGTATCAAAGGACAATAGAATAACAGATGATCCAAAGTCTCTATATCAAGATAACAATGCTAGCATCTATTAGATTTAGAACTGTCTAACTTTTGCAAACGATCTGGGGTCCAAAAAATCCCATGCAAAAAAAACAAACCATGTTTGTCTCATAGATGCTGACGTTGTACACCTCATCCTCCAAGTCCAAATTCGTGGCCATCGAGACACAGAAATATACTGCTTTATCTCATGTTTCTGTGTTTCTAGAAATGTAGAAGCTATTGGATTTTCTTGAATACTCTTCAGGTCCCCCCCACCAAATAAAATTCAACTTTAACTTAACCCTGTTGGTACTACTTCGGCCCATGCCGTGAGCATCTGGGATCTCTCTGCCAGAGTCTGTGCTGCTTTGTTCCTACTCCTTGTTATTTCATCATGCCACTCTTTCTATTGCCCCTCTCTGTAATGGGGTCTTTGCAACACTGTTGACATTTCGTAATGCCTGCCTTTAAGCTTAATTAAAACAGAAATCCCTTTGTTCTTTCCTCCCCCTAGTGCAAATTTACTTTGAATGCATAGGGGTTAGAATGAGGGTGGCCACAGGGGCCGTGACCCCCCCTCAAAAATTGGTGGTCAAAGGTCAGAAGAGTCAGTTATGGATAGAAGCTGCTTGTATGAACATATATTTGTTTACATAAATTGAGGGTTCTTTGGTGAAAAATTTATTTTAGGGGTTCTGTCGTAGTAAAAAGTTTGGGCATCACTTTTCTCCCCCCCCCGAGTTTTTTTTTTTGAGCTTTTCTTGTCCCTTCCAAATCTTACAGACAGGTTCTTAATTAGTATCACAACTGTGTGTCTTACTTACTATCATTAACTTGTATTTCTTTCCCTATTTTTTCTTTTTGTACCATATGTTTTGACAAGTCAGTCGTATTTATCTGGTTGGTTTCCCCTTGATAATTGTAATTCATTATTTTACTCCTTTGTACTTCGCTTAGAATTTTGAATAAGCGATTAATCAAATCCATAATAAACTTGAAACTACAGTGCCACACACTTGTCAGATTTCCAGGTTCACAAAATCTTTGGTAGACTAGGCTGTCAGGAAGATGCATGGATTGCGTTTCCAAGTTTATTAAAAGTTTGATATTCCGCTTATTCAAAGTTGAAGCAGCTTACATATAAATATAAAAATCAAAAATTCATAGGGGGAACTACAGACTGATCGACAGACAAGGACATAACATAACTAGATATGAAGTATAGAGGGAAGAACATAAGAACATAAGCAGAGGTCCATCATGCCCAGCAGTCCGCTCACACGGCGGCCCATCAGGTCCAGGACCTGTATAGTAATCCTCTATCTATACCCTTCTATCCCCTTTCCTTCAGAAAATTGTCTAATCCCTTCTTGAACCCTAATACCGTACTCTGTCCTATCACACCCTGTGGAAGCGCATTCCAGGTGTCCACCACCCTTTGAGTGATGAAGAACTTCCTAGCATTGGTTCTGAATCTGTTCCCTTTCAATTTTTCCGAATGTCCTCTCGTTCATGTAGTTTTCGAAAGTTTGAGGAATCTGTCCCTTTCCACTTTCTCTATGCCCTTCATGATCTTGTAAGTCTCTATCATGTCCCTTCTAAGTCTCCACTTTTCTAGGGAAAAGGGCCCCAGTTTCTCTAATCTTTCAGCATATGAAAGATTTTCCATACCTTTTATCAATCGTGTCGCTCTTTTCTGAACCCTCTGGAGTATCGCCATATCCTTCTTAAGGTACGGCGACCAATATTGGATGCAGTACTCCAGATGCAGGTGCATCATTGCCCGATACAATGGCAGGATAACGTCTTTCGTTCTGGTTGTAATACCTTTTTTGATAATATCTAGCATTCTATTCGCCTTCTTAGAGGCCGCTGCGCACTGTGCCGATGGTTTCATTGTCTTGTCCACTATTACCCTCAAGTCCTTTTCTTGGGTACTTTCACCCATTACCAGCCCTCCCATCGTATAGCTGTACCTCGGGTTTCTGTGTCCTACATGCAAGACTTTACATTTATCTACATTGAACTTCATCTGCCATCTCGTTGCCCACTCTCCTAGTTTATTCAGGTCCCTTTGTAAATCTTCGCAGTCCTCTTTAGTCCTAACTCCACTAAATAATTTGGTGTCGTCTGTGAATTTTATTATTTCGCACTTCATCCCTGTTTCTAGATCATTTATAAATACATTGAACAGCAGCAGCCCGAGTACCGACCACTGCGGAACACCACTCGTGACCCTCCTCCAGTCCGAGTAGTGACCCTTCACTCCTACCCTTTGCTTTCTGCCTGCCAACCAATTTTTGATCCATCTGTGTACGTCTCCTTCCACCCCATGGTTCTTCGGTTTCCGTTCATGGGGTACCTTGTCAAAGGCTTTTTGGAAATCTAAGTATACGATGTCTATGGGGTCCTCTTTGTCCATCCATTTGTTTATTCCTTCGAAGAATGTAATGTAATGTAATGTAATTTATTTCTTATATACCGCTACATCCGTTAGGTTCTAAGCGGTTTACAGAAAATATACATTAAGATTAGAAATAAGAAAGGTACTTGAAAAATTCCCTTACTGTCCCGAAGGCTCACAATCTGGAGGGTAATAGAGAAGTGAAAAGTAGAGTTAGAGGAAAAATAAAAATAAAATAAACATTTTAACAAGACAGCATTGATCTAAATACTTTGGAAGGTAGAAGAGAGGAGAGAAAGGAATAGAAGCAGAAGGGGGAGCCGTTGAACAGTAGAATTCTGGAGAAATTTAAATGATAGAAATAGAACAAAACAAAGACAAAAGGCAAAACAATAGATAAGATTAAAGATAAATCATAAGCTGGAAAGAAAAATAAAATAAAACTTTGTCTTCAATCCACGGTTTCAGCGTCAGTGATGAAGTGGAGCAAGTAAGTTTAGGAGGAGAGATTGACGTTTCCAGAAAGGGCTTCTTCAGGGAAGAGACTTGGCAGACAGTCCCAGGATGCCTATGTCTCCTCCCCTGCGATGTTCTCCCATCCATGCATTCCCTCCCAGAAGAAGTGCAATAAGTTCGTTAGGTACGATCTTCCCTTGCAGAAGTCATGTTGGCTTGGTTTCATCAGTTTATTCCTTTCTAGATGCTCATCAATGTTGTTTTTTTATCAGCGCTTCCGCCATCTTCCCCGGAACCGAAGTCAAACTCACCGGTCTGTAGTTTCCCGGGTCACCTCTTGACCCTTTTTTAAAGATGAGCTTAATAGGAGGGATATGCAAAAATTGGAGAGTACACTTCTCCCTCCGTATTTGCGGTTTCAACATTCGCAGTTTTGATTATTAATGGTTTTTAGCATGCTGGCTTCTCCCCCCCCCCCCCAAATACGACAGCTTGCATAGAGAAATCGCTGATTTATAGAGAAAATCGCTGATTCCCAGCACTTTCTTCACCATGTTTGCCTCTCCTTCAAGAACAGGCCAGGTCTCCCACCATGTTATTCGTGGTTTCACCATATTCACAATGGTTTTTAATAGAAAGCAGCAAATAACATATGAAAAAGTTATTCGCGGTTTTTCTGTATTTGCAGTTCTGTTAATTTCATATCACAGTGAATAAGGAGGGAGAAGTGTACAATAGGGAAGGGGCTTTCGTGTGCAATGGTACACTATTTGAACAGAGTTAAAGGTAGGGAAAATGATTTTATTTTCAATATAGTGATTGAAATGTGCCAGTTTTGAGAAAGAAAAGATATTAAACTTTAAATGTGAGGGATGCAGAAAAAATAGAGTACTTGGAGGGTCACAAAAAAAAAAGTTAATGTCTTATTAAAGAAATGACAATTTTGCATGAGGTAAAACTCTTTATAGTTTATATATCTTTCCTTTTAACTGTTAAAGGAAAGTTTTATAAACTATAAAGAGTTTTACCTCATGCAAAATTGTCATTTCTTTAATAAGACATTAACTATTTTTTCTGCGGCCCTCCAAGTACCTACAAATCCAAAATGTGGCCCCCGCAAAGGATTTGAGTTTGAGATCACTGCCCTAGTATGTATTGAGTAAGTTTACAGTCAGTTTCTTGACATTAAGGGTTAAAGCAGCTGTACGTTTCAAATATCAGAGATGGTTCTTCAGTGTGATGTTTTATATCACTGTTCTTCAACCGCTGGTAGGTGGACCGGTCCAGTCTGCAAAAAATTTCTGCTGGTCTGCGCAGGGCCGGCGAGATTGATGGTCTTTACAGGTGTGGTGCAGAAAATCTTTTGCTTTTATACTGATGCTGAGTTAAATTCAGCTGTTGGCAGCAGAGCAGACTCCTTCCTAACCCTCACCCAGCCTTATAGAGAGGGGTTGGAATGGATGAATAAGACACAGATCCTGCTTTTTTTTTTTTGGGGGGGGGAATCAAGGGGCCCATGGTAGTTTTCTGGATAATAACACCACACATTGTACCGCTGATCACAGCAAAGGCAGAAGGAATCACTTACACAGGGTGCGGGTTGATGAAAAGGTTGCCATCGTATCGCCTCCTGACCCCTTGGCTAGGCCCGGCGCTGGGAGGCTGCAATCCGCTGGATGGGCCTGGAGAGAGAGGGACAGCAATAAAACAAAGCTAGATAGCGCCAGTACGAGAAGCAGGTCATGGCTGGCTTGGCAGCAGCTGCAGGTATTTCTTGGTGCAGAGAGGAAGGATCTGGATGACCATATAAGAGGAAGGCTGGGGAGAGGGCTGATGCCCTTCCACCTCCCCCTAGGGGGATGCTTCCAGCGGTGACCCGGGAAGAGGACCTGAGCTTTTAGGATGCTGCTAAACGAGTGTAGGGCTCTCTGGGCTTCAAAAAGAGAAACCTCGCAGCTTTCACCTTGGCGAAAATCCTTAAGCCAAAGGACACTTTCTTTGCACAAGGAGTCCTCTTAGATTACCCATCACAGGGTGCATGAGACCAAGGGGAGGGTGGGCGCCTCTCTACCCCACCCCCAGCAATAGGAGGGATTTCTGAAGAACACCCCAACCCCCCTTCGAATCCTCGCGAGCAGGCTAATCTGCGCGCCGGCCTCATCCCTCCTTCTGACGTCACTTCTTTTTCACGGAACCAGGAAGTGACATTAGAAGGAAGGCGCAGCCAACGTGAACTGAGGCTAGGATAATCTGCACGTTGGTGACGAAGAGGTGCGGGTATGGGGGAATGCTTGGTATCTGTATTAACCTATGGTGCTTTTCAGACTATTTAATTACTGCCTCAGTTTTGGAAACCGGTCCTGATGAAAAGTTTTCGGAGTGGTTTCCTGAGCTCAACTTTGATGCGGCCAAATTAGAAGGGAAGGGAAGAGAGTTACTGCTGGACAGGAGGAGGAGAGAAGGAAAAAAGGAAGGAAACAGCTGGCAGGGAGATTAGAAGAGGGGAAGGGGAGAGACAGGCATGAGAAAGTAGAGAAGACTGATGATGGGAAGGGGTCAGCAGAGAAATAGCAGAGAGGGAAAACGATGCTAGATCTGGTGTAGGAGAGATAAAAATGAAGAGAGCAGTGAAGCTGGAATGAATCATGTAAAAAGGAGAGAGGGGGCGCAGGCTGGATGGAAAGGGGAGAGGGGCATAGAAAGAAGACAGATACCATATGGAAGGGGGAGAGGTCAGACAGTGGATGGAAGGGACAGATGCTGAATTGAAGAGACAGAGGGCAGATGCTGGATTGAAGAGAGTGAAAAGACGATGAAAGCAGAAACCAGAGACGACAAAAGGTAGAAAAAAATAATTTTATTTCTATTTTGTGATTAGAATATATCAGATTTGAAATATATATCCTGCTAGAGCTGGGGTTAGACATAACTGGGGACTGCAAAGCCCAGGCAGTGGCTTAGGGTTCTCTCTGACTAGGGGGCAGATGCCCTAGCTGCACTCCTCTAACACTATTCCTGTTATGTGTGACTACGGTATTCTGTTAGCATGATATTTTTGTGTAGCATTCTGTAATAATTTGGCTTATTCAGTTTTCTTGATAGTAGAGGGGATATATGTGAAGGGGAGGGGAGACAGGGGTTTTGTTGATCCTTGCTCTGTATTATTTGTATTTATAAAATGATAATTGTACAGAATATTGTTTCTTTTTATACTTTAAAATACATTTAATATAAAATCATAACTGAGGCTTGTGCTGATGGGATCAGATGGTTTGCGGGGACTGAGCTTGCGGAGCCGGGGCAGAAACGGGGTTTTAAAATTTCAGTCCTAGTACCGGTAGTTTGCCGGTCCACAAAATAATTATTTTATTTCCGCCGGTCCATAAGTGTAAAAAGGTTAAAGAACACTGCTTTACATGGTATATTGCTGTGTGGTCTCCTGCTTGCTTCAGTGCATCCATCCTTTGTCCATCTTTTACCATCCTTCATGTACCACTCACTCTTACTTTCACTCTACTTGCTTTTTCAGCATTGGGCATTAAGATTTGAAGACCCACACAAACAGTTTCTATAGTGACATGTTCTTTTCTCTTGTCGAATGACGCACAAACCTGGAAAGGTCTCATCTGTTTTTCATTTGATTTTTTTTTCGCTTTCAACCTGCTGTCACTCTTGGAGATAAAGGTTTATTTAAATTCTGTTCATAAAGGGCCTTGTGTGTACTGCTTCTCAATGGACACCTGCTTTTTGTTTGGCTATGCATGAAATGAATCCTCAGCAGCACTTTTTTTGTTAGTATGAGTGATCACAAAATATAACCACGCTTTGTGGAAGTGAATGATTCAGTGTGATGAGGTCAATTTTCAGAAGCAACTAGGTTGGCAAACAAGCTCCCGAGTAGATTGCCCTGGTTTGGAAATTGCCATCTCCCTATCCCCAATGTCCCTAATCTGGCTAAAAGTATTTTGCTGTTTTCACAACTCCAAACTTAGCCCCAGGGTTTCCTCTTTGAAATCTGGTTTATACTTAAGGGAGGAAAAACTTGAGGCCCGATCTGATTTTTCACATCTATGCACATTTTTACCCCATTCTACCACCAGGAGAAAAATCAGGACTTAGATCTTATCACTCAAAGACAGTGTTTTAGACCTGCCATGTATAGATCTAGGTTCTTCTACTCTCTGGGTCAGTCTGTTTTGTCAGTGATGTGAGTCTGCATTCACAGCCCCTAGTGAGAAAGCAGATTAACTACATACACTGTAGAGATCTTTGAGTTATCAGTTGTAATAGCCAGCCAATGCACTTGTTTTATTGTACTTCAGATATCTCCTTACTTTCAATTGTGCATTTTCAATAAAGCACTTAAAAAATATAATACTAATGTGCTTTTCAAAATTATAACCCTTTCTTGCCTGGAGAACATCAAAGTGGATAACTTCTATGTACTTTTGAGACTGTGTTTTTGAGGTCAGAGACCAGACCAGCCACAAATGGGAGGTTGAAGGGCACAAATCCACTCACTTGGTACTCTTCTTTTATCCAATGAGTGCGTCCTGGCCAGGAATTGAAATTCTGAATCAAAAGGTTTACTTAAATTTCTATGATATAGGAAAAAACATGGGGCAACTTCAGCATTAACTGTATACAGTCAGTAAGAACATAAGAATAGTCATACTGGGTCAGACTAATGGTCTATCTAGCCCAGTATCCTGTGGCCAATCCAGGTCACAAGTACCTGGCAAAATCTCTCAATAATAGCATCATGCCATGTTGCTTACCCTATGTCTGTCTCAGTAGCAGACTATGAACTTTTCCTTCAGGAATCTGTCCAAACCTCCCTTAAAACCAGCTACATTAACTTCTGTTCCCACATCCATTGGCAACACATTGCAGAGCTTAACTATTCTCTGAATGTGAAAATATTTCCTCCCATTGGTTTCAAAAGTATTTCCCTGTAACTTTTGAGTGTCCCTCAGTCTTTGCAATTTTTGATGGAGTAAAAAAAATCGGTTTGCTTGCACCCATTCTGTACTAAGGATTTTGTAGAATAAAGTAGAGGGTAGGCCATGGAAAAGTAGCCTGCCTCTAATATCGGTGCCATGTTCTTGGGAGAAGGCTGTAGCCCCATGCTCTCTGGTAACATGGTGTTGCCCTGTGCACAGTTCTCTGGCTTTATTTTGCCTTCCTATTCAGGCCATCTGTGCACATCACGTCAGAAAGATGGTGTTCTCCCTGGAATGGCGAATAGTGATTGTGGAAGGCTATGTGCGAAGTGGATTGATTTAAGGAAATGCAAGAGGCCTTCACCGACAAGTACCCAGGAGCAAAACCACCAGCTAAAGGTTGTATTCAGAGTATGGTTTGGAAATGGTATCAAATTGGCTCTTTCGCAAACATAAAGAAATCGAGACCTCCATCAGTTTAGACGCCCAAAGTTGTCTGTGACATTCAGCAGTGGATTGCAATTAGCTCCCGAAATTCAACTTGACTCTCAGCAAGTTGGTGTATTACGAACGACATGTCGGTGAGTGCTGAAATCTCTGAACCTCAAACTGTACCGAATAACGTGTGCAGGAACTGAAAGACCCCGACAAAGCTAAAAGCGGAAATTACTGTATATAGTTGATGACTGATTCCTGATTGACATTTTGACCCATCGCTGTACTTCATGATGGACAAAGCTTGGTTTAATTTATCAGGTCACATAAATTCCCAGAATATGAGGTACTGGTCCACTGAAAATCCCCACTTAACTCACGAAACACCACCTCACGACCAGAAAATTGGTGTTTTGTGCGCTGTGTCGGGAACACGAATAGTGGACCCAATTTTCTTCAAATCGACTGAATACTGCAGTTTATCTGGTCATCTTTGAACAATTTTACAACCAACTATCACCAGAAGAAAAAATGTGCTGCTTTTTCCAACATGATGGGGTAACATACCACACCTAATGTAACTCACTGGCACGGTTCATGAACTGTTTACAGAGGAGCAAACTCTGAGCAAGGGGTTATGGCCACCATGTTCCTTGGACTTGTCCACATGCGATTTTTATCTGTGGGGAAATTTTAAAGCAGAAAGTATACTCCAACAATCCTGGATGAACTCAAGGGAAACATCTCAAACACTATCCACAACATCACTTTTGAAGAGGTGCAAGCAGTATGTATCATCCAATATGATCTGATGTGCCCAAAAGTGCATAGACGTGAATAAAAACAATCCAGTTGCTCGTTCATCTTGTCATACTATCATCGGAGGTGGGCTATTTTTCCATGGCCCACCCTGTAGTATCACTTAGGACCGGATTCAGTAAATGGCACCCAAAGATAGTGTGGACCTTCTTGGCAACTAATTTACTCTTCTGTAGAGCACCTTTGTGAAAGGAGTCCCTAGTCAACAGTCTTTCCCAAGAAGAAGCTAGACATTGAGGCCCTCCTTTACAAAGCCCGCGCTAGCATTTTTAGCACCGGCCGCGGCAGTAAGACCTCTGATGCTCATGTGGAGCATTCAGTGCAGTTTTTGCATCTAACTTTGGGCACCATCATTTCACTTGTCAAAACCTAGTATAAATGCTGGTGCCCAATTTAATGGCAGTTGGGTATGCAATCTATAGTGTTCTGTAACATCACGCCTAACCTCTGGGAATGCCCCCGATCCATCCATGCTTCTCCCATAACCACATCCCTTTTGATAATTGGGCAGACTTGGCACATTTTGAAAATATATTCTTCCTGCTGAATTCATGAACATTATTAAATGTCTGTGTCTGGGCAGGTAAAATACCCAGTAGCACACAGTGGGGTTGCTTACCTCTGGGACGTGATCTGCAGATATCTGCCAGTATTCCTGTGTGGTTCTAGCATTATACTCCACGGTCAACAATAATAATAAGAAGCAGAACATTATAAATGTTCGTTTCCAGGGTTATGTGGCCACTGCCGATAGCGTGCAGGAAATTAAAGTAGTCTGCGTAACTGTTTTGTTCTTGCTAGCAACAGATGGTAGACTTCTAGATTTAATAAAGTACCTGTAAAAAGGCAATGTAAAAGTAAAATGTTGGGACGTCATTCCCTTTAACTATGGATTTATTATCCATTACGTGGGCAGGTATCAGATTGCATAAATGGAAAATCTGCGGGTGATTTTTATCCTTAGACTTTACACCGATTATTATTATTTTTTTTTTCCAGAGATTTTCTGTTTAAAAATTGACTTAGAAAAAGCACACACAAACTAGTATCTGCAATGAGGGTGCCTATTTCTTCTGTTTAAACTTAGATGCATGCCGATAATTATTTGCCACTCTTCAAAGCCACTCACAGGACTACATGCTTGCTGTAGGACTACACGCATGTCTCCATGCAGATGGTCAGTTTTCATAAAGGTAATTTCTGCAAGTAAATCCCTGCTATTTGCAGGCGTTCCTTGGAAAATATCCCCTTAAAGCACAAAATTACTTGATGTGTGATAGCTGAACTGGTGTAAAAGTTTCAGTATATATTCCCCTGCTTCCCTACACAAAGCTGTATAATTTTTAAAACTAAGATTAGAAAATTAAAATGAAAGAAAATGTGTGCCCTTGAAGAAAGCCCTAATATAGCGGCCCTTTTACTAAGTTGTGTTTTTAAGCAGCTAACATGGCATTTTCAGGACAATAGCCAGCTCTGTGGATGTTGTGGGTGCTTGAGATCCCCAATATTGAACAAACTCTTTTGACTTTGTCTAGGGAGCTGTTATTTTCATAGAAACATAGAAGATGACGGCAGATAAGGGCCATAGCCCATCAGGTCTGCCCACTCTACTGACCCACCCCCAAGTCTACTATCCTAGGGATCCCACTCCTGGTGACAGGTTCCCTTGGCTTAACCCTCTAAGGCAGTGGTTCTTAACCTTGTTGGAGGTACTGAACCCCACCAGTTTCATATGCGTGTTCACCGAACCCTTCTTTATTGGAAAAATAAAATATGATTTTTACAAATTCAAAACATAGGTATACAGTGAGGGAAAAAATAATATCAATTTTGAAAACAAAAAAGTTCTCCTATATTTTGAATAATAATAACATAATAATGAAATTTACTGCAAATCAGTGTGACTTCTGCTGTTTCCTCTCAGAGACCAGTTCAGAAATGCGCGGCTTTACCTTGGCAAGTGCCACTCTCATGTCATTTTCGCAACAAAGTCTGTTCCTTTCCTTCGTTTTTATGTCCAGCATCCTCGAAAAGGATTGCTCGCAAAGATATGTTGTAACAAACGGTATGAAAATTTCCAGAGCTTTCTTAGCAATAACAGGGTACGTTACCAATTGTTGACACCAAAACGTTGAGAGCGTTGTTGTTCTGAAGAGTTGCTGTTGAACCTGGCTCTGCTGAATTTCAATGATTTCATCGAGGTATTCATCATTGACATCTGTTGTCTCAACACTAAACGTGAACGGCTGTCTCACCCATGCTGGATATGACTCTCTCTTGTAGGGAAGTATCCGTCGAGAGACTTTGCAAGCTCATCTAAGTGCGTGGCAATAGTTTGCTTCAGTTCCGCGGGTACAGAAATGTCTCCGATTCCAGATACATCTTCGATCTTACTTACACAGTTGTCTAGCAGGGGAAAGTTTGCGAAGTTATCGTTTTTTGTTCGTCGTTTCCATAATGGTAGCTTTTTTTGAAAAGCTTTCAGGTTTTCTTCCGCTTCGATGATGTTGACTCCACCACCCTTCATCTGCTTATTGAGATGATTGAGAGCTGCAAAGATATCAGCCATGTACGCTAAAATGAGAATGAACTCAGAATTTTTGAAGCAATCTGCATGACAATGTTGCTGCTCTTGCAAAAACAGAGCTAATTCCACACGCATGGCAAAAACACGATTCAGCACCTGTCCCCGGGATAACCACCGAACGTTAGAATGGTACAGAAGTACCTCAAATTCAGATCCCATTTCTTTACACAGCTCCTTGAAGATGCGGTGCTTCAGAGCATTATTTCGCACATAGTTCACGCATTCCGCAACAATTTTTAAAACTTCTGCCAGTTTTGGAGACAAGGTTTTTGTTGCCAACGCATGCCTGTGCAGAATGCAATGCGTAACAATGATGTGTGGTGCATCGGCATTCACTAGTGCACCAAAACCGGACTTTCTTCCGAGCATGGCTGGAGCTCCGTCCGAACAAACTGCAGAAACCATATCCCATGAAAGATTGTTGTCTTTGAAGAAGTCATCCACAAGTTTCTTCACATCAGTTGCCTTAGTTGTTATTGTAAGAGGCTTACAAAATAAAAAAATCTTCCTTTATCACGTCATCTTTCACATAGCGCACGAATACTGCAAGCTGGCTTAGATTGGAAACGTCTGTGGTCTCGTCGAGTTGAAGGCTGAATTTTGCCGGGCTTGAAATCAGATCTGCAACTACTTGAGCCAAGATGTCTTTGCTCATGTCCTCTATTCTGTTGCTGATGATGTCATTTGAAAGAGGAATTTCAGATAACTGAACTTCAGCCGCTTTTCCCAGCATGATATTCGCCATCTTCAACACAGCTGGTTTTATGAGTGTTTTACCAATGGTGTGTGGTTTGCCCTGCTTTGTGATCAGGTAAGCAACTTCGTACGATGCTGTGAGGATCGGTTTGTTGATGGGTACAAAGCCGAGAACAGGCAGAGTAGCCTTTTCATCGAATCTTGCTCTCTTTACCTTGAATTCAGCGAGCGTTGTGTTCTTGTATTTTCCATCTCCATGCAGCTTAAGGAAGTGTTCCCTTAGTTTTGCCAGAGCTAGACTAGAATTACTCAACTTGGCATTGCAAATCATGCAATTAGGACGCTGACTCCCATCGCGTTCTGTTATACATGTGAATCCATATTGTACATATTCGTCCGACCACTTTTGTATTTTGCTTGACATAGTTAGTAAGGGATTAAAATATTAAGATAGGTATCACACGACGTACCATCACAACAGTTACAATTCGACTACTGTGCGCATCAAATCCCCTGCAGCACAGATAGGCCAAGCGATGTTGCGTGATCACCTGCAGCCAATTATGGACAAGCGGGGCGTATCATCACGAATCATAAGCGCTTCGGTCACGTTCAATCATCTATCAGTTAAATCACAAATTTTGATCAGGAATTAATTGATGTATATAAGGCGTTAGTTACAGATTGATAGATCAAGAAACCGAGTACACGATCAGTCTTGATCAAAATCACTGAATAACTGATAGATGATTGAACGTGACCGAAGTGCTATATGAGTCGGAGGTGTGTTTTGACCTCTGCCGAACCCGCGAGACTGACTCACCGAACCCAGGTTAAGAACCACTGCTCTAAGGGATCCCACATGGGCATCCCATTTGCTCTTAAATTCTTGCACGCTGTTTGCCTCGATCACCTGCACCGGGAGCTCGTTCCAAGGATCAACCACTCTCTCGGTGAAGAAATGTTTCCTGGTGTCGCCATGAAATTTCCCGCCCCTGAGTTTGAGCAGATGCCTTCTTGTGGCTGAGGGTCCTTTGAGAAAGAGAATCTCTTCTTCCATCTCGATACGGCCGGTAATATACTTAAACATCTCGATCATGTCTCCTCTCTCCCTACGTTCCTCGAGTGAGTACAGCCGCAAATTTTTCAGCCTTTCCTCGTACGATAGAGCCTTGATCCCCGAGACCATCCTGGTGGCCATCCGTTGCACCGACTCTACTCTCAGTACATCTTTTCGGTAGTGTGGCCTCCAGAATTGCACACAGTATTCCAAATGAGGTCTCACCATGATTCTGTATAAAGGCATTATGACTTCAGGCTTCCGGCTGACGAAACTCCTGCGGATGCAACCTAACAACTGTCTTGCCTTAGATGAAGCCTTCTCCACATGATCAGCAGTTTTCATGTCTGCGCTGATGATCACTCCCAAGTCTCGTACTGTTGAAGTTCTAGCTAAGGTCTCACCATTCAAGGTGTAAGTTCTGCACGGATTTCTGCTGCCAAGGTGCATGATCTTGCATTTCTTAGCGTTGAAGCCCAGCTGCCAGGTCGAGGACCAAAGCTCCAACAAATGTAGGTCCTGTATCATACTATCGGGTGAATTGCCGTCTCTCACTATATTGCATAGTTTGGTGTCGTCAGCAAATAACGTTATCTTACCTTGAAGCCCCTGAGTTAGGTTCCCTATGAATATGTTGAAAAGGAGAGGGCCCAAGACTGAGCCCTGCGGTATTCCACTGGTCACCTCCAATGTTTTAGAGAGGGTACCGTTAACTACCACCCTCTGAAGTCTGCCACTCAGCCAGTCATTGACCCATGTAGTTAGTGTTTCTCCCAGCCCCATTGATTTCATCTTGCTCAACAGCCTGCGATGCGGGATACTATCGAAAGCTTTGCTGAAGTCTAGGTATATGACGTCCACGGATTCTCCCAAGTCTATCTGTTTTGTTACCCAGTCAAAGAAGCTGATGAGATTGAATTGGCAGGACCTACCCTTGGTGAATCCGTGTTGACTGGGATCCCGTAGATTCTCCTCATCCAAGATTGCGTCTAATTTACGTTTGATTAGTGTTTCCATGAGTTTGCATACTATTGATGTGAGACTCACCGGTCTGTAGTTTAACACTCAATTATTTTTTAAAAGTTGGCTCCTGTGCAGTAAGAGTGAATATTCAGCTGCCAGCCAAATGCAGCTTCAGTTTGATCCTCTCCAACCCTCCTATTCTGTCTTAATGTATATCTTCTCTTGCGCTTTACATATTTGCTGCTGCTGGCAGTGATGTTGGAGGGTTAGGACCAACAGCTACAACATCTTATGGGGACATCAGGCAAAGTGTAAAAACGTACTTATTTTGTAAATTTGTTTTGCAAAATGTTATCTGATTTTGTTTTGAGTATATTGATTGGGTGGCATAAGTGCTGCTCATTCTTAAATCATAGTGTAACAGACCCCTTTTCCACCCGGCTGCTGGGTTAGGGTTGCCACAAAGTATGTTGGGCATTGTTGGGCCAGAACTTCTGCTGGCAGGCTGGAGCAAGCACACGCCGCTCAATAATCCAGACCACACAGGCGGCTTGAACAACTTCAAGTTTATTTCCTTCTCTCGGGAACAAGAGAGAGGCACTTCTTGAACATAAGTTAGAACACTATGCAAAATAACAAACTATTTACATCTTTCATTTGCTTTCCAAGATAAGTTCCAATTGGCGAGATTCCTCTGTGAATGGGAATCTAATGGTAGATAATGCCAAAAAGACATCTCCCACCTAAGACAGGATCTTACATAATCTGAAGTGGCACACAAAGTAGTATGCAACCCCCATTCAGAGAGCTGTTATGAACTCTGAGGTTCCAGGTGTTGGAAACTCAAGAGCTAGATTACTAACTGCCTTAGGGTTCATATTTCATCCACCTTTAATGGCAATCACAGAGGCAGGCTGTATACTGTAAAGCTGACACTCTTCATATAAACTCACTTTTAATTTACAGGCAGCCCTATTGCAGGAACTGCTAATAACAGCTGGGGAAATTCATGCACTAACCATCACGTCTCCTGGTGCATGAATTAACACCAGGCTACACTGGAGATATGCATGTTACCTGGTATTCTATAAGTTATGAGTGTAGGTGTGAGTCCTGCCCAGACTCAGTCTACGTGTAAGCCTACCTGTGAAATATGTGCTGTTTAAGATATGAAACCATTTACGTGATTGTTTTTATGTATTAACATTGGGCGTTTGTCATGCCATGATTTATCAGAAATATATTCACATATTTGTATTTTTTTAGAAGAAGTTATGTAATTATGGTCTAATATTCATTTTTTTTTTTTTTTTTTTTGGAAGAGGTTATGCAATGCACTGTGCATCGTTTCTGGATCTTTTCCATACTTTTCATTGTAACAATATGACATGTTTAATCTAAATTATTTATGCATCATTATTATATGTTTGATATTTTAAATGTTTTTATATTTTCTTTTTGCAGCAGTATATGGTTTAGTTCTATGGTTGTTATCATTTTGTTTGGCACTTTATACATTGTACTATGGGGTTGGTATTAGTTTTTATTATGCTACTAGTGTTAAAGCCTGTTACATTAACGGGTGCTAGAAAGCAGCCCCCTTTCTCTCTCCCCCTCCAGTTCCTCCCTGACTGTCTCCCTGTGGCCCCCTTCTGTCTCCCCTCCCCCTAAGCAAAGCTGTCTGCCTCCCAACACACCCCTCCCCCAAAGCAGTCTCCTTTCCATCTCCGCCTCCAGTTCCTCCCTGACTGTCTCTCCGTGGCCCCCCTTCTGTCTTCCCCCCAAGCAAAGCCTTCTACGACGCTGGTGCGGCTTGTGAGAGGAGCCGACAGGAGAGCAGGATGTCCAGCGCTGGGGTCCAGTCCTTTCGGCAACTGTAGGTAGGTGCTGGGGATTCGCGCATACGCACTCCTGCGGCCACAGACCTACTGATCACGGAAGCACGCTGATAGGAGTGCACATGCGCGGCTAGCGTTTCATTATATAGGATGCTTCTTTACATCAAGTTTTTGTTGGATCTTGCGACAACCAAACTTGCTAGTTTTTTCTTGGAATATTCTGATTGACCTGTATATACATCAGCTGGTCATGTAATGTGACACATCATGTGCTTTTGTATGCTTTATATTTGGATCCTTTAGAGGGCTTTCTTCTTCGTTTTTAGCAGCAAGACGCTTGTTACCTGATGTTATATTCGTTTTTTGAGAAGTTGTAAGTGATGTCTTGGCGGACCCGCTATCCGCGCTCTTCAATATCTCCCTTAGTACGGGTAACGTCCCGTTGGACTGGAAGACGGCTAACGTCATTCCATTCCACAAGAAAGGCTCCAAGATGGAGAGAGCAAACTACAGACCGGTGAGTCTCACATCAATAGTGTGCAAACTAATGGAAACTCTAAATCAAATGCCAATTGGATACGATCCTGAACGAGGAGAATCTACGGGATCCCCGTCAACATGGATTTACTAAGGGGAGATCCTGCCAATCCAATTTGATCAGCTTCTTTGACTGGGTGACGAGGAAGCTGGATGTTGGGGAGTCCCTGGACATCGTATACCTGGACTTCAGTAAAGCATTCGATAGCGTACCACACCGCAGGTTGCTGAGCAAGATGAGTTCTATAGGATTGGGCGACACATTGACGAAATGGGTTTGGAACTGGCTTGGAGGTAGGCTTCAGAGGGTAGTGGTGAATGGCATCCCCTCCGAAATGACGGAGGTAATCAGTGGAGTGCCGCAGGGCTCGGTCCTGGGCCCGATCCTATTCAACATCTTGAAGACTTGGCAGAAGGGCTGCGAGGTAAAATAACAGTATTCGCCGACAACAGACATAAATTCAATGTCCGACAACATGATGCACGACCTACTCCTACTGGAGCGCTGGTCTAGGTCCTGGCAACTCAGCTTCTATGCCAAAAAATGCAAAGTCAGGCACCTGGGCAGCCAAAATCCATGCAAGACTTACACCCTTAATGGCGAGATCCTAACAAGAACTGAAGCAGAACGAGACTTAGGGGTGATCGTCAGTGAGAACATGAAGACTACCAATCAAGTGGAGCAAGCTTCATCCAAGGCAAGGCAAATCATAGATTGCATACGCAGGAGTTTCGTCAGCCGTAAGCCTGAAGTCATTATGCCATTGTATAGATCCATGGTGAGGCCCCACCTGGAATACTGTGTGCAATTCTGGAGGCCGCATTACCGTAAGGATGGGCTGAGACTGGAGTCGGTCCAGAGAATGGCCACCCGGATGGTCTCGGGATTCAAGGATCTCCCGTACGAGGAACGGCTAGATAAGTTGCAGCTGTACTCACTTGAGGAACGCAGAGAGAGGGATGACATGATTGAGACATTCAAGTATCTCACGGGCCGCATCGAGGTGGAAGAAGATATCTTCTTTTTCAAGGGTTCCGCGGCAACAAGGGGGCATCCGTGGAAAATCAGGGGTGGGAAACTGCACGGGGACACCAGGAAATTCTTTTTCACTGAAAGGGTGGTTGATCGCTGGAATAGTCTTCCACTTCAGGTTATTGAGGCCAGCAGCGTGCCTGATTTTAAGGCCAAATGGGATAGACACGTGGGATCTATTCACAGAGAAAGGTAGGAGAGGGTCATTGGGGTGGGCAGTCTAGATGGGCTGTGGCCCTTATCTGCCGTCTATTTCTATGTTTCTATGTAACCTTTTTAAATGATTTCTACTTTTATTTGGCAGTTTGGCCATCATTTAGTGTTTTGCGTCTTTGTTCCTCCTCTCTTAAATTTTAAGCAGTCCGTTTTTGGTTTTTTTTTTAGTCAGAGTTCAGGCGCTCTTCAGAACTTTAAGTTATGGAGACCGCATAAATGCATGGCGGCTTGTTGGCTGGTGGTATTTCACTAATGCTTTTATATATAAATTCTCCATATCCATTATGAATTCGACACTAGTGTCAATAGTTAGTTTTGATACTTTTCATTTTGAGCTATTAGATAGCCAAGTTTGCTTGTAAATGTTTAAATATGTTGGTTATTGGTGGAACTTTTTTTGCAGTTTGGTTCTGCAGTAGCCCCAATTATTTATTTATTCATTTACATAATGCTGTGTTTTTAGTTTCTTCTTGGTGTTTAAGCTTTTTTCATTTTCTTCTCTTTATAGTTAGTTGACTTTCTTTTTTGTTCGAAGTCTGGTAAGACCTATTAGAGTGGGAACATATTCTAGATATTCACATTGGTGGCGCTCAAGGTATGTTTTGCATTATTATTATTATTTTCTCAGGCTTTTCTGATTGTTTTGATTAAATCTATATCAATATTCTCTATGCTAGTCCATAATAGTCTTTTGGTGCTAATTGATGAGGTTTTTCAGTCTTTTCTATGGCAAATGAGGCTTTAATGCCTCATGCAGTTTTTAGTTATAGTTTTTATGTTGGCTTACATTCCCTTTTTAATGTGTTTTTGATGTTTGTTATTTATAAATTAAACTCTATGGGTTTCCATTTGTGTTTTCTTTATTTTAATATTGATTTTTATTGTGTGTTTTTATGGTTATAATAGTTGATTACATATTTTATTACATTACATTTGGTGACTTATTTCACTACATTATATTTGTTGATTAAATTTAATTATCAACATAGCTGCGTTGTTCACTATTTAATCATTAACCTATGTATTGATGACATATATGTCATTGGATGAATAAAGATTCCTATATTATCAGATGCATTGGAGGACACTTTCATTAGTGCACATCATTCTGATCTGGACAATTCCACTCGGCCTTTGGTACATTTGAGTTTGTGGTTTTGTTTTTTTCCCCCTGTTTTTGCCTCTGTTTAAGATATGGGCATAGCACTTACCTCCCCTTTTTAGAAAACCGCAGAAGCGGTTTTTAGCACAGGCCGGCGCCCTGAATGCACTGCCCCCGACGCTCATAGGAAATCTATGAGTGTGTCGGGAGCAGCACAGAGCATACAGTGTGCCGGCCTGTGCTAATAACTGCCTTCATGGTTTTGTAAAAAGGAGGGTTAGGTAGGTTTTTAGTATTTAAGCATGCATACATACACCACATACACATAAGTAATTATTCTAATCATATGCTCACATAACACTGGACAACAAAGCTTTTGCTTCAACGCTTTTGGTTGTATCTTACAGATTTTTGGCTGCTGATCATGAAAATCACTTAAAATGACGTATCGCGCACAGTTTTAACAAAAAAGTACATTTTTTAAATTTCTTGTTCTACTTTCAGGCTAATGCAATTAGGGGGTCTTTTACTAAGGCGCGCTAGCCGATTTAGCTTGCGCTAAATGCTAATGCGCCCATTATATTCTATGGACGTGTTAGCATTTAGCATGCGTTAAATTGGCTAGCGCACCTTAGTAAAAGACTCCCTTAATAATTAAAAACTGATGCCAAGATAAGGAAGGCAGTTTTGTTGGTCTACAGATTGCACATCTTTGAGAGATTTGAAGATCTGTTAGTTGGGCCAGAAAAAAAATCACCTAGAAAGCATTCAAGGATGCCGTTGAGCATTTTCTTGGCAGTTGCAGAGATCCAAACTATATTCAACTGGTTGACAAACTTCTTAGAGCCTACAAAATCACGAAGTGCAACATGTCACTGAAGAGGCGCTTTCTACATTCACACTTGGGACTTCTTCCGCCACAAATCTTGGTGCAGCCAGCGACAAATGTGGCAAAAGGTTTCACCGGGGCATTGCCACTATGGAAAAAAAGATATCAGGGCAACTGGAATCCATCAATGCTGGCTGACTATTGTTGGACACTGCAACGAGATGCACTAGACACCGAGTACAAATGCAAATCAGCAGGAAAACACTTTTAGCCACGGTGAACTATCGCAGCGTATGAGAAACTTTGTGCATTATAATATGTTATAGGTGACGGGTCAAAAACGCGTGAGGACAAAGGCGCGCGGATAACTGAGCGCAGGGCTTAAACGCACCGAAGAAAACCTGTATTTTAAAGGGCTCTGATGGGGGTGTGTGTGGGGGAACCCCCCACTCTACTTAATAGGGATCGCGCTGCCATGTTAGAGGGGTGTGGGAGGTGTTACCCCCCCCACATTATACTGAAAACTTAACTTTTTCCCTAAAAAACAGGGAAAAAGTTAAGTTTCCAGTATAATGAGGGGGGGTTACAACCCCCCAAGCCCCCCACAACGCCAACGCAACTCTATTAAGTAAAGTGGGGGGGGTTCCCCACCAACACCCCCCGTCGGAGCCCTTTAAAATACATTTTTTCTTCGGCGCGATGAAGTCCTGTGCTCAGTTGTCCGCGCTCGGTTGTCAGCGCGCCTTTGTCCTTGCGCGCTTTAGACTATGAACCAATTAAAGATACCCTTGTGTTTCTCAAAATTCCTACGTGATACAGTTAGTGGGAAATTATATTTGCGTTTATTTTGAAGGGGTCCATCGTAATCACCAGTTTGATTTAAGAAGGCAAAACCTTTGGAAGAATTTGTTGTCCAGTGTAATCGGTGTGTAATAAATTATCATCTGCTTTATAAGATTACCCTGATTAGTGTGTTTCCAAGTTTCCAAGTTTATTCGTTTTTAATATCCCGATCATAAAACAAATATCTGACCGGTTAACAATAAAAATTTTAATATAGATTTGAAAGAAATAGTGGGGGTGTGTATGAATAATTAGGAAGAACATATATGACACTTACAGTGTGTAGTGAACATAATCTCTAGAAAATGCTTGAATGTATAGTTTAGGACACAATTCAGTTCCATCTTGTTTAATGCATTCTGAAATGTTAATTTTATAGTTTTTGTTAATACATTTTAAAAATGTGGTATTAATACTAATACAAATATTTTGATTTCAGATGTTCTCAATGATGCTATATTTGATGAAGACCATGATGAGATGGTGATAGTGAAAGACATAGACATGTTTTCAATGTGTGAGCACCATCTCGTTCCATTTATTGGAAAGGTAACTATCATATGAGTGATAATGAAGAGGTTGCTGGAAATGAACATATCTGACTATTGCTTTTGTCGTGATGCCATTGTTCTCAGTTTCACCTAATGCATATTCCTAGGTAGCTAAATCTGCAAATGCATTAAAAATTAAATCCAAAATCAGTGACTTACAATAGAGAATGACATGGTGACAAAATTGATCACCGTTCCCGTCCCCGCAGATAACCGCGGGAAATAATCCCATGTCATTTTCTAGTGTCTATTTCAATCTCAGTCCTTCTACACCAGCATTCTTCAAAGCAAAGCTTGTGGGTCAGTGGCTGTGCTTATGTGAGCCAAGGATAATGACGCCATTGTGACATCACTGATGTGATTGGCTCTTAGGCACTGGTGGAATGAGGCATTATGACATCATAATATCTGCTCTGGATGCCAGAGACTGTCATTCTGTAGTGTCTATCTCAACTTCAATCCTTCTACACCAGCATTCTTCAAAGCAAAGCTTGTGGGTCAGTGGTTGTGGCCATTCATACTCTGATTCTTCCCTCTCTCCTTAAAGAATGACATGAAGATGGTTTCCCGCGGTTATCCGTGGGGACGGGAATGGTGATGAATTTTGTCACCGTGTCATTCTCTAACTTACAACTCTGGTTCTGGAAGGCCCCTAGAGAGGTTCTATTTTATTTATTTAATCAATTTTCTATACCGTTCTCCCAGGTGAGCTCAGAACAGCTTATAAGAATTTGTTCAGGTACTCAGTCATTTTTCCCTGTCTGTCCCAGCAGGTTCTCAATCTATCTAATGTACCAGGGGGAATTGGGTGATTGGCCCAGGGTCACAAGGAGCGGCGTGGGTTTGAACCCACAACCTTGGGGTGCTGAAGCTGCAGCTTTAACCATTGCACTACTCTAGAAATCAAAATATAGTAAAAGTGAGTTAAGTATAGGACAATCAAGCCATTGTGACATCACTGATGAGGCTGGTTCTTAGGCACCGGTGGAATGAGGCATTATGATGTCACAATACCAGCTCTGGTTATCAGAGGCTGAAACTTTTCACACTATTTATTGAATTTTCTATACCTTTCTCCCAGGGGAGCTCAGAACAGTTTACATTAATATATTCAGGTATTCAAGCATTTTTCCTGTCTGTCCCAGCAGGCTCGCAATCTTTCTAATGTACCTGGGGCAATGGGGAGAATTAAGTGACTTGCCCAGGGTCACAAGGAGCAGTGTGGGTTTGAATCCACAACCTCAGTGGTGAGGCTTTAGCTTAACTGTGCCACCCTCTCTCCCACCCTCTCAGGGTCATAATACCTAAATTAACCCAGTGAATAGAGTAATTGTATGCAAACATTTCATGAATATTTGTGTGCGTTCTGAGAACCAGACTGGTTTGAAAACCATAGGGAAGAATCGAGAACTCTAGATCTATATGCAGGGGTAGAAACAACTATTGACTTTTCATTGAATTGTTTTATACCTCAGAACAGCAAACTAAACAGAACTATCAATTTTCCAGTCAGATGTTGACTCAAAGCCTGTGAGTAGTGCACAGTAATGACATGGTTTAATTGGCAGTTCAACAATGAAGGTTGCTAAGTAGACTTATGTTTGTTGTATTAAATTATGTACTTAAAAGTTTTCAGTAATGTTCAAAAAATCTAATTTACTTTTGGCAAATTTCTTCCAACCATAGATTACAGAAACAGAGGGCTAAGGGCTAGATTCACTAAGCAAACCGATCAGTTTGTGACCCGATTTTTCTCCGGCCCAATTCACGAACCTCTGTCCAGATAATCTCTGATCCGATCCGCGAATGCAAATGAGGGGAAACGGCATGCAAAGCAGGCAGGCAGCGATTCACAAAACAAATCTGGGACACCGACTGGGCTTTCCGATCAACAAAAGACTTCCTGCTGATCAGCTTCCTCCGATCAACTTACGACTGTCCTGCCGGCCCTGCAGCCCTGAAATAAACTTTTTCTCTCTGCCGTAACCTGCTCTCTGCCTCCCCGACTCTCTCTACTGGCTCTCTGCCTCCCCGACTCCGGGCTCTCCTGCTCTCTGCCGCGACCCAAGGTGAAATTGCACTGGAAACTGGGGTGGGACAGGGAGGTAGGCATCTGATACACTTGACAATTCCAGTAGCTTGTAAAATTTCCCCCAGAAGTCCAGGCTTCCTCATAGCTGGGATCCATCAAGGTATGTTGCTGTCTTGCTGGGCACAGAACAGCTGCTGGAAACCTCAGTGATGCAACTCCCGTCCTGTATCTGGCACCGATCAGACCCTCCTCTTGCTGCCCCGACTCACCGCCCTGCTCTCACCCCGAATCGCTCCTGCTACCCCGAATCGCCTCCTCTCACCGCCCCAACTCTCCTGCCCTTCCCCGTACTACAAGCCCGTGGTTTTAACCCGCGGGTTTATAGCAGGTTAAAACCACGGGCTCGCGAAGAAAAAGTTTTTAAACAGGGCTAGATTCAAGTAAAAACAAAAGTAAAATAAAAAAAAAAGCCACTGTTCTTAAGCATCTACAGATGGTCTGTGCATGCATCGGGATCGCTACTGAGCGATCTGGGTGGTCGGTTAGTGGCGTGATTCTGATCGCCCTCATTTGCATGAGGGCGACTCGTGAATCAGCCCCCCCCCGGACACGGATCAGATCAGATCTGTGCCCTTAGTAAATCTAGCCCTAATTGCCATGAGACCCATAAATTAGGATGTGCAGCATTTAGCGCATGCTAATTCCATTAGCTCATGCTAAGCTTTAGGATAAGGGTCCCTTTAATGAAGTTTTGAAGTCTTTCAAATAAGACATGAATTATTTTTCTGGTGTTTTAAGATTACAACTGTGTGCGAGCATATTTACAAGCACAGAATGAATAAGATATGGATGAAGTGCTTTTTCCCCCCAGTTTCTTCCAGTTCCTTTCACTGCCATCTGAGACTGAAAGTGTCGAAACCCCTCAAAAAGTAACCTATACATTTTTTTTTTCTGCAATTTGCCTTTGGAAAAATTAGATTCCAATTTAGTTCCCTAGCACCCCCCCCCCCAATTCGCCCTTAATTTGTGTAATCTAATAGCTTTGACATGTTGCATTTGAAAACCTTGTATGAAGCAGGGAAAGCCCCTGGGGGCAGCATTGTGATATTTAAGCCAAAAACTCCCTGGACAGCAGTTCTGCTTAATCACATTATAGTATTGCCCTGAGAAGAGAGACCCAGAGGGAGAGTTGCGCTTTTCATCTTGTGTCTCTGATTTTGTGCAAAAAAAAAAAAATTATGACATGTTCATATTTTAGTATCTTCAGTTCCAAATTGAACAAATTTGTGTTAGTTGCTCCATAATACAACTCCTTAGGTCCTTTTACTAATTTCCTAATGTGTGCTTACCACAGTTTAAAAGGGCTTAAAGTGGGGCACGCTGAGGCACCCTTTAGTAAAATTCCATGCACTACCCATGTGATGATAATTTTTATATTTTGCCTGAGGGGCATGTCCATGCTAATCAGTTAGCACAGCCACATTGCCATGTGCTAACTGATTAGTGCATGAACTCTTACCACCAACAAAATGAGTAATAAGGATTGGACAATTTCCTGGAGGAAATATCCATAGTCTGTTACTGAGAGAGACATGGGGGAAGCCACTGCTTGCCCTGGATCAGTAGCATGGAATGTTGTTACTCCTTGGGTTTTGGCCAGGTACTAGGGACCTGGATTGGCCACCGTGAGAACGGGCTACTGGGCTTGATGGACCATTGGTCTTACCCAGTAAAGCTATTCGTATGTTCTTATGATCCACACAGTAAAAGCAACGTTAGTGCATGGCCATTAATGCCCAAACCAGAAAATCAACTATTTTCTGGTCACAGCAAAAAGTAGCCTTAGCGAGCGGGGAAAGACTTGCTTAAGGAAGTACTAATGCCAAAAGGCCCCTTTGTGCTTAAGGCTGCATTTCAACACAGTTGGGGAGGTGGCTGCATGTGTCTTTCAGATCCAAGGAGTGAGAACTGAGGCATCAAGGCATGTCTGACATCATCAGTCACTTAAAGGATATTTGGCAGGTGGTAGTTAGGACAGAAGTGTATAAAGTCTACTACCGTATTTTCACGCATATAACGCGTGCGTTATACAACTTTTTTTTTCAATCTGATCCGGCATCCCCCCTGCGAACCGGCATCCTCCCTCCCCCCCGCTCGCGTCACCCCCCCTCCCCCCCGCGATCCTACATCCCCCCCCAGCACCGCAAAACATCTCTTACCCGATTGGGCACCGGCACCAGCACCAGCACCAATGCACAGGATGTGCCAGTGCCTGAAGATCCTCCCTCGTTGGGTTGGGCTGGGCTGGGTTGTGCGGTGCGAGAGAGATCCTCCTTCTTCCTGCACCGTGCTGGACTAGGCTTTGAACATTTGCGCATGCTCAAAGCCTTCTGGTCTCGCTCTCTCCGAGATTATCTCGGAGAGAGCGAGACCAGAAGGCTCTGAGCATGCGCAAATGCTCAAAGCCTAGTCCAGCCCGGTGCAGGAAGAAGGATGATTTCTCTCGCACCGCACCACCCAGCCCAGCCCAGCCCAGCCCAACCCAACGAGGGAGGATCTTCGGGCACTGGCACTGGCACATCCTGTGCATTGGTGCTGGTGCTGGTGCCGGTGCCCAATCGGGTAAGAGATGTTTTGTGGTGCTGGGGGGGATGTAGGATCGCGGGGGAAGGGGGGTGACGCAAGCGGGGGGGGGAGGATGCCAGTTTGTAGGGGGAATACCGGATTCGAATGAAAAAAAAATGCTCTCTCGGGTAAGCGAGCGGGGGGGAGGATGCCGGTTCGGAGTAGGCAGGAGGAGGTTTTAGCATGCGCGGTATACGCGTGTGCGCGCTATATTAAATTTTTTAAACATAAATTTGTGTTCCCCGCGCGCTATACCCGTGTGCTTGTTTTACACGGGTGCGCGGTATATGGGTGAAAATACATAAGAACATAAGAAGCGCCATCTCCGGATCAGACCTTCGGTCCATCAAGTCCGGCGATCCGCACACGCGGAGGCCCTGCCAGGTATACACCTGGTTTATTTTATAGCCAACCATACTTTATATGCCTCTCTCAAGGAGATATGCATCTAGTTTGCTTTTGAAGCCTAGGACTGTCGATTCTGCAATAATCTCCCCTGGGAGAGTATTCCAGATGCCAACCACTCTCTGTGTGAAGCAGAACTTTCTGACATTAGTCCTGAACTTGTCCCCCCTTAGCTTCATTTCATGTCCTCTTGTCCGTGTCAAATTGGACAATGTAAATAATCTTCTCTGCTCTATTTTGTCGATTCCTTTCAGTATTTTGAAGGTCTCGATCATATCCCCACGCAGTCTCCTTTTCTCAAGAGAGAACAATCCCAGTGTTTTAAGTTGATCCTCATATACCAGTTTCTCCATACCCTTCACTAGTTTGGTTGCTCGTCTCTGCATCCTCTCCAGCAGTTTTATATCCTTCTTTAGGTAGGGAGACCAATGTTGGACGCAGTATTCCAAGTGGGGTCTGACCATTGCCCTATAAAGCGGCATTATAACTTTCTCCGATCTACTCGAGATTCCTTTCTTTATCATGCCCAACATTCTATTTGCCTTCTTTGCCGCTGCCGTGCATTGTGCTGACGGCTTCAGGGTCCTATCTATCAGTACACCCAGATCCCTTTCTTGTACACTTTTTCCCAGACTTGCACCTGACATTCTGTACTCATATTCCTTATTCTTACTGCCTAAATGCATTACCTTGCATTTCTCCACGTTGAACTTCATCTGCCATTTCTCCGCCCATTTTTCTAACCGACACAAATCGCTCTGGAGTTCCTCACTATCCTCCTGCGATCTGATTGCCCGGCAGAGTTTTGTGTCATCTGCAAACTTGATGATCTCACTGGATGTTCCGTTTTCCAAGTCATTGATATAAATATTAAAAAGGATCGGTCCAAGTACTGAGCCCTGGGGTACACCACTAGTCACTATCTCCCAGTCGGAGAACTTCCCATTAATGCCCACTCTCTGCTTCCTGTTATCCAGCCATTTGCCTATCCATCTTTGTATATCTCCCTCTATGCCATGGCTTTGTAGTTTCCTGAGAAGTCTTTCGTGTGGAACTTTGTCGAACGCTTTCTGGAAGTCCAAGTATATTATGTCCACCGGCTTTCCACTATCAATTTGCTCGTTCACGGTCTCAAAGAATTGGAGTAAATTTGTCAAACACGATTTCCCTTTCCTGAATCCATGTTGACTGGGTTTCATCAAGTCGTGTGTGTCCAAGTGCTGAACTATGCTATCCTTGATCAGTGATTCAATCATCTTGCCTGGGACAGACGTAAGACTCACAGGTCTATAATTGCCCGGTTCTCCTCTCGATCCTTTTTTGAAAATTGGCGTGACGTTCGCTTTCTTCCAGTCGTCTGGTATCTGACCAGTTCTGATTGACAGGTTTGCAAGTTTTTGCAATAACTCTCCGATTTCAACCTTCAATTCCTTCAAGACTCTTGGGTGAATTTCATCCGGTCCAGGGGATTTGTCACTTTTAAGTTTGTCGATCTGGTAGTATATCTGATCTAAGTTCACTTCAACTGTGGTGAGGCTGTCCTCTATTTCTCCTGTAAACAGTTTCTCCACTTCAGGTATTGTTGAGGTGTCCTCCTTCGTAAAGACGGACGCAAAGAAGGAATTTAGTTTGTCTGCGATCTGTTTATCTTCCTTGATGTACCCTTTTCTTCCCTTGTCGTCCAGGGGTCCCACTGCCTCTTTTGCAGGTTTTTTCCCCTTCACGTATCTAAAGAAGGGCTTGAAGTTTTTGGCCTCCCGGGCTATTTTTTCCTCATAGTCCTGTTTTGCATCCCTCACCGCCTTGTGACATTTCTTCTGTTCATCTTTATGTTTGTTCCAGGCTTCGGTTGTCTTTGTGCATTTCCATTTTTTGAAAGAGTCCTTCTTTTCTTTTATGGCTTCCTTCACCTGTATGGTAAGCCATGCCGGTTTTCCTTTGCCTTTAGTTCTCCGATCTTTAGAAATCCTCGGAATGTAGAGATCTTGCGCTTCTGCAATAGTATTTTTCAATAGGCACCATGCCTGATCTACTGTTTCAAGTTTGTCCACCATCTTCTCGAGTCGTTTTGTTACCACAGCTTTGTAATTTTTCTTAGCAGACTGTTGACAAATTTCATGATATGGATTAAAAAAGAAAGCTAATAGATACCAAACTGGCGCAAATGTCAATGAATAATTTTCAGTCGTCGTCTTCAGCCTTTATTAAGGACAGTTTGCTGATCCATAAGCAACTGGAATTTCTAGACAATCGTATATAATTTATTTGATTTATTTAATCTATAACATTACATATTCTGAATTTTCCTATTTGTCATCTTTTGTCTCCTGAGATATTGTTGTGTAAATATTTAAGGGAAACATTGCAGTTTGATAAAGTGGAGGAAATTGTTGTTTGTGAACGTCATTATGTTTTTATACCTCAATCTGGGGCAGTCTGTGATGGTGTGGAGAAGGAAGCCAACTTAGAATCCTTAAATTTGACTAATTTCCTGGAATTCTCTCAGGAGGAAATTGCCTCAAGGGCTACCCTTCTGGTTACCTTGCTGACTGATCAGGAAAAAATTAATATACTGAAGATGTATTTGAGGAGGAAAGATGCTTAGTTTTGTGGTCATCCAGTACGGACCTTTCTGGATGTGGCTAGAACCACACAGCTGTGTCTTGAAAGAGTTTCTGAAATTGAAAGACAGGCGTTAGGTGTTTTCTTTCTACAGTTCCCCTGTAAATATTTTCTTTATTTCTTTATAATTTTCAAAAAAAGCTTACAAGAAAACAAACTTCTTGTTCAGAAATACAGGAAAATATTTTTAATATGCATCTCATAAAATATAAGGTATAACTGAAAAATCCTTCCTTAGACCCCAAGTAAAAAGGGGGGTGTTGGCTCAAAAGTAAGAGAAGTACATTTATTTAAAAAAACATTAAAGGTCACAAGGAAAGGCAATAATGCCAGTTTACTATCTACCTAAACACTGCGTCCAACTTCAGGCTATCTTTTTCATCTCCAAAAAGGTCTTCAATTGATCAAGAAGAAAAAAGACATATTTAACTTGTGCATACTTTATAACACACTTGCAAGGGTAAGCTAATAGGAAAGTGGCCCCTAAAGAAATTACATCTTGTCTCAAAGACAAGAACTGTTTCCTCCTTTCCTGAGTCATCTTAGTGACATCTAAGTATGCCAATATTCGTTTACCATAAAATAAAGTTTTTGAAAACTTTAATGTATTGTTTCATAAATGAGTCCAAATCCTGTTGGAAAACAAAAGATATCAATAATGTTATTCTTATGGCTGATTCCGTAATAGATTCCTCAAGAATTGCAGAAATATTTTTAGAGTCAATCTGTGAAGACTGAACATTTTTTTTCTTCTTCCATATTCCCCTGGATTTTTTTTGTGGATAGTGGAAGATAATAAATTTTATTTAATGGAGGTATAAATTCTGCGGAATAACTCAAGATTTCCACCAAATACTTTTTGAACATGTCATATGGAGAAATTCCAGAGGATTTAGGAAAATTCAATACTCATACATTAAATCGATGATTAAAATTCTCGATATTTTCTATTTTACGGGGAAGTAAAGTACTGTCTTTTATTACCACTGCTCTATGAGCCTGGAGAGATTGCACCTCATCTTGTATTTTCATAATATAATTTTTAGTTTCAAAATTAATCTGTTCAAAAACTTTAGATATGGTATCCATTTTTGCCGCTAAGGCCTTTACCTCTTCGTTCGTGTTCGCTGTTGCTGATTCCAATTTTTGGAGCGTCTTCAAGATAGCTTTCAAAGTATCCTCACCAGCGGGAGAAAATTCCCCCGAGCTGACTCGCATTGGCAGAAGCTCATCTGCCGAGGAACCTCCCTCTGCGAAAGCATCAAGGGCAACTTCGGCACCGTTGCCTTCTACTTCCAGGGCAGCCGCGTCGAAACACCAGTTGCGGGCGAAAGCGAGGTCTCATGCCCCAACGAGGTCTGCTCTCCCTCATAGCGGGGCTCAGATTGCCCGAATGTGTGCAAACTGTTGGCAGGTAATGCTCCATCATTTGCTGCATTGGGGGTAAGTGAAGGCGTTGAGGAGGTAGGTACCCTCACACTTCCCTTCCTTTTGGTATGCAGCATTTTTAGTAAGCAAATAAGAAAAAGTAGCGTCGAGAGTGATCTTAAACACCACCACAGAAGCACCGCCATCTTGGCCATTCCCCACCAAGATCTCTATACAATATATTTACTTTGATCCTACCCATCTTGAGAGATTTCTAAGAAGATTCTGTTGAGGGGTAAATGAATGGATATATAGTATTTAGAAAGTGTTGAGATAGGATGTGGGATTCTGATTGCTAGAATTTTATTTCATTTAGTAGAGGGGTCTCCAAAAGTCCCTCCTTGAGGGCTGAATCCAGTCGGGTTTTTAGGATTTCCCCAATGAATATGCATGAGATCTATGTGCATGCACTGCTTTCAATGCATATTCATTGGGGAAATCCTGAAAACCCGACTGGATTCGGCCCTCGAGGGACTTTGGAGATCCCTGATTTAGAATATTCTTTCAGCTGCTTCTTGTTAATATGGACTATTTCTTTGGAATATGTATAATATAATATATAAAATGCAAATTTTAAAAAATCCAGCCAATATGAGATTATTTGAAACAGATACAAACAGGATTACATAACACTGTACTACCACTAGAGGGAGTTACATTATAGCAAAAATACTTTTATTCAAATTGTTATAAATCTTATTGCATTGTTAGTGCCTATAAAAACTTTTAAACTGTTTAAACAGTATATAACAACTGAAATATTTTATCTAATTGAAATTTTTTTTAAAAAAATGTATGAACCTCTGGCTATATTCCACCTTCAGTATCTTTTATGTTGGAAAAATATTTGGACAGACTTGGGTATTATGGTTCAATCCCAGGAATATTGTTCTTGGATGTGGCTTTTCAGCACACTGCCAAATTTTGCAGGATAGAAGGCCATTTGTAGTCATGGGAGTCCTTTTACTAAGCTGAGGTAATAGCCCCTTTTAACACGGGTTTTTCCTGCTTTCTAAGGCCATTTTTATCACAGCCAGAAAATGTTCCAATTCCTATTTTTTTTTTCATTAGTGTGCAGTCATCAAAAATTACTGTGGGAGTATTTAGACACCTACTTTGCAAGTGGTAAGAGCTCATGGTAATTCCTTGTTATCTTTAGTGTGCAGTAATTAGCGTCTGTGTATGAAAGTCTAGTGAGTTTTCTTAGCTCCTGAGAAACCCTTAAGTGCATTTCATTCAGGGCTGCACTGACTTTGCTGGTTTCTTAAGCATGTGGAAAGCAAAAAAACCGTAAAAGGATCTGTGAGCAAAAGTAGTTAAACTTTTTTATAAATCGGGAGACGGATATAAAAAGATATCCAAAGATTTAAAAATGCCAATCAATACTGTTCAAACTCTGGTCAAGATGTGGAAAATTATGGGTTCTGCTAATATCCAGCCACAGTCATGTAAACCAAGATAGATTTCAGATAAAACTGTCGGGGAAACTTTGTAGGGATGAATCCCCTCCCCCCCAAAAAACAAGCCACCCCAAAAACCCCAAATGGAAGCAACTGAAATACAGGCTTCACTGAAATAGTAGTGCAGTTGTTTCAGCATGCACAATAAGAAGATACTTGAACAAAAATGGGCTGCATGGTAGAGTTGCCAGAAAAAAAAACTTTGATGCACCAATGCCACAAACAGACCAACTTACAATAAGCCAAACAGCATCTAGAGAAGCCTCAATTTCTGACACAAAATTTTGGAGTGATGAGACCAAAATTGAACTTTATGTTCACAACCATAAACGCTATATTTGGAGAGGAGTCGACAAGTCCTATGAAAAGCACATCATCCCTATTGTGAAGCATGGAGGTGGATCTCTGCAGGGAATTTTAGTCAAAATTTTTAACTTAATTTTATTTTTAAGACATTTTTTACATATTTTTCATGACAACTCTTGATTAGTAAAGATTGAAATGATTAGACATACCATCAATAAAACAAAAGAAAATATCCTATTAGGAAATACACATTGCTCTCAAGTCTACAAATAAGAAGAAAAAAAAAGAAAGACACATGTAGACAGGCTATACATGTAATTACAGAGTAGATGTAGAAGGTTTAACTTAATTTGGATGAAAAGCAATGACTGGCCTAGAGTCCAAAAATGAGCTAAGATGTTGTGGTTCAAAAAATACACACTTAAGTTTGTATACTGCATCATCTCCATAAAGATAGAGCTTGGCATGGTTTACAGGTAAATTCAATAAATGAGGGAAGGACATAATAAGAAATTAGAGGATATGAAGAGGATAGCTAGCTTTACATTTTAAATAGATAGCTTTACGTTTTGGAGAAAAGCCAGGTTTTCAGATGCTTTTGGAATAATTTCTGCACAAATACAAAGAAGGAGCAGAGCAGTCCAGGTCTCCAAAACCAAAGGGAATTTATTAACAATCAGATAATAACAGTATCATGACTCAACTTGACACCGGCCATATTTCGGCTAAAAAGCCTGCCTCAGGAATCCTAGAGTTTTTGATAAAATTGTTCATAAAAATTAAAATATGCTCATATAATATATAAATTATTACATGCTAGAATGCATTAAAAATATAAAAGCAACAATAATAACAGATGCCACACATTAAAAAAAATAAAAACACCTCACTAATGAATCAACTCACATTTGATGTAAAATTACATGTTTACAAGGAAAACTAAGCCAAAACAAACCCCCCTAATTGCAGAACCCTAGAATGCAATTTTAGGGAAGCCTGACATAGTCGCTGGGTTTGTCTAGCTATATCAGGAAAAACTCCAATTTGTGATTCAAAAACTAATCTTGCCGATTGTTGAAAAAAACATTTTTTTAATATCCCGTCTCTATCAGGCTGTAGAACAAAATCTACTATCAATGTTGCAGTTTGTATCCCTAAATTTTAATTGTTTGAGTTAAGTTCAAAATATCAAAAGGTAATTCTGATCCTTCTGTAATTGGTTGTTCAGTAGTTATTCTCTTTAATCAATACAATTGTTCCTCCTTAAGTTTCAAAATGTCAGATTTGTTCGCTGACTCAGTAACTTCAAAAGTTTGTAATTTTATTTTCAATCTTTTAATTTACCTGAGGAAGACTGTATGAGTCATCACAGTAGATAATTTCTGAGAAAAAAAGACTCCAAACCCAGCAGAGCATCCCAAATTGAATCCAATATAATATGTGCAGGTTTAGCAGGCAGTAAGGTCTTATTCAGCTGAGTCAAAAGATCACCTTGGATAATCTCAACCTGCAAGTTGCGCTGAATGACCTGTGCTGCTCCCGATGCTCATAGAAACTCTATAATGTAAACTTCAGCACTAATATAATAAAGTATCTTAGAATGAAGAAACTAAACAATGTCCAATTCAGTTGAGAGAAATTATCTCGCAGCGTTACCAACCTTCATTCACACTTAAGATATATTATTTTTCATTTATTTTTCACTGTTCCTCAGCGGGCCACCATGCACTCAAACATTCTCATAGGGCATGGCTTTACGCTCCCACTCCTCATTGGAACCATGAGTATTTTTTCTTATTATACTTCTTGCGCTTTAATTATAAATAAGTTATAAATACTAAAAGTACTTAGCTTTTAGCAAGACACTGTGCAGGGGAGTTTGTATAAATACACCGACATGTTTCGCCTGTGCAAATTGATGGGCTTTATCAAGGTTCCCACTCCCTGTAAAATATAAAACCAGAAAGCTAAGTTTCCATAATCCACCGTCCCAACTACTGTCAACAATATCGCTAAGTATAATTTCTACAAACCGTAATTTCATTTTCCCCCTTTCTTACCTCTCACAAACTTTCAACCACCATAGCGTCCAAACGAAATGGCAGGCCGACGCTAAATCACGTGTTTTATAGACTCCCTCCCCCAACGTCAACCGCCCAACCATATTGTGGGCCGTGACGTCAGGGGCCGGAGTACACACCAAACTGTAATAATTGAAACTTAAATACACTGAATACGTGGACAATGTAGAAGACAAATCCAAGGCCAACAGATCTTATATTGGTGGTTGAAAGTTTGTGAGAGGTAAGAAAGGGGGAAAATGAAATTACGGTTTGTAGAAATTATACTTAGCGATATTGTTGACAGTAGTTGGGACGGTGGATTATGGAAACTTAGCTTTCTGGTTTTATATTTTACAGGGAGTGGGAACCTTGATAAAGCCCATCAATTTGCACAGGCGAAACATGTCGGTGTATTTATACAAACTCCCCTGCACAGTGTCTTGCTAAAAGCTAAGTACTTTTAGTATTTATAACTTATTTATAATTAAAGCGCAAGAAGTATAATAAGAAAAAATACTCATGGTTCCAATGAGGAGTGGGAGCGTAAAGCCATGCCCTATGAGAATGTTTGAGTGCATGGTGGCCCGCTGAGGAACAGTGAAAAATAAATGAAAAATAATATATCTTAAGTGTGAATGAAGGTTGGTAACGCTGCGAGAATTTCTCTCAGCTGAATTGGACATAGAAACTCTATAAGCATTGAGAGCATCGTGGGTCATTCAGCATGGCTCCCCGCACCACAAACTGCTAGCGCAGTTTCGTAGAAGAGGGGGTAACTGCAACATCTTGTGTTGCAACTCTCAGCAGTTGATTGCTCTGGTCTGCCCTGCAACCAGAGTCTGAAAACGTTTATCAGGAAATGATCCAGACAAAACCAAAAGCATAGCCACTGGCATCATCAGAGTTCTTCACATGTTGGGGCAAAATTGATCCATAGGTCCCACCAATACAGGAACAGAAGCTGCAGGGTAAGCTTTGTTTCCCCCTTCGTTTAATAAAAATAATTTGTTAATAAAAATTTAATAATTCGTTTAATAAATAAAAATTCGTTAATAAAAATAATTATAGCCACTTAAGATATAAAGGTTGAGGAGGGAACGGAGCAACTTGCGATGCTTCCTTCAATCTGCCATCTTGCCCCATGCCTCCTGGGAATTTTGTCAAAATAATTTATGGCAGGATGAATGCAGCATCTTATCAGAAAATATTAATAATAATAATAACTTTATTTTTTCTATACTGCCACAATCTTACGACTTCTAGGCGGTTTACACTGAAGCGAGCTGGACAATTGGTGAATTACAGAGTACAAATAGCGAAAATATCACTGAACAGTCAGCGATATTTTCGCTATTTGTACTCTATTGGAGAAGAATTTGCATTCATCAGCCAGGAATCTGCACATGGAACACACTTGGACTTTCCAACATAATTATCCGAATCCTAAGGCCTAAGTTGACCTTTCAGTGGCTGCAGCAGAAAAAAGTGAAGGTTCTGGAGTGGCCATGAGTCTTCTGACCTCAACATCATTGAGTCACTTTGGGGAGAACCCAAAGAACTTACAGGATCTGGAGGCCTTTTGCCAAGAAGATTGGGCGGTTTTACCACATAAGAAAATAAAGGGTCTCATTCCCAACTATCAGAAAAACAACCCTGCACACTGTCATTGATGCAAAAGTGGGCAATACATGATATTAAGAACTAAGAGTATGCAAACTCTTAAACAGGGCAACAAAACGAATCCAAGAAGGAAACCAAAGTTCAACTGTCTGCAGTGTAAAACAATCCAGAACAAACAAAACAAGAAACTGCAGACCTTGTACACGATGCAGGCAGGCTTTATTATGACAAATAAATCTTTGATTAAAAACCTTTTACCAGGTAAGGGAGCCTGCCTGCATCGTGTACAAGGTCTGCAGTTTCTTGTTAACTCTTAAACAGGACCATTTTATTTTCTATATTGTTTTGGTTTGTTTAATGATTGTTCTAATCTGAATCTGTGATGCATAATGGTTGAATCTGAAACACAAAAAATAAGAGATGTGGTTTGCAGGATCACTCATATTTTCCACAAATGGTGCACATCTTAGACATATTCAGCCGGGTGTGTATTCAAACTTATGAGCACAATTGTAGCTAATGCATTTTCTGGTTTGTTTTTGTTTTTTTTCTGTCTCTGTAGGTACATATAGGTTATCTGCCTAACAAACAAGTTCTTGGTCTCAGTAAGCTTGCAAGGTAAGTTAAATTGTTGAATATCTCTGGTTACACCTTCCAAAGGGAATCTTGTTTAGTGAAAGTGCTTCATGTCTGTGTCAATACTCCTATATTGTGCTGGAACACTTCCTGTCACTACTGTATTTTCTCGCATATAACGCGCGCGTTATACGTTTACATATCGCGCATACCCTTGCACGCTATACGCATGAGCGCGTTGTACAAAATTTTTTTAACATAGTTCCCCCCCCCCCGATGTCCGATTCACCCCACCCCCGCAGGACACGATCGGGGCAAGAGGGAGCTCAAGCCCTCTTGCCCCCCCGACTCCCCGACACGATCGGGGCAAAAGGGAGCCCAAGCCCTCTTGCCCCGCCGACTCCTCAACTCCCCGACAATATTGGGCCAGGAGGAAGCCCAAGTCCTCCTGGCCCTGGCGACCCCCCCCCCCGCTAGTTGTTCGGGCCAGGAGGGAGCCCAAGTCCTCCTGGCCCTGGCGAACCCCCCCCCCGCTAGTTGTTCGGACCAGGAGGGAGCCCAAACCCTCCTGGCCACGGCGACCCCCTACCCCCACCCCGCACTACATTACGGGCAGGAGGGATCCCAGGCCCTCCTGCCCTCGACGCAAACCCCTCTCCCCCCAACGACCGCCCCCCAGCCAACCCGCGACCCCCCTGGCTGACCCCCATGACACCCCCACCCCCCTTCCCCGTACTTTAGTGTAGTTGGCCGGACAGACGGGAGCCAAACTCGCCTGTCCGGCAGGCAGCCAACGACAGAATGAGGCCGGATTGGCCCATCCATCCCAAAGCTCCGCCTAATGGTGGGGCCTAAGGCGCCTGGGCCAATCAGAATAGGCCCGGGAGCCTTAGGTCCCACCTGGGGGCGGGGCCTGAGGCACATGGGCCCAACCCGACCATGTGCCCAAGGCCCCGCCCCCAGGAGGGACCTAAGGCTCCCGGGCCTATTCTGATTGGCCCAGGTGCTTTAGGCCCCACCAGTAGGCAGAGCTTTGGGACGGATGGGCCAATCCGGCTTCATTCCGTTGTTGGCTGCCTGCCGGACAGGCGAGTTTGGCTCCCGTCTGTCCGGCCAACTACACTAAGGTACGGGGAAGGGGGGTGGGGGTGTCGTGGGGGTCGGCCGGGGGGGGTCGCGGGTTGGCTGGGGGGGCGGTCGGAGGTTCTTGGGGGGGCGGTCGTTGGGGGGAGGGGGGTTTGCGTCGAGCGCAGGAGGGCCTGGGATCCCTCCTGCCTGTAATGTAGTGCGGGGTGGGGGTAGGGGGTCGCCGTGGCCAGGAGGGTTTGGGCTCCCTCCTGGCCCGAACAACTAGCGGGAGGGGGGGGTCGCCAGGGCCAGGAGGATTTGGGCTCCCTCCTGGCCCGAACAACTAGCGGGGGGGGGGGGGGTCGCCAGGGCCAGGAGGACTTGGGCTCCCTCCTGGCCCGATATTGTCGGGGAGTTGGGGAGTCGGCGGGGCAAGAGGGCTTGGGCTCCCTTTTGCCCCGATCGTGTCGGGGAGTCGGGGGGTCAAGAGGGCTTGAGCTCCCTTTTGCCCCGATCGTGTCGGGGGTGCCGCGGTTGGCTGGGGCAAGAGGGCTTGAGCTCCCTCTTGCCCCGATCGTTTCCTGCGGGGGGGGGGGTGAATCGGACGTCGGGTGGCATCAGGCTTTCAGGGTGGGGACAGGACTTCAAGGTGAAGAGGAGAGTCGGGGCGGGCGAAAGGAGAGTCGGGCGGCGACGGGAGAGTCGGGGCAGCATGCGCGGTATACGGGTGTGCGCGGTATACAAATTTTTTATTACATATATGTCTGTTTTCCGCACGCTATACCCGTGAGCGCGTTTTACACGGATGCGCGTTATCTACGTGAAAATACGGTAGTTTTTCTGTTTTTAGTTTTACTTGACAGAAAACAGTACTATACCTCACCCAGTCTTTAAAACAGTAGATAGGATAAGACTGGAAGGCAGACAAACAAAGATTGTCAAAGCATTGATATACAATCTGCCTGTAAAGCAGAGCCTGACAATCAATTGAATCACCCAAGGCTTCTAAATGTTAACTTTTTAATTTTTCCCTTTTATTAAGTTATGCTAAAAAGGGATCTGCACTATGGCTAGCGCATAGGTTTTCTGTGCACCGAGGCCACTTTAGTGCGACTGTAAAATGGCCACATTTTTCCACGTGTGCAGCATTAGACACGTTACTTAATTCTCCCATTGCCCCAGGTCCATTAGATCGATTGTGAGCCCACTGGGACAGATGGAGAAAAATGCTTGAGTGCCTGAATAAAATTCATGTAAATAGTCCAGAGCTCTCCTGGGAGAACGGTATAGAAAACTGAATTAATAAATAAATGGTCATGGAATAATTTTTCCATTAGCGCACGGCCCCTTAACGACACCTAGGCCTTGATTCTCTAAACGGCACAAATGTCGGCGGCTGCCTAAAAAGTGACCGCCAATCATGTGTCGCATGCTACGGCGCTGTTTAGAGAATCATGCCTCCAGGAAAGATAGGCAGCGGGAATGTAGGCCAGGGTTTTCAAGGTCGACATTTCCGGCGCCTATCTTTTCTGTGCATTGTGCCTACATAGGCGCTTTATGGTGCCTAGCGCCACTGCCGATAGGCTTCCTTTCTCCTCCAAAACAGGAAGTTACATAATTCCTGTTTCGGAGGAGAAGGCAAGCCTGCACATGCGATTTAGAGCCCCACAGCCTGGGTTCAGTGAGAGGGCAGTAAGGGAAGCTGACCTTACCAGGCAGGGAGGAGGGGGGAATGCTGATGCATCAAATGGTGGGGGGATGGGGAGAGAAATGCTGATGCAGTCGGGGGAATGCTGATGCACCCAATGGGGGGAGGGGAGAGAGAAATGCTTATGCACCCAATGGGGGCAGGGTGGAGAGAGAAAAGCTGATACACCCAATTGGGGGGGGGGGTGTTGAAATGCTGATGCACCCACTTGGGGAGAACGAAGGAAGGAGGGAGAAGGAAGACCTGCAAAAGGAGAGGTGCTGGTAGGCACTTCAAATTTTAATGTTAATTACTGTTTCAAACAGCTTTTCCGAATTAACTAAGTTTAGGCCCCGTTATAGAATTTCCCGCCTATTGTCTAGGTCAGTGTTCCTCAAACTTTCTCGAGCCAGGGCACACTAAAGGTAGTGGCTGTGGCTCGAAGCACCTGGAAGTGCGCAGATATTGTCGTGATGACATCATGCGCATGCGTAACATCATCATGTTGATGTCCACATGATGTCCAGGTGGGCCCCGAGACACCAGTGGGGGGTGCCAGAAGGGAAGAAGGCCGGAGAGAAGGATAGGTTCTGGCGCCCACTGATTGCCTACAGGACGTGCCTCTTGCCACAAGAGGCACCTCCTGTAGGCAGTCAGCTGGCACCAGCACCGCTCCTCCTCCCAAGTGTACCATGGCACACCTGAAATCTCAGGAGGCACACTAATGTGCCCAGTTTGAGATACACTGGTCTAGCTGGTAAGGGCTTCTGTGCTAATCGATTAACATAGCTGCACCCACTCTCCCCCCCTCTCCCCCCACAACACGTCCTCAGCACTAAAAAATAAATTTAATATTTTAATGAGTGGGTAGCATGGGCATATGCAGAAACTACCATGGAATGCTTGAGCACGCCTTGTGGTAGTGAAAGGTCACTTGGACACACAAAGTCAGAGGCGTGAACAAAGTACAAGAGATTTATTTATGGCATGCCGGACTCTAGTGCAGTGAACAGCCTGCTTACCAGAGTTAGAATAAGGAAATGCACAGACTTTTATGCCCTTTTCACTAAACATATGCAAACTAATACATGCAAAAAGTACAACTTCTCATTTGTTACTTCTATAACTTTTCTACAATTATTATTGGTCCTAAGCCAGCATTTACAATTGGTTCAGGGATACAACTTATAGTCCTATAGGGAACTAGCTCATTTCTCTGCTTATCTAAGTCTTACAAGTTCTAAATGTTACATGTACAGGAGGGTAGGGTAAATCATGGCTCAAACTCTTATCTATTCAGCTTACAATGTGGTAAGGCAGGGACATACATTTCAGGCAGATGAGGTCAATAGATTGTACACTGTTTTCAGCTATGTAGGCCAGAGCAATATTTCAAACAACAGTGAACCATTTCATGACCCTACAGTAGTGCTTTTTATACGCTCAATAAACATGCATTAGTGCTTACTGTAGCTTAGTTAAAGGGCCCCTAGGTAAGGAAGCATATTTTTGTGTTGGAATTTTTAGTTCTCAAGTGAAATTTTATTACAGATGTCTTCTATTGTGTTCTGCGAGATCTTGCCAAATCTACCCCCTCTTTTACTAAGGTGCACTTTGCTTTTTAGCGCACGATAAATATTGCGCACTAAACACGTGCTAAATGCTAATGCATGCATGGTATTCTATGGACACGTTGATTTAATACATGCTAAACATGCGTTAAAACGCTTAGCGCACCTTTGTGAAAGGAGCCCCTAGTCAACAGTCTTTCCCAAGAAGAAGCTAGACAAGAAGCCCGTGCTAGTGTTTTTAGCACCGGCAGCGGCAGTAAGACCTCCGATGCTCATGGGAATTCTGAGTGTCAGAGTTCTTACCACTGCGGCTGATGCTGAAAAAGCTAGTGCGGCTTTGTAAAAGAGGGGGGTGAGTTTGGTATATAGGCTCCATGTTTAGATAAACCACTTTAAGCATTCCAGTTATTGTGAATAACATTTCTAAAAATCACATCCTATCCAAATAGTTAGGCACCATTTTGAAAGACCAGCAGACAGATAACAGAGATCCCCCCAAATGAGACTTTAGTTGCTAGGAGGAAAACCATTTTATTTTTTTGGTTCCTATTTTACAGGATTGTGGAAATCTACAGCCGGAGATTACAAGGTAAATGACTATCTAGGTGTGCATGGAATTTTTAGCAGTTTTTTTTTTTTTTTTTATTTATTCTAACAGTATTTGAAGGGACAGATCAATTTAATGCTGGTGCCAGCACCTGTGCATGGAATCCAGCTTTTGACTCCTAGAAACAGGAAGCGTTGGAACATTGTACAAGGTGAAACTTCAGGACCCCTTTTAGAGATACAGGCACATGTGTGTGTCTTGAACCTCTGCTCTCTTGTAAATGTGGCAAACTCACCCTCACAATGGCATTGCTGTTCTGCTCAGAACTAGAAGTAGAACATGAACCTTTTGATGTCCAGGGGAGAAAGCATTTTTAATTTTAAAGCTGATTTTTGTAACTGTTAATATATTTAGTTCTTTTAAAATGCCTTCCTTTCTAATGAGGCAATCAACTTTATATTAAGGGCTTAATTAATCAAGCTGCCTTTCCCCCATGGACATGGTAAGTCTTCTCTCACTGTAAGAGCTCCTGGAGGGACCAGTTCCAGGCTCCATACTCGTTAGCTCTATGACCTTTTTAGATAGAGGTTTCAAAACTCTGTCACTAAATTATACTAGTGACCCGAGACCTAATATAGGGGTCCTTTTTACTAAGCTGTAGTAAGTTCTAGTGCATGCTTACTGCAGCTTAGTGGCTTAATTTTTGTGATTTGCATATGTAAATAAAGCAGTAAAGAATTTATCTCTTAGGGGGCATATCTGGGGGGGGAGTGGAAGGTAGGTATTTGTTAATCAGTGTATGGCAATGTGGATGTTTTAAATGATTAGCACAGCATCAGTGCATGAGCCCCTACTGCCTACATAATAGGTGTCGGTAAGTGCTCGTGCGCTAATGTTGTCATTAGCACATGTAAACACCAAAAAGTCGAACAGGACAGAGAACCCACTGGTATAAAACAGTACAAAAGGAAGTGGGAACTGACAATGAGCACTCCACTGAAGAACACTGATGTAAAACCAACTTGTTTATTTCATAAAAGGATACAAGCAGAAGCTGTGGACCCGACACAGCACTGTGTTTCGGCGTCTGAGGAACGCCTGCATCAGGGGTCACTAAAAGTAGAACCAAACCTGTGGCGCATATGTTCACAGATGACAGGTCTGTGATAAAACAAAGCTCGGTCCAACTAACATGCCAAAGTAACCAAAAAACCAGTGTTTTTTAAACTTTATTTTAGTTTTTAACGCCAACAAAAAGTGCAATACAATTTATATACAAATAATAATAATCAAATAAGCACTTATAAACAATCAGAATCTATACAAAAAATAAAATTCCCTCCTCCAGCTACCTTCCCTTCTACCCAGCTTTTTAATTGACCCCATAGGGCATCATGCAATACAGTTCAGGAAGTCTAGTTTCTGGATATCCATAATGAATAGTGTACATGCACTACTTTCCTCACATACAAATCTCGTATGAATATTCATAATAAATATCCCAAATACTGAATTGTCTTAGTTTACAGGCAACAAGATTATAAACCGAGGGAATTAGAACAGTAGGTCACACTCTGTTCCGTAGATCCCTGGTCCTACTGTACCGTAATGTAACCATAGTAGTCTTATATGTTTAAGTAAACAAAACTGAACAGATCTTGAAATTTCCAGCTTTTAATTTTACATTCATATTTGTATGATATTTTCTCAAGATTAACCTGAGCAACCCCTAGAGCTGCAGTACTCTTCTCGTTGACGTGGCTCATATGAGAAAACCACGAGCTTCTGCAAAGGCTGGCTCATTTGTAACTTTCCTTTCTCCTCAGTCCCTGTGGCATGAGAGAATGTACCTCTTCCTCCACTCCTTGACCTTCTCCTTTCTGGAGGTTAAATACCAAAGTTAAGCTTTCATTTACTCAACATGAAATGTGCATCATTGGGGTTCAACAAGGGTTGCAGCAAACAACAAATGGAAGGTGTACTTGAACTTGATGGCATTTTCTGCAAGTCATCTTCTGCTTCATGAATGCAATCTATCTTTCTGAGAAAACAACTGTCCAAATCAGTGTCGTCCAAAGCAGCTAGAACTAAAGGCATTTTGATAAACCACGCAATAATACCTTGCACCCCATTTGTACTATATATTTACTTACAAAACTGCTTGCCTTGATAGCAGTGATTCATAAATGTATAACATAACAATCAGCTTATATACTGCAGGACCGTGAAGCTCTACGCTGTTAACAAGAGAATAAAGTATGCAATTGAATAAAGAGAGTTAGTTGCCTAAATATTTAACAAATAGATATGTTTTTAAATGCTCTCTGAATTCTAGGTAAGTACTAGAAGTTATGATTAATTGATCCAAATCTTTGCCCCATAAAGCTGCCTGAAAGGACAGTAGATGTTGGTGATTTCTTTTAAATTTGCAGCCATTTACAGATGGAAAAATAAAACGCGAATGTATGAGGATGGGACTGCTTTTCTGTGTGGTTACAATCAATGCAGCTTACATATTTTTATGTTGAATCGATTTTTATTATTATCAAATAACACAGAACAGACCAATAGGTCAGAACCACAGTAACAATGGAAAACAGCAGAAACAAAATAGGAGATCCAACAATCCCACCCACACCCCCCCCCCCCCAAACCCCCTAGTCTGAAACGAGAAAAAGTGAGTGCAGTAGGCTTGGACTCAGATAGCCCACTGCCCAAGACAATAAGGAACACCAACACAGAAAGAAAGAAGGAAGAGAGCAAAGAAGAAGAAGAAAGAAAGAGAAAGAAGCATACCTGGCGCCCCTCAAGGATGGAACACAAGCCCAGGTCTCCGAAAAAGTCACAAGGAATTTAGAATGTCACTTCTAGCCCATGGTGAGAGTGAAAAAAGGTAAGAATCCCAGATCCGAAGAAAGAGTCGCCTCCGTCGTAAGCTATAAGAAGCATCTTTACACTCCAGCAGCAGCAGAGCATGCAAACGGTTCCTCCATTCCCAAAAGGATGGAGAAAGTTCCCCAATCCAGACAGATAGAATTACTTTCTTCCCCAAGACCCCCACCCGTCTCATAAACTGCCGCTGACCCGAATCAGACAAGCGGAAGGCCTCATACTTATCCAGCAAGAGACCAGCGGCAGAAAAAGGTAATGTAGTACCAAAGACGCTCTCCACATATGTTACAACCTGCCGCCAAAAACGTTTGATTTTCACACAAGACCAGAAGGCATGGATAAACGAATGGGGTTGCTGGAGGCACTTAGGGCATAAAGGAGAGTCCGTGTAACCCGAATAATATAACTGACTTTTCGTAAAATAGCCCCGATGAAGAACCCTAAACTGACACTCCCGTAGATCTGCATTAACGGAAACTCCCGGGAGTCTTGCAATCAAGGAAGGGAGATCCAAAGCGTCTCGTGCTATCCCCAGATCCTGGCACCAACGGGCGTGTAGGACAGCTCGATCAGCCGGACCCAATAATCGATGGAGATCCTTATACAGACCCGAAACTGTAAACCCATCCTCCAAATAGGGATCCAGCAGCGTCGCAAATTTGTTCTCAATAGGAAAAACCAAAGCGGCTCGGGGGAGGGATCGAACATAATGTTGAAGTTGCCGAAACGCAAGGAAGTCTCCCACAGAGAAAACACCCGACCGGACCAAAGCATCCCAGGACATTAAAGAACCATCTGCCTGAAGAACATGGGTAAGTAACGTGAAGTCCCGGGATGCCAATTTACGAAAACTAGCAGTCTCCATGCCCGGGCTGAATTGCAGATTCCCCTGAATAGGTAAGTATCTAGTAGTCGAGGGAGTACCCTTCCAGGAGTCCAACACATAAGACCATATGACACGCAGCGAGTGCAACAACAAACTCCCCTGAAGAGCCCCCGGCAAGGCAGAACGGGGCGCGTGCACCAAAGACAAAATATGCCAAGGTGCAAAAAATTCTTTCTCATAACATTTTGGAGTAAAATCCCGACGATCCGAAAGCCACTCCCCCAAAAAACGCATCAAACAGGCAGCATTATATAACCGAAAATGTGGTAGCCCCAGTCCCCCTCCTCCCCACGCGCCGAGCAGATAACGCAGCGCCACCCTTGGTCGCCGTCCCCCCCAACAAAATCTAGAAAGCATAGAATGTAACTTGGTAACATCCCGTTTCAAGAGCCATAAAGGGAGCAACTGCAAAGTATAAAGCCATTTTGGAAAAAGAACCATATTAAACAAATTGATCCTACCCGACAAGGACAGAGGAAGAGGAGACCAACGAGCAAAACACTCAGCCGAAGAACTGAATAAAGAATCAATGTTAACACGATATAACTCGGAAGTACGAGGCGTCAGCAGAATCCCTAAATAACGAAACGAAGAAGAAGCCCATTGAAGGGGAAAGGATCCAGGCCAAGAATCCCGCAAGACCGAGGATGTGGCCAACGCCAGAGATTTATCAAGGTTAAGCTTAAAACCCGAATAGTCTCCATATTCTTGAAAAGTGGCCATCAGATTGGACAGAGACAACACGGGTTCCGAGATATGGACCAGGAGATCGTCCGCAAATGCCGAGATCTTAAATTCGGAAGAACCAATTCGAATACCCGGAATAGCTCCATTAAGCTGAATATCACGGATCAAAGGGTCTAACGACAGAGCAAAAAGCAATGGTGAAAGGGGACAGCCCTGACGCGTGCCACGACATATGGGGAAGGAAGGAGAACAAAGACCATTGGCCCACACAAAAGCTGTAGGAGAGTGATAAAGCACCCGAATCGCATCCTGGAAAAAGCCCGTAATGCCATACCGAGTTAAAACCTCGAATAAAAAATTCCAAGAGACCCGGTCGAAGGCCTTCTCAGCATCGAAGCTGACCAATAGAGAAGAAAGTTGGGTTCTCTCCACGAATTCCAAAGACGCCAATATAGATCTAATGTTTTTCACACTCGTACGCCCCTGCACAAAGCCCACCTGAGGGGAAGCGATCAACTCAGGAAGAACACAAGCCAATCGATTAGCCAAAACCTTGGCGAACAACTTGGCCTCCACATTCAGCAGCGAGATGGGGCGATAAGAAGAAGAGAGGGCTGCATCCTTATGGGGTTTCAATAGCACAACTATTTGAGCCGAAGTGAGAGACTCCGGAAGGGCACCCCGTTGAATAGCTGCTGTGAAGGTATCAGCTAAGACTGGAGCCACCGTAGGAAGTAAGAGTTTATAAAATTCCATCTGGAAACCATCCGGTCCGGGGGCCTTTAACAAGGACCCCTTCTGTATGACGCCTGCCACCTCCTCTGCCGTTACAGGGGCATTAAGTTTAGCTACCGCCCTATCAGACAGGCATGGAAGGGAGAGGCCATCCAAATATGCCGTGCCGTCCATTAAATCAGATTGCTGTGAATAAAGCTTCCTATAATAGTCAAAAAACACTGCATTAATCTCGGCGTCCGTCCGGACCAAACCCCCCCCTGCCGCTCGAAGTTGCAAGATATGTGTACGTCCCGCCGAACGACGGACCACCTTTGCCAGAAGCGCCCCTCGTTGATTCCCATGGCGAAAGAATTGATATCTATAATAAGCAAGTGACTTGACTGTTCTAGCATGCAACAATTCCTGAAGCTTACACTGGGAAGCTAAGAGCTGGGAACGCAAAGAGGAAGCGTGAGATAGACTATAAAGCCGACGGAGGTTACCAATCCTACGTTCCAACTGCAAAAGCTCCCTATCCCGAGCACGACGTTGATGGCTGGAATAGGCCATAATCTCACCACGGAGGACCGCTTTCGCAGCCTCCCAGAAAAGCGTAGAATCAGCCCGATGGCCCATATTATGTAGTTGATAGTCAGACCATTTCTGAAGCAAGAATTCCTGAAATCTCGAGTCCTGATACAAACGGAGCGGAAATCGCCAACGGAAAGATCCCGGTGGGGAGACATCCAAGTGCAAGAGTAACAATAGCATGGCATGATCGGAAACGTCAAAGGAACCAATCGAGGCCGATTCAATCTGAGAAAACAAAGCGCTAGAGGTCAGCCAGTAATCAATCCGGGATAAGGACGCATGGGCTCTAGATAAATGAGTGTAGTCACGCTCACCTGGGTGAAGCGTCCGCCAAACATCAATAACGTCCAAGGAGGAACAAAGTAAAGAAATACCTTTAGTAGGCTGCATCCGATCCTGGGGAGCAGGAAGTGATTTATCCAGCAAGGGATCATGAACACAATTAAAATCTCCCCCCACGAGCAATGGCACATCCGACTGTTGGCCCAGTAGGCGAATAAGTGAGGAGAAAAATCGAGAGTCATAAGTGTTAGGAGCATACACATTACAAAGAATCAGGGGCCTATGATTAAATAGTACCTTGGCTATGATGTACCTACCACCAGGATCCGTCCATTGCTGTTGAATAACAAAGGGTAGCCCCTTCCGAATCAAAATCAAAACCCCGGCCTTACGATTGCTCGCAGGTGCCCCCAAATGCTGACCCACCCACCAGGTCTGTAGTTTAGCATGCTCCGCTGCTGACAGATGCGTCTCCTGCAGAAAGACCAGATCAGCTCTCTGACGGTTCAGGGCTCTCAAGATCTTATGTCGTTTAATAGGCGAAGTGACACCATTTATATTCCAAGAAATACATCTAAGAGGCTTCATAAGAAAATGGATATAGACAAAAATCAGGCAAAAATCCAGAAAGAAAACCGAGAGCAAGGCCGTCCCAGCCCGCGACCAGCTCCCAGAACCTCAATCTAGACCCGAGCATCCACCAAAGGATAAAAGCCAGCCACAGGGCACCAGGAATACGGAAGGAGAAAAAGAAAAGAAGAAGAAAGAGAAAGAGGAAAGAATAGAAAGAGAACAGAAGAAACCCCCAGCATATCCACCCCCCCCACCCCTCCCCCCGCTGCCCCTTCCCCATCCCTCATGTGACCCACTAGTGGTCCTAGGGTCCTGTGGAACAGCTCCCAACTCCCCCTCCCAATAAACCACACCAAGAAGAACCACCCCCCAGCCCCTCACAACAATCCCACCGCCACACATCCAAAATGAAAGCCCCCTGAGTCCTACCCAACCCATACATAAACCGATCCAAGAACACGTGTGATGTCCAATAACAGGTTGAGCAGCAAAATAAACCACTACAGGGCAGAACAATAAAATGCTCGTAAACAGTATATAGTGGCCTAGCGAGCCTCCATATGTGCCACCCAAACCACCCACCCCGCATGCAAACCTTCCCACCCGTATCCTCTTCATACACACCACTCCCCCAACCGGTCAACAACTGCAAGAAGGACGTACCCCCCCCCCCTCCAATACAGAACATAGCATCCCCTTCAACACCAACAAGCTCTCCCCCCCCACCATCCATACAGTCCCCGAAAGAAGAAAAAGAAATGTCCCACAAAAGTCCAGAACAGTCCATCGCCCCAGGCTCCAGAACAAGGCTGTCAGGCCAGCAAAAAGCAGGCACTGCAACGATCAGGCCCCCGCCTGAGCAGGCCAGCAGGTGCGAAGGCCTCCAGGAGATAACAAGCTGAGGCAGTACCCAGAGCTCTGTGCATCAAACTATTGCAACCTACAACAAAGAACGAACTCCAAAGCAGTCAAGGAGCCGGGTCTGGTGCCTGCATGGAATGTAGGAATCGTAGAGCTTCAGCCGCCACAGTAAAGAAGCGGGTCTGACCAGCATGTCTGATCCGCAAGCGGGCAGGATACAGCAGAGCAAAAGGAACTTTCATCTGGTACAGCTGGGAGCAAATGGGGGTGAATTCCTTCCGTCTGGCTTGCAAAGCAGGAGAATAATCTTGGAAACACAGCACCCTGGAGTTGTCATACATCAGGGGTCCCGAAGTACGAATAGCTCGCAGAATTTCTTGTTTATGGGCCGAGTTCAATAACTTGAGTATGACCGTGCGAGCTCTCGAGCCAGGCTCACCCAGCGGGCCCAAGCGATGCGCGCGTTCAATTCTCAGGGGACCATGCGCTGTGGATAGTGTTAAAGAACGCTGCAGCCAGGTTTCCAGAAAGGAATGGAGCTCACCATCCTTCACAGATTCAGACAGGCCAATCAATCTCAGGTTCCCCCTGCGAGACCGGTTCTCAAGGTCCTCAAGTTTAGCTTCCATGGCGACAAGCTGAGCCCGCATTTGCTGGTGATCCCCTTCACAGTGCTGCACTTGATCTTCCAGAGTGGTGAGACGCTGCTGGTAGGAGGAAAACTCTCCCTGCAACGTTTCCAGCCGAGTGTCCACAGAGTCCAATTTATCCACGATAGGCTGTAGTTTTGAGGTCAGGGATCCCTCCAGCAGCAGCTTCACCTCTGCCACAATCTCGGACACCCACGCGGTCGGCGCCGGGAGCGGCGGTGGAGACTCGCGGTCGGCCATCTTGGCTTCACCCACGCGGCCGCGGTCTCTCTCCCGGCGGGGCAGCCTGCTGGTCATAAAGCCCCGAACTCCTCCGAACACCTCAAAAACGCGGCAGCGATGTAATCGCCGAAATGCAGGGGCGAAATCGCGGCGCTCCGGGGTCGAAAAACAGCTGATGGTGGGAACGGGATCGGGAGCTTACCCCACCGACGTCTGCTCAGCAGCTCGACATCACGTGACCCCCAGCTTACATATTTTAGACAGGCACTTATTTTGTACCTGGGGCAGTGAAGTGTGTGACTTGCTCAGAGTCCCAAGGAGCTGCAGTGGGAATCAAATCTACAATCTCAGGGTGCTGAGGCATCTGTTCTAACCACTAGGCCACTCCTCCATGATGCAGACTTCCAGTCCATTAGTTGTTTTTGCAATGTTCTGTTGAATTAGATTAGATAAACATTGAGATTGAGATTAGATAAACATTTCCTCTATCACTGGGCTTTTGCCCTATTTTAGGAGGGTCTCTAAAGCTGAACAGGAAATTTTTTTGGTTCTTATGTTACATTCATCTTTAACTTCTGAAGTCGCATAAACATTAAAATCAAAGCACACAGTGAATATTATAGATGAAATAATGTTACATTTTTCATGGTGGCTTTCTGGCCACTGCATCTCGGAAATGTAATGAATTCAAAAAGGTATAGAAAGAGGTGATGAAAATGATAAAGGGGATGTGACAACTTCCCTATAAGGAACGGCTAAAGAGACTAGAGCTCTTCAGCTTGGAGAAGAGATGGCAAAAGAGATATAATAGAAGTCTATGAAATACTGAATGGAGTGGAACAGGTAGGCATAAATTGCTTGATAATTCTTTCCAAAAATACAAGAACTAGAAGACATGCAATGAAGCTGCTAAGTACGGCTAGTCTCAGTTAGGGCACTGGTCTTTGACCTAAAGGGCCACCATGTGAGCGGACTGCCGGGCATGATGGACCACTGGTCTGACCCAGCAGCGGCAATTCTTATGTTCATTGTGTGCTCCTTACTTCCTTTTACTTTTTGGAAAGAGTAAAAAACAACCCCAAGCCAACAAGTAATTCATATCTATCTGTTCCACTCATTCATTATTTTATTGTCCTCTGCTCAACCATTGAAGGGGTGATGCTGTTAAATCTAATACTTGCAAATGGAGATGGTATGTCTAATGGGTGGATGCCCGCAGCCACCAGTGATCATTAGATGATACGGTTTGATATAAATGTTGAGACAAGGCCAGGCACTCCAAAGCTCTAAAACGATTTTAACAAAATGGGAAACTATCTGAAGGACAAATTGGCAGGAATTTGGAAATTGGCAGGGAAGCAATAGAGGTGGAAAGATGCACTGCTGTGGTCATTACTGCCTCTGCTGGTAGGCATTTCTGGGCATCCACCACTCTGTGTGTATTAAATGGAAAAAAAAAATACCCTCCAAAACTTGTTCTTGCACATTAAATTTTTTTAAAAATTCTTTTATGTACAGTTCAAGAGCGTCTTACAAAACAAATTGCTGTAGCAATTACAGAGGCCTTGCGACCTGCTGGAGTGGGAGTGGTAGTTGAGGCAACGTAAGTGACTATTGAAACTACAAACTACTAATCAAGACTTTTTGCACATGTAGCAACATTCAGACTTAGCACATAACTTTTTTTTTTTTTTTTTTTCTTTACCCAGACTGGAAGATAGGAAAGAAAAGAAAGTAGATATTTGCAAAGGTCTCATTTTGCAGGGGTGACAGTGCCAAACAGCGAAAGGGACAGACTAAGCCAGTCCTGGCCTTTACTCTATGGCATATTCATGCCATGCTTTTCTTAAAAACCTAGAGCAGGGGTTCCCAAATATGACTTGATGAAACACCAGCCAGTCGGATTTTCATGACATCCACAATAAATATTCATGAGGTCAATTTGCATGCACTGCCTCCTTGGTATGCAAATCTCTCATGCATAGTTATGGATATCTGGAAACCTGGGTGACAGGGGTTCCCCTAGGACAGATTTGGGAATCACTAACCTAGAGTTACATCTCCTTGTATGCAGTGGAGTAAATACAGGACTAGCTCAGTTGTCCCTGTTGGCACAAGGCTAAATAGTCACTCTAAATTGATGTTTTTCAACCCAGCCCTTGGAACACAGCCAGCCAGTCTGGTTTTTCAGAATACTACCAATCAATATGCATGAGATTAGCATTCCCTGCCTACATTGTATGTAACTCTGTCATGCATATTCATTAGAGAGATCCTGAAAAGCATACTGGCTGGCTGTGTCCTAAGGTCTTGACTGCAAACCACTGTTCTGACAACCAAAATGGAAAACTTTGGCTTATGCAGCTTTAGTAAAAACGAGATCTCACTTGTGCTCAGTCATGCACATATAAGTTCAGTGCAAGTATAGAATGCTTATATTTCAAAAGCTGCAACTAGGTTCCCCCCCCCCCAAATTGAAATTCTGTATTTTCTGTCACGGAGACTATGCCAAAGTGCTACACTCCCATTTGTTCTTTAACTCTGTGATGAGCCCCTAAATTGGAAAGCTTAATCAACAAAATGTCTCCCCTTAAAGCCCTAAGAGTATATAGGACTGGTGCACAAATTTTGAACCTTTTGCAGGTGTATACAATAATATTACACTAATCGCTATGCATTTCAGTAAATTAAAAACTTGTTTGTTGTATTAGTGTACAGTCTCAACATTTTGAGGTTGAATGAAAATTTTAATAGGGTGGAGGAGCTTTTCAGCCTACCTAGCGGCATATTGCTTTTCATATAGAGAACCTTCAAGTAATGTATCAATGTTAGTTTGGTGACGTGGTAATCACTTCACAATCACTATTCATTCCAACTTTAAATTCCCCTAGACTTCAGATAGGGAAAATGCTCAAAGTACCTGTTTGCAAACCACTTTGAGTGTGGTTGTATAACTACAAAAAGGTGATAATACAAGTCCCATTTCCTTTCCCCTTTCCTAATCCCACATATGATATAGCAAACACGAGCATGAGAATTGGCAAAAACATCTTGAATTGAGAGATGAAGAGAAAGGGAGAGCACCTTGAAAAAAGGGAAAAGGTAGATTACATGGAGGGACATTTTCAGTAGTAGATCTAAGTCCGACTTTGGACATTTTCTCGGAAGACGTCCAAAAATTGGGATGGGGAAACATTCATTTTTGAAACAGCTTCACGTTCAATCTTTTTTTTTTTTTAAATCTTATTTGGATCTCTTGGCCCTTAGGACATCTACCATTTTTGGCCATTTTTTTAATACAAAAGGTCCATGTTCAAAATGTCCAAATCAAGCCCGTTTGGACGTGGGAGAGACCAGCATCTTGATGGACTGGCCACACAGACACCCAACAGGGCAGTGAGGCCCCTTAAAGGGCACTGCTGTGATCTTCACATAAAGGGTGCCAGGTAATATTTCACCAGAACTCCCTTTTAGTGTATGGTAAGTCCTCCAAAGCTCCTCCAAAGCCTACTCTACCCACCTGTCTACCACCTGCATGTGGCACCTATATGGCAGTATAATAGGGTTGTGGTGGATTTTGGTGGCCTCACCTTTCTACCATAAATGTAGTGGTTAGAGTGGCTTTTGGATCTGGGTCCTACACTCTATGGTTACCTGCTTACTGCTCTAGGATGTCCCATTAAATCTACAGTTCTCATAGAGGCTGGTATATACTGTTTAATTTACATCTTTGAGGGAGTGGGGTCAGTGACAGCTGGGGGAGTGTCTGTGTGTGGGAGGGGCCATACTTTCATCTGGTCAATTTGGGTACCTTTTGTTCACTTTTAAAACAGGTCTAACTCCAAACTTCTAAATGACACCCTGGATATCTTGAAAAAGGTTTGATTATCCTTGCAAGATATGCAGATGCTAAGCCCACCCAAATCCCATCCTTAACATGCCTCTTACATGCCCCCTTAACATTTACCGGTAGATGTCCTGAAGGGTGAATGCCCTGCAAGACGTCTAAAAACTTAGTTATGAAAATTGACCCTTGGGACGTTTTGACAACCGAAAAGTCCAAATGCCATTTTTGGACATTTCTCTTTTGAAAATGAGTCCCAAAGTGTCTGAAATGAATCAGCTAACTCTAGAAAAGGCTGTTTACTAAAGTGTGATCTCCAATTTCCACCATTAGAGCACCATCAATAACTGTCATACGCAGACAGGTTAGAAAGGCTGGGGCTCTTCTCCCTGGAAAAGCGGAGACTCAGAGGAGACATGATAGAGACTTACAAGATCATAAAGAGCATAGAGAAGGTAGAGAGGGACAGATTCTTCAATCTATCGGGAACCACAGGAACAAGGGGGCAATCGGAGAAATTGAAAGGGGACAGGTTTAGAACCAATGCTAGGAAGTTCTTTTTCACTCAGAGGGTGGTGGACACCTGGAATGCGCTTCCGGAGGGTTTCAAAGAAGGATTGGATAAATTCCTGATGGATGCGGGGATTGAGGGATACAGATAGAGGTATAGATAGGATTATGTAAGGGTATAAATAGAGGGATAAAGGGGATTGAAGGGTTTTAGGCAAAGGATCACCTTACAGGTCATGGACCTGATGGGCCGCCACGGGAGCGGACTGCTTGGCACGATGGACCTATGGTCTGACCCAGTGGAGGCAACTTCTTATGTTCTTATGGGTGCTAACAACCAATTAATGAAGTAAATTGGCACTCATTAGATTTGTGCATCTGGATGTGCCATTCTCTGAGACACCGTGCCTAAATCCAATGACAGATATCTCTGAAGGGGGTATGGCCATGAGCATGTCAAGGGCATTCCAAAAAGATGCATGTGGAATTACAAAATACTACCTAACTTCACCTAACTTGGGAACTGATTTCTGCAAGTGTTAAGTCCAGCACCCAAAAATTAGGTGCAGTATTTGCATATGCCCTTTATAGAATAGTGCTTAGTACTGAATTTCAGCGCAGTTTTTTGAATTCCCTCCTAAATATATAAGATATGTGGATATAGGGCTTTGAAAACAATTGTGTGTGTGTACGCAGCTGTTATTTGGGAGGGATGTCAAAGTGGCTTGACAGGCTCTATGCTTCACTGAATATTCTATTCCCTAGTATTCTGCAGCCTGTGACCTCTCTAATAGAGCAATGAGGGTTATTGTGGAGTATTCATGGAAAAAAAATGACCTGATGATTCTGGTTTTCACACTTGAGATATTCACACTTCTGGTCCTCTTCTGGAATTTTGTCCCCAGACAAATGAACAAATAGATGGATCTTCCTTTATTATTTTTAACATAGTCTCTGCAATATTCCATGTTGGAGAGCCTAGGTTTTAAGCCCTAGTGCATTCCTAAGTTTAAAACAAACAAACAATCTCGATTCATCAATCATCTCACTAGAACTGAAGGCCATGCCTTAAACCCTCCAAAGCCACTAGCTGAAATTGGTGTTGAATGTGCATCTAGGAAAAATAAGATGTGTGAGTTGATGTCTTCCTTAGATGTCTCTAAGATTCAACATGGTATATGTGAAAGAAACAAACAAGGCATTTTGGGTCGGATTCTGTATAGGACGTCCAGTCTCAGCAGCTGCCTAAATGACTTTTGAGAATCGCACATGGACATCCTATATAGAATCATGTCTGTCCTGACAGACAGACAGACACCTAACCCTGCCTTACCATCCCGATTCTCTTACCGATGTCCATGTCACAGGCGCCAGTTAGAGAATTGTGTTGCCGCTGAGCTGATCGCAGCAAGGGAATCTCCCTGCCGCAATCAACTCGGTGGCCACAGCAGGAAACACCCATAAGGGATCTGATCAAGCAGAGTTTTGGGCCATTTTCAGTGCATCCTAGAATGCACTGGGAGGGAGGCCTCAAGATTCCGGTTGGCCCAGGCGACTAAGTCCCCTTCTATGGGATTCCCTTGCTTCAATCAGTTCAGCGGCCATGTCTATTTGAAATGTAGGCCAGCATTTTACTGGCCTACATTTCAGGCGCCTATCAAGGCCTGAGGGAGACGCATCCTGATTGGCTGGTTAGACAGTGGTAGGACGGTGGAATTTGCCCCTTTGCCTTCCTTCTTAGACCGGTGTACAAAGCTAGTCTTAGACTTAAATAAGAATTCCTTCTCTTTCCTAGACACATGTGCATGGTGATGCGAGGAGTGCAGAAAATGAACAGCAAAACAGTAACGAGTACTATGCTGGGTGTATTTCGAGAGGATCCAAAGACACGTGAAGAGTTCTTAACATTAATAAGAAGTTGAGAAGAGCCCTCGGAAGTGTGCTGCCGGTTCCTCATTGTTCATTGTTTGTATATCAGGCCATTGTGATTTGTATGCATTATCGTCATGTGAAGTATGCAGCATATTTCATGTTTACATGGCCGCTGTCTGGTAAAGTACCATTTTACTAAAGATAGGCCCCGTGGTTCCCACACGATAGGCAGATTGGATGGGCCTATTTTTTTCTGCCGTCGTGCTCTGTGTTTCATATCGTATGAAATTTTTAAATGAGATGTGGATAAACAAGTGAAGTAAAGAAAAGGGAATTTACAATACTTTTCACATTCCAAAAAAATGCCCTTAATGGGATTGTATTTATGCTGCTAAAGTATAAAATACGAGCATCAGATGTACTGTCTTAGCCATTCGACTCTGTAGTTTTAACAGGAAAATCTTCCTGGATGGTAATGATTGCACTGAATTCTTGAAAGATATTGGGAAGGTTGTTTACAAGGAAGCAGATTTCGGAATAAATAAAGGTTGTTTTGGAGCAGGCATTTTAGCAGTTGGTAATGGGAAGTGTTGGTGACCACTATGCCTAGGCTCCCCTCCAGTCTAATGTTCAAGATACCACAGTGAGTACACTTGAGACTTACTTGCATATATTCATGGCATGTGTCCTGAAAATCAAAGTGGCTAGGGACTCTAGATTGGAGATTACAGGCCCACAAATTTCTGCATATCTGTAGGACATTACCGTGCATGGTATCCTGCAGTAAATGAAAGCTTTTCATTATCCCATTTAAGTTTTTGGTGCCTGTTAACTGTTGGTCTGCTTTTACTGATGTGTTCTTATAAGGGTCCTGTCTTAGAATGTTTGTTCTGAACCGTGATGTCAATCAACAATTGTGAAAATTGTTTCAATCAGTATGTCTGTCTTGTGGATTTCAGTATGTGAAAGTACAAAAGCTGGTTGTAAAGTATAAGCAATTGTTACTGTACTTGATCACCAAACATACAGAAACTTGGTGGGGAAAAGGTTGTCCCTTTTTTTTTTTTTTTTTTTTGGGGGGGGGTGGCGCAACACAAATGTTTTATACATAGATCTTGTTGCACGTGTGCTTTTGCAGCCTGAAAGGTGATACATCTGCAATAGTACAGAGAGTGATTAGATTTTATTCTTTTGTCATGTCTGCAGAGACATCTGAAGGTAGAACCTGAGTCCTGAAAGCTCATGTATAAATAAGACGATTCTCAAAGTAGAACTGGTGCCTGCAATTATTTTAACTTGTCTGCACATTTTTTAAACAATATTTATAGTGCAGAATTCACGGACCTATAATGACTTTTTTTTTTTTAACATAGTTTACTGTTTTGAACATCGGGATAGTTATTTGCATGTCTGGTGCAGCATCACTGCAAAATAAAGCTCATATCTGGGCAGTTGAAACTATTTTTAAACAATACACAATCAATATACAGCTGGTGGCAGTCATTTCTTTAAATATTGACTGTTGTGGGCCAAATTGGGACTCCTATGGTACCAGGCCCTATCTGAGTACCAGCACTGCTTATTCAGGTTTTTGATGGTGCCCAGAACTTAGGGAGGTAGGCTAATATTCGGTGCCATGCCTGACTAACTGGACAAAGTTAGGGTTCCATTTTGTGTGGTCTTGCATGTCTAGTTAGCTTTGCAAATACCAGCATTGAATATCGCCAGTGATCACAGTTCCTGGCATCTCCCTAAACCACCCCCAGACAGCCTGGCACTACTAATAGGTGAGTGCCACAGCTGTCAGAACTCATATTTGATGGCCATCCCCACCCCCCAGCCCACACTAAACATCTTAACCATTCTTCACCTACCTCAAGATATTACTTCCCCAAATAACCCACCTAAACACCTTCCAAGCAAACAGACCCCAAAAATTAGATGGTAATCTTACCTACTCTAACTATATTCTCTTTGTCCATATCACACAGTTCGGCACTGTCATTTTACTATCCAACCCCTAAATCCCCTTAGGAATCTATCCAGCTATCTCTCCTCTGACAAAAAAAAAAAAATTGTATCTTCACTGGAAAATGTCCAGTCAAATCTTTTGTAATCCGCCTTGAACTGCAAGGTATAGGCGGAATAGAAATCCGTAATGTAATGTAATAAGACCTTTGTGTAAACGCATATGTTTCAACCCTAATATATTCTAAAATACTGCTTTAGTATGATTTCTTATATACTTTTTTTTTAACTTAATGTCTATCACAATACAATAAAAATTGTAGTAATTTTTGAAAGGGATGGAAAACCAATGAGAATAAAGTTGTTTTCATAAGCAGAAATATTAAACATACTGAAAATGAAGGGAAAAATGACCCTATCTTATGGCCTGTCTGTTCTGACATACCAGTGACATTACATGAATGGAAAGTCTCTGTCTCTCTTTCAGCAGCAACACAAATACTGGTTATGGACCTCCCAGTATTCGGGTTAAAGTCCACAGCACAATACCCATGTTCCAGTTTTGCTTGTTTGAACTTCTCTTTATAAATGTGGCCTTGGCATTTCTTGTATTTTAGAATTTTTAGAACAAACTTGTTTATTTTTCCGAAGGTTATATTTAATTAATTTTATTTAAATCCTATTAAAAAATATTTAAAGTACTGTGTTCTGGGTTTTTTTTTGTCTGATTTTATATATAAACATATTTGGCAGCTCCATTGCACAAATCGGTCAAGGAATTTTGTCCTTTTGCATTATTGATCATTTTCCGAGCTGGTGGGTGGAGTATGTCAGCCAATCCAAAATAATGTCAAACTTTTTTTTCCAGGCACTAAATTTACCATCTGAAAGTAATTTCATAGGAACATTGTTAAATAGTTCAGTGGTTCTCATTTCTAAGAAACAATTCACATAATCTGTTCACTGTATCCAAATGCATCTGTACAGCATGTATTGGTACACAAACTGTTCTTTGTGGACGTTGCATTGCTGTGTCATGAATTTGTACCTGAATAGCAATCCATGGAATTATCTATCTTTCCACTAGATGGGTTTGTTTGGACTGCTTCAAAAGATACCTTGCATTCGTAACTAAGGTCTTTGTTTCTCATCTTTCAGTTTATCATATTTAGGAAGACTATATTGCAGATTTTATTAAGGCATGTTTGTGACTGTTAGGGGCTAATATTGCTAGATTACTGATGGGAACCTAACAATTGTCATGTCTAGTAAATTGAAGTGGCTGCAGTGGAGATGGAAAATGTCTTTAGTGATTGCAGTATTTTAGAGGAGGGGTATGGGAAAACTGTACTGAATTTTGATTTTTCTCCCGGTCCCATCCTTATCTCCTCATATCTACTCCATTGTAAAATCCTACCTTTCTCCTCCTTACCCAGCTTACCTTAATAAAAGCTAACACTTGCTTATCCTAGGACAAGCAGGCAGCATATTCCTTTTGCCCAGTACCCAGTGGTGTACCTAGCATATTTGCCACCTGGGGCCGATCATTTTTTAATGCCCCCCTCCACTATATAAAAACCCTATATTTTTTAGTAATAACCATGAAATGAAACGAATGGTCAGAAAAGAACCATTGAGCAATAGAACATCAATATACCTTTTGTAAAACTAAACCAGACATCCGGGAATGATCATTTTTAATGCCCCCCACCCCATATAAAAATTAGTTTTAGGAATAATCTATGAGCCGCACAAGGATGCACCTAGGAAAAGGCAGCATTTTTAAAAAAAACTGCAGTGAACACTAGAACATCAGTACAGATTAATAAAACAGATTAATACAGATCGATTCTGCAGTCAGTGCCAACAGAAAACCACGTCTTTTCACAGACAGAGAACACAAATACATCCTCACCCATTATAGAATAAGTAACCACAAACTAAAAATAGAAAGCAAAAAAATAAATACATTTTTTAAAAGTACTTTTGTCTCTGGTTTCTACTTTCTCTCTCCTCAGAAGAGCTTACAATCTAACTTGGACAGACAGACAGACATATAGGGCTGGGGATTCAGAACCTAAGGTGCAAGGAGTTAGGAGTCGAAACTTAAAGCACTCTCAAAGAGGTGGACTTTTAACTGGGCCTATACTTCAGGTGCCTATTGCGGCCCTAGCGAGATGCCTAGGGCCACTTCCGGGCGAAACTATGCTCAGCCTTGGGGGAGCTTAAGCGCCTCTAGGTGCCTCCCTGCATCTGTGACAGACGCCTACAGTGTAGGCGGTCTGCCTCGGGTTGTTTTTTTTGGTTTTTTTTTTAGGAAACGTTCATCCCGGTAGGTGTTAGACAGTGGTGGGATGTCGTTTACAGAATTTGGCCTTGTATGTGTTTCTGTCTACTGCTATTTGCATTGAATATTTGCCAAGGAAGTCTTAGCTTCATCATGCTCAAATATGCAGTGTTGGGTGAATAAATCCAGCTGTTCACCTTAATAAAAGCTAATATATGCTTATCCCAGGACGAGCAGGCAGTATATTCTTACCATGGGTGACGTCACCGACGGAGCCCCGGTATGGACACTTGAAAAGTGAATCGCAACTTTAAAGTTTAGAAAGTTTGCGATCAGCCTGCTCCGCGCATGTGTGATGCCTTCCTGCCCGACGTAGGCGTGTGGTTCCTCAGTTTCTTATTTTCCACAGAGCTAAAAAAACACATTTCAACAGCCATTTAAATTTTTTCAAGCCTTCCCATTCTCGCGTTTTGTGATTTTTTTTTTTTTTAGTCACTCTTGTCTTTCTTTTTTCTTTTTGTTATTTTACCTCTGGTTAAAAAAAAATTGTATTTTTTCTCCCTCGTGGGTTTTGGTCTGGCAGGGCCTGTTCGTCCATCTTGGACACCGTGTTTAATTTGACTGAGGTGGTCTTCCCGTTGATGTCACGCCCGCAGACGGGATTTAAGAAGTGCAGTCGCTGTGCTCGGCCCATCTCTGTAACTGACCCACATCGCTGGTATCTCCAGTGTCTAGGACCCAAACACTGTCTGGAAACCAGTACCTGTTGTTCTTCACTTCAGAAGAGGACTTTGAAAAACCGCCTTCTTCAACAGCAATGATTGTTCGATGCCTCTATAGAGGGGGAGCCAACCAAGATGACACCGTGTTCATTGACACAGGCAGAGACATCTCTGGTGTCGCAACTCTCCAGTGGGTAAGCCGGCTAAGAAGCCTTCCTTTACTCTATCTGGAACTCGGATCAAAATAGCATTGAGTCGAGTCATGCCGATCTTGAAAAAGTCCCTTAAGTGCCTGGTCCTGATCTCGGTGAGTGCCTCGACATCACCTTCCTCATCACCGGACCGGAGTGCTGCTCCAGTGGTACCGGTGAAAAAGCCAGAGGTACTGGTGCTCTCCCTTAAGCAAAAGATAGACAGTTTGCTTCGGGAGGAATTGGGTGAGCATTTTCAGATGTTGGTGCCGACTCAACTTATGGCCATGTCGACATAGGCTCTCCAGCCCATGTCGACACCGGAGCTCCAGATGACGGTTCAGTCTGAGCAAATTTCGACACCAACCACACCTCAATCTAATGCTCCACCGGTGCACAGACCATCGACACAGGAGTCGATCGATCCTTCTCCACGATACCAGTCTTTCTCGACACAAACATCAACTCTGGTGTGGTACCGAAAACCCTCTCATAAAAGCAAACACCTCGAGGTTTCAACATCAAGTCTTCAATACCCTCATTCTGTACAGGACTCGGACTTATTTGGTGACTCAGATCAGGAACCACTCTCCTCGGATGCGGAAGATTCTTCAGCTTCACCTTCTCCATGGCATTCTCCTGGTTCCGAATTCCTTTTGGAGTGCTATTCTTTTTTCAAATTTCTCTGTCAGATGTCATCAGAACTTTCCTTTCCTCTTGAAGCAGACTCTAAAAACAGTTCCCGACAATTCTTATATAACTCCTATGTAATTCCTATGACAATTCTTATGTAAAGTTACAATTCTTGTAACTCCAAATAAATCTTATGTAATCCGCCTTGAACCTCAAGGTATTAGCGGAATAGAAATCACTAATGTAATGTAATATAATATAAAGGCTTTGGACTATGAACAACCGCCAAAGGAGCTACTGAAACTTCCGCTTCATGCCATGTTGTGGGAAACTTTCTATAAAAATCTGGAAACTCTGCTATCCATCCCAGTGGCTCCTAAAAAGCTTGAATCTTTGTACAGAGTGGTTCCTATTCCTGATTTCGATAAACCCCAACTTCATGAGTCTCTACAGGTGGAGTCGATTCTCAAGAAGTCTTCAGGAGCTAGTGTTTATGCATCTGTCCCTCCTGGCAGAGAGGGTAAGGCCATGGACAAATTCGTTAAGTGTCTATATCAAAATGCAATGTTGGCGAACCGAGCTGGAAACTACAATTTCCCATTTTTCTTTCTATCTGAAGCATCTGATCAAACAGTATTCAGCTTTTCAGAAATGTATTCCTGCTCGCAAAACTAGGGCTTTTCAAAATCTTATTCCCACAATCTTACAGTTACGGAAATATATGGTTCGCTCTACCTATGACATGTTTGAGCTTATGGAACGAAACAGGTGAAAATGCAGGACGCTTGTCACCTGTTGTTAGCTTCCTGACAAATTCTATATGACAAACTTTTTTTTGTTTGAAGTCTGGCAAAATTTATTTGAGTGGAAGCACATTCCAGATATGATCATTGGTGGCTCTTAAGACTCCTGAAGCAGGCCTGTGGGCTGAAACATGTACATGTCAAGTCATTGAGTCTTGGATGTATCATTGTGCTATTGGATGAATAAAGATTCTGATATTATCAGATGAGTTGGAGGACACTTAGTGCCCATCATTCTAATTTGGACAATTCCATTCTGTGTTTTGCATTTTTGAGCATACTTCACGTGCTGCAGCCATGTTTGTGGCTATGAGATGACTTGCGTGGCTCCATTTCTCCGGGCTTGATGTCAACCACCAAGATCATTTAGCCAATGTTCCGTGTCTTGGAGATGAACTCTTTGGACCATCCATGGACACTGCCACTCAAAGATTGTCAGCCCATGAGACTAGATGGGACACTTTGGACAAACCAAAGAAAAAGCCACCACCTCCTCGAGCTTTCCGACTGCTTCATCTTACCAAATCAGGTTTACTGCTAAAACTACTATTACTCAGCCTCAACCTAGGAAGCAGAAGCAACAGCCCCGGCAATAGCCTAAACAGCAGCAGGCTGCTCAACCAAAGGCTAACCAACCTTTTTGACGTGTTCTTCAGAAGCATAGCCACAGTTCCCATTCTCCAACCGTTGCCTCAGCCGATCAGATGACGGCTTCAACATTACATAAATTGTTGGGAGCTCATCACCACAGATCTCTGGGTTCTAGACATCATTTGTCAGGGGTATGCTCTTTACTTTCATACCCTACCTCCGGATCATCTTCCAAGAGAGTCTATTTCAAACTTGACACAGTCTTCTCTCATTCAGGAGACTCAACCCTCTTCCATCTCAATGCCATCGAGGAGGTTCCTTTATCTCAGCAGAGTCAGGTATTCTACTCTCGGTATTTTTTAATTCTGAAAGAGATGGGAGGTATACGACCCATTCTGGATCTCGGAGATCTCAACAAATTTATAGTCAAAGAGAAATTTTGGATGCTCTCCCTTGCTCTTCTTTATCCACTTCTGGATCAGATTGACTGGCTATGCTCGCTGGATCTCAAAGAAGCCTATACGCACATTCCAATCCATTGGGCTTCCAGGAAGTATCTCCATTTTCAGGTAAATCAACTATCGGTACAAGGTCCTTCCCTTCGGACTGGCATCTTCTCCCAGGGTCTTCACGAAGTGCCTTCTAGTGGTAGATGCATCTCTTCAATCCCACGGTTTTCAAGTCTTTCCTTACCTGGACGACTGGTTGATCAAAGATTCTTCAGCTCAGGAGGTGGTTTTGACAACATCTCAGACCATATCCTTTCTCCAAATTTTGGGATTCAAAGTTAATTTCCTCAAGTCCCACCTCAATCTGTGTCAATGTTTTCAGTTCATTGGGGCTGTCCTAGACACTATTTTCATGAGAGCATTTCTCCCTCTAAATCATCTACAGCAGTGGTTCCCAAACCTGTCCTGGGGGACCCCCAGCCAGTCAGGTTTTCAAGATATCCCTAATGAATATGCATGAGAGAGATTTGCATACCTGTCACTTCCATTATATGCAAATCTCTCTCATGCATATTCATTAGGGATATCTTGAAAACCTGACTGGCTGGGGGTCCCCCCAGGACAGGTTTGGGAACCACTGATCTACAGGCTCTTCTCAGCCTTTGTCAACAGATGTTCTCTGTTCAAACCATCTCGGCAAGGCGCATGATCGTTCTTCTGGGCCACATGGCTTCCACAGTACATGTAACACCAATTGCAAGGCTACATCTTCGTACTCCTCAGTGGACCTTTGCCTCTCAGTGGTCTTGAGTGACAGATTGTCTCATGGCATATTTCTGTAACATCATATCTTCTGCAGTCACTTCACTGGTGGATGACCTCCTCCAATCTATCCAGTGGTCGTCTTTTTCATTTACCTCATTATCAAAAGGTGATCACGACCAGTGCATCTCCCTATGCTTGGGGAGCACATATCGACGGTCTTCAGACTCAAGGTCATTGGTCCAACAGGGACCAAGTTCTAGTGCTCACTGCAGTGTTTAAGATGCTGCCTTTCCCTAATCCTCGTGGATTATTACTAAAAATAATTTTTTCATATAGAGGGGAGGGTGTTAAAAAATGATCGGCCCCGGGTGTCAAATATGCTAGGTACGCCACTGCAGAGGGGGTAGACTCAGGAGTGACATTAGGAATGATTCCTTTACAGCAAGGATGTGCAAATTAAAGGAATGGATTGATACTGCAGATGGTGTGGCAAAATCAATCAAGAATTGAAGGGATGAGAAAAGCACTGGATATTCAGTTAACAAAGAAATGAAGGGAAAGCTGGTCTAAAGAACTGTAAAAGGAAGCATAAGAACATAAGAATAGCCTTACTGGGTCAGACCAATGGTCCATCAAGCCCAATAGCCCTTTCTCACGGTGGCCAATCTAGGTCACTAAAACCTGGCCAAAACCCAAGGTGTAGCAATATTCCATGCTATCGATCCAGGGCAAGCAGTAGCTTCCCCCATGTCTTTTTCAATAAGACTATGGACTTTTCCTCCAGCAAACTGAACCGTCTAGAAGGGCTTTCCCATCCTGGGGATAATTTTCAAACCACCTGCACTAAAGCTTAGGCATACTTGGTACATGTCCCTTTCCACAAATTTGGAAAGGGAACACGTGCAAGGGGCTTTCAGGTTGAAAATTGCCACAGGTGCAAAGCAGAATTTTGCTCGAAAAGTACACAGAGATTAAAAAGTCAACCTTTATGCTCATACTTCTCCTTTCCCTGGGATTGCCTCTTCTCAAGGCAGTTCAAAGTACATATGTTGTGGATGAATGAACAAATATTTATCTTTATTGGGGGAGGGCAGTTTTCAGGCAGCCGATTAATGTGGATGAAATGCTTTTTACCTTAGGCATTCGCTTTGGTGAAACTCCCCTCCCTGTGCCTCTGTGGGGTAATTGTTAAACAGGTAGGGTTGAGTAGCTCAAGGTCTTTGCCTTCCTTTCTCTTTAAAGTTGCCTATAATAAGCCTTCACATGCTTCTACTTTAACTAGCTATTCCTCTGTTGCTTTTAGCATGGTCGGGAGTGGGTCCTGGATGAATATACTGCACAGTTACAGTTACATCAATTATATGCTACTATTGCCAATAATTAGTTCATAGCAGATTGCATACAAATAAATAGAGCAATTAAACTAAAATATACATAAGTAACAAAACATTATCCCATTATTAACTATTAAGATTACATTTCTGAAACAAGGATTTAAGCACTTATTTTTTTTTTTTTTTTAAGGTAAGAGTTACTATAGATCGTATTTGAATTGTCAGAATTGCCCTTATAGAGGCGGGCCTGATAAGGAAAGGAGATAGTAAATAATCTTTTATATATAATTATTTCTAAACTTGGAGCTTGTAATATTAAAGTATTACAAACATTATAATATTGTCCTATCAATGGCCTGCAAATTAACGCCTAATTTTTATCAAGCCACGCTGGAGGTTTTTAGTATGGGCTGGCGAGGTAAGTGCTCTGACACTAATAGGAATTCTTTGAGCGTTGGAGTATTTACCGCACCGGTTTGCGCTAAAAACCTCTAGCACAGCTTGACAAAAAGGGCCTTAAATTGCTCATATATTATGGGATCAATCCATATAATATTTTAAACCCCAAACAGCATAACTTAAACATGACTAGCCTCAATTGGCAACCAGTGTAAAGCTATGTTTGAAGATGTAATTCTGTCTGGTTTTCTTAATTTATGAATTAATTGGTCAGCTGAATTTTGTATTGTCTGCAAATAATATTTTTTATTTCCTTATATTGTTTCCCTATTACCCACTTTTCTATGACAAATGTTCTACCCCCAATCCCTATCATGTCTTGTTTTATTGCCCTGCCCTACTCCATATTTTAGAAAGTAAGCCACTTAAATGGTTCTACCAATTTGTGGGATAGAAGAATTTAACAAACTTGACATTTGATTGTGTTAAAATCAATTATTGCTACAAGTATGCTAGTTAGTCTTCTGAAAGAACATTTAAAATTCAAGAACCTAAGAATTGCTATACTGGGACAGACTTAAGGTCCATCAAGTCTAGCGGTTCAGAGGAGGACGATGAAAATGGTAGGAGGTTTGCGCCAAAAGACGTATGAGGAGAGACTGGAAGCCCTGAATATGTATACCCTTTTTTTTTATTTTTTAAATTCTTTAATCATTTTCAAAATTACATTAAGTGTTAAATATATTCATTCACATTAACCATAAATACATCACTTACAAACACTCATTGGTACATGGAATATGTATACCCTAGAGCAGGCATGTCCAACTTCGAAGAGGTTGTGATATACATTTTCCAGCCAAAAGTGACGGTGATCTACCACCATGAAAATTAAGTTTCAAATTAAATTTTAACCCAATAAAGCTGGAGGATTTCCCCCCCCCCCCAATTTTTAATGAACTTTCTGTTATTTACTTGAATGTGATCAGCTGTTATGCAAATTATGCAAAAACAAAACAGAGAGATGAAGATCCAGTAAGAACTGCAAGGGGAAATGGAAAGTACATTTTTTCTTAGTTTTATTGAGTAATAACTTTATTTAACTGTCTTAATAACTTTCTTTAACTTTTATTGAGTAATTTGTGTTAAATTTAGATCGAGTATTGATCCAGGCTGATCTTGCACAATCTTTAATATTTCACTCTTGCTCATTAATGAGATGTCTGAGCCTGCATTTTATCCATCAGATTTTTGAAGTTGGGTGAATATTGCGTGAAGGCCAGTTTCAGGGAATCCTGGAGATGTTCGTCTGTCATGTTGGAACGTTGTGTACTCTTTGTCATTTTCAGATGGGAAAACACAGATTCACATAAATAAGTTGAACCGAAACAGGAGTGTACAGCTTCACTGCATCTTCTTGAGTTGGGAAATTTGTCTCTAGGCACTAGCTTCCAAAATGATTCTTGCTCAGCACGGGTCTTGAGAAAAATGTCATTTTTAAGGGTTAATATTTTGTCTTCAAGAGATGGCTTGTTCAATGAGTAATTTTTATTGATAGCAGCTGCAGTTTCTTTAATGTCCACATCTACTTTGAATGGGTATGACAAGTACTCCACAATTGTTCCAATTTTTCGGAAGTCACAGAATCTATTTTTGAATTCCTGGATAACAGAACAGATTTCTGTCACATACTTCTCGTTCTGAAAAACAAAATTTGGATATTGTCCCAAATGGTCCTGTGTATTAGGAAAATGATTAAAAGTGTTGTTTGCAAGGTCAGTCATCATTAGCTCAAATTTGCTCTTGTAGGATGAAACTGTACTCATCATCTTGCCAATGCATTTGTTTTTACCTTGTAGTTCTTATCACTTAGTTCGCATATAAAGTCTGTGAGAGATGCCAGATCACATAACCACTCTTTATCTTCCAACTCTGCTTGGTCATCTCCCCTCTCCTTCTAAAAACTTCTTATTTCATTCAGCAAATCACAAAATCTTTTCAGAAATTTGTGTCTAATTGGCCACCTTATAACTGTGTGCAAAATGATTTCCGCTGCCCCTTCATCAAGAGTAAGATTGAAAAGCTGTCTTTGAAGTGATCTTCCATGAACTGAATTTACAATTTTGAAAGTGATGTCCATGACAGTCTTTGTATTGAGTCTCTTGCTTGCCAAAACTTGTTGGTGAATGATGCCAGTGGTAAGAAAGGAAATCTGGGAAGTCATCATGCTGTCTACAGAGGGCTATGAAACCCTTAACCTCACCTGTCATTGCTCTTGCTCCATCAGTAGTGATGGAAATAAGTCTATGCAATGGAAGATTACACTTTATCACAAAAGAATGGAAAGAACTGAATATTTCCTGACTGGTAGTTCACCCCTTTTAAAGAAATCATTCTAAGTAGTTCTTCTTTAACACTGAAGTCTTCAAAAACCATCCGGATAAAGACTAGTAACTGGTCTATATCTCTTATGTCTGTAGATTATCAGTTGGCGTGAGAAAGCAACAGAATTTGAAACATCCTCCAACAATTGTTCAGCTGTGTCTCCACACATCTTTTCTATTCACTGCACAACGGTGTTTCTTGACAATTGTACATATTGAATAGCAGCTATGATCTCTTTCTTATTTTTAAATCCTTCATAAAGATTGTCAGCTGCTTCAAAAAAAATAATCTTTTACAAATTCCCCTTCAGTGAAAGGTTTGCATTATTTTGTGATCAGGTTGCTGACCTTGATGGATGCTATGGTTGCATTGACCATCAACTGTTGCTGAGTAGCCAACTTATTGCTATGCAGAGCCTTATAATGATGTTCCAGATTACCCTTTTTGGGCAAGGATACTGGGGCATTACAAATTAGACAACAACACTTGTCTTTCACTGTAATGAAGTAGTCCATTTCCCATTCTTCATGAAAGTGGTAGGTTTTGCTCTTCTTTGGAACACTCATCTTCATTATACTGAGTATAAACACTGGCTGAATCTGGTCCAAAACTGTCACTGTCTCAAATTATTAAAGATCAATAGGAACTGAAGACCTCTGGATGATGTGCAATACAAGGACTGGAGATGCCAAAACCACACATAAGAACATAAGCAGTGCCTCTGCTGTGTCAGACCAGAGGTTCATCGCGCACAGCAGTCCGCTCACGCGGCGGCCCATCAGGTCCAGGACCTGTATAGTAATCCTCTATCTATACCCTTCTATCCCCTTTGCCTTCAGGAAATCATCCAATCCCTTCTTGAACCCCAATACCGTACTCTGTCCTATCACACCCTCTGGAAGTGCGTTCCAGGTATCCACCACCCTTTGGGTGAAGAAGAATTTCCTAGCATTGGTTCTGACTCTGTCCCCTCTTAATTTTTCCAAATGCCCTCTCGTTCTTTTAGTTTTTGAAAGTTTGAAGAATCTGTCCCTCTCCATTTTTTCTATGCCTTTCATGATCTTGTAAGTCTCTGAAGTAAAGGCTGCTTTGTTTACCTCATTGGAATAACTACGAGATGGCATTGTATCTTCCAAAACAGACAATATTTGTTTATTGTTAGTATAATGGCTTACAAAATTATAGCAGCAAACATAGCAGAAATAAATAAATATATTGTCAGTTCAGAATATGCAATGGAGAGAAGAACTTCACCCATATGCTTAGCAGGGGGCTAGCAGTTCCCCGTAGCATAAGTAAGTGAATCTCTCTGGCCCTATCTGTGATGCACATGTTTTTTATACAGAGAAATTCTTCCTTTGTTCCAAAAAGTATATCCCCGAATTCTGGTCATGTGACCCCCCTATTGGAAAAATGTACACCTAACTATTCCTTCTCTCAGTCCATGCCTCTCTCACTCCCACCCCCCCTCCCCAGTAGGGGGGGGGGGTCTTGCAGAAACAGAGAACTCTTGGTGAACTTTCTTTCTCCAGCTCTGAGATCATTATCACTTTGCAGATGCTAATTAGTTGTTTTACAATTCTGTGCATCTTCAGGATGGTGTCCTTCCTTGTATGCTGAAAGTTGGCAAAGGAGACCTTTCAACAATCCAGCTGCTTGTTTCCCATAACTCGGTTCAGAGAATGTTTTGGTACCAAGTTCTCTCATCTTGCTACACCCATATCGTCCTGCAGGGATCCTTGCTCATTATAAATGTTTTATGGCTTTCCAGGGTGCCTGGCATATGAAGTCATACAGCACTGATAACAGTTCAGCAGAACCTTGGAGAAATATCCTCCCAGCAGGGAATGGAGACAAAAACTTTGTAGCAGAGGTCAGCTGGGTTAGCATTGCAAAGGATACATGTGTTCACAGACAACAAGGTACAGACCGGGCCTGGCTATGGAAAAATATAGGTCTGTAGTGTCCAGCATACACAAGGTAATCGTCCACAAGGTAGGCCTGTATGTCCAGGTTATCCATCTCATCTCTATCATGTCCCCTCTAAGCTTCTGCTTTTCCAGGGAAAAGAGCCCCAGTTTCTCTAATCTATCAGCATATGAAAGGTTTTCCATACCTTTTATCAATCTCATCGCTCTTTTCTGAACCCTCTCAAGTAACGCCATATCCTAAAAGTAAAAATAAGAATTTATCATACTGGCACCAATAATCAAATACCACCAAACAATCATACTTAAACACCTGTCCAGAAAACCAGATAAAATCAAATACCACCTAACAAGTTCAATGTCACTACATGCAATTTAATAAATTCTGCACACAGTATAGAATCGACGCATAGGCAAGGTAAAATAAAATTGCAGTGTAGAATCAATGCAAAGGCTAGGCAAAATAAAATTGCAGAGGCAAGCAAAAGTCACAGTGATTTGATCCAATTTGAAGGCAAGGTATAGGTAAGTTAGAACAAAATTGGAAAAGCCCGCCAAAATCACCAAATTCTTGACACTTTGTTGTGTCTGCCCAAAAACGTTTAATAAAAGCGAACTATAAAGTGACCAGTGACCAGCACACGACACAACTAATATGGTAAGTGTATTCAGGTAAAGCCTGGGTGAATGGATATCGCAAGGTATATAACACACTTCTAAAGTGTTTTGGGGCGGGGGCAGGAATGGGTGATTCTGAGAGGCAGGAGACCAGGTATGATGCCGGATGTGTGGCATATCGTTGCGGAGCGTGGGCAGTGACCCCCTGGGGTACCCACACACTATTGACATGAAAACAACAAGTGTCCGTAATACACCCACAGGCAAGATTCCCATAGGCAGGGAATAAAGAGGTAAAGGATCAGCAGTGGCAGCAAGACCTGCTGACACAAGCTTTCTTCTAGCGACAGGGCAAGCTGCTGGAGAGATGGAGCCAAGTGGGGTTGGTGATCTACCTCTGATCCCTCCGCGATCTACAGGTAGATTGCGATCTACCTGTTGGACATGCCTGTCATAGAGGAATTATAGAGGAAAGGAATGATAGGGGAGATATGATCCAGATGTTCAAATACTTAAAAGGTATTAATGTAGAACAAAATCTTCTCCAGAGAAAGGAAAATGGTGAAACCAGAGGACATAATTTGAGGTTGCGGGGTGGTAGACTCAAGAGCAATGTAAGGAAATTCTTCTTAACGGAGAGGGTGGTGGATGACTAGAATGCGCTCCCAAGGGAGGTAGTGGAGAGGAAAATGGTGACGGAGTTCAAAAACATGTGGGATGAACACAGAGGATTTCGAATCAGAAAATAATAGTAAATATTGAAGAACTAAGGCCAGTACTGGGCAGACTTGCATGGCCTGTGTCCTTATATCGCCATTTGAGCTGGGGAGGGCTTCGATGGCTGGGATGATTAGATGGGCTAGAGCGGGGGTAGGCAACCTGCGGCTCCAGAGCCGCATGCGGCTCTTTTCCACCTTTGCTGCGGCTCCGGTAGTGTGTCATGCAGGCATGCAGCTTACAAGTCCGGCGTCGCGGCGGGAAATAGCCATGCTGAGCAGTGAGCTCAGCACATACACAGATGAAAGCCTTGCTTGCTGATTGGTCCGGCGGCCCCGCCCCGCCGTGCCGCCGGACCAATCAGCAAGCAAGGCTTTCATCTGTGTAGTGCTGAGCTCACTGCTCAGCATGGCTATTTCCCGCCGCGACGCTGGACTTGTAAGGTGCACGCCTGAAAAAGAAATCATCCTGGCCGGGGTCGGTGTCATGCTCCGGAGATCTACAGCCTTCCTATCTCCCTCTCCCTTCTACCTGCTTCCGGCCACATCCCCTGCTCCGCGGCTCTCTTCGGCAACTCAGCAGCAGCGATCGACACAAGCTTCTGACGTCGGGGCCTACCCTCTGCGAGTCCCGCTTGTTTCAACTTCCTTTTTCCACAAAGGCGGGACTCGTAGAGGGAAGGCCTCGATGTCGGCAGCTTGTCTTGATCACCGCTGCTGACGAGTTGCTGAAGAGAGCTGCGGAGCAGGGGGGTGTTGCCAGGTGCAGGTAGAAGGGAGAGGGCCAGATGCAGGACTCGTGGGTGAGGGAGGAGAAGAGAGAGAGAAAGAGAGAGGGGAGGGAAACAAAAGGAAATATTTCATACTGGGCTGGGCCGGAGTGGAGGGAGGGTGGAAAGATTCTAGCTACAGGGTGCAGTAACAAAGGAAAAGGGGGGAAAGCTGAAAATGGAGATAGTGACACAAAGAAGAGAAAGGGTAAGCAGGACCTACTGAATAAGGATAGAGATACAGAGGGGACATGAAGAGGAGGTGAAATAGAGACATAGAAGTAATGCTGAAAAAGTGTGTGGGGGGAGATAAAGACATTGAAAGGGCAAATGGTGAACATGGCGTAAAGATAAGGACAGAGACAAATGAAGATTCTGAAAAAGTGGTGAGATAGGGATATAGGTGAGATGGACACAAAGAAGGGTGATGCTGGAAAATAGGTGGAATGGTAATTCTGACAGACACAGAAGGGAAATGCTGGATCAAGGAGAGATGGGGCTCAGGCTGGGTGGAATGAGGAGAAATGCCTTGTTGGCCCGGAACTTCCTCTCCTACGTCAGAATTGACGTCAGGGAGCGGAATGCTGGTCAGCGCAACACTTCTGCAGGGAAAGCTTGGGACGGCGGTGGCTTGGGGGCTGTTCCCCGATTGCGGTGGCAGCAAACCGAGTAGCTTGGGGGACGGCACGGAGACAGAAAGAAGGGGGAACAGGGAGACAGAAAGAAAAAGTTGGGGGAGAGAATGAGGTCTGGAGGAGAGGAAACATACAGGAGGCTGAAAGAAAGGAAGAAAGATTGGATGCACAGTCAGAAGAAGAAAGTGCAACCAGAGACTCATGAAATCACCAAATAGCAAAGGTAGGAAAAATGATTTTATTTTCAATTTAGTGATCCTGTATATAGCATTAAGATAAGAAACAATATATGCAGTGTTAGATTTGTTTTATAATGGTTTTGCGGCTCCAAGTTTTTTTTTCTTTTCGAAAACGGGTCCAAGTGGCTCTTTATGTCTTAAAGGTTGCAGACCCCTGGGCTAGAGTAAGCTTTGATGGAGAGTTCAGTAGATGGAACCTAAGCACAGTACCGGGCAGAGCTTTGGGTTCTGGCCCAGAAATAGCTAAGAAAGAAAATTTAAATTAAATCAGTAATTTAAAGAGTGGATAAGGTTGGGCAGACTGGATGGACTATTCGGGTCTTTTATTATCCTGTTTCCAACAGTGGCCAACCAGGTCACAGATACCTGGCAAGATCCCAAGAAGTAAAACAGATTTTATGCTGCTTATCCTAAGAATAAGCAGTGGATTTCCCCAAGTCATCTCAATAATAGCCTATGGACTTTTCTTTTAGGAAATTATGCAAATCTTTTAAAAACCCTGCTAAATTAACTGATTTCACCTAATTCTCTGGCAATGAATTCCAGAGTTTAATTACACATTATTTGGAGAAATATTTTCTCCAATCTGTTTTAAAATCTACTGTTTAGTAGCTTCATTGCATGTGTCCTAGTCCTAGTATTTTTGGAGAGAGTAAACAAGCGATTCACATCTACCCTTTCCACTCCACTCCACTCAATATTTTATAGACCTCTATCATATCACCCCTGAACTATCACTTCTTCAAGCTGAAGAGCTGTAGCTGCTATAGCCTTTCCTTACAGGGAAGTCATCCCATCCCTTTTATCATTTTTGTCACCCTTCTCTGTACCTTTTCTAATTCTGCTACATCATTTTTGAGATGCAGCGACCAGAATTGCACACAGTATTTGAGGTGCGGCTGTACTATAGAGCAATACAAGGGCATTATAACAGTTTCAGTTTAGTTGAAGACAAACTAACACCATAAGACTCATCCCAATTTTCTGTAGCATCTCGCTCTACTCTTCAATTCCTCTGGAAATGGCCAGATAACTTCTTTTGTAATATGCCTTGAATCGCAAGGTATTGGCGGAATAGAAATCACTAATGTAATGTAATTTTCCATTCTTTTCCTGATAATTCCTAACATTCTATTTGCTTTCTTAGCTACCGCTGCACATTGAACTGAGGGTTTCAACATTTCCTCAGTGATGATCCTTTTCCTGGGCATTGACTCCAAACACCGAACCTAGCATCACGTAGCTATAGTTCAGGCTCCTCTTTCCCACTTGCTCACATTAAACGTCATCTGCCATTTTGACACCTAGTCTCCCAGTCTCAATGCCAGTGAGCACAGAGTGATGGTGCTGAACAGAGCCTGGAATGCTCTGACATAGCTTCAGCAAAACGCTGGCTGGCCACTTTCAGCTATGGCAGAGCTGATATATTGTTAGTGGCTGTGTTACAAGAGACTAGTGCTGCAAGATAAGTAACAATATATGTCGCAGTCAGCAGTGAGACATTGCTAAATCATTCATAGTAAAATATACAACACACAGAATACCATTTCTGGTACTGGTACCTCCCCACATATTCCTTGGGTCAGACCAATAGGTGCCTACAAAGCTGAGCACTGCTAAAATGTTCATTTATTGTTCATTGTGCAGGAGCTGCTCACATCTCAAGAGCAAAGTGTGAAAGTTACAATTCTACAGTGTCAGGATGTTCAGCAGAGCTTGACTGAATGTACTGTCTCTTGTTGTTTACTGAAAACGCAATTATTTGCCAATGCCTTCCTAAGTTAATGTTTATTCCTCTGATAATATTCTCTTTAGAATTCCCTGTCAGCACTATATGATTTAAAAGCATGTTGTATTTCTGAATTAATGGTATTAGACTTGCTTTGCATGCTAATGTGAATTGGTGTGGTTATCTACCTTAGAATTAATTATTTGATTTGATGTGTATGTGGTTTGCCTTGATTTTTTTTATATTTTATATTGGGAGATGTTTATGATGTTATCCAGACATGTCTATGTCAGGGGTGTCCAATGTCGGTCCTCGAGGGCCGCAATCCAGTCGGGTTTTCAGGATTTCCCCAATGAATATGCATGAGATCTATTAGCATAAAATGAAAGCAGTGCATGCAAATAGATCTCATGTATATTCATTGGGGAAATCCTGAAAATCCGACTGGACTGCGGCCCTCGAGGACCGACATTGGACATCCCTGGTCTATGTTATATGTGGAAATCATAGGGAAACAAGATTTTATGTATGTGACTTGAAAACTGCATAGTTGAATGCGGTATATAAATTTGTAAATAAATAATAAATATATGGAAAAAGACCAGGTAGCTGCTTTACAAATGGTATCCACCTGAGCAGATTTGAGAACTACAGTGGCTCTAATCTAATGAACCTTAATTTTAGAGATGAGATGATGCCAGCTAATTAGCTAAAGTTCTTTTGGCAATTGGAATACCAAATCTGTTGGGGGTCAAAGGAGACAAATAGCTGATGGATCCAGTTCTTTTGAGACAGTAAGCAAGAGCCCATTTATAATCCTAAATTGGAGGGTTTTCTCACATGGATTCTTATGAGGTTCTGAGTAGAAAGAAGGAAGTGCAAATTTTTTCCCCAATGTGGAAAGATGTTTACTGCTTTCATTATAAGTTTGTGAAGAGTTCAGAGAACTAATTTATTTAGATGAAATCCAAGTGTAAGGCTTGAATCTCAATTATTCATCTGGCAGAGTATCTCACATTAGAAAGAGGACTTTCCGTGTGAGATACTTAAGCAAGTAAGACTCCAAACGCTCAAAGTAGCTTCGTAAGTAATGCAAAGATGACATTAAGATCCCATGGTGGTTTGAGTTACTGAAGCCTCTTCTTGAACTGATAAAATAGGGAATACTAGGCAGCTTATCAATCTGAGAATTAAAGGTTGAAAGAGCAGTGAAATGCCCTCTGATGAAAGAATATTGACATCCCAAATGATAGAGATAGTAGAAATAGTTTAAAATAATAATGATGAGAACAGTGGATAGAGCCATGACCATTCAAGAAGTAATAGACAGAAAACCTCTTCCACTTCAAGGTGTAGGAACAGTATATCTGGCCGAAGATTTTCTTGTAGCAATTAAAATATCTTGAATATGCACATTCAATAAATGACTGAAAAAACACAGCACCAAAAAAAAAAATAATCCACGGAAGGCTTTTATGCTAAGACAATTGCATACTAATTATAATGGACACAATTGTGATATGTTTGCTTTCTAACAACTAAAGACTCCCGAGGAAGGTATTTTTTGAGTACCAAAATGCTGACAGCATTGAGTATGTTTGTTAATAAAGATCCCTTTTGGAAGCATCTCATTTTCTCCCACTGTTGGCTTTGTTGTTGCATGGGGACCTTGATGCTTTCTATGTTTAGAACTCTGAGTTTTGTGCCATTTTGACATCAAACTTTGGGCACAAGAATTTACACCAACTGAACTTGGCATAAAGTATGGGCCGATCCCCAGTATTCAGTAACAACTGTGTATCTTTAGTGAACACCCCTGACCTGCCCATGTCCCTCCCATGGCCATGCCCCTGTTTGAGTGATGAACTATCCCTCCAATATTCAGTCAGCGATGGACAGTGTATTTTTTAAAAAGCTTACCATCACCATCTGATTTAGCCCCCAATGATGATAATAATTTTAATAATAATAAAAATAATTTTATTCTTATATACCGCTATACCGAAAAAGTTCTAGGCGGTTCACAACAAGGTGAGCTAATACATGGGATACAGATAAAACACAAATTAGAATAATTGACTTAAAACCAGATAAAGTCAGAAAGCATTTACAATATAATGCAGAAAATACCGGCATGGCAGGGAAAGAAGTAATACATAGAACAGATAAATATTCAGTGCCAGGCTATGTCCAGGCACCAGCACTGAATATTGGGGATAAGTCTGGGTGGCCTGGCCACCTGGAGCTTATGCAAGCCCAGTCGACATTCAGACAGGACTGCATAAAAGTTATGTGGGCCCCAGTTGAATATTGGTGTGGGACCTGCATAAGTAATATTTTTATTTTTTAATTAAATAAATAAACCTGGAATCCCTCCCCCCCCATGCCTAGGCCTACCTAAATAACTGGTGGTCCAGTGGAGGTCTTTGGGGGCAGGAGCACAGCCCCCTTGCTCCTGTCTCCACAAGGCAGACTTTCAAAATGGCTGCTGTGACCTCTCAGGGCAGCTCGCAGTACTACACGAAGTACCAAGAGAAGTTATGGCAGCCATTTTGAAAGGCCACCATGAGAAAGCAGGAGCGAGGGGCTTGCAGTCTTGGTCCCATAGACCCCCCCTGGACAACCAGATGTTTAGGTAGGCCCAAGGGGCCTAGGGGTGGGGAGGCTGGCCTGGCAGGTGAGAGGGAAGAGGGCATCCTTGGTGGAGTAGGGAGGGGGATCAGAGAATTGGGGGCGCTGGGTTTTTTTTTTTTTTTTAATTAAAAAAACAAAAAATACTTATGCGGGCTCTGGCCTGATATTCAGCTTTTGAGCTATCCTAAATTCACCCGCTTATCATATATGGGCCCCAGTTGAATACTACCAGCACCCATATAAGTTCCAGCTCCTCCTCAGCACCCTCCCCTGGCCTAGCCCTGACCAGCCATTTATGGAATCCAGGGGTGAAGGTCTTGCTGTAGAAACTCAGCTTACTCAATTCCCATGCTGTCAAGGCTTGTGCTTTGAGGCTGGGATAAAGAAGGCATCATTTTTCTGTGTAATTAATGATGGAGAGATGAAATGTTTCATAGGGCAAGTGAACAACAAGCTTATTTAGCAGAGGGACTACTTATGTTATTGAAGGATTCGGCTGAGTCTGTTGGTCACTTGGTTCTGGTTGTCAGGGAGTTAAGTTGCTTATATTTGGATGTGATTTGCTATGACAAAATCTGAAATCCTTGCTGCTTCTTGGTAGAGGCAGAGAATATGTCTTGAAAATGAGCTGCCACTTTGCCCTGGCACGGCTGAGCACTGCAGGCTGCTTACTGATGCTTCCTCTCTTGATTGGACGTCTTGTGTTTACTTTTGTTTTTGGATCCTTGTCTTTTTCTTCAGAAAGCATGTTTGTGGCGCTTTGGCTGTACTGTTTGCTCCCAATAAAGATATTAATTAAAAAAAAAAAAAAAAAAAAAAGACCACTTGGTTGTGTGCTTGAACTAAGATTGAGTGGTCTTGAAAAAAATGGGCAAAAACTCATAGGACATAAAATATGGCATGGAACTCTAGATGACTGATATAGAGGAGGCAAATGAACTTCAACCAGGTCTCCAGAGAATGGTGGGAGTCTAAATGGGCTCCTAACTCTGCCTTTGATTGATTAAACCTGATAGACTGCCTTCTACCAAGTTACATGATGGTGTACAATAATCAGAAACACATACATTTGCAAATTAAAAGTATAAAACAATCAAATATATAAAAATAAAAGCTGCCTAAAATCTATTTTATATCAGTACAACCTCAAGTGTTAACAAAACTCAAAACTTCCAATATTGATCCTCCTTCCTTAATTCCAGGGACATCTTCCACAAAGTCTTGTCTAGCCAAATTAATCTTAGTTAAAGGAAGTAAACACAAAAGCCCTTTCTGTGAACATCTCAATGAGTGAATTGTATGAAACTAAACAGGTTGAAAAGGTGACGGTATGACCAGTAGGAACAAGGAGGTATTGATGCATAAGAACATAAGAATTGCTGCTGCTGGGTCAGACCAGTGGTCCATCGTGCCCAGCAGAACGCTCATGCGGCGGCCCTCTGGTCAAAGACCAGCACCCTAACTGAGACCAGCCCTACCTGCGTACGTTCTGGTTCAGCAGGAACTTGTCTAACTTCATCTTAAATCCCCTGTATGACTCTGGTGAGACCTCTTTTAGAACATTGTGTACAATTCTGGAGGCCGCACCTTCTAAAAGATATAAAAAGGATGGAGTCAGTCCAGAGGAAGGCTATTAAAATGGTATGTGATCTTCATCATAAGGCATATGGTGATAGACTTAAAGATCTCAATATGTATACTTTGGATGAAAGGTGGGAGAGGTGAGATATGATAGAGACGTTTAAATGCCTAAGTGATGTAAATGCGCATGAGTCGAGTCTCTTTCATTTGCAAGGAAATTCTGGAATGAGAGGGCATAGGATGAAGTTAAGAGGTGATAGGTTCTGGAGTAATCTAAGGAAATACTTTTTTACAGAAAGGGTGGTAGATGTGTGGAACAATCTCCTGGAAGAGGTGATGGTGGAGACAGAGACTGTATGTAATGTAATGTAATTTATTTCTTATATACCGCTAAACTCCGTTAGGATTCTAAGCGGTTTACAGAAAAATAGACAATAGGGTGCATTAAAATTATAAGTAAAATAGGTACTTAGAAATTCCCTTACTGTCCCGAAGGCTCACAATCTAACTAAAGTACCTGGAAAAATGACAATTAGTAGAGTAATGAAGAAATAAAATAGAGAATAGATGAGAAAAATAAGAAAATAAACATTCTAATAAGACTACAATGATCTAAAGGACTTTGAAAGGTTGAAAAAAGAGGGGAGATAAGAATAGATGCAGAGGGAGAACCGTTGAAGCAATAGAATTCTGGGGAAATTTAAATGAAATTTGAATGATAAAATAAAACAAAATAAGTGGTAAAACAATAAGTGAGATTAAAAAATATATCATAAACTAAAAAGAATTGAAAATAAAATCAAAACAGTCAAAACTGAAGTCCAGCTTGAACGGGCCCCCGAACCAACCGTTGGTCCGATGGCCGGACTGCAGCCCTCCTCTGTCGGCTCTCCCCTGCTGGCATGGGGGAGGAGCGAAGACAGTGTCGGGTGCCCCACTGGAACGGGCCCCCAAGCCGACCGTTGGTCCGATGGCCGGACTGCAGCCCTCCTCCGTTGGCTCTCCCCTGCTGGCATGGGGAGGAGCGAAGACAGTGTTGGGTGCCCCGCTGGAATGGGCCCCCGAGCCGACCGTTGGTCCAATGGCCGGACTGCATCTGAATTCAAGAAAGCGTGAGATAGGCACATGTGATCTCTCGGAGAGAGAAAGAGATAATGGTTACTGCGGATGGGCAGACTAGATTGGCAACAATCTTGGTTAGGTAAATGTGTTCAGCAAGCTATGCTATCTTATTGCAATTTTTGGAAATTAATTAAGATCACTTTGTTCGATAAGTTTCTTACTTAGTGAGTTTTATTATTGAAATTCTATTTTACCACTATTTGTATTTTTTTTTACTGTATTATTGTATTTCGCCGATTGTCCGGCTCTTTTTAGTTTAAATTGCCAAGAACTTTTGGCTATGGCGGTATAAAAGAATAAAGTTATTATTATCATGTTTCTATGCTTAGCAGTTGTATATGGCATAACATTTAAATGCATCCAGGCTTAAATACCTGCGCCTAAGTTGTATGCTGATTGGGTGTATTATATAACACTATGGCTAACTTTTACGACCACCCGCGATCTGCCCAAGCTCCTCTCATGGCTACACCCCCTTTTGAGATTTGTGCTCTACAAGTGACACGCACCACTTTAGAGAATGTGCCTACAAAGTTGTGCGTGTAACTTCAAATTACTGCTAATTAGCATCAATCCTTAGTTGCTGGTCAGCAATTATTGGTGCTTGAATGCATTGTTAAATAACTGCATGGGCTAATTGTGTGAACCAATGTGTACACACAGCTTAGAATGCCATACACAGAATTGTGGCTTTTTTCTTGCTAATAATATTGCGCACACTTGCAAATAATATGTACTATTTGCAAATTCTTTGCACAGACTGTACCCTCTTGGACACAGCGCACCTTCTGTCCTGAAACTGTGTACATGTAAAAAAATAAAATAATTCTGGCTCATACCTAATTGTTTCTGCACAATGACTGGAACAGACTCCACACAGGCCTTGTGAATGCCACCTCTGTGGCATCCCTAACCACAGTCCGTCCAGGGAACAGAATCCAGGCCTATAGAATCAGACCCACTTCTTCGCACAGCAGTGCACAGCATCAGCACTGGACCTGGAGCACCAGAAATATTTTTGGTAAAGGAATTATTTTATTCAAACTGTAATTCACAGTAGAGTCCATTAAAAGGGTTCTGTTGTAGACTAGCCTCATAGCAATTAAGGCTGAAAAGAAAATAAGTCAGTCTGTAGTGCCATCTGCTGCATTCAATAGGTAGCAAAATTTATGAAAATACAGGAGAAAGAATCAAAACTGCTGATGCTTTATCCCATAAAGCATCAGCCCTCCCGTTTCCCTAAATAATTCCCTAAAGCCCTCCCGTTTCCCTAAATAATAAAAAAATAGGGCCTTTCAAGGTGAGGACAAAGTAAAATCAGTAGCTGGTAGGGGAGGAAGGGCTTTGGCTCACTAGTTGAGCTGTTGCCTCTGCACCCAGAGGTTGTAAGTGCTGCTTCTTGTGACACTGGGCAAGTCACTTAGGCCCAGATTCACTAAAGATAGCAATTCAATCTCTGTTGGCCGATCTTGAAACAGCGATTGATTCACTATCTTTTTTGCATGCAAATGATTTGCACAGAAGTGCAAATCATTTGCATACAAACTCCCTGACTTTTGACAGTAGCTTTCTGAACATCTAGATACACTATATTAACCGGTTCACCTTTATCCACATGCGAATTGGTGAGGCAAGATCTCTCTTGGCTGAACCCAAGCTGACTCTGTCTCATTAAATCATGTTTGTGCACGTGTTCCACAATTTTATTTTTTATAATTGTTTCCACCATTTTGCCCGGTAGTGAAACAAATCAGGATACATACCAACAAGGTGAAAAACATGAACTTTCCCCTGTAAACCAAGAAATGTCCAAAGGAACCTAAACATGAGAGGAAGGGTGGCCTAGTGGTTAGAGCTATAGGGACATAGGCAGCAGAACACTTTTTTGTTTGTGGGGCCTCAAAAGTTTCAAGTTTTATTTTGGTTTGATGAATCGCTTATTTAATTTACTAAGGGAAATACAACTTTAATAAAAAGTATAGGCATGCAATTAAATATAAAATTTAATTTTTAATTTTTAAAGCTGCACCCCTGCCCCTGTCCCCATAATAATAATAATAATAATAGTATTAATTGTAATATCATTTTTCCATTCATTTTTCATATATATACACAAGATGTAGTCATTCCATGGAGCGATAGACACCTTATGATATTCTAGTCTTAACATTCCTATGCTTTTCTGGCTGCTGCCACAAGACTGAACAAAAGATCTGAAAGTGTTTTTACAATGACACCTGGATCCTCTTCCTGATAGTGACTCCTGATGTGGAATCTAGCTACAACTTTCCATTTGTCCACCTGAAATTTCATCTGCCATTTGGATGCCCCTTCTTCAAGAAAATCTTCGACCAGATATACTGTTCCTACACCTTGAAGTGGAAGAGGTTTTCTGTCTATTATTTCTTTGAATGATCATGGCTCTATCCACTGTTCTCATCATTATTATTTTAAACCAGAGGTGTTCAACCTTATGGCTTCTCTGGCCGCATTGGCCGAAAAAAATGTTTCTCGGGCCGCACAAACGTGCAAATGCTGCAGCAAGACAGAGGAGGGAGCCGGCAAGACGGTAAACACCCGGGGGCAGCAGAGGAAAACACTGTATTGACCTCGACTGGGGCCGCACAAAATAATTCATGGGGCCGCATTGGACACCCCTGTTTTAAACTATTTCTACTATCTCTTTCATTTGGTATGTCAATATTCTTTCATCAGAGGGCATTTCACTGCTCTTTCAGCCTATAATTCTCAGATTTATAAGCTGCCTAGTATTCCCTATTTTATCAGTTCATGAAGGGGCTTCAGTAGCTCAAACCACCATGAGATCTTAATGTCATCTTTGCATTACTTACGAAGCTACTTTGAGCGTTTGGAGTCTTACTTGCTTAAGTATCTCACACGGAAAGTCCTCTTTCTAATGTGAGATACTTTGCCAGATGAATAATTGAGATTCAAACCTTATACGTACTTGGATTTCATCTAAACAAATTAGTTCTCTGAACTGTTCACAAGCTTATAATGAAAGCAGTAACATCTTTCCACATTGGGGAAAAAAAAAATCAATGGCCACACAGGCTGGGAAGAGGGCGGCTTGGATTGTTCACCTGCGTGGCCATTGATTTTTTTCAGCGATACAGTACCGATGGTCCCTGATGAAGGGACGCTGAGTTACTGAAACCGGGATTGGTTGAACCCTGCCATAAGGGGATCTTTGAATGTGGTGATTCCCTGGACTTTCCTGTTAAACCGAAGGAAATTATTTTCATCTAAGCTAAGTCTGAGTTTATTTTGGGAGTTGGCTGGGGGTTTCTCAGTGGTTTTCTGGTTTGATTTCACTTGTGTGATTCTTATAATTATTTATTACACAATTTTTATTATTTCTGTTGAGGCAAATGTGAGATATCCGATGATGCTGTTCTGGTAGGGGTTTGTTTAGCCTTTGCCTTGCTGTTTAAAGCACTGGAGGTTCTCCTCCCTTCACTGACCTCTCACACTGAGGATATCCCGTTTCACAAAAAAATTTTATATATATATAATATTCTATTTATTTATTGCCTTGTGTCCACACAATTTTCTAATCTTCAGAATACCACTCTCAGAACCTATTGACTTATTTACTGCCTTTACATTTGTGTCTTTTGAAAGTTCCTCTGGCAGTCTCTTTTTGAAGTCTTTTTTTGTGTTGTTTTGAACCTAGTTAGGCATAAAGCGATCCAGAAATTGAAGATTAGATTAGATTGAATGACTTAGATTAGATTGAACAACTCTGAATAACTTTGTGTCATCTGCAAATTTCATCACTTCACTTATTCCCATTTTCAGATCAGTTATAAAGATGTTTAAAAGCTCTGGTCCCAGGAGAATTCCTGTGGTACTCAATTTTTCAGCTTCCTTCACTGACAGAATATAACCTTAATCTCTGTTTTATACCTTTTAACCACAACCGGGACATTGCCTCATCCATGACTTTTCATTTCCTCAGGAATCGCTCAAAAAGAATTTTGTCAAAAGCTTTCTGGAAATCTAGATACACTATGGACTCCTTTTACTAAGCTGTGTTAGGGCTTTAACGTGCAGAATAGTGCACATTGCAATGCCGTGCATGGTAGACGCTAATGCCAGCATTGAGCTGGCATTAGTTCTAGCCACATAGCATGGGGTTAGTACGTGATAATCTGCTGCATGCGCTAAAAACGCTAGCGCACCTTAGTAAAAGGAGCCCTATATGGCTCACTTTTTATGCACAAGTTTATTTATACCTTAAAAAAATGAAGCTGATTGGTAAAGCAAGATTTTGCTTGTCCCATTACACCAGTGTATCGCAAACTGTGTGCAGTGGAAGATTCCAGCTGTGCCACAAGATGCTGGCAAGGAGGAAAGGTGCTGGCACCGGTTGACTGCTTACAGGATATGCCTCTCGCAGCAAAAGGCACTGGCCCCGGCATCTCTCCTCCTCTTCCCACATCTCCCCTCCTCTAGGATTCCCTCTGTTGAAGTGACAAGTTCAAGGTCACAGCTGGAGGGCCTCGTGCATGCGCGGACATCGACATGATGACAGTACGCAGGCACGTGATGTCATTGCGTCGATGTCCATGTACTTACAGACGCCTTCCAGCTGCGGCACTGGGTTTAGTATGCCGCGGCACCAAAACCATGCTTATCAGTGTTCAGTAGGTTTGCTTTTTTTTTTTTTAATCATAGTTTCTATTATATTGTCCAGCACTAATGCCACACTTACCAGGGATTTATATATATCGAGATAAGTGCACCTTTCTTCATTAATTATGATGGACTGTTTGATTTATTAAACACACTATAGTGTTCTGCTTAGAACATTACAAGACAATCACTAGTTCTTTGGAAACTTCACGGTTGTTTTTGCAATACAAAGATGATCTATGAGCACATTCATAATATTTAAATACATATACTTTTTATGTTATTATTGAAAGCAAATACATAATTGTGTTTTGATGGTGGGATTTTGGTTTTGGACAGGTTGTATATCATTTCCTCCAGATATTTTCTGAGGTTGAAAAATTGCCATTTTGGTTTTGAGATTTAGAAGCACTGCAGGCAAAAAGCCTAGCAAAACATCTAGAAAGTTTGTTTTGAAAATGGCGACTTGGCGGTTTTGGCAAGAAAAATATCCAAGTGCTACTTTATGCCTTTAAAAAAAAAAAAAAAGTCTTTCTGTTTTGAAAATGAGCTCTATAGTCATCCAAGTCAGTACATGACAAATGGTCATCCATCTTGCATATATTTTAGAAGGATACAGCCTGTTTAAAATACATGTGAGATGGATGTCAATGTACTGGAAACATCAGCAAGAATATCCATTTTACAAATTGAAATGTCCAAATTATTAACAGGGAAAACAAATTCTGAGGTGTAACCATCTGGTCCTGGGGTCTTGTTAGCTGATAAAGATTTAATGGAATTAACTATTTCTCTTTCCGTAATTTTTCCTCCCAGCAAAGATTGTTGTTTATTAGTAAGTTGAGGATGGGTAAGATTGTCTAAGAAAGAATCAGTTTCCTCAGATGTTGAATGAATTTCAGATTGAAACAGGTTTTCATAAAAAAAAGCTTGCTCAATATCTGCTTGTTTGGTACATAGTTTCACTGTAGAGTCATTGACCCCTCTTTTACAAAACCATAGAATGTTTTTTTTAGCGCCGGCCATAGTGGTAACAGCTCTAACACTCTTAGGAATTCAAAGAGTGCTGGAACTGTTATTGCTGCAGTTGGCATTAAAAACTGTGCTACAGTTTTGTAAAAGGGGGGTAATAGAGGTAATGTGCATTTTTTCTCTGAGATATTGGGATAAACATTCTACCAGCTTTATTATCTCCTATGTATCTCCCAGAATTCTGAATAAAAATCTGAACTGGCTTTTCTACTGACAAGTTTATTGTAATTATATTTTGCAGTAATTAGCTCTGAGAAAGTAGACTGTGATGAGGTATTTGATGGGTTTCCAATAGTTTCTATCTTATTCTCTAATTTTTTTCATTTCTAGTGTATCATTTTTTTTCCCAAGAAGAATAGCTAAGAATCTCACCATGCAAAGTGGTTTTATAGTTTTTCTATAAAAGAACTGTGTCATAATCATCTATTGAGTTGTGCTGAAAAAATGTTGATGAAAAAAGTTCAATATGGTTAATAAAGTCTGGATCAAATAGATAGGCATTATTGAATCTCAACTGAGTTTTATTATCTCATTATACAACTGAATATCAATGCTGATTGCAGCATGGTCTGATATCGATATGGGGAGAATATTTGCATTCAGCATTTGTGAGATCAATTTCTTGGACATCAAAAAATAATCAATCCTAGAATAAGTACCACGAGGATTGGAGTAGAATGTATTTTCTCTACAAGTGGAATTTAAAATTCTCCAGGGATCAGCTAGATTTAAAGATGCGATCATGGTAGTGAGTTCTTTTCATGATCATGACTTAACAAATTTAGCAGTGGATTGTCTGTCTATGAATGGATCTTGGGTAAATTGAAATCACCTGCCATGACATGTATAAAGTCGCTGTGTTCTATTAGAATTTGTGACAGTGCTCTAAAGAATTCTGGTTGGTCAATGTTTGGAGCATAAACATTCAAGAATAAACACTTAAGTCCCTTTTATTGTAACAACTGCTGCTGTCCATCTCCCGGTAAGATCTGCTTGCTGTTTTAATAATTGAAAGAGATTTATCAAAGAGAATAGAAACTCCTGCTTTTTTTTAATGAAAAAATGTTATAGTTTAACTTATAATCAAAATGTGCACCAAAGTAACAATACTAAAGTCCCACTAAGCATCAATTTGCCACCTAAGTTGAGAAATTTCAACACACAAGTTCCTCAGAATGCCACACTAGATATTCGTGTGGTAGCCGTCCTCATAGGAACTTTTAAGTGTGTGAGTTTGTTGTTTTCTAACATTTCATAAAGTGCAAGTGCTTCAATAAATAATTATCATTTTTGTTGTATTTTTAAATCGTTATCATTTTTGTTATATTTTTAAAGAATTACTGCAAAAGCAAATACTTAGCTTTATAAAACTGGGTCTGCCTCAATCCCCACCGACACGTTTCATAATTTCATCAGGGTCGGGGATAGGGAGAGCTATAAAGAATAGATAATAAAAAAAGTTGTTAATAATGAAAAACCCCCAGTAAACTGAAAATTTAAGACTAAGCAATTGCTACATATCTTACCAGAGCAGTTTGAAATCTGAGCATATTGCTAGATCCCTGTTGAGAGTGCCGGGTTTGTAAAATGGCCGCGGCATAGAGGTGGACTTGATAAACCAAATCCCCGGATCATGTGACCCCCATGGTGGCCAATGAACAGCTGACAAGACATTTTAGACTAAATGGATAGGACTGAACCAAGGAACAAAACGGGGAGAGTCACAAGGCTGTTGTTAACCAATCACTGGTCAGATTTAGACCATGGGGATACATTGTATTGAGCTGATACATCCAACGAAGCTCTTTGATGTTTAAGTTATGTTCAAGATTTCCTCCATCCCACCCGACATGAACACTATCAATGATGCGCCATTTGAGGTCATTAATTTTATGTTTCAAAAGAGACCAATGGCGAACCAGAGGGGCCGTTTCTACCCCAGTGTTGACACGAGACTTGTGTTCATTAAGTCTGACATTCATAGGTCTAGTGGTACGTCCAATGTATAGCTTTGGACGGGGGCACATGATCATGTAAATAACATGATCAGATTTACAGTTGGTCCTGGATCTGGCCGAGTATACTTTACCAGTCTGCGGATGGCACCAAGTTTCACCTGTCAGGGCATACTCACACCATTGGCAGTGGCCACATATGTAATGGCCATTTTGAACAGAAAAGTCCCTAAATTGATGAGGAACAACGAGTTCCCCCAGATTTCTAGCTCTTTTAAAAGCAAAAATTGGGGGGCCATATTCAGGTCCTAAAATCAGCTGTACTATATGCCAGTGGTGTAGAATAATTTTTTTGATGTTATGTGCTAGATGGGAGAATTGTTGGACACATATTAAAGGCTTCTCTTCCTCTGACTGAGATTTATATTGGAGGAGTTGTTGTCTGTGGGCGTATTTAGCTCTAGTGTATGCCTGTTGGATTATATATTTAGGGTATCCTCTCTGTTTAAATCTCTTCTTCAATAAACGTGATTGTATCTTGTATTCAGCAGTGGAGTAACACAGCCTTCGTAAACATAAAAATTGGCTGTGAGGAAGGCTATCTTTAAGTTGGCGTGGATGGAAACTGTGATAGCGAAGAAGACTGTTCCTGTCAGTGGGTTTGCGGAATATTGTAGTCCGCAAGAACCCCTGAGTTTTAAAGATAGTTAAGTCCAAAAATGGTATTTCCTGGTGGTTGATTGTAGCTGAAAATTGGATGTTGGAATCAATCTGATTTAGCCATGTGAGGAATAGATCAAACGTTTGAATATCAACCTTCCAAACACAAAAGATGTCGTCAAGAAAGCGTCTCCAAAGAGTAATATGTTGGAACCAGTGTGACGTATAAACATGCTCTTCTTCCAATTTGGCCATATATAAAGAGGCCACAGAGGGGGCTAGAGATGCACCCATTGCGATGCCATGGGTTTGTAAATAGAACTTGCCATTATACCAAAAATAGCTCCTGGTCAAGACTAAAGTTGCTAACTCCATCAAAAAAGTAGTGGAAATATGTTCACAGTAGGTTTGATGAGCAAATATGCTCTCTAGCAAAGTCAGGGCACCCTGAGTAGGAATCATTGTATATAGTGCTTTGACATCTAAAGTGATTAGTAGATCATCAGTATAGTTTTCTGATGCCGCATTCAAAATGTTGATCATGTGTGTACTATCCTTCACATGCGATTTAATCTTTAAAACCTCATTCTGTAAAAACAAATCCAGAAATTTTGATAAAGGTTCCAACACCGAATGAATCATGGACACAATGGGTCTGCCAGGGGGATTGTGTAAAGATTTATGAATTTTAGGTAGAAATTTTATTCTCGGAGTCGTGTGAAATGGAGGGCGACGGAAAGCAGCTTCCCTTGTCGTGATCATCTTGTTCTTTAAAGCACGTGAAACTATTTGAGATATATCCCTCTTCAGTTCCTCGATTGGATCATCCAGCAAGCATCTGTAAAAAGTGGTATCATCTACTTGCTTAGTTGCTTCTGCGTGATATTGGTCTTGAGACTGAATCACGATGGCACCCCCTTTGTCGGCCCGGGCAATTATGATGTCCTGATTATGACGCAATTCCCGTAAGGCTCGTCTTTGATTCTTAGTGAGGTTATCAGGGGGAGAATTATATCTCTCTTCTAATTCTTCAATATCGTGAAGTACTAAGTCCATCCAAGTAGTCAAATTCGGATGGAGAGGAAGTGGCGGACACCAACCAGATTTTCTGAATATAAGTGAGGAATCAACAGCCGGCTCCTTATCCAGGAAGTATATCTGAGTATGTAGCTTGCGAACAAATCTATAAACAGCTACTCGAGTCTCAAAAGGATCATAGAGCGTGGAAGGAACAAATCCCAAACCAAGTTCTAATAAGGATTGTTGGTCTTGGGTAATGCTATGACCTGATATGTTAATTAAGGCTGAAGGTTCATCTGGGATCTGGTCTGCGGACCCTGATATCCTTGCGGTTGAAATGCGACCCGTTTTCCTCGATTGCCCCGAAATTTCTGGCGCCCCCGTGGGCCTTGTGGAAAGTAGTTTTTTGGCCCCGAGGTGTTCTGACCAGTGTAGGTATTTCTGGAGGTTGACCCAGAACTATCACTACCAGAGATGGAGCTAGTAGATCCCTGGTCATCTACATATGGAGGTTGTTGGGGTCGTGTGCCATTGTTGGTTTTAAACATCCAAAGATATATCTTGTTATTTATATAATCCCTCTCATCTATTTTGTATTTTTTAATTTTGGTTTGTTTGATCTTATTCCTATATGTTTCTGAAGAATTATGTAAACCCTCCTCTTGTTTCGTGAAATCAGTTTCAGATACACCAGAGTTTTTGATGTTAAGTAATGCCTGATTGATGTTATCTTTAAGTTCACTTTCTAGCTTAGTTGTTTGCTCAATAATCAACAACATGAGATCCATGCTGCACTTGTTCAAAATTGCGTACCACTTATCCTGAAAATCCTGATCATATGCAAATAATGTGGGAGCTTTCTGTATTCGTAGCCCTCTCGGGATCATGGATGTGGTGACATATTGGGCTAAAGTGTTCGCATGCAGTTCAGCTCTGATTAGTCTCTGATTTAATATCTCTAATTCACCCCATTAGGAGGAAGCACCCCATTTATTGAAGCACTTGCACTTTATGAAACGTTAGAAAACAACAAACTCACACACTTAAAAGTTCCTATGAGGACGGCTACCACACGAATATCTAGTGTGGCATTCTGAGGAACTTGTGTGTTGAAATTTCTCAACTTAGGTGGCAAATTGATGCTTAGTGGGACTATAGTTTAACTTATAACATTCAGAAGATGACATAAGAACATAAGCAGTGCCTCTGCCGGGTCAGACCATAGGTCCATCCTGCCCAGCAGTCCGCTCCCGCGGCGGCCCAAACAGATCACGACCTGTCTGAATCATCTGAAGGGGCTCCCCTGCCACCTTGGCCTCCCAATTTGGTCCTGCCTTCCCATCGAAGTCCCAGCCCTCCGGTCCTGCACATGCACGACCTGGTTGGTTTATACTCATTACCTGACAAACTTTCTATACTTTTGTTACATCCCAGCTCCTCCCTCAGTATCCCATGATCCCTTTATCCCTCAGGAATCCGTCCAATCCCTGTTTGAATCCTTGGACCGTACCCTGCCTGATCACTTCCTCCGGTAGCGCATTCCAAGTGTCCACGACCCTCTGGGTGAAAAAGAACTTCCTTGCATTTGTTCTGAACCTATCTCCCTTCAGTTTCTCAGAATGCCCCCTTGTATTTGCTGTCCCCTTCAGTCTGAAGAATCTGTCCCTATCCACCCTCTCTATGCCCCTCATGATCTTGAAGGGCATAGAGAGGGTGGATAGGGACATAGAAACATGATGACAGATAAAGGCCAAATGGCTCATCTAGTCTGCCCATCCACAGTAACCATTATATCTTCCTCTCTCTAAGAGATCCCACGTGCCAATTCCATGTCTTCTTGAATTCAGACACAGTCTCTGTCTCCACCACCTCTTCTGGAAGACTGTTCCATGCATCTACCACTCTTTCTGTAAAAAAGCATTTCCTTAGCTTACTCCGGAGCCTATCACCTCTTAACTTTATGCTATGCCCCCTCATTGCAGAGCTTCCTTTCAAATGAAAGAGACTCGACTCATGCGCATTTATGCCACATAGGTATTTAAACGTCTCTATCATATCTCCCCTCTCCTGCCTTTCCTCCAAAGTATATAGATTGTGTTTCTTGTAGCATAATAATGTCTGGTTTTTGTTTTCCATGGTTGCCCTTTTAATAAATGCTAATTTGACCCATTATTATTATTATACTGTTCCTAACAATGAATCTGTAGAAAAAGTGGACATGATGGTTGTCCAGTAAAATTGGGCATACTTGACTGTTTAAATGAATAAGCTTACATGTCCCCTGGTTATCTTTATAAATGGTAATTAAGGAAATACTTAAGATGATGAAAGGAAAAAAAAGACAGAAAAGACAACAGTGTTACAAAACCTTGTATTAATTATTTCCCTTCACTTTTCAGTATAACGGTGATATGAAATATAGCCATGTTTTTAGTTACATAGGAGGAAATGAGTAATAAATACATTGTAGCAAGTTTAAATCACAAGGGGTGATTCACTGGTAACAACATTTGAAAAACTGTACACTTGCAAAGAACAGCATCTCCAAACATTAGTATTTTTTTTTTTTAATATCTGTAAGCTGTTACATGTAACAAACGTGCTAGTTCCACGCGTGACAATGGATTTCGTTTTAAAATATGCATTGCTTGGCAACATTAACAAGGCACAAATATTTTTGTGCACTAACTTTATACAGTAAAAACAGGACAAAATGCATGCATGCATTTACAGTAAAGGGATGCCTGTATGTGGCATGCAACCCAAAATAATAAAAAAAAGGTTTAAAACAAATTTTAAATGTAGGTTTACATTATGCATAAATCCATAAGGGCTATATGTAAGAAGGGAGGAAGTATTCTATTCATTACTATTAACATTCTGGTTTTCTTCCTATTCCTCGCAGAGGAATACACATTCACCTTTAAGTAAAGATAAAGGAATACAAAAAATAAAATTCACTTTGCAAACTTTGATGAATTATATAAAATTAGGTTTGTGGTGTTACAGCTGTGTGCACAAATGATATTCCTGCAATGTCTAGGTTTTATCAGGCATGGTCAGAAGCAATTCTGTGCAATTTCAGGACATAGAGGATGACAACTGAAACGCTACATGAACACTGACAAGATTTTAGCTCTGAATCTCACTTCTATACAGAACTTTAAACAAGCCTGCCTCCACAGCCTCAGTATGAAGTACCAGTAGCTAATATATGTAGGGGAATGGGACTTGATATTCTGCCTTTCTGTGGTCAAAATCAAAGCAGTTTACATATTATATACAGGTACTTATTTTGCACCTGGGGCCAAGTGATTTGCCCAAAGTCACAAGGAGCTGCAGTAGGAATGAAACCCGGTTCCCCAGGTTTACAGGCTGCTGCACCAACCAGTAGGCGACGCCTCTCTGTAATGTGGGAGCTGCAATTTAGAAAAAAAAGTCATTACCACATTTCAATTCTTTGATCATGTTGGATACAAAAAGGGGTAAATTTTCAGAGGCTTAGTTGGGATCTGTGCACATACCATAGGGGAGGGGGGTAATCGTTACTATTATTTGTAGTTTTATGGGTAGATTTGCTGAATCCAAGTATCCAGCTCCTGAAAATAAGCCCCTGCAAGTATCTGTTTAGCTGTGTCAGGGCATTTTGGAAACTATACCTGTGTATTTAAAAATGTGCACGCACAGAGGCAGACATGCCATTAACAGCTGTATACTTCTCCCTCCGTAGTCACGGTTTCGATTATTCATGGTTTTTAGCTTGCTGGCTCCTTCCCCCAAATGCAAACAATCCAAAACTGCAGATATGTACACGATGCAGGCAAATTTTATTGTGACAAATAAATTATGTCTAAAAAACCTTTTTACCAAGCAAGGGACCCAACATGGTCCGTGTTTCGGACAACCTTCATCAGGGGTCCGTGGTAAAAAAAAAATTGTCACAAAAAATTGTCACAAAAATTGTCACAAAAAAAAGAGTGGAAAGATAAACGTTGTGTATTTCGCCAAAGCTCGCAAACTACTATGGGTAAACGCGTTTGCGAGCTTTGGTGAAATACACAACGTTTATCTTTCCACTCTTTTTTTTGTGACAATTTTTTCCTTTCTTTTTTTTTACCACAGACCCCTGATGAAGGTTGTCCGAAACACGGACCATGTTGGGTCCCTTGCTTGGTAAAAAGGTTTTTTAGACATAATTTATTTGTCACAATAAAATTTGCCTGCATCGTGTACATATCTGCAGTTTTGGATTGTTTGCTTCTGGTTTTTTACTGCAGACAAGGTTGGACCCCTTGTTTCCTTTGGTTTTGTTCCTTCCCCCAAATTACATCAGCTTGCATAGAGAAATCAGTGATTCCAAGCGTTTACAGAGAAAATCACTGATTCCCAGCACTTTCTTCACCGTGTTTTGCCTCTCCTTCAGGAACAGACCAGGTCTCCCACCATGTTATTCATGATGGTTTTTAATAGAAAACAGCGAATAACATATGAAAAAGTTATTTGCAGTTTTTCTGTATTTGCGGTTCTGTTAATCCCCTATCACAGCGAATACGGAGGGAGAAGTGTATTTTGTGCCACTGTTGAACACAGTGAGTGCTTTTCACTAGAGAATGACACGGGAACAAATTTTTCCCCATCTCCATGGGAACTCATTTTCCCGTCGCGTCTGGGAGAGTTTGTTTCCTGTTCCTGCCCCCATTCCTGCAAACTCCGTCCTCATCTGCACAAGCCTCAAACACTTTAAAATCATAAGCAGCAACATTCTAGAGCTCAGATTGTGATGTCATAATGCCTCATTCCACCAATGCCTAAGCTCCGTCCTCATCTGCACAAGCCTCAAACACTTTAAAATCATAAGCAGCAACATTCTAGAGCTCAGATTGTGATGTCATAATGCCTCATTCCACCAATGCCTAAGCTCCGTCCTCATCTGCACAAGCCTCAAACACTTTAAAATCATAAGTGTTTGAGGTTTGTTCGGTTAAGGCAGAGCTTACAAAAATGGGGCTGGGACAGGGACAGCTACCCAACTTGGGGGGGGGGGGGACGGGACAAGAAAACTGAGTTCCTGCTAGGATGGGGAAAAATTTGTCCCTGGATCATTCTCTGCTTTTCACCACATAACAATCCAATGTTGAAGCACAATATTTGCAGGTACCTTGTGTCTGAAAATCAGATATGTTTTTGTAAGCTGAGAAGTAGAGAATGACATGGGGACAAATTTGTCCCCCTCCCCATAGGAACTGTTTTCCCATCTCATCCCTGTGAGTTTTGTCGCCATCCCTGTCCCATTCCTGTAAGCTCTGCCTTAACTGCACAAACCTCAAACACTTATGATTTTAAAGTGTTTGAGGCTTATGCAGATGAGGACAGAGCTTGCAGGAATGAGGCAGGGACAGGAAAAGAACTTGCGCGGACGGGAAAATGAGTTCCCATGGAGACGGGGAAAAATTTGTCCTGTATCATTCTCTACTGAGAAGTAAAGTACACAAGCCTTTCAACACCCTACTGAAAGTTTACCCCAGTTGAAGAGTAATTTGCAATGATCACTGTATCATGTCAAAGAGCAGCAGGACACTGAAATATTAGCACAAAGTTTTAACATGCCAAGTCTTCATGAAATATCAGATGCTGTGATAGAATACTGCACATCCTTAGGCTAGCTAAATGGAGTCACCAAGATGTAGAATTGCCCATCCCTCTAATTCTACAGGCAGTCCACAGGTTAAGAATGTCCAACTTACATCGGACTTTAACTTACGAACCGGGGTCCTACCTCTCTCTTCCTGTGCCAACGTGCCCTCTCTTCCTCCTTTCCTGTCCAAACATGACCCTCCTCCTCCCTTGTATCCCAATGCGCCCCTCATCGTACTACCCTCCATTCTGCGTCCCAAATTGGTGCCTCTCTCCTGCAAGTGTTTACCTCTGCTGGCCAACTGCCTCCTCCTAGCTGCACTTCTCTTTGCAAAGCCGCGAGCTGTGGCTCTTGCACATAGCCAACCCAGAAGCCTTCCCTCTGACATCAGAGGGAAGGCTTCTGGGTCAGCCACGTGCTCTGTATAGGAACAGTGGCCGTAGCTTTGCGAAGAGAAGTGGGCTGGGAGGAGGCAGCCAGCTAGCAGAGGTAAACACCCACAGGAGTGAAGGAGGCAGAAATTTGGGATGCAGAATGGAGGGAAGGATGACCAGGGATGTGTTGGGACATGGAAGGGAATTGGAGGGTCAAGATGGGAGAGGAAGGGAGGAAGAGGGATTGCTTTGGCACAGCAAGGGAGGAGCAGAGTCACGTTGGGACACAGAAGGGAGGGAGGGAGCACAAACTTCAAAGGATGGAGGGAAGGAAAAAAGGAGGGAGGGAGCATTAACTTGGGACACAGAATGGAGGGAGGGAGGGGAACATGAACTTGGGGCATAGGATGGAAGAATGGAGGGAATGAGGGAAAGAGATGCTGAGGTGGGGGAAGGGAATAGAAAGGGAGAATTGTTGGGCATGGGTGACTGAGAGGGAAAGAGAGATGGTGAACATGGGGAAATGAAGAAGGAGGAGACTTGTTGGGCATAGGGAGGGAGAGACAATTATTGGACATGTAGTGGGAGAGGCGTGAGGTACAGATGCATGGGGAAAAGAGAGATGAGAGGGAGAAATGTTGGATATTGTGGCTGAGAGGGAACAGTGGGACAGGTGAAGAATGAAAGTAAGTGTAAACCTCCTATCTTTTCTTTCCATTTACACGACAGTACTTTATTTTGAGGACTCTTTCTTTAATGTTTAATGTTCTTTAAAATATTTTTATAGACAGTGTACTGTACAAGAGCTGAACTGCATACAAATTCTCAGAAACATGGTAGTGTGCTGCGGCACACAGTTTGTGATACACTAAGCTAGGGAATACGCCTGTAGAATTTTTGTCCTGCCCAAACCACACCATCACCATACTCCCTTACAATATCTGTGTGCAGTGGCGTAATAAGGGGGGGTCCACCCTGGACACCATGTTGGTGTCCCCCTTCCCTTCCCCTTTCCATGTTGGTGCCCCCCTTCCCTTCCCCTTCCATGTTGGTGCCCCACCTTCCCTTCCCCCTTCCATGATGATGGCCCCCCTTCCATGTTGGTGCCTCCCCTTCCCTTATACCTCTAGTTGTTCACTGCTGCGAACAACCACCTTAACGAGCTCCTCGCGACTGCATCGTCTCTCCTGACGTCACTTCCGGGTGCTGCACATAGGAAGTGATGTCGGCGAGAGAGATGATGGGGGTCGTGAGGAGTAGAGGTACGGGGAAAGGAAGGGGGGCACTCGTATGGCAGGGGGGGATCGGGGAAGGCGTGGAGGGCGGAGATGAGGGTGCGGGAGGGGCACCACTGCCCCGGGCGCCTCCCACCCTTTCTGCGACACTGTCTGCATGGTGTGATTCTCCCCACGTAAATAGCAGCTTTCTGAAATCACTGTTTCAAATAGAGGCAATCTCCTCATACAAGGACTGCTGTTTGTACAAACAGATGCTTCTAAAATAAGAGCCTTAGTAAACTCTTTGGGGGTAGAAATTCCTTAAATTTGTAGGCAGTTTATTGCAAAGCACTCCAGGCTGGCCTATAAATGCTAGAATAAGGATAACAATATTGCAATAAACAACCTATAACTGATCACAGAGACAGCAGGTATACACAGCTTTTAAAAGAACTAGGAAAACAAAGTGAACTGTTTCTTACTCTGAGCCTTGAAATGATTCTGTTTGCTTATGAAACAGTTGCAGCTAAGGTAGATGGATAAAAAGAAAACAAAAAAAGAAAAAGAAAGGCACTGCCGCTTTATTACTAAATATCTGACTTCACAGTCTTACACATGCAACTGTTTTTATTTGTTTTTGGGTTTTTGTTTTTTACTTATATATAAATAGACTATTTTTTTAGATTCTAGTTTTTAATTTGAGCTCTATACCTGCAATCAATACAGGACTCAAACAGAGCAGGGAAGGCTTCTGATACTTAACAGAAGCTATAACCTAGGCGTTAGTTTTTAAAAACTGCAAAACACACAACAAAGGAGATAGCAGACCTGTACAGTATAATGTCAATGAAAAGTAAGCTTTAAAAAAAAATGAATTACATGGTTGTTAATAATGAATACATTATCATGGTTACCAGCCATAGCAAGATACTATAAGTAACAGTTCAAAAATAATATATCTAATAAACAGATAACCTCTGCTTTTGTGTTCAGGTAGGGAATAAATAGAAATTCAGTTCTGTAAATACCTCCTAGGAGTCTTCTTTTTAAAGAAATGGTGGTTCTGTGCTTTCACAGTTTCCTGTTTCCAGAGAGGTCGTGACCCAGGAGATAATACTTTTCTCATGAAAGAAGACTTATAATACTGCCCTGCTTGCATTCCTTTCACAACACTGCTTTACATTCCAGAAACTTAACCAAACCAGAGCCCTCGCGCTTTTCCCCTTCATTTACTCTCATCCAACCTTCAGAGACTTCATCTTCCAGTCAATACTATTAAAAATGAAAGAATCATTAAACTGGGAAGGAAAAGAGCACCTACGTGTTAAACCTCCAAATTGCTCACTGGAGGAATGGCTCCCATCTTCTAGAGCAGTGTCTCACAAACTATTTTTTTTTACTGTGGCACACTAAACTCGGGGCCATGTCTATAGGACCTCTGAGCGTGCGCAGACATCGACCGATGATGTCACGTTCATGTGCGTGGCATCATCACGTCAATGGCCATGCATACTTGGGGGCCCTCCAAAACCCAGATTGATGGGTTTTGGAAATCCCTCCATCAGGTAACCCTAAAATTCCAGTAAACCGGGGGGGGGGGGGGGGGGCTGAGAGAAGAAGATGAGCCGAAAACACACACAGTTTGCGATACACTGTTCTAGAGTGTTTACAGTTTGACTCACTTATTGGTTTAGGCCTTATTTTGGCAGTTTCCCCGCAAGTCTCTGGAGCCCGTGGATGCAGATATTTCTAGGGGCAATTTTCTGAGTTCCTACCTAGGTGCAAAGTGCCTGTGGCTCTCATACCTAATTTTCAAGGGAAGGTAGGAACACAGTTAAACTGCCATGGGTGTCCTTTCTAAGCATGATGTCATAGATGAGATCACACAAGCCGTCCGGATCAATTGTCAGCGAGAACCGGTGATGTCATCCATGACCCTTCTGTCACAAGCCAGCTCTTTCCCTGTTATCAGGAAAACCCAATTTACACAATCTTTTCCTTTAAACAAAACACATGAATGCTGAAAGATGCTGCATTGAATGAAGCACAGTTATGCTTCTCATCTTACATTTGTTGAAATCTTCATACACAGTAACCTAGTATATGAGAGCAGATAAAGACCAAATGGTCCACCTTGCCTGTCCAATAAGAAAGCCAGAGCAGCTCCTGCTGCCTCGTGCAGGGTATGACACACAAAATATTCTTCTCTAATGCTTGCTTTTATAAAGCTGCGGTAGAGGTTTCTACCATGGGCCAATGAGGCAAATGCTCCGATGCTCATAGAATTCCTATGAGCGTCGGCGCATTTACCTCATTGGCCCACGGTAGAAACCTCTACTGCGGCTTTGTAAAAGGAGCCCTAAGTAAATAACATTTTCATTTTCAGAGGAATTTAATGTAAGCTTTAAAAGAAAGTACACTCCTCCCTCCATATTTGTGGGAGTTAGGGGCAGTGCCGGCCGCGAATATGGAAAATTGGCGAATAACTTTTGGGCCGACTCTGACCCACCCCCACCTCCCTCCTGCATTCTGGACCTTACCTGGTGGTCTAGCAGTGGCGCGGGGCAGGAGCGATCTTCCTACACCCCTGCCCCATGCAGAGCTGTCATCGAAAATGGCTGCCGTTCCCGTTGTAGTCTCGTGCGACCATGGGAACTCACAACAGCCATTTTTGATGACGGCTCTGCATGGGGCAGGAGTATAGGAAGATCGCTCCCGCCCCGCGTCACTGTTAGACCACCAGGTAAGGTCGATTCACTAGAGGGGGGGGGGGTCCCGGCACAAAAAAACCACAAATAGTCAAAACCGCAGGTGCTACAACCGCAAATAAGGAGGGAGGAGTGTAAACCATTGTACCTCTTTGACTTTAGTGTTATGATGGTGATTGCAACACTCACCCTGAATGTAAAATACTGTCATTATTCCAAAACTTTATTTTCCCTTTGGTTAGTTCAACTGATTGACCCCTGGGCAGGCTGTATCTTTAACTCTTATTATAAATCTTGAGGGAGGGACCTAGAATGCTGAGTAATCTGAGATCTGATTGGCTGATGCCAACACACATCAGGAAGGTCATCATGCTTCCTGATTATAAGTACCTGAATAATTGCTGGATATTTCATATTTTGTTGAAATACTAGATAGGCTAGCAGTACACCATTCACTTTCCAGTTTAAATATAGCCTACCTGTGTATTAATTGGCAAGGATTCCACCTAGCCTTATGTCCATATCTGGAACAAGGCCAAAAGACAAGTTTTGTATCAAAGTGAAATCGACTAATACTAGGGCTATGTGCAAGGAAGAAAAATTCATCTAGTGTTCATTTTTTGGCAAATTTATTCAGATTTTGGTGTGTTCTTTCAGTGAGTTTCACACATTCATTTTAGGGGTGAAGTTATCACCATGGGTTACCGTTTAGATGTGTCATTTTATTGTGAACCCCAGTTATTAGTAACTAGGTCCCATTGCATAAAATGGGATCTGTGCTAAAACAGCAGAAGTAAATAGTAAAATAGCAAGTCTTTGATGGTAGTCCAGATTGATAACCTACTTGGAGTGCCATAACCCATCAGTTAATGCATGTTAAATCAATTTACTTCATACTAACATATGGGCATCCCTTATACTACCTTATATTCAATTGTAAACTCTGAATAACAACTGAGCAACTCAAAAAGGGGGGAGGGCCCTGGGTGTGTCAGGGGCATTCTGAAAAATTGTGCACCTTGTTACAGAATAATGGGTCAATGTGCCCAACCTCTGCGCCACATTTTGGATTTGTAGGTACAGAAAAAATAGTTAATGTCTTATTAAAGAAATGACAATTTTGCATGAGGTAAAACTCTTTATAGTGTATAAATCTTTCCTTTTGGCTAAGTCTTAATAATAATATTGTAATTTATAGCTAAAGAGACATATGATCAAGAAACTGTTTTATTTTACTTTTGTGATTATGATAAACATACCGAGGGCCTCAAAATAGTACTTGGCGGGCCGCATGTGGTCCCCGGGCCGTGTGTTTGAGACCACTGGGCATCAGCATTTAAACCAGGTTTCAGCAGGCGTTAAGTCTGGCATTAAAAGTTGGGGGCGCAGGAATCAGTGCTAGGCAAAATCCCATAAGGACACATGCCCTTTACAGAATCATGCTTATCGCTGATCTTTTCCAGTACCATTTATAGAATCCCGCTCTAATTGCCTACTATTTGATTTTCGACTTTTTTTTTAATAAGTAGATTTGTCTTTCTCATTAAAACAATCCCACTTCTCTTTACACAGAAACAAAACAATGAAGGCAGATGAAGGCCATATGGCCTACCCAGTCTGCCGACCCCTTTCCTGTCTCTTACAAAACCTATGCAATTGTCCCAAGCTTTCTTTTGCCTTAAATGCCCTAGTCCTTTCCAACTCTTCCGCAAATCATTAAAAAAATTTTCTATCGGAGTCCGAGAACGGTCTGTTAGCGTACAGAGATTCATAAAAATGAACAAATTGTTGTTTAATCTGCTGCTCCTGGTGTTCGGGGGGGTATGAATGCGGAGTGTTTGATGCATGATTGTTGTGACTTGAGGCCGGATGTTTGGGGCTTGTGTGTGTTTGCTTGGGGGTTTTAAGCTACTTAAAAATGTCAATTGTGTTGGGCATCCAGCCAAAGGGTTTATGTACTATGCATCATCTGCTGTCATGGTTTTCACTTGTTGATTTCCCTGGCTATTATATTTTTTCTATGCTATCCCCACTTCTGGTTGTATGTTCCCTTTGCAATTGCTAATAAAGATATTAAAAAAAAAAAAAAAAAAAAAAAAAAAAAATTATTTGCTAAACATTTTGAAAATTAATCCCCTTGTAATTTTAGCATATCTTTCTTAATTAGTGTTAACCGAGTTGAGCTTCCTCTGGTTGATGACCCGGTATATAAAGCTAAGGGCTCCTTTTACTAAGCTGCGATAGCGGTTTTAGCGTGCGCTGAATTGCCGCACGTGCTAGACCCTAACGCCAGCATTGAGCTGGCATTAGTTCTAGCCGCGCAGCGTGGCTTTAGCGCGCGCTAAAATTCTGCGTGCGCTAAAAACGCTATCACAGCTTAGTAAAAGTTTTAGCTTAGTTTAACTATTAAAGCAGAGAGCTCAGGTTAAATGGTGCACCTGGCCACTAAGATGCAAGTGGCTAATTGGTTGACATGGTGTATCATGGTAAATCTGTGATGCAGCATCTTTCAGCAGTTGCCATGAAAACAGCGGGCAAAAATCGGGGGGGGGGGGAGGGGGGGAGAGGAACACGCTGATAAAGCCTGCTCCATCCGCAATGTGACATGCCATTCCCTGCTTTCAACAACTTCCGCCTTCCTTCTTTACCTTCTTTCCCCTACTCCAGCGCTTTAAAGCACCAAAAGTTTGGCCTACTTAACAATGTCCATATTCACTAGAGGCTTAGGGCGGCTGCTACTTAAAAAGCAAACCAGCTGCTATTACAAAACAAAAAAAAAAAGCACATACAAATTAGAAAAAAAAAAACAACATAAAAAAACTTCCTTTACAACAGTAATATGAGGAAAAAGCATACCTAAACATTTCCAACACGTATGTACACTCGATATTTGCTCTTATGTAAACAATGCACAAACTGAACATTTTAAAAAATTAAATCTCATATAAAGTGAAAAGTTTTTTTCTCTTGTGTCATAATGCCACTGACAGAAGCTTAAACTCAAATGAAAGGGGATCACTATGAAATACATAATCTAGCTTACAATCTTCTGCATTTCTTTCTTATTTGGGGGGGAGGGTAGGGGTGTGTATGTCAGAAATGTAGCTGGAGGCCTGTTACCCTATATTAATACCTTGTCTTTAAAGATTTTTTTTCACAATTTCACATGTTCAAAACATTAGCTTTTCATTCAGGAAACTGTTTAAATCTTCAGAATCATATTCTTTAAAGTCCAGTAGTGACTAAGATTGATAAAAAGAAAAGACACCTTCTGTTTCTCATGATATGTCTGCAAGGAAAGTCCCTGTTTTCACAAAGTAAGAGGGGGTGGGGGAGGTAAAAATGATGGTTGAAGATTCCATTTAACTTCCAAAGCCTCCTGACACTGGACCTGCAGCTGTCTACATCACGGCCAGCGCTGTCACTGTAGTATTTTCATCTCCTAAATGGTAGAAGTTCTGTCAACACCATCTGAAAATATGCATAGAGGTGTTTTCAGTAGATGTCATAGCTTAAGAACATAAGAACATAATAAGCATAGCCTTACTGGGACAGACTAAAGGTCCATCAAGCCAAGTATCCAGTTTCTAACAGAAGCCAATCCAAGCAAGATCATAAGTATAACAAATTTATGCTGCTTATCCTAGAAATAAGCAGAGGATTTTCCCAAGTCCATCTTAATAATGGCTTATGGACTTTTCTTTTACAAAATTATCCAAACCTTTTTTTTAATATGTTCTCTGGCAATGGGACCGGATACTGTATATTCATTTCATATATGTATTTTTCCTATAAAGAAAAAGTGGAAAATATGAGGAGCATTCATTAATTTATCTATCTTAGTAGGAAAGGTTTTCAAAAAAAAGTTTTGCTTTATTTTTCAATATAGTCCCCTGAAAGCTCCATACACTTCTTCCACTTTTCCTGAAATGACTTTAACCCTTTTGAAAAGAATTCTTCTGTTTGACCTTCAAACCAGGACATCACAGCTTCTTTGACATCTTGATCACTTGAAAACCGCTGTCCACGGAGAGATTTTTTCAAAACTCGGAACAGGAAATAATCCGAGGGAGCCAGATCAGGACTGTAGGGTCGATGATTCAGTTGCTGAAACTCACATTCTCGGATGGCAGCCTATGATTGTCGAGACATGTGCACTAGTGCATTGCCATGAAGAAGCAGCATGCCTGCTGTTGAGTTTTATTCATCTTTTCTCCTTGATTGATTCTTGCAAAGTGATCATTGTGTTGGCGTAACTCTCCATGGTTAGGGTTGTCTTGTGTGGTATGATCTCCAGAAGCAAAGTTTTTCATCATCTCAGACGACAGTTGCCATGACTTTGCCTGCAGATTTTTCTGTCTTGAACATTTTTGGGGTGGGGGATGACTTGTGCTTCTACTGCATTGGCTCCATTTTGGACTCAGGATCTCTGTGACAGATCCAAGTCTCATCTTCAGTCACAAAACGATGAAAAAAAATTCACTTGGTCTTCTCAGAGCATCTCAAAGTTCTCCTGACAGCACTGGAGCCTAGTGGCCTTCTGACATGGCATCAGCATTCTTGAAACCCATCTTGTACTAACCTTGGACATGCCCTGCTTTTCATGAATTATTTTCCATTTTTTCAGCTATTTGGGAAACCTTAATTCATCTGTCTGACAAAATTAAATCCTCAACTTTCTTGCACATTTCTGTGGAAGCTGCTTCCACAGGCCGTCCAGTATAGGGTCATCTTCAATGGACTCTCTACAAACTGCTTGTTCCAAAATTTTACTATGTAGGATGATGTGCAGTCATGCGTTCATGGATCTCCTTTGGCTTTTTTCCCTTCTTTTGTGAGAAATTTTATTACTGAACGGTGCTTCAAATCTATTAGTTTCTCACTTGATTCGCACGAGAACTCTCCTGATATCCTGTCTCTTGGAATGTTAGATTCACACCGAGCCGCAACTGTGTATAAGTAACCTTGAGACATATCACAGCATGCACAGACTTGTTTCTTTCATGCTCAGGTAGATAAATTATTGAACGCCCCTCATACATTTAGAGCTCTATTTTATTTAGAATGTGGGGGTTTGAATTTAGATGACCAGGATAGGGTGTGCTCAATTCTGATGGTATATAGAAAAGGATGTGCTAATGCAGAGCCTTTTCTAAAACAGCTACAGAAGGCATGTATATATGCTGGCATATATAACAGGAACAGCCATTTTCTGAAGATATACATTAAAATAACATATGGCATGGATCCAGCAACTTCCAGATGGAGGTGTCAGCATTTACACGTGGAAGTGGTGAATTCACAATTTCACATATAAGTGGTGATACTGCATTTCCATGTTTAACTCCCCCATTTTACAAACTTGTATGTGTGTTACCATGGTTAAGCAGTAGGGTCGCATGTTTAACTTTCTTTAATTTTGGAGATGAATATAAATGACATAGGATTAAGGAGAATGATTCCCTTTATCCCCAGTTTAAAGCCCTAGCTAACACTTGCACATGTTTAAATATTGACAGAGACTATTTTCCCCCTACACATATATTCCTTTTGTAACACAGGGCACCCACAGATGTCAAGCCATGTCCAAACTATACCCAAACCATGCCCCTTTGGCATCTCTACATGGTTTAGATCTCCATGTTTAAAATAATGGCTTTTTGAAACAGGTATTAGAAGATTATGTTCTTACCTTGATAATCTTCTTTCTGTTAGATGAATTAGCTCTGGTCGCAAGCTGCTTGCAGAAGGATGTCAATCATATCAGCTCCTCCTTCTTTATCAGTGGAGTATAGTGCCCTCTGCAATTTGTACCAAAGCAATCGATATCCACTATAACAGAAGAAAGCAGAAAGAGGGGCATGGGGAATTTCCCTGAAAACAATAATACATATCTGTTCTGCTCTGTAACTCAAGGAAAAGAACAATAATTAGCATAAACTAATAACCTTCCAGCCCAGATCCTGTAGGAGATTCACAACTGCTTGCTCTCCCTCCAACTTTGACAGGGCTCTGACCAGTCAATCATCCAAGTATGGGTGTACCTGTATTCCCATCCTATGGAAGTGAGCTGCGACCACCACCATTACCTTGGTGAAGGTGTGCAGAGCTGCTGCCAACCCAAAGGGTAGAACTGCAAACTGGAAATGCCTTTGCAGGACATGGAATCTCAGATATCTCATCTGAGCCAGGTAAATAGGAATATGAAAGTACGCTTCCATCAGATCTAAGGAGGCTAGGAATTCCCTCGGTGTCACAGCCACAATTACTAAACGACCAGCTCCATATGGAAGCATGGTACTTTCAAGGCTACATTTACAGATTTCAGGTCCAGAATCGGTCTTCAGTCTTCAGTGCCTTTTTTGGGCACTTTGAAGTATATGGAGTATCTGCCAGAACCTGTTTCTTCTTCAAGGACTGGTTCTATGGCTTGAATGTCTATCAGCCTTTTGCACCATTACTTAGACCCTGGTCTCCTTTTTTGGCCATCCGGCTAGAAAATCCACAAATAGATCTGGAGGTGGGACACTGAACTTGATTTTTGACCCTCCCAAATAAGATCTAGAACCCAGTGGTCTGAGGAAATTTGCTTCCATGCCCTCCGGAAAGCCGACAGCCTCCCACCAATGTGCGAGAGCATGGCTGGCATCATTGTGTCTTCTTGGAGATAGGGCTGACACGAGCCCCCGAGGGTTGCTGGTATATTGGCATGCCAAATCTCTGTCTGGATCCCTGATAAGATCGCTGAGGAGAGGCACCTGGTTAATACTGGTGAGAACATCATGAGGAATGAAAATTTCCCCTGCCACCCCCAGCAGGTTGGCGAGGCCTGCTGTCTGGCAGAGCCTTAGGATGGCAATCCGTCACACTGGCCAAGAGGTTGTCTAAATATTTTCCAAATAGCATCTGCCCTTTAAAAGGCAGTCTGCTTAATGTGGCCTTGGAGGCTGAATATCCCGCCCATTGCTTGACCCAGAGCATCCTGCAAGTGAAAATGGCATAGGTCAACACCTTGCTCATGATTCTGATGATGCCAAAGAGAGATCCGCAACATAATCTACCTTCTCCAGCACCAGCTGGGGGCATACGTCCTCTTCTGCCACAGGACTCCGCTGCCATCTGGTGTGGCAGGCAGGTGCCACAAATGAGGCTGCCAGTGCAGCTTTTATCTCCAAAGTTAGCACTTTAAATTGCCTCCTAAGAACCATGTCTACCTTGCAGTCCTACACATCCTTTAACATCACGCTTCCTTTGTTAGGAAGGGAGGTGCACTTTGTTACTTGAGCCACCATGGAATCCACCTTTGGCTGACTAAACAGCTGATGAAATTCCAGAGCTGTGGAGGGGCATAAACCCCCCATCTAAATTCCCTTTTGGCCTAAGCCTCTAAACGCTGAACGTAGCAGCAGGGAAACATCCAAAATGAGGGTTTTTTTTATTGAGAATAGCCTACCTCTACGTTCAGCAGTTTAATCGCCCATACCACCACTACATCTAACCTTAAAACATATTCCCATCCAAAAAATTGCCCAAGTCCCAAATGCCCAAAACAAGACCTTTTAGGCGGAGGGGCCAGTCCTTCGCCTAAAAGCTGGATTCTGTAACCAGCGTCTGTCAAAAATAACACCAGTTACAGAATCCCCCCTCCCCCGCAACAATCGCGGCAGGAGAGATGCCTAATCTCTCCTGCTGCAATCGCGATCCCCCCTAATGACTGTGAACTGGCAGGAGGGATTTCAAGCCCTTCTGCCGACACCCCCGGACCCCTGACAATACTGGCAGGAGGGATCCCAGGCCCTCCTGCTGAAGACAGCACCCGCCCCTCCGCGAAACCCCTCCACCCCCGACAACACCGGCAGGAGGGATCCCATGCCCTCATGCCGAAGATAACCCTCTACCCCCTGACAATACTGGCAGGAGGAAGCCCAGGCCCTCCTGCCAAAGAGGGCACCCCTCAAACCCCCCCCACATTAACCTTAACGTTGGCTGGCCAGCCGGGTCTCTGGTCCAGCTGACCGGCAGGCCCGCCATCCTCGGAATGGCGGGCCTACCACTTCCTGGTGCATTGTGGGATGCACCAGGGAGAGACCTAGGGCCTGATTGGCCCAGGTGCCTAAGGCCCGCCCATTACGACTTGAGAGAACTGACTGCAGTCAATCATGGAGTGGCACCGGACCAGGCAGGAACGTGAACAGCATAAGCCTGCCTTCTGCGCCGCTCTGCCCGGCCCCGAACCGAAGATCCATCCGGCGAGGGAGACAAGCAGGAGCGCGGAAAGGGGACTTAAAAAAAGGTGCTGGGGCGGGGGAGATTGTGCCTCTGCTTCCTATGGGGGGTGCCTCTGCTGCCTATGGGGGGTGGGGTGTCTCTGCTGCCTTTGGGGGGGTGCCTCTGCTGTCTATGCCTGTGCTGCCTATGGGGGTGTGTGCCTGTGCTGTCTATGGGGAGGGGTGTGTGTGCCAGTGTTGCCTATGGGGGGGGGAGGTGACTACACTGCCTATGGATTTTTCGCTCTATAAGACCCTGTCCCGGCCTACCACTAGACCACCAGAGGGGGTCAGGGCAGTGGGAATATTTTTTTCCTGGGTTTTCCTCCTCTACAGGTGGGTGCGTCTTATGGTCCGGTGCGTCTTATAGAGCGAAAAATATGGTAATTCACTTAGAGTACAGACCCTTATGTCTTTGCAACAGAATTACTACTACTTACCATTTCTATAGTGCTGCTAGACATTCGCAGTGCTGTACATTAAAACATTCAAGAGGCAGTCCATTTGGCCTTTATCTGCCATCTTGTTTCTATGTTTCTAAACAAACAGGATAAGTAGGGGGTTAGGGAGTCTCGGGCATGAGTATTGTACAGGTGAGTGAGGTTTAGGAGTAAAAAGCAGGTTCAAAAAGGTAGTCTGGATTTGCAGGCCTATGCGATACACAGGGGCACATGTTTCTAAATAATGGCCTTGGTATATGAGCCTGTAAAAGTGCATAGCTTGGCCTAATTTTAAACCCTTTCAGTTATGTTGAACAATGAAAAGACCTAGAAACATGAATACTAAGATGACTATTCATTTGCTGGTGCTTAGGTTTGCATTATTTTTGATTGTTCCTTTGCTGGTTTTTGGCTCGACCATGTACAGAGTTCTTAGTTATGCTGTACTTTCTGTATTGCTTTTCTAGTTAATTTGAAACTTGTGTATTAAGTGGTATATTACGTTAACAATCACATTAAATAAAATCAATGCATGTTTTTGCACGTACTATTGGGGACTGCGCATGCCATTTTTCTTATGTTTATAAATGAGCCATAGAAAAATAGCAAGCTAAATGTTGCTATGGAAGATTATGGGGTCAATATTCTAAAGGGTTTAACCATTGAGCTGGTCATTCCCAGATATTCAGCAGCACTTAGCCAGTTAGGGCCGGAATCTGTAAATCACACTCAAAACCTGGCACTGGAAAAGATAGGTGCTGATTCTATCTCAAGGCACCACACTTACGCCTGCTGAAATACTGTGCAAGTGGCAGTATTCTAGAACTACATGCACATGCCCCTCCCTAGGCCACACCCCCTTTTGAGATATGTACTATAAGAGCTAGGCACACTGCCTTATAGAATAGCACACAGCCAGAAGTGTGCATAAATTCTAATGAGCACCCAATTATTGATAGTTATGAGCTCATTATTCAATTTACATCACATCTTGGGAGCATGCAAAATTTGGGTGTCATATATAGAATAAGAACATAAGAGCATAAGAATAGCCTTACTGGGTCAGAGCAATGGTCCATCAAACCCAGTAGCCCGTTCTCACAATGGCCAATCTAGGTCACTAGTACCTGGCCAAAACTCAAAGAGTAGCAATATTCCATGCTACCGATCCAGGGCAAGCAGTGGCTTTCCCTATGCCTTAGTAACAGACTATAGACTTTTCCTCCAGGAATTTGTCCAAACCTTTCTTACAACCAGCTATGCTATCCGCTTTTACCACAACCTCTGGCAATGCATTCCAGAGCTTAACTATTCTCAGAGTGAAAAAATATTTCCTCTTATTGGTTTTAAAAGTATTTCCCTGTAACTTCATCGAGTGTCCCCTAGTCTATTTAATTTTTGACAGAGTGAAAAAATGATCCACTTGTATCCGTTCTACTCCACTCAGGATTTTGTAGACTTCAATCAGACTAGATGGGCCGTGGCCCTTATCTGCCGTCTATTTCTATGTTTCTATATTTCTATCATATCTCCCCTCAGCCTTCTCTTTTCCAAGCTGATAAACCCTAAACTTTTTAGTCTTTTCTCATACAAGAGGTGTTCCATCCCCTTTATCATCTTGGGTTAGTGCTGCTGAATCTTCCCTCTGATCACCAAATTACTAACCAGCTAGGTTAGAAACATAGAAAAATGACGGCAGAAAAGGGCTATAGCCCATCAAGTCTGCCCACACTGAAGACCCTCCCCCCAACTTTACCCTCTTAGAGATCCCACATGCGCATCCCATTTACTCTTAAAATCTGGCACGCTGCTGGCCTTAATCACCTGCACTGGAAGTTTATTCCAATGATCGACCACTCTTTCGGTGAAGAAATACTTTCTGAAATGAAATACTTACTTTCCATTAAATTTTCCGCCCCTGATTTTTAGCGGATGCCCTCTTGTGGCCGAGGGTCCTTTCAGAAAGAAAATATCATCTTCCTCCTCGATACGACCGGTGATATATCTAAACGTCTCAATCATGTCTCCCCTCTCCCTACGTTCTTTGAGAGAGTACAGCCGCAAATTATTCAGCCTCTCCTCGTATGAGAGATCCTTGAGCCCCGAGACCATCCTGGTGGCCATTCGTTGAACCGACTCAATTCTCAGCACATCTTTTCGGTAATGAGGCCTCCAGAATTGGGGTGGTCTAGAGGCGGAGCAAAGGCGGAGCCAGCAATAATCAGTTAGCGGTGATATTCAGGCCATTGACCAGGTAAGTGAGTGGATAAAGTTAGGAAAGCTGAAAGGCTCTCCTAACTTTATCCACCAAGCTAACTGGCCAATGGTCTGAATATTGACCAGTACATGGTTGCCACATTAACCTAGATATTCAGTATCAGGGAGTGTGTGGCGAGTGTTTAGAGCTACAGCCTCAGCACCCCGAGGTTGTAGGCTCAAACCCCACACTGCTCCCTGTGACCCTGGGCAAATCACTTAATCCCCCATTGTCCCAGGTACATTAGTTAGAGTGTGAGCCCACTGGGACAGATAGGGAAAAATGCTTGAATACCTGAATGTAAACCACTTAGGTTTTAAGTGGTATATGAATGCTTAAATAAATAAAATTAAATATTTGGGGTTAACTCGTCCTGTGGCTGTCAGCAGCTTACATACTGATTAAAATTGTGGGCTGAATGTCAACCCCTATATATTTTCCCAGCAATTTAGGCATTATCAGCGCAGATACACTTACCACCTAGGGCATGTTCAGTCATACTTAAGCACAAAGACTCTAGTGTGTTGTTGATATCTGGTTCTGTCACTGGTAACTGGAAATCTGAAAGAATAGGAAGGTTCACAAGTGTTAAAAAGTGTAATCAAAGCCTTGTGCAGGCTCTTTATGAGGGTAATTATTTTCCACATTGAAAGCCTATTTTACCCATGAAAAAGGGATCTTATAAAATCATACATGAATATTATATATGATGGTGTAGTCTGGATGGAGAGAGAGTGAAGGTGTGATACACATGTGAATTTTATAAAATGCATGATTACACACAGATATAAATTTGTGTGTTACTGGAGCTGGTTCTGGGTGCCTAGTTTATACAAGCTGCTATCCTCTATTACTTCAAACCCATTGAAGAACAGAACATATATTCCCTCAATTCATTCAATTCCACCTACTATACCACTTTTGCAACAAATAATTCAACTTCTGCTGGATCGTCAGAATGCCAGCAAAGTAGTATAATTTCAGCTGGCTGGAGTTGTCATAGATCCGAATGCTGGAGTGAGAAACACATTTACTTTTTTAAAAAATTTTCTTTTAGCACACCATTGTGTTTACATTTTTCTTCATTTTATATATTTTTCATGCCAAGTACTATATAGTAATACTTGGCTTAATGATTGCAATGGCACCTCATCCGACAAACATTCGTTTCAAATCTTCTTCTTCGAGGCTGAGAGGTGTATCATAGATCAATAATGCGCTTCTGGCACTGCTCCGTCCATCTGACGGTTGAGAGCGATTTTGCAACAGTCAGATATGCGTTATTGATCTATGATACACCTCAGCCCGGATTTGAGCCGCCTGGGCCAATCAGGTCCTAAGGCTAGCCATTCAACAGATGGCTGGCCTCTTGGACGGACGGGCTTGGCACCCGTCTGTCCGACCAACATTTTTGAAGGTACGGGGAGGGGGTGTGGGGGTGTGGGTGTTGTGGGATCGGCGGGGAGGGGGGAGTGGGTTGCAGGTTGGCGGGGGGGCCATTGGGGGTTCGGGGGCGCCCTTGCGTCAAGGGCAGGAGGGCTTGGGCTCCCTTCTCCCCCCCGATAGTGTCGTGGAGTTTGGGGGTGCCACGGGCAAGAGGGCTTGGGCTCCCTCTTGCCCTGATAGTGTTGGGGAGTTTGGGGGTGCCGCGGGGCAAGAGGGCTTGGGCTCCCTCTTGCCCCAATAGTGTCGGGGAGTTTGGGGGTGCCACAGGGCAAGAGGGCTTGGGCTTCATCTTGCCCCTATGTCAGCGGGGGTGTGTGGTGGGGGGGCGCGGTTCGCCAGGGCAGGAGGGCTTGGACTCCCTCCTACCCTGATAGTGTTGCGGGGTTCGGGGGTGCCGCGGGGCAGGAGGGCTTGGACTCCCTCCTGCCCGGATCATTGTAGGGGGGGGGGATTCTGTAACCGGTGTTGTTTTTTACAGACACCGGTTACAGAATCCTGCTTTTAGGTGAAGGACTGGCTCCTCCTTCGCCTAAAGCTCTTGTTTTGGGCGTTTGGGAGTTAGGATTTTTTTAGATTGATTATATGCTGTTAGCGTAGAAGTAGTGGTGGTCTGGGCGTTTAAACAGCTGAACGTAGAGGCAGGTCATTATCAAAAAAACCTTCCTCTTGGATGTTTTTTTTGATAATGGATATTTTCCCTGCTTCTACTTTCAACGTTTAAGATCTTAGGCCAAAAGGGGACTTAGATGTTTTTTTTTATTATGCCCCTCTATGCGTTTTAGCACGGATTTAGTGCATGCTAAATCAACACGTGCGCTAACTGCTAACGCATCCATAGGATAACATGTACGCATTATCGTTTAGCGCGTGTTTAGCATGTGATAAAAAGCTTCCGATGGCTTCCTATAAGAGAGGGAGGACGGTGGGAGAACTTCTTTCTACTTACCGATATGAGATTAATAGAAGAGATGAGGGGACTATTTTTAATCATAATGCCTGTACCCAATGTCAATGGTGCGACTTAACAGTACAAGGCCCTACGTGGTCTGATCCGCGGACTAGTAAGATCTATCGGGCCCGTTCGAATACGTCCTGTCAGAGCTCTTCAGTTATCTACATGATTCAGTGTCCCTGCCAACTGCTCTATATAGGGCGGACGAGTAGAAAAATTAATGTACGATTAACCGAACATAAATCCAGAATTAATACAGGGAATTTAGAGGCTCCCCTTGTCCAGCATTGGAGGGAGAAAAAGCATAAAATTACAGATCTGAAATGGCGGGTCATAGATCAGGTTATGGGTGGGTGGGAGGGTGGAAATATCAAAGAAAAGCTAAATTATAAGGAACAAAGATGGATATACATGTTAAATACTGTTATACCTTTAGGTCTAAACGCTGAAATTGAGTGGTTTTCTCTAATCTAAAATGGATTTAGTTATCCAATCAGATGGGGGGTTGGTTTCACGCTAAATATGATGTCATCCCGTTTTTTCAAAAAAAGTGCTGTGGCTATTTATAGCCTAGAACGCCGCGGCCATGTTTCCTGAACTAAAAATCTATAGCGGGAAGCATGAGTCGCTGGATATAAGGTATTGCTAAACGTTTTTTCTATACATTGGTTTTAGATTTACTAGAACTAATTTAAAGATGACTAATTTAAAGATGATAAACTATAATGTATTTTTACTGTTGCAGGGGGATTGTCCTTGATACAGCCCATTCGGGGTGAAACATAGTCTATGTCGGAGTGCCCACCCCCACCCGCGTAGATAAAAGATAAGTTATTTGCTGATAAGTTAAAAAACTGTTCTAAAATTTAAAAAATGATAAAAAATGATATAAAGGCCTATGACGATCATGGGTGCCATAATTGACCTGTATGTTCTCTAAAGAAAAATAGACATACAGTAAGGTACTTCTGAGGTCTGCTAGCCTGAATTGTTTATAAACTTTTTGAGACCTTTTATTGCTGGCACTTTAATGATTGATATCTAAGAAGGTCTAAAATATTCGAGTCTGGTACAGTGAGTTTGTATGACTAGTCACATGACATTCTACAACAGTGGTCTCAAACTCGCAGCCAGGGGGCCACATGCAGCCCACCAGGTCCTATTTTGAGGCCCTCAGTATGTTCATCATAATCGCAAAAGTAAAATAAAACAGTTTCTTGATCATATGTCTCTTTAGATATAAATTCCAATATTATTATTAAGACTTTGTCAAAAGGAAAGACTTATAAACTATAGAGTTTTACCTCATGCAAAATTGCCATTTCTTTAATAAGACATTAACTATTTTTTCTGAGGCTCTGCAAGTACCTACAAATCCAAAATGTGGCCCTGCAAAGGGTTCAAGTTTGAGACCTCTGTTCTACAACATGCCCTCTTGTGAGATAAATATTCTGATGATAAAAAGTTGTTTAAAGTTGATAAATCACAAGATGATTGTGAAAAATTGCAAGAGGACTTTGTGAGACTGGAAGTCAAAATGGCAGAAGACATTTAATGTGAGCGAGTGCAAAGTGATGCCTGTGGGAAAGAGGAACCCGAACTATAGCTTTGTGATGCTCGGTTCTGAGTTAGGAGTCACTGCCCAGGAAAGGGATCTAGGTGTCATTGTTTAGGATATGTTGAAACCCTCAGCTCAGTCCCAGTATTCCTGACATCTGCTGGAGACAGTGTGGTACACAAGGGTCCTTTGAACATGTCTGGTGGACTTGTCCCGAGGTGTGTTTATTCTGGGATATGATCTTTTCTTTGCTGTTTGATATATGTGGAGTGATCAAAACTTTTCTATTCAAAAAATATATCCAGCCTTCTCAACCCTCCCTCTCTTCTCCCCCCTTCCTTGCAATTCTCCCGTTGTCCTCCTCCCCTCTTGTAACTCCCCTTCAATGACTCTAACCTGTAACCTTCCCCCTCAACCGCAACTCCCCTAAAGGTATTCCTCAAATTTCTTCCCATCCTCTTTTATTCTAAAACCTCTCCTATGTATCCAATCGTTAATTTGTAACTTCCTGGTAATGTCCAGTTATCTTCAAATGTAATCCGCCTAGAACTGCAAGATACAGGCGGAATAGAAGTCACTAATGTAATGTAATGTAATTATTGTAAAAGATATGGGGTGTGCATTATTGAATATGAAACCTGTAGGCGTACCCACCAAACTTTATAAAATTATAGCAACTATTGTTACAGCAGCTCGGCTGGTGTTGGCAGCAGCTCCAACTCATGCACAAGTAGGGCAAAAAATTGATTATGTCTTTCGTATGACTAAGTTGACTGCTATGAAACATTCCAGACTGGGAATGTTCCTGACATAGTGGAAACCGTACATCAACTGACATGATGCTCAGGGAACCCATTCATAATATAGCGCACGAACCTTGGACTACACAAACCCTCGGATGTTAGGGGTGTGGGTTGTTGGGAATCACTGTACTTTCTGTTGATGTGTATTGGGGCCTGGTATCAAAGAACCATGATACGAATGTTTTATGCTGTACTTGTACTTTTCTACCTTTGTGATGGTTTCAATAAAAATGTTTTAATAATAAAAAAAAAAAGAAACCCTCAGCTCAATGTGCGGCAGCGGCTAAGAAAGCAAATAGATATCATTTACTGTACTATTGTCCGTTGATACTTGGGTTTTGGAGATCCATTTGGGGTCAAGTGAATAAAATGTTGGAAAATCCAGTGGCATTGTCATACGTGCTATTTGCCACATTAATGAGGGCAAAAATAGAGGTCTGCACGGGAACGGAGATCATGTGAATCCCGCGGGTCCCGTGGGGGTCCCGCGAAAATCCCCCCTAAGCCACAGGACTCCCACGGGGACCCCCTCTAGCCAATGGGACTCCCACGGGGATGGAAGGCTTTGGAAGCAGGGTTCGTCCATATAATATAATGAACAAGTCAGCCTTAGTAAAAGAGGGGGGTTTATAAGTTAATTACCTGAACAGAAAACAAAAAAAGGGCTCCACCAGAGATTCCACAAGGAAAATAGCAGCGCAAACACAAAAGAAACTGTGGAATTGATGATCCTGTCAGAAGTAATTGCTGCTTTTTATGGGGACGGGCGGGGATGGAGGTAATTCCTTGCAGGGTTGGGTGGGGACGGAGAGGATCCTTGCAGGGACAGAGAGGATCCTTACGGGGACGGGCGGGATTTCTGTCCCCATGCAACTCTCTAGGCTAAAAGCCAAATATCTTCCCAGAATAATAAACTTCTCTTTATTATGACAGGGATTGCAATACAACTTATTATGAGAAATTGGAAAAGTTGGGATTCGTTAAATTATATTTTCTGGTGGGAATCTCTATACCACACATTTAAAATGGAACATAAGATTGCTATACAGCAGGGACATTATAGAAAGTTTATGGATATTTGGGAGCCATTGACAAAATTCTGTAAGGAATGACTGTTGATTTTGCCCTTTGATCATACACGTCCAGGGTGGGTGGAAAGATACTTTAAATTTGAGTGCAATTTTTTTTGGGGGGATGATATATGTATTTGTCATAGAATATAATTTTGATTGAATGTAAAATGCTGTTAAAATGTAAAATGTCTGTATAATATGTTGCACTTATTTTTGGCTTTAAAATGAATAAAGATTTTTTTTTTTTTTTAAAGAAAGCAAATAGAATGTTAGGAATTATCAGGAAAAGAATGGAAAACATAGATGAAAATGTTACAGTGCCTTTGTATCGCTCTATGGTACAGCTGCAAGTTGAATACTTTGTTCAGTTCTGGTCGCCGTATCTCAAAAAAGATATAGTGGAATTAGAAAAGATACAGAGAAGGTTTGGGATGATTTCCCTAGGAGGAAAGGCTAAAGCGGTTAGGGCTCTTCAGCTTGAAGAGACGGCTCAGGGGTGATATGACAGATGTCTATAAAATACTGAGTGGAGTGGAAAGGGGCAGATGTGAATCGCTTGTTCACATCTTTCCAAAAATACTAGGACTAGGGGGTATGTGATGAAGCCACTAAGTAGTAGATTTAAAATAAACTGGAGAAAATATTTCTTCACACATGTGTAATTAAACTCTGGAATTCATTGCCGGAAAATATGGTAAAATCAGTTAGCTTGGCAGGGTTTAGAAAAGGCTTGGATAATTTCCTAAAAGAAAAGTGTATAGGCCATTATTGAGATGGCTTGGGAAAATCCACTGCTTATTTCCAGGATAAGCAGCATAGAATCTGTTTTACTACTTGGGACCTGGGTTGGCCACTGTTGGAAACAGGAAACTGAGCTTGATGGACCTTGGGTCTGTCCCAGTATGGCAATTCTTATGTTCTTATGTTATGTTCTCTTACCACTTCTCCCCCTGCAACCGTTGCCAGCAAAAATATGAAAGTGTGGAAACACTGTGAAAAACCCTCATAGATGCCTATATTGGAGTTCTTTCATAAAATTACCACCTACACACATACAAGGCAATTCTAGAAAATGCAAAGGGGCGCCTATATGGAAAGTTATGCATGCCAATGCACCACACACTATTCTATAAGGTGCCTTAGTGCACACCTAGGTGCCAATTTGTTGGGGGTGCCGGCACATCTCCACCCCCACGCCACGCTCGTGCCCCCCTTCCCTACCCCCGTACCTCTTTAAAATTTTGCCCTGCTGGCCTGGCTCCCCCCAAAATTACTTCTGGGTCTAGGGGCCAGGAAGTGACATCAGAGGAAAAGCCAACACCCGTGTGAGCAGCAAGCCAGAGAAGCTGCTCACGCTGGTGAAGATTTAAAGAGGTACTGAGTGGAAGGGAGGGCACGAGTGTGGCGTGGGGGTGCACCACCGCCCCAGGCACCTACTACCCTTGCTATGCCACCGCGCACATCTGCATAGTGGGCAGAGCATGGGTGGACTATGTGTGCTTCTTATAGAATACCATCAGATGCACCCACTTACGTCTGCCACTGACTTGGCTTTAATGAGAATGCCTTCTTTTTGGGCACATCAGCATCATTATAGATTTAGCGCTTCCTATGCTACATCAGGGCACCCAAAAGAAGGCAAAAATTTATACAATTGGTCCCATATAGCTTACTGCACATGGGAAGAATATGTAGCAAACAAGCAGTTACATTGTTCCAATCTACATTAGGACTTCAACATGCCTGATGCAGACTGGAACAAACTTACCGCTATGACCAGCGGCAGCAGAAGGTTACTAGCCTCCATACAGGGAGCATGCCTCAAACAGATGGTATTGGAGCCCACCAGGGATCAGGCGATTCTGGACACTCACCAATGGAGACAGTGTCACAGAGGTTTCGGTAGGAGATGCTTTGGCCTCCAGTGACCACAACATGGTGTGGTTTCACCTCAGGAAGGGAGTCACTAGGTCAAATACATCGACAAAGGTCCTTAACTTTAAGGCAGCTAACTTCCAGAGCATGGGAAATTTTGTCTATGAGATGCTGCAAAACCCAGACACGACAGACAATGTGGAGGTACTGTGGTTGGCTCTGAAATCTACCCTGCAGGAAGCAACCAAAATCTACATACAAACCGTGAGTAAAAGACGGAGAAATAATAGACTCCAGTGGTTCTCCGCAGAGATCTCGGAACTAGTAAAGCAGAAGAAAAGAGCATTTATATCCTACAAACAATCACAACGACCGGAAACTAAAGAAGCCTATCTGGTGAAATCTAGAACTGTTAAAACAGCAGTCAGGGATCCCAAACTCAGGATAGAAGAAAAAATAGCTAGGCATGTTAAAAAAGGGGATAAATCATTTTTCAGGTATATTAGCGACAGATAAAAGAACACAGACGGGATTGTGCGCCTCAAGAAACCTGACGGTAACTATGTAGACTCGGACTCAGATAAAGCATGCATCTTAGATCCTTTCCCATCCCACCTTTATGAAAACATTCCTGCACAGGCCATCTCCTCCCTTACGAGACTCATTAACTCTGCTCTACTATCAGGCTTGCTCTCCACAAAAATGGGCCACATTGCCTTGTCACCTATTCTGAAAAAAGCCGATCTCGACCCCTCCCTACCATCAAACTACAGTCCCATAGCAAATATCCCTCTACTTACCAAACTTCTAGAAACCATAGTTGCTACCCAGCTCTCCTCCTATCTCGAGAGATTCTCCATTCTTTACCCCTACCAACATGGCTTCAGACCCTGCTTTAGCACTGAATCCCTCCTAGTTTCCCTAATTTCAAAGGTACAACTACACTCACATAACAAATTCGCTGTCCTACTACAATTTGATCTTTCCGCTGCTTTTAATGTCGTCCATCACGACATACTACTTTACCAACTTTCCGAGATTGGAATCGACTCCACCGTCCTAATGTGGTTCTCAAACTTCTTACGCTCCCGTTCCTACACCGTCAACACAAATGGCACCATGTCCACTCCTTGGACTCCATCTTGCGGTGTCCCTCAAGGATCACCCCTTTCCCCTATTCTCTTTAACATCTACATGTCCTCCCTGAAACTCTTTCAACTATCCCCCCTGGAAACAATCTACACTTATGCAGATGACATCCTTGTCCTCCTTGAGACTGGCCAGAACCTCACCAACCTCCACGAAAACATTACAGCTTGCATAATGAGACTCCGTGCCTGGTCCCTCTCGGTACAGATGAAACTAAACGAATCTAAAACAAAACTACTCTGGCTCGGCCCAAAATTCGAACACCTGCCCACACTTTTCACACTACCCACAGGCGATACACTACAGCTCGAGTTCTCATGCAAGGTCCTTGGTATCACTATCGATTCCTCTCTCTCCCTCAATGACCACCTCAACTCCTTGGCAAAATCATGCTTTTTCAGCCTTCACATGCTGAGGAAAGCTAGATCCTACTTCAGCCAACAACACTTTGCCATCCTTGTCCAATCCATCATCCTCTCCAAACTAGATTACTGCAACGCCATCTACTTAAATCTATCAAAAAAAAGTATTCTAAGACTCCAGCTAATCCAGAATACTGCAGCCAAACTGATCTTCTCAAAACGCAAGTCAGACCATGCCTCCCCACTCCTTGCCAAACTTCATTGGCTCCCAATAGTCTCCAGAATCCATTTCAAATGTTCCTGCCTGGCTTTCAAGATCATTCACGGAATCCTGCCTCCTCTTATCCCACTGTCTTTCAACTCCTCCAGTCCCGACTCCTCCAGAACTGCCCAAAGGCTTAAACTAGCCTTCCCCTCTCCACGCGGCATCCACTATTCAGGCAAACTGGGAAAATCCCTTCTCTTCAAAATCACAGGTCTTTGGAACGACCTCAACACCCCGCTGCGGAACCTGAGCTCCCTTCAGTTATTCCGCAAACAACTGAAAACCTGGCTTTTCAGCAAATTGTAGCTCTATCCTTCCCCCCTTTCTCTCCTCCCTTCTACACATAAGTTCATGTAATCCTTTTTCTTCTTCTCTACCCACTATTTTAAGTTCTTGTAAACCGTGTCGAGCTCCATTCTCATGGAGATGATGCGGTATATAAACTTAAGGTTTAGATTAGATTAGATTACTCAATGGCTACTTCTGCTCGGTGTTTACCTGTGAGGTGCCGGGATCCGGACTACAGCTGCAGACAAGGGAGTGCTCAGAGGTCCCGTTCCGGGATATTAAATTTACCATGAGCAGCGTCTATCAGGAGCTATCGAAGCTAAAAGTGAACAAAGCCATGGGACCGGATAATATACACCCCAGGATACTTCAGGAATTGAGAGATGTCCTGGCAGAGCAGTTAGCTGCGCTTTTCAATCTTTCCCTAAACAAGGGAAAAGTCCCCTTGGACTGGAAAACTGCTAACGTCATTCTGCTCCACAAAAAGGGATGTAGGTCAGAGGCTGAAAATTACAGAACTGTGAGTTTCACATCAATAGTGTGTAAACTTATGGAGACGTTGATTAAAAACAGATTGGATAGGATTCTGGATGACGAGAGGCTGAATGATCCCCACCAGCATGGATTTATAAAGGGAAGGTCTTGTCAATCCAATCTGATAAGCTTCTTTGATTGGGTAACGAAACAACTAGATAGGGGAGAGTCCCTGGATATAGTGTATTTGGACTTCAGTAAAGCCTTTGATAGTGTCCCACACCGTAGGTTATTGAAGAAAATGAATGCGATGGGACTGGGAGAAACATTGTCTGCATGGGTTAAAGACTGGCTCAGTGGTAGACTTCAGAGGGTGGTGGTAAATGGTACTCCCTCAGAAACGTCGGAAGTGACCAGTGGAGTGCCGCAGGGCTCGGTCTTGGGTCCGATGCTATTTAATATCTTTGTACGAGACCTGCCCCAAGGACTTTATTTGCTGATGACGCGAAGCTATGCAATGTAGTGGACAGTGCAACCGTGCCCGACACTATGAGGCAGGACCTACTTTTACTGGAAAAATGGTCAAATACTTGGCAACTGAGCTTTAATGCCAAAAAGTGTAAGGTTATGCACCTTGGTAGCAGTAACCCCTTCAGAACATACACCCTGAATGATGAAACCTTAGCAAGAACTGTCACAGAACGGGACCTGGGTGTAATCATTAGTGATGATATGAAGACTACCAATCAAGTGGAGAAAGCTTCAACCAAGGCTAGACAAATGCTGGGTTGCATCCGAAGAAGTTTTGTCAGTCGAAAGCCTGAAGTTATAATGCCATTGTACAGGTCATCTGGCATTGTACAGGTCATCTGGCACCTCATCTGGAGTACTGTGTTCAATTATGGAGGCCACATTATCAAAAGGATGTGAAGAGAATGGAATCGGTTCAGCGAATGGCCACTAAGATGGTCTCAGGACTCAAGGATCTCTCATATGAAGAATGTCTAGGCAGGCTGTAATTATATTCTCTCGAGGAACGCAGAGAGAGGGGAGATATGATAGAGATGTTCAAATATCTTACAGGCCGTGCTGAGGTGGAAGAAGATATCTTTTTCCTTACAGGTCCCATGGCAACAAGAGGGCATCCACTCAAACTCAAGGGTGGGAGACTTCATGGCAACATCAGGAAGTACATTTTCACCGAAAGAGTGGTTGATCATTGGAATGGTCTTCCACATCAGGTAGTCGAAGCTAGAGAGCTGCACGGGAATGGGGACGACGGGGAACCCGTGGGTTCCCCCTTTGGGTCACGGGGATTCCATGGGGATGACTCCTAGGGTTGCGGGGATCCTGTGGGGACGCCTCCTAGGGTCGCGGGGATCCTGCGGGGTTCGATACAACTCGAGCCGTGAGGCTCATCTTCTTCTTTCTACCTGCCCTGCCGCAGCACACATAGCCGACCGGAAGTCTTCCCCGATGTCAGCGCTGACGTCGGAGGGAGGGCTTAAGCAAAGCCCTCCCTCCCTCTGACATCAGCGCTGACATCGGGGAAGACTTCCGGTTGGCTATGTGTGCTGGGGCAGTGCAGGCAGGAAATAGAAGACGAGCCTCGCGGCTCGAACTCCATTTGACTGAGAAAGTTGATGAGGGCTGGGAGGCAAACGCGGAACACAAAAGAGGGGAGGGAGTTCATTTTTGGACACAAGGCATGAACTTGGGAAAGAGGATGGAAGAAGGGAGAGAAAGAGATGCTGAGGTGGGGGAGGGAGTGCGTTTGGACACAAGGCATGAACTTGGGAAAGAGGATGAAGGAAGGGAGGGAAAGAGATGCTGAGATGGGGGAGGGAATGCGTTTTTGGACGCAGAAGGCATGAACTTGGGAGAGAGGAAGGGAAGGAAAGAGATGCTGAGGTGGGGGAGGGAATGAGTTTTTGGACACAGAAGGCATGAACTTGGGAGAGAGAGGAAGGGAGGGAAAGAGATGCTGAGGTGGGGGAGGGAATGCGTTTTTGGACACAGAAGGCATGAACTTGGGAGATAGGAAGGAAGGGAAAGAGATGGTTGTGTACACGGGAATGGAAGAAAGGAGAATTTTTGTTCATAGGGAGGGAGATTCAGATGAGAGGGATAAATATTGTGGTGGAAAGGGAACAGTGGGACAGATTGAAATGGATGCAAGAGGGAGGAATGTTGGACATAGTGGTGAAAGGAATGGAGGGAGAGATGTGGCATGATGCTGGAGAGGGGTGATAGAAGGAGAAATGTTGGGCATGGGGCTGGTGGGCAGGCACGAAGGATGAGAAAGGGATAAATGCTGGACCATGGTAGGAGGAACCAATGGACAGCAACAGAAGAATTTACAGAAGATGGGAAAGCGGAAAAAAGAAACTGGGACCAACTTTATGGAAAAAAAAGTCTCCAGACAACAAAGGTAAAAAACGGAATTTATTGACTAAAATATGTTAGCTTTGGGAAATGTATATAGCAGATGTCTTTGCATTGTGTTCAAAAGAAAAGGAAATGCATTTCTGGTTTTATTTCTACAGTGCTGAAGTACTTGCTGACTCTTGCTGTGACTGGTGGGGATCCCCAAGCACCGCCAGCAGAGGACCTCTCTAGAGACGGCCAGAACTCCCCTCCACCAAGCACAGCAGTCGCTGGCAACATCCATGTATTCTTCCCAATTAATATTTCCAAATTAATAAAGTCTCTTTGCTTATTTGTAAATGGGTCTCTACCAGAGCCTTTAATTCAGCATAATTAAATGAAATAACTATTTCTGAAGTTTACAGGGAAGGGCGGGGACGGAGGGGATTCCTCGCAGGGACGGAGGGGATTCCTTGCGGGGACGGGTGGGGATGGAGAGATTCCTTGTGGGGATGAGTGGGATTCCCCACAGGGACGGGTGGGATTTTGGTAGGGACGGGTGGGGATGGGTGAGATTTCTGTCCCCGCGCAACTCTCTAGTCAAAGCCAGCAATGTGCTCGACTTCAAGAGACGATGGGATAAACATGTGAGTTCACTCCGGGGAAATGCTTAGGGGGGAGGGTTCTTTTAAGGGGAGGGTTCTTTGAGTGGGCAGACTTGTTGGGCCGTCGGCTCTTTTCTGCCGTCATACTCTATGTAATCCACTGGGATTCTTCTCTCGAGTGGAATTGGTCATCCTTTTAAATAGCTCAAGTACGTTAATCCATGCTCAAGTTGTTCAGTGCTATTTAATTAATTTTCTCATTACTGTGCAACTATCTTTAATTGGGTCCTCTGCGTATCACAGATCTTATAACCTGTAGGTTATTGTGAACAAAATATATTCATACCAGAGAATAAAATCAGAAAAAGTCCCTTTTTAGGAAAAACATAAAAAGCCCATTCATTTGTGAAATATTTTCTTTACAGATTAATAAGAAAACTTATCTATAACACGAAAATGAATAAGAACAAATACTTATGAAGCCATAACTTACAATCAGTAACTTACTACACTGACATTTCTAGTCCATGTAGAAACAAAAAATGATGATTCAGCTGCTTGCAGCTTTCCTACTGTAACCTTAAACCTCTGTGCAAGAAGCTATGTTGGGGTGTTAGCCCAGAAAGTCTGTTTAAATAGGATCAAAATTCCTCTAGCCTCTGATTTAATCAATCCAGTAATCTGACTAGTGTCAAAAAATATCTTAGTCAGAAAGCAATGTACGCTGGGCTTGCATAACCTGGCTTTAAACCTGTCAACCACTAGTTAAGGGTAAAAAAAAAAAGAAAAGCTTTTAGAAGCATATGAGAGTGTATTGTGATAGTCAAAACTATGAATTGTAATGCAGAGTTTAATAATGAAATCATGAACTGCAAGTCTGGACCACTGGACCACTTCACAACCGCCATTTTACTGGGCTTTTAGGGTGAGCATTTTTCAATTGATAACTTGGGAGGCCCAAGATACTAGGATGACTTATAAACGGAAAAAGCTTTTTTCAATTAATTTTGGAGTCCTATTTACAATCACTTTCGCCTAGATTCCAAAGTCAGGTTCTGAATAGGCCGGGGGAGATATCCCATTAGGGAAGCCTGTGGGATCATTAAAGGTTCATTAGTATTTTATTGTACAAACAAGGGGATTCCCCGAGTACTCCTTGGTTCCTCTTTGAGTCTTCTTATAGTAATTTCAGGCCTTTATATTTGATAGTTTTGGGGAGGTGTGGGAAGGGGAGTTGGGGACGAGCGGTCAGCAGATTTAGCCTACTTGGTTTGGACATTTTCTTCTTTGTTATTAACTTTGTATGAAGTTTTGGGCTATTATCTGGTTTTGTTGAGCGCAGAGTTGGGGGTTAGTGGAAAATAGGGGGTGATATTGGGTTAACATAGTAACATAGTAGATGATGGCAGATAAAGACCCGAATGGTCCATCCAGTCAGCCCAACCTGATTCAATTTAAATTTTTTAAATTTTTTCTTCTTAGCTATTTCTGAGCAAGAAACCAAAGCTCTACCCGATACAGTGCTTGAGTTCCAACTGCCAAAATCTCCGTTAAAACCTACTCAATCCTATCTAAACCCTCCCAGCCTTTGAAGCCCTCTCCAGCCCATCCTCCCCCAAATGGCCATATACAGACACAGACTGTGCAAGTCTGCCCAGTACTGGCCTTAGTTCAATATTTAATATTCTTTTCTGATTCTAGATCCTCTATGTTCTGTGTTCCTCTGGTTTTAGTTTTTCTGGTTTCATATTGTGATTGTATACCACTGTGATTCTGTATTGTTAGTTGTATATTTCTTGCTAATCAATAAAAACAGATTTTACATAATAATGCGATCATGATTGGGTGAGCTAAACTGAATGCATTACTCCACCTGGGAAATAATAAAGGTGTTTGCTCAGTACTGTGGATGCTTGACCACCCTCTGCACCCGCAGATCTGGCACTAATAAGTGAAGTTATTTTAAAATGCTGTGCACCCACATTGGAAAAGCAGCAGAAATAGTTTGTTCCTACCTGGTTGCTGGAACATCAGCATGGTCTGCGGAGAGGTGTGGACAGGCAAAGAGCGTGTTCTCTGGACAGAGCTATGGGTTCGACTTGGCATACTATTACTTCCACCAGGATTTGCAAACCAAAGATTCTGTTGAACAAAATAAAAAGGGATTACTGTACAAGAACTGTCAGTCAAATGTTACTGTAGGTCACAAAGGGTTTGTCTTATAGTCTTCAGAAGTCTCTACACTACACCCGCTGCCACTTGCCAAGTTCAACTATTCCACTATTTGCTCATCTTATATCTTTCATTTCTATTTTGCAGCTCCTGTTTGCTTTTCCTGCGTGGATGGAGACTTCTCCGATTTGTGCAAGGAAGTATTGGCCTCTGTTTGTTATTTAATTTCAAATCTGTCCCACTCTGGCTTTCTCTTGTTTACTTTTTCACTTTTTGGTACTCCTCTAGAAACAAGACATCTAAAAATTGAAAATATGCCCTGACAATACTTACCAAATATTTAAAAATAAAAAAAATTGACAATCATCTCAGAGGAGAAAGAGCAGTAAAAACCGCTCCAAAATAATTCTAGCAAATTGATATTAGCAGAAAGAACAACAGTTTGGAACCCTCAGTGACAAAGTTGCCTAGAAATAATTCACAGCAAGTACTTACATGCATGGTCCTGTAAAAATAAATTCATCAGTACTTTTTCTTTAAAATAAGCATAATTACTTTTGCATGACATCTACTGACTAGTGCTGCCCAATTCAGGGAAAATTTTCTGAATTCGATTTGACCTATTGAATCAATTTTTTGATTCGATTTGCTTTTCCCACCCAATTGAGCATTTAAAAAAAAAATTTCAAACATCCTGGTGGGTTTATTTTGAGCCTTTTCACCCATCCCAGCCCCCTTTGCCCTCCATTCCCATGCCAGTGCTGTGGTAAACAAAATAAATAAAAAATACTTTTCCTTTCTCTGTTAGGTCCTAGCTCACGCTCGCTGTCTAACATCAGCTCTGGCAGGATACACATTTCAAATCTGACATATTGTAAACTCAAAATAGAAAAATAAAATTATTTTTTTCTACCTTCCACTGCCATGTCCAACATTTGTTTCTTTCACACTGTTTATCATCTCTCTCTCTCTTCCTGCCATGTGCCCTGGGTCAAATCTCTCTATTCCCCTCCATGCAGCATCTCTCCCTTCCTCCCCTCCATTATTATGTGCAACATTTTTTCTCTCTCTCCATGTAACCTCTCTCCCTGCCCTCTGCCCCAAGTCCAACATCTTTCCCTCTCTCTTCTCCATGCATGTCTCCCTCCCTTCCACCATTGGCAGGATTTCCCCCTCTCACCCCTTTCTAGCTCTTTGTTTCATCTCTCCCTTCCTCTCCTCCACCCAAACAGTTCTTCTTCTCTCCTCTCTTCCCTCATGTACAGCACCATTCCTCCCCTCCCACCCATCCTCCTGTGCAGCAGTTTTCCATCCCTCCCTCCCATCTCCCTGTGCAGTAGTTTTCCATCCTTCCCTCCCATGCCCCTGTGTAGCAGCACCCCGCAGCTGCTGTGGCTAGCTTTGAAGAGGTAGCGCTGTGAATAGACTGATTGTGGCCTGCCCCGCCAGGGTTTCCCTCTGCTGCGTTATCAGTGACGTCAATGATGACATGGCAGAGGGATGGCCCCGGCGGGGCAGGCCATGAGCAGTCTGCTCACAGTGTTGCCTCTGCTGACTGGCCACCGCTACTGCTGCTTTAGGAGGCCTGGAGGTATTTTCAGTGAGTCTGATGTTTTTGGACAGCTAATAGATTTAAATCGATTCACCAAAGTGAATTGGTGAATCGATTCAAACCAGCAAATCAGGCAGCACTATTACCTAGCCTGTTGTAAATGTTTTCCCATATTTCGCAAATATATGGTGAGAACAGCACAGATGTTATGCAGATGTATGCTATGCAGATGTACAGCATTAAAAGAGAAGTATAAGCAACCTGTGAGAAACAAACCTGCCTTCCTTGTTTCAAGAGTGCGGGGTTTGTGGCTGCATTGCGTTGTGGAGCACCCAAAAGTCCACTGGGACCCAGCAAACTCAGCCGTGCTGTTGGAAGGTTTCGAGAGGGGATTTGAAACTGCCGTGGGTTTCTTCTGGCCATCCCCACGCCTACAGATCCAGCTGTTGGCAAGGAGTTGGACTGTCCGAAGCCACGGCTAGACAGGAAAAACAAGGCAGATGAATCATCTAAAAACCAAAGCAAGAAGAAGCAAAAAGCATAGGAACTTAAGAGGCAAAAGGGCATCTCAACTTTTCCTCCAGTTCTTCCTTGCGTTAGGTTGAATCATTCCATTGTATAGTTCCTTGATTACTGATAATACAGTAAATCAATATTTTACAGTGCAAGTTCTTTGGACAGATACCATGCAATATAAGTTTTCTCTATGAAGTCCAAAACATTATGGACTCAATTTTGTAAACAATGCCCAAATTTAAATCCCCCTCCCAAAATGTATGCTCAGCACTATTCTATAAACAATGCTCAAGCTGGGCTCCTGTCACAACTCTAGACAAAGGAGTTGTGTATGAAGTAACAGTTACAATCTGAACCATCTTGTTGGACTAGATGGGCATACTGGTCTTTTATCTGCTGTCATTTACTATGTTGTTATGCTGCTATGGTAACATGTAATGAAGTTAGCTATACCTCTTTAGGTAGCACTAACTGTTCTGCATTATCTGCTCTTTAAGAGCTAGTTTATACCAGGGGTGTCAAACCTCAGCCCTCGCTAGGTTGGGGATTAACAAATGAATAGGCATGAGATCTATTTGCATACAGTAGAAGCAGTGCATGCAAACAGATCTCATGCAAATTCACTGGGGAAATCCTGAACACCCGACTGGATTGCGGCCCTTGAGGTCCGACATTGGATAACCCTGGTTCATACTTTATTATAGTTTCTTTAAAACTTTCTATACCACTCTGACTAGCAGAGCAGTGTACAATCTAAAATCAAGGAAAATAGGAAAGAAACTCCAATTAATGATAGGACAGTAATGCCAGCACACGAAATATAAGGAAAAAGGTGAAGGAGATGGCTAAGGGCACATCAGGAGAATTAGTTGTATGCCTTGTTAAATAGTCATGTTTTTACGAGATCTGATTTAAAACTTTTTAAATGAAAGATTACTTCGAATTGTGAAAGGAAGTGTATGATATGGTGACAGGAAGTAGAAGGCACTGTGCCTTGTTGATTCTAGTGCTGCAGGCCTTGGAATCAGACGACACTAAGCATTGATCTTTTAGTGATCACAAAGTCCAACTAGGGCAATTAGGAATTGTGAGACAAGACAGGTAACCAGGCGCGCCAAACCTAAAAGCCTTGAAAGTAAGAAGAATTATTTTGTAAGCAATCCTTTGATCCATAGGTAGCCAGTGATGTTTCATTAATAAAGGTGTTGTATGATCATTGTGATGGGCCCGGCAGAGTAATCTAATAGCCATATTCTGAAGGAATTGCAGGGTTGTTTTTTTTTTTTCACAAGAACAGGGTGATACAGCGTAAACAAAATGACAGCAATGAAGATGTGGTACAAATAAGGAGAGGGTAAGAGCATAGAAGTTATTATTGTTGAATAAATGGCGGCCAGCCCGCAATTGACAAAAAAGTGAAAAAACAAAGTTTTGTCAGGTTTGAGATCTGAGGCATAAAAGGTAAGGCAGAGTTCAGAATAATCCCTAAATAACGGAAGCTATCAACTGGGTCAATAGGAATACCAAAAAGTGTAATAAGGAAATATGGGTGTGGGAGAGTACCAGTGAGCCAATAAGCAACAGTTTTGTCTTTGTTTAATATTAATTTGTGGTCGGTTAACCAGTTTTCTACACAGTCCAACAAGCTTGGGTTGGGGTTAATACGAACATAAGAATTGCCGCTGCTGGGAGAGAAAGGATTAGTGGGATAGATAAGAAGGATATCATCAGCATAGATGAAACAGGGAATTTCTGTAGACTGAATTAGGGATGCTAAGACTTAGAAATATGTTAAAGAGACGTGGAGAAAGAATAGAGCCTTGAGGGGTAGTTCCTTTAGAGAAGTAGAATTTTGCGTGACAACCTGAAATGAACACTGCGACAGAAAGGAAATAAACCAATAGAGAACCATTCCTAATCTAATCTAATGCTTGGCTTTATATACCGAGACATCAGTCCAAGAAAGCTCAACTCGGTTTACAATAATTAACTTAACAAATAAAAACCATAAAGAATAAGACTATGGGCTCCTTTTACAAAGGTGTGTTAGGGCCTTAATGTGCAGAATAGCGCGTGCTATAATGCCGTGCGCACTAGCCGCTGCCGCCTCCTCTTGAGCAGGTGGTAGTTTTTTTGGAAGCGCGCGCTAATCCGGTGTGTGTGCTAAAAATGCTAGCGCACCTTTGTAAAAGGAGTCCTAAGTTTTGGAACATTAATTTTCAAAGTTTTTAGCGAATAAAATAGTTTTTAAAGATTTACGAAAAAGTTGGAGTGAACTGGAACTCCTTAAAAGGAGCGGAAGATCATTCCAAAGTTGAGGGAGCTTAAAAATCAGAGATTGAGTAAAAATCTTGACTCCTTTTATCCCTCTGATTCCAAGAGAAGATAAATGATAGAAGATGATCAACTAAGTCAAATGCAGCTGCCAGATCCAGTGAAACAGCGAGAACTATATCATGTTTGTCAAAGTGAGAGTGAAGTTCACTCAACAGGGCTGTCATAACTGTCTCAATGGTAAAGTGCGATCTGAAACCTGATGGTCTGGGATGAAGTGCAAATACTTTCTCTGAGAAAGATGTAAATTGGATAAACACAACCTTTTCAAGAACTTTAGCCAGGAAACAAAGATTTACTATTGGACAACAATGACTGGGGTTGGCAGAGTCTAAATAAGGTGTTTACAAAATAGGACAAGTTGTAGCTAGTTTCCAAATTTTAGGGAAACCTCCAGATGTTAGACTATGATTAATAATGAGCAACAGGATTGGAAGTAAGCCTAAGTTTAGGTGTTTTAAACCAAACAGAGGGAAGAGGGTCACCTTGGCTGTAAGTTATTTTCATTTTAGTTGGTGAGATAGGGAGGTAAGAGATTGCTTTTGGAATGAAGACTAAACGGTGGAACCTGCTAGAAAGAGATGAGGGTCAGAGTTTGAATCCAAGACGGGTAGTAGAATTGACGGTTCGGGAGGTCTCGAGGGTAGGTGGCTTTAGAGTAGGGAATGATTTTGTCAGGTTTTCAATTTTGTTGGTAAAGAACAAGAGCAAAGCTTCTGCAAAAGGCATTAAGCTTGGAGAATTTTAGGGGGGATTGGAAAATTGCCTGAAAATGGCAATGACCTCTGTGTTAACTGAAAGGTGCAATCAGAGTGAGAGAAGAAGCACCTATTACATGTTCAAATTAATTTATTTGACCTACTGCAAATTTTCTGAAAAGCTCCAAAACAGCATTTTCCACATCAGTTGTTTAATGTGGGAATTAGCACATCCCAACAGTTAACATATTGCATTAACAGTTAGTGTGGGCTTATTTTGTTAGTATGGGAATTCCCATTTTAAACAATTAATACAACACAGTAAATAGTTCCCTGTTACTGATAATACTTAATAAATACTGTACAACTGATTTTAAGAAAACAATTCTAGTTAACTAAAGAAGCTGTATTATCTCCGTTAGCCACAAGGTGGAGCACACCTGTTGATCAATTGCAGACACACAACTGAATAAATTCTATCACCATGCTAGTTTCAGTTTTGCGTAACCATCACCAACCTGTTTCTGGGAATCCTAACTCCAAAGCAAGAAGCAGCTCATATCTATTGCTACACAGATAGGCAACATGTGATGATTTCACAAAGTGAAAATACATGTCTACATTTCCCTTTTAAAATTTATGATTATACAAACATCCAAAAGTGCAGCCACACGTGTATTTTTACAGCTGCTCAGCCTGAAGCAAGCATACACAGACATTGATGTAATAAGGGGGGTGGTTTGCCCCAGGCGCCATCTTGGTGGAGGGCGCCAGCATCCATCCTCCTCTCTGCCCCAACTCCTCCCCCACCCCCCTACCGCACATGCCCATTCCCTTGTACCTCTTTAATGTTCCCGGCGTGAGCAGCAACCTCAACCTGTTGCTCACGCCAATGTTGGCTCTTCCTCTGAGTACACTTCCTGGACCCACGCCTAGGAAGCAATGTCAGAGGAAGAGCCAGCGCTGATGAGAGCAGCAGGATGGGGTTGCTGCTCGCTGCTCATGCCAGGAACGTTAAAAAGGTACAGAAGAAGGGAAGGGGTGCGAGCATGCGGCAGGAGGAAACAGGGAAGGAGCAGACGGGGATGGGGATGGGGCAGAAAAGAGAGTGGGGGTCCCAGGCTCCTCTCACCCTTGCTACGCCACTCTATACAGACACACATAAGCCTGCCAAATTGTATAAAACTCAGAGTCTATGCAACTGAGTCCCTGGGAATAACAGGATACCGTATTTTTCGGTCCATAAGACGCACTTTTTCCACCCCCAAAAAGGTGGAATTTCCTATACTGCCGTAGTTAAAGGCAGTATAGGAAATTCAAAATAAATAAATAAAACCTTTTGGGAAGCAGTAAGAAAAGAGAATCAAATTAAAAATAATTATTTTGGAAGCTGAAAAAAAAAAATTCATTTTTAAAAACTTTACACAGATTTTCAGAGCATTTTTAACATATTGATCCCATGTGATAAAAAAAAAAAAAGGTTACTTGGAATTGGACAGCAGAGATGAAAAATATGTACATGGTAATCTTGTGCTAGTATTGGATGATATTAATTAAAATTCACAATACCATACCATTCTTACTGTTTGTCCAAGCTTTGGAAAATCATTAGGTTTGAAAACAGGTCATAAAGAACTGAAGATTACAAAACATTCAAGCATACAGCTGCCTTAGTTCGAAGGAATGCAGTTACTAAGGTAACCTCCATACATTAATGAGATGAAATTCCAACATACGTTCTCTGTTGCCGATATCCTGCTACATCTAGGAGGGATTTCCGAGGAAAAGACCTGAAGAGCTTCTGCACTTGCTGTTTCCATGACAACAATCTCTTCTTCTGTGTTTCTGTGAAGGCCTAAGGAAACAGATACTACTTTTAACAGATGATGTATTTACGTCAATATCCTGGGAAGCAGTATACTGTTATTGCATGTCATTGGGAAAGACGGAAAGAACAATTTTCAAAGCCGTTATTTACCTGGGTAAGACAGCCTCACTGAGAACTGCAGCAGTTTCCACAAAACACCCACTTTACTCGGGTTAAAATGAAGCATTGCCATTAGCACATACATTGGATCTTCAAATGTAAGCCCAAATGTGTTTTAGCTTCAAATGTAAGCAGTAAAATGTATTTTACTGCTCACATAACAGATGCAAATTATGAGCTGCTTTAGCTGTCACCTAGTTCAAGTTTATTGCATTTGATATACCGTCTAAAAACCTAGGCAGTTTACATAAAATGAAAACATTTGTACAAATGTTTCTAATAAAAATTCAAATAAATTAAAAACTGGTTTAAAAGATATTTGGGGCATTGAGATTAAGCATGAAATTACTGCATCTCAATGGCCACGAATTTGGTCTTGGAGGATGAAATGTACGTTGTTTATTGTTTATTTAGTTTTTGATTAAATGCTTTCTCGGTTCTTCAAAGCGTTGTACAAAGTATAAAATAACATTTCAACAAACAATGTAATTAGTTAAAACATACTTTCTATAAACTACAAGGCTAACAACGATACTAACTAAATTATTATCGACAAACATACAATGGACAGTTACATTGGACACAAATTGGGAAGGGGGGTGAAATACAATTGAAATAGTAAATGAGAGAAACGGTTAAGGTAAACACAAAAGGGTTAGGAATAATTAGAAAAAAAAAAAAGAACTGGTTTAAATACAAAAGGATTAGGAATAATTAGAAAAGAAAAAAAGAAAAAAAAACTGATTTAAATTAAACTCTAAAATACAGTACTTCAATTAAAAGCGTCTTTAAAAAGAAAGCATTTTAGGTTGCTTTTAAAATTTTTTAAGTTTTTTTCCATTTTTAAATAAAATGGAAGGGCATTCCAGATCGTAGGGGCTGTCACGGAAAAGATTGAGGTGCGGCGTTTGCCAATAATTTTTAAAGAGGGAATATTAAGATTGAACTGGGATATTGATCTTAAAGCTCTCGGAGGGTCGTATGGGATCAGAAGTCTGTCAATAAAAGCTGGGGAATTAGTCTGGATAGTTTTGAATGTCAGGAGGGCTATTTTGTACGTTACCCTATGTGAAATAGGCAGCCAGTGGGCATTTTTAAGCAAAGGGGTAACGTGATCATATTTTGAGGCTCCTGAGATTATCTTAATGGCCGTGTTTTGAATGAGCTGCAAGCGTTTTAAGTCCTTGTGGTAAATTCCTTTTAACAGCGAATTACAATAATCTATTTTTGATATTACGAGCGAGTGGATCAGAACGTTGAGGGAACTAATGTCAGCATCTATGAGACAAACTTGGTTTTTTCTGTTGCATAGAGCGTTGTGGACCCCTCTTAGGTTACAAAAATTAGATAGTTCTTTGTCTAATAGATGTTGGCATTGTCACCTGGAAGCAGGAACTTTAGATCATTTATTGTTTCATTGCCCATATATTATGAATTTTTGGGAATCAATTTGGGACCAAATTAATAATTTATTAGATAACCCAGTGGCATTATCCTATGATACTGTGATATTTGGTATGGAAATGAGAGCAAAAAGTCAGATTTCTGCAAATAACAATAAATTACTACTTATAATGACTGGTGTGGCCATTCGGCAAATTACATATAATTGGAAGGATTGGAGGAGATTAAATTACAACTTCTGGTGGAATTCTTTATGCCATATCTATAAAATGGAAAGGTTTATTGCATTACAACGGGGATATTTTAAGAAGTTTCAGGATGTGTGGAAACCATTGACAAAGTATTGTAAAGATTAATTTGAATTTGTTTCCCTTAAGGTATAGGGAGGGGGGGAAGTTTATTATTATATGTTTTATATGATAATGGAATATATGGGAGGGAGGGATGGGAAAGGGGAAGGGATAAGAATTTATGAAATATATCAATGATTGTTTGTAAGTGATGTATTTATTGTTAATATGAATGAATATATTTAACACTTAATGTATTTTTGAAAATGAATAAAGAATTAATAAAAAAAAATTCAAAGAAGGGGGGGACAGTCAATATTGGGTGCACCCAATATTCAGGGCAGGGGTGTAGCCAGAAGTTCATTTGGGTGCGTGGGGAACCAAACTTGGACTGAAGGGGCCAGGTATTCTCTCCCCCCTCCCCCCGCCGCACCCATCACCACATTAATGTATGCCTTTGCTGTTGGAGATGCCAAGCCTCGCCAGCTGAATAGGTCTACTGCGTGAGTCCCGCATGTGGTGACAGAGCAGCACCTGAGTTGCCGGTGCACTTCAGTCACTGATGTTGCCACTCCCACGCGTATTCAGTTCAATCATTGAACTGAGCATGCATGAGAGACCCAGCATCGGTGTCTCGACTGCACCTGCTGACTTAAGTGCTGCTCTGATAGCACAGACAGGGCTCACAAAGAATACCTTTTTGGCTGGCGGAGCTTGGCATCCCTGCCAGCCATTAAAGCAGAGGGAGCCTGAGTGGAAGGTGAGGGGGCCCAGGACCCCAAGGCGCCCCTGTGACTACATCATTGATTCAGGGATTTAGTTAACAAAGTGAGCTACCATTAAGATGTATTATTTTACCTCAAACTTGTGCTATTTATTCAAAGGAAGGGAGAAGGGCTACTGCTGGACAGGGGGAGCAGGGAAGGAGTGCTGCTGGACAGGGGGGAGGTCAAAGGAAGGGAGAAGGGCTACTGCTACACAGAGGGAGCAGGGAAGGAGTGCTGCTGGACAGCGGGGAGGTCAAAGGAAGGGAGAAGGGCTACTACTGGAGAGGAGGAGCAGGGAAGGGGTGCATCTGGACAGGGGGGAGATCAAAGGAAGGGAGAAGGGCTACTGCTTGACAGGGGGAGCAGGGAAGGGGTGCTGCTGGATAGGGGGGAGGTAAAAGGAAGGGAGAAGGGCTACTGCTGGACAGGGGGAGCAGGGAAGGGGTGTTGCTGGACAGGAGGAAGGTCAAAGGAAGGGAGAAGGGCTACTTCTGGACAGAGGGAGCAGGGAAGGACTGCTGCTGGACAGGGGGGAGGTCAAAGTAAGGGAGAAGGGCTACTTCTGGACAGAGGGAGCAGGGAAGGACTGCTGCTGGACAGGGGGGAGGTCAAAGTAAGGGAGAAGGGCTACTTCTGGACAGGGGGGAGGTCAAAGGAAGGGAGAAGGGCTACTGCTGGACAGGGAGAGCAGGGAAGGGTTGCTACTGGACAGGGGGGAGAGACAGAAAGAAATAAATACAGACAGACAGCGGGCAGGAAAGACAGACAGACAGGGGGCCAGGGAGAGAGACAGAAATAAAGACAGACATAAAGAAAGAAAGGGGGCAGGGAGAAAGACAGACATACAGTAAGAAAGAAAGAGAAAGAAAGAAAGAAATGCCTAAGTCTACATATCTATTCTAGCACCCGTTAATGTAACGGGCTAAAAAACTAGTAGAATATAATGGATGCCTTAGCATTTAACACACGCTAATCTTTAGCGCGCACTAAATTGGTTATCGTGTCTTAATAAAAGGACCCCTAAATATGCCTCTTCATAATCAAGCTGGGCAGGGGCAGGGAAGGAGGAAGGGAGGGAAGAGTGGTG